>NC_090021.1:92505790-93157290 GCF_037176765.1 Anolis sagrei
CCATTCGTCAGCTCTTCCCTCCTTTCCCCTCCTAAATCTTCCAATATATCCAGTTCCCTCAGATACTTTTGTTGTTGTCATTTCCTCTGCTCTAAACAATGTCATTTCAGCTAAGTAAACTCAATCCTCAAAAACAGTCACCACTTATCTCCTCCAGTGCAGTGGTTCTCAATGTGTGGGTCCCCAGATGTTTTGACCTTCAACTCGCAGAAATCCTAACAGTTGATAAACTGGCTGGGATTTCTGAGAGTAGTAGGCCACAACACCTGGGGACCCACAAGTTGAGAACCACTGCCCTGGTATGACTTTGGACTTTCCTGGACCAAGGCATGGCCTGGTATCAAGAGTCAACTCATTCATGGAGATCCTTCTCAATGAGGATCTTTGTCAAAGAATATAAGATTTAATAGACTTACAAATGAGACTATTCAAAATACAAAATCATCACAAATCTCAACTGCTGGAGCTAAATATCTTAATATATAGGAGAGACAACTCTGCATTAAAAATTTCAGAGGAAGAAAATATCAGAAAGGAAGGAACTACAGATAAGAACTTGCAGTAAAGTGTGAGAAGATTTTTGCAATAAAATTTCAGAAGACGTGATGCTTCCTGATGTTGATGCTTGGCCTCATAAGTTTTTTTTTTTTCATTTGGCAAAGAAAGTGACAGTCTAAACCAATCTGTCAGTGCCAGTGCTGAAGATGAACAGGAACGCCATAGCTTCAGTTCTGGGTAAAGCCAAGCTCAATGTTGTTAAAAGTGTTTTTACAATTTCAGGTGGCAAACATATTGTCACTCTCATAATAGTCTTAGACACTCCCATAAAATGCATTTTGTGGTGCCAAGCTGGAATCACAAGCTGGAGTTCACTGCTCAGTAAAACCAAGGCAAACCTAACAAGGATTTTCACATTGTACCACACCCAAACAGATGGCCATACAGATTTCTTCCAGAAGATATCACCCTAAGACCTCATGGTCCAGAAAAAGAAAGGGTATCAGCCTATTGAAAAGAGGAGTTTGGCGGAAGCTTGATAAATGTGAGCAGCAACAGCCCATCATGAACCTTGGAATATTATAAACAGGGTGTAAGTAGGGAGCCTATTAAATGTTTTGATTGCTTAACTGTCATAATAATAAGATGGAAGACAGCAAAGAGATCAAGGGGGAGAATGAAATAGAAACAGATAAGAGAAAGGGACAGATAGATATAAGAATGAGCTCATAAGAGTAATACAGAGGAGACATCAAATAGGGTTAGTTGGGGAATACTCCATACGCCAGGAAATAATGCCCAACTGCTCACTGGAGGGAAGGATATTAGAGGCAAAGATGAATTACTTTGGTCACATAATGAGAAGACAGAAAAGCTTGGAGAAGACAATGATGCTGGGGAAAAATGGAAGGAAAAAGGAAGAGGGGCTGACCAAGGGCAAGATGGAGGGATGGTATCCTTGAAGTGACTGACTTGACTTTGAAGGAACTGGGGGTGGCCACAGTCGATAGGGAGCTCTGGTGTGGGCTGGTCCGTGAGGTCATGAAGAGTCAGAAGCAACTGAACAAATAAACAACAAGAGAATGTTGCCAATTCTAATAATAAATCTTTGGCACTGTTTTCCTTTGAATCTATATCTGGGGGGTTCTTAATTTGAGGGATTATAGGAAAAAATCAGTCACAGAAATACAGATCTGAACTCAAATCTTGTGTTTGTCCGGTACTGTAACCACTTTGGGGCTCCCCAGTACCAAATCTTGTGAGTATTTTTGCAAGGAAGTGATCTACAACATATATCAAGTGGCATCCAAATTTGGAAGTCAGAATTCTCTTCTTCCCTTCTACAACAACCCAACCCTATATGTAACCCAGCTTCCTCCTGTGCCTCTTATGCAGCAGGTAGTGATCAGTGGAGAATGAACAATCACTGAGAAGTATCCAGCTATGTGACTATATCCAGACCTGACAACAGAGAAGGGATCTTCTAGGATGTCCAGGGACCCTCCAGATGTCCTGGAAGAAGACATCATCATTGTGTCTCTTACTATAGTCACATAGCCAAATGCTTCCAATCTCTTTCACAGCTGCTACATAGCTGTGAAAAGTGTTCTGAGGAAAAGGTGACTCCTGAGGGAATCAGGGGGTGTTTCATAGTTCTGGCATGGAGGAACTTTATATTACATCTTTCAGTGCAAGATATTGGCCATATTTTATAATATGGAAAGATACATGGCAATCTGATTGTCCTGGAGCTTGTCTTCAGTTCATTTGCAAGTGAATTTGCAAAGCTTTATCATCTGTGTCTTCTCTTAGTGCTAAAACAAGTTGAACAGTGGCAGCAGAGACACAATGAAAGCAGATCTCTGATTCCTGACATACTGACCCAGCTTGCAGAGCACAACACCAAGCTCACAGACTTGCAAGATACCCTGGGCCAAGCGGCGGATTTTATCCACAAAGTTGACACAATGAATAAGGAAAATATTGCAACACTTCAAGATTATGAGGTACCGCTCTACAGGATACTACTTTTAAAGTTCTGCATATTTTATTTCTTATGGTTTTAAGGTTTCATTGTAAACTACCCAGAGGAGCTTAATTACTGAATGAAAGGGGTGCATGTATTTACATGTCATATCTCTATATGTGCTCACTTAATCTTTTCATTAAATAATTCACTCAAATATTTATAAATCTAGCCTCTTTCAAAAAAATTCAAACAAGAGAATAATGTAAACATTGAAAATAATTCAAAACAATTTTTCAAACTAAAACAATTTTATAACTAAATGTATTTGAAATGCATTATGCTAATCCCAGCTCATGGGTTGCAGGCCACATAGCTTTTAGGCTACAAGTCATATGTAACCCCAAAGGACTTAAGCATGTCCCTCCTAATCTCTGCTATCACTATGTTCCTTCACATCCCAGTGGCATATAGTGGGTTTTTTTCCTGCTGCTACTAGTAATAAGGAGAGTGATTACTATAAAGATCACTGTTGGGTTGGGTGGTAGAAAAGATTTTTATTCATTTATTCAGGAAAAACTCATACAAATTGTGTTTCCCTTGCTAAGAAAGAGCAAAGTGTATCAAGAACACTGGTAAGGACATGAAAATACAATAGAACTGCCCAGTTCCTCTTGCCAAGGAAAGTAGATAACAGGTCTGTGTGTAGATTGCATGTGACCTTTGAATCTAAAAATGTGTGCATCCCTGCTTGACCCAAAATCCTAAAGATTAAGAGGAACTGACAAATAGGGGATTCTAGCTAGCTGTATAAAGTACTTGGACTCAACCATTTTAATAAAGGGAGCATGTTTGTACCATCTGAAAGCTGTTACACAAAAAAATCCACCCATCTTAAGTACCTGCACATCTGCAAGATTTATTTGTAATTTTGAGAAGTAAACTTTGAAAGTAATTTTAAAATAAGAACAGGTACAATGCACACAATTGAAAAAAAACATATAGAGTTGTCGTTTAATTTTTTTAGTACATTAGAAATGTGGCAATAATGAGGTAAACATGAAAACTAATAATCATATTAGGAACACACATTAAAACTGCTTGAATTTCAGAGCCAGAAGAAAACAAGCTTTCACTCAACCTGATATAACGACCTCATAATAATATGTCACTGGAATTGCCATGCATTGTGGTGAACACAGCAGTGCCCAGCAGTGGAAACCGTCACCCCACACCCCGCATCAACCGGCTTCCCCCCTACCTCATCCCACGGAGGGGAAGTGTTCGCCACCCAGCTTCCCCCATAGATCCCAATGTAACACGGAAAGCCTCCTATATTGCCATAGTGGCATACACTGGTTCCTCTTTAGTGTTGCAACAGAGCCCCGCTGGAAGTAGCTGTATGTTGTGGGATGGGAACAGGTGGGCTCCATCACAAAACTAAAGAGGAACCAGCATTGCCACTGAAATTTACTCCATCTGATGTGGTCGTAAAACAAAGATTAGAAAATCAAAGTGGGATGGGGGAAAGTAAATTAAATATGTGATGATATATACTGAACAAGTTTGAATATTCCAGTCAAAGATCTTGATTTACTATAATAAGATTTTATTAATATTGACGTTGTAGTTCAAACATGACCTTTCCAAGCTTTGGCTCCAGTCTACTCATTGCCTTTTAAATTTGTTTTTTCTATAGCCTTTTGGACACAGCTTATGATATATTTATTGCATTGAGTCTTGTTTCAGAAAGATATGTATGGGAAACAGAGTAAAGGTCATCATTGTGTTTTATCAGGTTTTGTGTGGATCAAGAGAACCAACATAATAAGCCCCCAAAATACAGTGTTGTTTGAAATGTATAACTATCTAATGCTTTTAAGAACTTGGTATTTGTTTCTTTTTTTTCTCCTAGAAGCAACAAGAAAAATTGGAGGGACGGATTAACAGTGTCAACAATACTTTGTTAACAGCTGAAGATATT
Organism: Anolis sagrei; assembly: GCF_037176765.1. Lineage (NCBI taxonomy): Eukaryota > Metazoa > Chordata > Lepidosauria > Squamata > Anolidae > Anolis > Anolis sagrei. The sequence continues at coordinate 92,510,239 of NC_090021.1, forward strand.
TTAAATGTACCCGTTCAAATCAACTTAGATCTAAGTGAAGCAATCCAGGTAAATTCCTTGTGTAATGCATATTTCCCCACAGATCTAAATAGAATTAAATGTTACATGACTACCAACTTTAACCATAGTTAATGCTGGCCAGTATTGGCTAAGAGAAACTCGAATTAGTACTGACCGTATTTAATAACAATGGCAAGGCTTGACTTTACTGTAGTCCGCAGTTTTATACCTCCTTAGCTTTTCATAAGCCCCATTGAATTTAGTGGAGCTTGCTGATTGGTTAGTTGACTGATTTTTATTCAATTTTTTTCTCCAGAAAATGGGTTTCTACAATATTGCATAAAAGTAAGGTGAAGGTAAAGGTTTCCCCTTGACATTGGTCATGGTCAACTCTGGTATGTGGTGCTCTTCTATATTTCTAAGCCAAAGAGCCAGTGTTGCCCATAGGCACCTCCAAGGTCATATGGCCAGCATGACTGCATGGAGCGCCGTTATCTTCCTGCAGAAGCGGTACCTATTGATCTACTCACATTTGCATGTTTTCGAACTGCTAGGTTGGCAGAAGCTGGGGCTAACAGCGGGAGCTCACCCCGCTCCCTGGATTCAAATCACCAAGTTTTCGGCCAGCATAAAAGTATAATTATAAATAGGATAAAATATTAAAACAGAATTAAAATAACTCCTAGTTTAAAAATTGAAATCACAATTTAAAAATCCATAGATAAGTACAATAAATGGCACCTATGTGGTAACCATCCATTTCCCCATCAGCTGGCCAGATCTCCAAAGCCTGACTGAATTTTAAAAGAAATCTTTGAAGGACAACAGGTTGGGAATCAGCCAAACTTTTTTTTTGATAGATTTATTTGCTGGTTGCTCCCGTGCAGGAATGGTGATTTTTGTTGTTGCATGAGGACTTATCCAAGATGCAGAATATATATGAGGGATGGGATTCAGCATCTTGGATACTCCTTAAAGGTTTAGAGTAAAGCCTGGAGTCGTCACTGTGAAAGATGGATAGGTATGAAGTCCACCTGACAGATACAGGTCACAACGAAGGTAAAGAAACACTGAAGAGAGGGAAGGAATGGAGCTTCCCTGAATAAGCTTGATAACCAGAATTATGTAAAAACATATTTGCTTATTCAAACAAATGGGGCTGCTAGTCCTCAGAATTTTCTATTGGAACAACCTAAATTGACATCAGTAGGGTCTAAAACAACACAACTACCTCGGAATGTAAGAATTCAACATAAGCAAAGTTGAAAATCACCAAATGAGATTTAATTTATTGAAACCTTATGTGTAATAAAGTAGTTTTCAATAATATATGCATTAAACTGATTATCTCATCCATTCAAGATCTAGATCTTAGATAGTCCATCTTTTTCTGGACTATACCACTTTAGACAGAAATGGCAGCCAACAAAATTGAATTCTCTTCCATACTAACAAACATCATCTTTGAATATTGAAAACACAGATGGCAAGAAGCAGTATTCTAAGCAGTGTTTTGTATTACAATATAATGGTATAGTGCAGTATAGTAATATATACTGATATTGTACTGTGCTAATAATATAACATATTGTATGAAAATATATATTGTAAGCCGCTCTGAGTCCCCTTCGGGGTGAGAAGGGCGGCATATAAATGCCGCAAATAAATAAATAAATAAAGAGAAGCTTTTGGTCAAAATAAAACACTTTCATTATTTTATCTCCTGATTCTTGGAATTGAATTAATTCCTAAAAACATTGTTCCTAAAGGTCTTTGGGGGGTATCATAGTTTTTTATACTTCTTTTATTGTATTTGCTCCTCTTCTTTGGTCAGAATGCATCTGGATTCTATGCAGAAATAGATGGTGCTAAAATACAACTACAGGACAAAATTTCCAACCTCTCAAGATTCGACGATGACTTGGTGCAAAGGGCTATGGAGTATGCAGAGGAGCTTCATGTTCGTGCAAATGAGCTCGATAGGTAAAAAAAAAAACCCTGAAGTTAATTGGATTGAAAAATCTTCATATCAGCTTGTTGTTGCCAGTGATGATAACATCATATGTTCATGAGAAAGAAAAAGGCCATCACAAAAATTACAAATCTAAAGTGTTCATTTAAATGAACACTTTAGATCAGTGGTTCCCAACCTGTGGTCCATGGACCACCAGTGGTCTGCAAGAAAAAAAATATAGTCGGCCGCCTCACCATTACTACACCGTTGCCTCGAAACCATATGGCAACAAGAGCAACTGGTCTCTTGAAACCCTCTTATAGTGCTGAGGCAATGGGGATGTCAAGAGGGGAGAGGCTGACTATCCATGAAAGATTACTACTACCACATTAGCTCTAGATTACTAAATATGATTTTCTGTGAGTGAGCAGATGGTGACTACTGGATGGCATATGTTCTGTATCAGAAACTAGAGCTGGTGTTCTATGCAATGCAATTTTTTGAATCAGCACCCCAAATAACCAAACTGAATCTAAAGTTGACCAAAAACTGATTCGTAACCCTTTTGATACTAATGTTGGAGAGTGGTCGCTGGCCAAAGTGGTCCCTGTTCAAGTGGTCCCTATTCAAGTGGTCCCTGGTCAAGTGGTCCCTGGTTTAAAAAAAAAGATTGGGAACCTATGCTTTAGATTATCTCATAGGATCACAAGAGCAGTTCGAAGCTAAAAGTGGGTTAAATGAATTGCATCCTAGTACTATACCTAGAAGAGGTTTGAGAAGACAGTACTTTCAACAGCTTATCCTCAGAAAATGGTTTCAGGAAAAGGTCCATACTGAGATTGAGGCTGGAACAGTAAAAACGTGTTTAGTATTTCATGAAGCTTTTTTTTACATTACATTTACAAATATTTACAAATTTACTTTTTGACAAGTGACCATCAAAACTTTTAACAAGTGTTGTTGGTTTTTAATATTATAAGCTTTGCTGGAGTTGAATTTTGCGCATTCCAAAAATGTACAACGATGCCTATGTCTATGTTACTTTATTCTGGCAATTAAATTTCTATCTTCAGTGGTATTCTGGACTCATTATATTTTTTCTCTTTTTCCTTCTCTATCACAGGACCTTGCATGGTGTAGATACAAATGGTTTAGTTAAAAAAGCATTAAATGCTTCCAACGTTCATGAAAATATCATAAATTATGTAAATGAAGCCAATCAAATATCTGTATTGGCATTAAACACTACAGAGCGAGTCAGTGATGTAAGTACTATTGCTATCCTAACATTGTGATCCTTATGTGCTTTGGATAAGGCAACATTTTTATCTTCTTTAAAAAGACGTGAAAAATCCTATACAATTCCCTTCCAAATGGCAGATACTTTGGAGTTATATGCCAAAGTAATTAAATTGTGCCTTCAAATGTTATATATGTGCAATAGTGCAGTAATGTCATATACAGGTTCCTCGTCTCTGTCTTCTGTTTTCAAGGTGAGCTACATGTCTAATGTCTTCATGACTGCTTTGGGTTTCTCAAAATAAAGTGGACTCACTGCTTAGCTGCTATGGGGAGCCCACATAATGCACTGTTGGATTTACAGCAGAACTGCTTTACTCTGGAGCTTCTAGTGTCCCATTGGCCCACATTAAGGACTGGACGCAGTGGTTCTGTTGCAAATTCAGTCATGCATTGTGTGGACTTCCTGCAGCATCTAAGCGCTGAGTTTTATAGGATCCTGGAGTTTTTGAGGTGTGGATAGCTGGATCGGACTGGAGCTGGCCTAATCCACTGTCCATACTGCCAATGGACACAGAAATCAGTTCCCTGGAGAGGTGTACTGGTGATATTTGATTTCTGGTGATGTCACATCACAGAATCAAGCTATGTGTCCAAAAATGTGATGTCACCATCAAGCCTCTGCGAGGGATCTGCTTGCTGGCAGAAATACAGTGGTAACCTAGATATGCCCTCAGCCCAGGCAACCATGTGGATGGCCAAAGAACTCCCTGGATGCCCCCTTGCTGCACTGGAGCAGCTATGGAGCACTTTAACCCAGATTTATTCAAAAGTTATAGACACAATCAAGGCATTTATTTAACAGCTCTGGGCAACAGAATGGCAGACTCAGCCAATCTTTGATCTGTTCCTGCCAATCTATTGATGGGATGTGTATATTGAAACTTCCTTATGATATACAAACTACTCCATGCATGCCGGATCATGTAAATCCCCATTGTGATGTCAGAAGGCAGCCTAAACTCATCTGAATGGCATGTCTCATTGTTATGCCATTAGTATGCCATATATCAAACATACTGCACCAAAGCCAAATCAGTTCTGCTGCAGTCTCCAAACTGTTCCAAGTTATTCTGAGATTTGGAATAATTTTCTAGTATTTATTCAATATATAGCTATAGATATAGATATATGGATATATAGATATGTATATAATGTTTCCATATGTGAAAAATTACCATGGATTGAATCTAATCTTTTTGGCTGCTTTTGCTTTACAGTCTGCAAAGCCTTACTCCCATCCTCCCACCCTCCATCAGCCACGCTCCAGTTCTATTATGGAGAATCTCATCATATTTTAGAGGTGTATTTGGTGTACCTTCACCTATTCCTTCTCTTCTCCCCTTCTTTCAACCTCCACTGGATCAAATTCTCCTCTGTGAAACAAATGTATCATGTGAAATAAAGACTATGTGTTACAAAACCCATTGCATTTCTGTATACGAGCCAGCCATCTGTTTTGGCTGCAATCTCCATAAATAGTAACGAGGAATCATTTTTACACATAAGAACTGTTCAGACATAAAGACCTTCTGGATCTGTCTCATAAGAGGTATAAGATTCAGCAAGCTGTGCTTCCAGGTCGAGAGTTCAAAAGACACTATGCACCTAACTTCTCTTCCTTAACAGTTTATTCATAGAAATAAAAATATGTGCAGGAGTAGAAAACATGGAAGCGTAATAGGTGGAATTAAATATTGCCTGGAATTCCCCTCAATAAAATTTTGTGAATAAGATAATAGCTCCTGTGATAAATGCTTTGTTAGGAGTATCTTCAAGTGACTACTTTTGTAAATTCTTTTTCTTTTTTTCTTTTTTTAATAGTCCTCATTGAAATTTATAATTAAAACTAAAAAAAGAGAAAAGGATAATAAAAATGGAAGTGGAGACAAAGAGAGACAGAAGGAATAGTAGAGAGGAGGAAAGAGGAGGAATAGAAGAAGAAGAGAGAAAGGGAAAAAAAGAAAAGAAAAGAAAACTGTTAAAAATAGATATTGAATTTAAGATTCTTGACTTCCAGGTATCTTCCTGAGGTCTTTCCCTTTTCTTTCCTTTTGTTGTCGTTCTTCTTTTTATCATATTTCTCCCTCCCTTCTTCAATTTTTCATTTTCATTTTGTAAATTCTTTTTCTAACTCTCCTTTTTTCTAATGAATTTATAGGCTGTTGTTGGAATTGGCACCCAGATAATTTACCATAAAGAGGAAAGCAACAAACTTCTCAAGCAAGCAATAGAACAGGAACGAGCGTCATATGCTAGTAAATATAATCCTTTCCTTTGGTTCAGATGCTGTGCTACACTACATGCCCTATTTTCCCCAAAATAAGACCTACCCCACAAAAAGACCTAACATAATTTTATTTGAGGATGCTCGAAATATAAGCCATATTTCAAAAACAAGCCCTAGATACAGATAATTAAAAGATCAATTTGGAAAAATAAGACAACCCCTGGAAATAAGCCCTAACGCATCTTTTGGAGCAAAAATTAATATAAGACCCTGTCTTATTTTGGGGAACACAGGGTATGCAGAAAGAGAATACCATAAAAAAAGAAAGATGTTGACATAACAGAATTAATTATCATCATCAAAAATTCTGGAGATCAAATTCTGGAATATTTTGAACCTGGCAGAAACTGTTCTAATAAGCATATATTATTTTATGCATTCTATATCTTATCGTTCTCTGAGATCAACAAAGCAGCTTGTGTGTGTGTGTGTGTGTGTGTGTGTGTGTATCTCCTGTTGCTTTGCCTTCAAATCATTTCCAACTTACAGAGGCCAGTAGGCAACCTTATTACAGGATTTTCTTTGCAAAGTTTGTTCAGAGGGGTTTTGCCTTTCTTTGAGGCTGAGTGTTATTTTCCCAAGGTCACACAGTGAGTTTCCATTTGATATCCTATTATCAAGCCACATTTAAGATTTGCAGAGTTTGGTACTATTTAAACTAAAATATTGTTACTTTCCACCCAATGTTTTCCACATCTCTACTGTTTTACAATTATAATGTCAGCTATCATAAGTGTCTTATCAGCTGTTCCTTTTCATTTTAAGAGAAAGGAAGCCCATCAGGAAAAATCCAGATCCCACTGTTGCCCAGGAGATAATTTAAGCTACAATATACAAATACATGTATTCCAATGGTGTTTACTTTAGAATAGACTTGTATAAAATTGCACTGCAAAAAAAATATTCTAGTAGAAAGATGTTTAGTTTGTGTGCCATTGAGTATGCCCTAAATGAACAGAGTAATGCCTAGTTAAATATATAGTAGAGTAATCTTTCTGTGTGTTAACATCAAGACTAGAGGCCATCTTTGTTAGGACTCACACAGTAATGAAAGTATTTCTTCTATTTTACAGATGATTTAGCTGTTGCAGACACAGAGCAACGTGTTAATGGAACTCTTGATAGGAAGAATTATCTTAAAGGCCATTTTATGAAAGCCATTGCAAAAATACAGACATCAGAGCAAGGTAGGTATATAAATACTGAACATTTTAATCTATTCATATTACATATCCTTTTCATGATTGTCAGACAAGATCCAAGGGACCGGGGAAGCCTATGTGATTGTTAACTTAGGACGCTTCCACACTACACTTAAATGCATGCCGAAGCTGATTAAAAAAACAACAACAAGACTTTATTTATATCTCGCCCCATCTCTGTGGGGACTCAGGGCAGCTCACAGACATAAAAAGGCAAATATTCAATGCCTTGTACTGTAATAAATACGTTTTGTGTGTGTGAGAGAGGAGCGATTTGAGAAACTACAAGTCACTTCGGGTTTAAAAGAATTGGCCATCTGCAAGGACATTGTCCAGGGGACACCCAGATATTTTATCATCCTGTGGGAGGTTTCTCTCCTGTCCCTGCATGAGAGGCTGGAGCTGACAGATGGGAGCTCACCCCACTCCCCAGACTCAAAATGCTGGCCTTTTGGTCAGCATTCCTGCCAGCACCCATTGCACCCCCGGGGCTCCTAATAAATATGTAATACAATTTAAATAAAATATAATTTAAATAGTATAAAACTAGGCTGTTGGGAATTGTGGGAGTTGAAGTCCAAAACACCTGGAGGGCCCAAATTTGCCCATGCCTAGGCTATACTATGGACTGCGTGTACATTTTCAAGGGCAGAAAGATACACCCCAAAATAAGTGGTGTTTCTTTGGGAACGACTAGATGTACCCTTTTCTCCTGCTGATCCAGACTAGTTCACCATTTCTTATGATGGAGGCAGCCCAAAAGAAACAGGAGAAAAGCCTTAAATGTGTGGATGTGGTAGGCTAACTGAGTGTATAAAGAATCTCCTTTTACTGATTTTTAAGAATCATTATTCTGTTTATTTCCTAGACAATGCAAGACAACGTTTGGAGCAGCTTAATTTCATTATTAATCAAACACTAAATACTGCTGCCACAGTGACCCAGACTACTGGTCCAATGGCCGATAATCTGACCAAATGGTCCCAAGACCTGAGGAACTTCAAACCTGAAAGAGCAGCTTTTGAACGTGTCACTGTCACAACAAGGGATACAGGTATATTGATGGGCATCCAGAATTCCCTCTATTGTGTAAAAGAGATACTAACCACTAGTACTTTGCTGGGACAGCGTATGATTCTTTAAGAAATCAGAGGCAAATCATGAGATTCTAACAACTTGTCTGAGGCCACCTCTATACTGCCATATAAAATCCAGATTATCTGCTTTGAACTGGATTATATGGCAGTATAGAGTCTTATAATCCAGTTCAAAGCCAATCATGTAGATTATTTGTTTTGATAATCTGGATTATATGGCAGTGTAGACACTGAGGTCTTAGAACAACAACTATAAATATAAATCGTAAACTACAATGGGAAAGTTTTTGAATATATATATATATACACACACATAATTGCATAACACTATTTTTAGGTGTAGTCAAGGTCTTTGAAAGTGAGATGTGTTGTTTTGTGCTTTCAAATCATTTCTGACTTATGGCAAACTTATCACAGGGTTTTTTTGTTCAGATGATGTTTGCCATTACCAGCCTTTCAGGCTGAGAAAATGCAATTTGCTCAAGGTAATAAATAGGTTTCAAGTGGAGATTGAAATCCTTGTCTGCCTGGAGTTCTAGTTTCATACTCAAACCATTATATCACGATGGCTCTATAACTGAAATGATTTCAGTAAAGTGATTGAAAACTTGTGTTAATTTTTAAAAGCAACGCATTAATGATGCAGCTATCTTTTCTCTACTCCTTTGAAGTAACACATTCATTATAGGTAGCCCTAATTTGTGGAATGACCTGCTGGAAAAGATTCAACAGCTGGATACACTGTCTGAATTTAATTCACCAATTAAATCTATGTCTCCTCAGAGGCCTATCACAAACCTTTTTAAATTATGGTGATTAAATATGTAGTGGTTGTTTGAATATGTATTGAGTGTTCATGTTCTTTGAGTTACCTGGGCTGTGTGTTTCAATTGATTGTATATGTTTTCACCACTAGTGAAGCGCCTCACAGAAGTTGTCCCTCAGTTGCTCGATAAGCTGCGTACTGTAGAACAGAAACAGCCAGCCAACAATGTCTCAGCCAGCATCCAGAGGATCAGAGAGCTGATTGCACAGACAAGGAGTGTAGCAAACAAGGTAAAAGTGGTGGAGGAAAAACATTGATGACTTTATCTTGAGTCCCTGGTGGTCTGTGTTAAATTATACATTTTGAACTCTGAACATTAGCTGTAGTAAACACTGAAGCTACAGCTAACAGTGTGAATGCTCAATAGCTGTAACATTATATTAACACATCTCGCTATGGAATTTCTTAACTCCAAATACATGGAATATATCACTCAATACCCAATACAACTATACCTTTCTTGAAAAGAAGAGGACATAGGCTGTGTCTACATTAGCCACTTAATCAAGGGCTGGGCCAGAGCTCTATGCCCCAGATTTGCCCCAGACTGATCGTAATGGTGGCCACATATACTGGATTGAATTCTTTGTGACATCACTTTGTTGTCCAAATGGTCCAGCTGGACTGAGCCTGCATCTTCCCTACTGGCCTGTCCCCTTGTGTTCTTGTTGCCACCATTCCTCACTACCCAAGGAGCTCCCTGTGAGAGTGGCCATCGCAGTCGTGTCTGCTGAGGTATAATAGGGTGCCTGTGTTGATCACATGGCTAGTTTCCCCATTCTGACCTCAACAGACCCAACCGTGATGGTAAACCTATAACAGAAAGCTCCCTGGCCAGTAAGGAATGGTGGCAGCAATACAAGGATGACCCATCCCCTTCCCTGCACTGATCAGCACAGGAGAAGGGTGATAGCAGCAGTGTGCATGTAGACAATAGATTGGGCCAAATAAAATTTGATCCAGCTGTTCACATGGGCACAAACCTTAAGGACACTCGGGTTTCATGCAAACACCTGTGTATCCCTCAACTTTGCTTACTGTGGAGCAAATTCAGATTAAGGGGCAAGAGGCCAGATCCTTGCCAGAAATAGTTGTGCATTTTGAAGACATCTAGTGCTGGCTTTGGAGTACGTACAGGGCTTTTTTCTACTCTTGTACATGTCATAGTGTTGAGGACATCAGATAGAATATATGGTTATATTTTATCAAATTCCCTAATGTATTAATTACCAAATGCTTTTACTGCCCTTGTTGCAGATAGCACATTCAAATTTGTGAGTACATTTTGTGTTTAGCTTATTTTTAATCATCTTTTTTTTCCATAAGTGTATGACCCACCAAGTCAACACAAACCAGTTGCTATGTATTATGATGCTGTATAAGTGAAGTTGTTCCTAGGGAATTTTACAAGAAAAAAACCTTCCTAATCTACACCTCTAAAGATAAACTTCTCCCTTTATGTATTTCAACCTCCAGGTTCAGGTTTCAATGTCATTTGAAGGTCAGTCAGCTGTTGAAGTCAATCCCCCAACAACTGCAGAAGACATAAAAGCTTTTACTTCTTTGTCTTTGTACATAATGCTTCACAAGGACAATCCAGAGCAGGCAGCACCTCGGGATCAGTTCATTCTTTATCTAGGAAGCAAAAATGTAAGTTTAAAAACATTAAAATTAAAAATACTATTTAAAGTAATGGTGATTTAAGAAATCATGCATTATCTGGATGACATGGAGGAACAATCCACTCACTCATGGGCAATCCACATGCCAATCAACAATGTAAGAGTTCTAAAGTTCAAAGTTCTTTGCTATCGTTTCATCTTTCTCTGACAGTTTTTAATTTTTCTGCTTTACCAGCCAGACATGTTCTCTTTTCACTCACACATTTAATAGCTTCCAGAAGTAGGAGTTAATGGAGGAGGTTCAGAAAAAGGGAAAGGCAATAGTGAAAGTGAGAAAAGTAAAGTTGTTTTGCCTTCAGGATACATTGACTGAGGTTGCTTCCAGACAACACTTAAATGCACACCGAAGTGGATTTAGGAACCCACTTAGGCACACATTTAAGTCAACACACTTTTTGGAAGGGCATCGAGACACCTAACCCACCTCAAAGGCCTTAAAAATAAAAAGAACATACCTATTAAGGTCCTGCCAGAGTCCTCCTGGTGCATAAAAATGACACGCCAGGTGACAGGGGGCGAGGAGTGATTTTCCTCCTCCTCCTCCTCCTCCCTCTTAGCGCGTGATTTCTGTATGTCAGGAGGACTGTGGTAGCCAGGAAAGTTCTTTTCATTTTTAAGGCCTTTTTTGGGGGGGGGGGTTGTGACCCTCTGAGTTTTCCAGGCTAATGCAGCCAGAAAAGCCTGAGAGGGCTGCGTAAATTGGGCCCAGGAATTGTGTAACATGGTTCCTGGGCCCAATCTACACTGTGTCCATACCTGGAAAGACCCAGAAATTATCAAAGATCTGGGTCTTACCAGGTATCAAATTAATTTGGGACAAAGCAAGTAACAAATTAATTCAATTTTTGCCGTTTGGACACCTCCAGTAAAACTGCAGGAGCTCCTGGGTTATGAGCCCTGTCTGGATGGGACCTTTTCAGATGGCCACTGCCCAGCAAGCCTCTAAAATGACTTTGAGAATTGAAAAGAATATTTATTTCTGCTAGTTGGATCAACACTGAATCTACACTGCCAAATAATGCAATTTGAACTGCATTATACGGTCAGTGTAGACCCATATAATTCGGTTCAAAGCAATTCAAACTGCATTATATAGGTCTACACTGACCATAGCATGCAGTTCAAATTGCGTCATTTGGCAGTGTAAATCCAGCCCCTGAGGGGTTTCCCACAGCACATTAGTCGCTGAAAAAGAAATCTTTTTAAAAGATCACCTACAAGAAGAAGAGATAATTAAAAATGTAAAGAAACACAAAATAACAATTAAAATAAAAAGCCAGAGTTACTGAGATGTGTAGAATCAGTTTGCCAGAGCTAGACAGCAAAGAAAATTCACAACGTTGCTTTGGGTTGGTATACTTAATTTGCAAGTTCTAAGACAGAGGGTCTAATTGACTCATGTTCAAGGACTAGGCAAGCAGCACAGGCAAAGCCAACCACTGTACAGCCTCAGGAAATTATTGATGAGTGAGCTGTCAGTGTATATATATGGAGAAAAACAGAACTGCCAGTGCTTTAGAAAAACAGCCTTGAATTGCAGCAATTTAAAAAGCAATATTGGCAACAGTACCTTGCCAGAAGTCTCTGGATCACATTACAACAACCCAAACCAAATGACAGCATCAGAGTATCAATATGAATCAGCTAATTCGAAGAGCAGAGAGGCAATAAAGAAATTAAGTACTTGTTTAGCAATCCAAATTATGATGCAAATTAGTACCTTTCAAGCTTCAGGCAGCAGTACAATGCATTTAATGGATACAAATTTAATGAACTACCTTAATCAAATCAATCTAATGACTCTACTTCAAAGAATGATTTCCTCAAAATAAGTTCTCCAACTAATGATTTCCCCGGAACAATGGATTTAATTATATATGATTTTCAACAAATAACTGATTAATAGGAAATTTTATGTGAGGACACAGAAAAAGTAGTTTCACCATGGAAAGGACAACCTAAAAGAAAAGGTATGCCTGAAAACGAGAAAGGGGGGGGGGGGTTGAGAAACAGTTTAGAGTAAGGAGATGCTCTTATCAATCTAGACATTTGGAAAACGGTCATTCAGATTCAGAACCAGAATTAAAATAAGATACAGGAATACAGAAAATACAGTAAGCCACTTTCACAGAGTGTTAGGGATGCAGGACTCCTGTGAAGGTGGGAAACCAGGAAAATATCTATCTCTCTATCTATCTATGCCTGATGGAGCACCTCTCTAGGAATCTTGAGGTCCTCTACCACTGGAAATTGACCATAGAATCATGCTGGTGGACCTTGAGCACTTTAATCAAATCCACAAGTAATCAGATCCTCAAAAGTTAAACCCACAAAGGTGGAGAGCCATCTATATCACAAAGTGGAACAAGTGACAGTGAAGACAAGAATTCTTCTGAGGATGAGACAGACAAAAAATGTTTCTAATCGACTAACATAAGTGATTGCAAAAAAGGGGGAGGGATATTACTCACCTTAGCATTAGATCAAAATTGAGAAGCATCGAGAAATAAGAAAGTATATGAGAAACTCAAGCACTAGGTTTACTTAAAATCATGAGGGGAAATGCGTACTGCCCTCACCAATATGTTAAGAGATTTTAAAGAGGTACCACTTTGTTAGCACAGTCAACTATACATAGGTTACCATCAAGGGGCCTAAATTTAATATTTAATGTGCACCCTTTTTTGTAAATAATTACTGCACCCTTTGAACCAATAAAGAAGGCATCACTAAGGTTACTCACCTTTATGGTGGTTTTCTTGGTCATGGTTATCTCTACAGAATACGGAAATAAAGCTGATAGTGGCATGTTGGATTAAAACATGTAGTTCCCACACTGTGATCATGCAAACATTTCTAGACCAAAGAATGTATGGTCATATGGAGCACGTTCCATGACAATGAACACAGCACATGTGGCGTCAGCATCTTTAGAAGATGTTTGGAATGCACCTAGGTAGAAGAAACTATCAATGTCTGCAAGATATATTAAGATTAATAAATATAAATCAACACAGGCAACCTTTGATTGGACTGTATTGCAGTCAGTGAGATAGATTTATCGCAGATACCATCATCTAGCAGTTGAGCACATCCCATGCCATCCAGAGAATAAGAGGTTGGTCCTTACCATGAAAGTTCATTCTTGGATGTCACATATTTGTCTTTACACTTGCATTCATCCTCCAAACACTAAAACTTAGAAACTGTCACAGGAATGATGGCACATATTTCATTATAGCATAAAGGGGAAGGGTACCGTAGTGGTACAGTCTCAACTTTTTGTGATTTTATTGATTGTGAAGTGTTTCAGAAAATACTCTTTCTTTCCGAACCTTGAAATAGAATACAAACAATTAAATTCCAAACTAAACTATTCTTTTCATCTGAGTTCCCTTAGGGGGAGAAACGTGCTATATAAATGTAGTAAATAAATAAATAAACCACATTTTCAGTAATTACTTTTCAAATGTAACCTTTCTAAAGGTGATATGTTGACTGGATCATTATATGCACTTTGACATTATCTGAAAAGGAGCTGCAGAAACTGGAACTGTTTCAAATATTGAGAGACTAATACTGCAGACTCACATGGAATGTATGGGCCCCTCCACACAGTCAGATAATCCATGATACTTGATTTTAACTGGATTATCCGAGTCCACACTGCCATATAATCCAGCTCAATATGGATTTTATACAGCTGTGTGGAAGGGGCCAAAGACAAATGCTCTTTTAAAAAGAACTTGAAAAGGGCAAGACAGAAACACACATATTTTTCAAGCACTAGAATCAATTTTGGAAGGATAGTCACAATATGCAGTCCACATTAAAGTTGAGAGAGAAAAGAAGGAATGCTATGATGATGCCAGCTTTCTAGAGTATCTAATACATGTTATTTGAAAATAGGATTAAAAATATGCTGCCCAATTACTTGGAACCACCACTTTTGGCTAATTCAATATTTTAATGGACTCATCAAGCTACCTAATTGATTAAATTTGGCAGATCTACAAATAAGTGTACTTCTCAACCACTTGAGGCCTATTATAGAGGTCTTAAATGGAAGCAATTAATCAGCAGACTATTATAGTGATCAGAATGCCTGGGAATGAGTTTCATTCTTGACAGCCTTCCCTCCAAAGGAAATATTCATAATAAGGTTATACGTAGGATAAACAGTAGCCCATTTCAAAATACTGGTGGCTGGAATATCTTCAGCTGTAGACAGGCAGAAGTGGTTGGCCTTTTTTGGTTCCTCCTTCCTTTTCAAGATTGAGTCCTGTCTATGTCTCTTTCTCTTGCATTTTCTTTCAGTAATCAAGGCAGCTTCTGTATTATTATGACTAACTGTTCAGACAGCATTAATTGTTTCTCCTGTATCTTGGAACCAAATGTGATCACCATATGATTTGTTCCTTCTCTAGACAAAAAATTATCTTGGTCTTGCAATTAAGACTGACAACCTGGTTTACATTTATAATTTGGGCAGTGGCGATGTGGAGATACCACTAGACTCCAAACCAGTCAGCTCTTGGCCTCCTTACTTCAGTCTTGTTAAAATTGAAAGGTAATGTGACTTTTATCAGCTACATTTCTTATCTAAATAGTTGATTGAACATAATTCAGAAATAAGAAATATTGTAAATTTGTTGAAATAAAACTGCAAAGTGATGGTTTAAATGTATTAATCATAATTTTTAAACAAACAGAAGAGACACCTTTCACTATCAATAATCATCAGCATCCATGGCTTCATTATTATCAGTGTCAGTTGTTGCTTAAATATGATAGAACCATTTTCCTGATCACCATTATGCTGAAAGTTGGAAAATGCATGAAACATGAATCCATATCATGAAACAAAAAAGAAGAGATGGGAAGTGTTTTCTGTTATTCTATAGCAGTGGTTTTCAGTCTGTTTCCTTGAACCAGATTACTTCTCAAAGCTGATCATGAGATGCTCAGGGAGAAGATGAATAATGTCAGGCAAGTATCCTTTAAAGAGAATGGCAACCACTGTTGATTTTCCCTCAAAATACACATAGTGAGGACTGCAGTGTGTACATGTTATGGGATACATTTTCAAAGTTAAACCAACCATAGCCTAAAATGAATATAACAATTTAACTTACTTATTCAAGGTCCCAGCATTATCTGAACACAATGTGCTGAAGTGGCAGATTTATAGCCATTGAGACCATCCGTCACTGCCCTGCATTCTCAGCTCATCCTGGTGCACCCAAAAACAGTCTCAGACAGTTCAAAGAGAAATATTTCTTTATTCACAATTGTGAAGCCGTACGGTATCAGCTGTAACTCAGCTCAAAGTGAACACCGCCACAGACAAAACATGTCTCAGAGGGTTTTTATATCTCCCTGTAAACATCTCAGGTCACAATTCCAGCCTAGGTCAAGTTTCCCATATTTAGTCATATTATATAATCCTCTACTTTCATTGGCTTAAGCTCACCTCTGCATTCTACCAAAATAGGCACTACAAAAGATAAACCAAAAGACAGAATACGTGTTGCTCCTTCCCGAATGGGAGGGGATCATCCTGCTTTTTCTAACTTTGGTTCCTTCAGTGCAAGGAACATGAGCTAACCCTTTTCTCCATATTTTAATCCTAATTAGCACCTCACCGCTTATTCCCCAAAGCTGCTCCTAGTTCCAGGGAGGGAAGCTTACATTGGCCCTGCAAAGTGTCCCTCATGGATCTGGTGTGGATTCCACATACAATGGGATATGATGCCCTAGAACAGGAATCCTCAAACTAAGGCCCGAGAGCCGAATATGGCCCTCCAGGGTCATTTACCCGGCCCTCGCTCAGGGTCGACCTAAGTCTGAAATGACTTGAAAGCACACAACAACAGCAACAACAATCCTATTTCATCAGCCAAAAGCAGACCCACACTTCCCACTAAAATACTAATAAATTTATATTTGTTAAAATTGTTCTTCATTTTAATTATTGTATTGTTTTAAAGTGTTTTTTGCACTACAAATAAGATATGTGCACTGTGCATATGTATTCATTCATATTTTTTTCAAATTATAATCCGGCCCTCCAACAGTTTGAGGGATTGTGACCTGGCCCTCTGTTTAAAAAGTTTGAGGACCCCTGCCCTAGAATCATCCAGTATGTCCTGTGGTTAAAGCATTCCCTGACTGCAGAAAGGGTGTCTTCAAACCAGCATAGTTTAGTGGGGGGGGGGGGGGTTGTCATGTCAGGACCAACTTGAAAAACTGCAAGTCGCTTCTGGTGTGAGAGAATTGGCCATCTGCAAGGACATTGCCCAGGGGACGCCCAGATGTTTTGATGTGTTACTATCCTTGTGGGAGGCTTCTCTCATGTCCCCGCATGTCTCCCTGGATTCGAACTTGCGACCTCTTGGTCTGCAGTCCTGCCAGCACAGGGGTTTAACCCACTGCACCACCGGTGGCCTTAGTGGTTTGAGCATTAGACTAGATCACCAGGAGACCAGGGTTTGAATCCCTACTGAGCCATGGAAGCCCACTGGGTGACCTTGAGCAAGTCACTTTCTCAACCTTAAAGGAAAGTAAAGGCAAAGCTCTCTGAACAAATTTAGGGTTGCCAGAAGTTTTATTTTTTAAAGACTTGAATCTGCACAACAAATATATGTATACATTCTTAGGAAAGTTACAGCTTCTAGAATCCCTAGCCAATTGGGGATAACGTGAGTCGTGCAGACTTTGGAAAAGGCAAGTTTTCCAAACTCCAGAAATATCCAACTTGCAAGAGAAGAATTCTTTTTAAATCAGGCTCCATAGTTTTTTTCATTTAGCCTTTATCTCCAATTCCAGCTCTGTCAGTCCAGGCCTGGTCTAATCCAAATACTTGATCCAAGTCAAAACAAATTCCTCACATAATCCAGATTCAGAATTTCTCAGTTCATTTATTAATGCAGGATTACCTTGTCTACAAAATCCTTACTTGACTGTTGAATGCACAAACACCCTGGAGATGAGATGGAGCTCACCTAAAGCTTACAATATAAACAATTCTAAAGAAAGGTTACTTTGGGCTATTCTGAAATTGTTTTCTACCTTTGAGAAATGGCTCTGTATTTCAGAAGAACTAAAAAGATAAAGGATAATCAGTATTCCCTTCCTTGAAAAAGCAGAATTACTCACTGTTTTCATTTTTTACTGTATAGTGTATAATTTTTTTTTCTTGGAAATGGTTTAGCTACTGTTTCACATTTGATAATTCACCCAAGATATGACTGGTGGTTTCTTTATTGTTTCTTTTTCTTTTTTTGTACTGCCATTCTTCAACAGAATTGGGAAACATGGCAAAGTTTTTCTCACTGTACCAAGTCTCAGCAGCACAGCTGAAGAAAAATTCATCAAAAAAGGAGAGGTTCCTGGTGATGACTCACTGTTGGATCTAGAACCCAAAAATGCAGTTTTCTATGTTGGAGGAGTGCCCCCAGATTTTCAGGTAAGAAAAGTAATTGTTCCATACATGGCAAATCTCAGTCTGATTTAAACTTTTTTTTTAAGAAAAGCCATAAAACTAGCTTAAGTTGGCTCTAGTTTGCAGCAATCAGATACAAAACGAGGTTACATTGATAAAATTCATTGCAAGAGGTTTGGGTGATGGTAAAACCTTACCCCTGAATTCAAATCACATTGAATTCAATGAGTAGGCAATGAATTCTGCTATCCACTGTAATATTAATCCTACATTGGATAGGAGCAAAGAGAAGCATGCCTTTGGACTTCATTTAGTACAGCTCTATATGTGATGCTGTCTATGAGACTGATGTAGGAGTCTGAGACTCAGTTCCAGCTTGATGCTAGCAAAGTGGGAATTCCTGTTTGCACAGTTCAATAGTGTTATATGCTTATGTAAGCAATTGTGCACTTTACAAAATGGAATTGAATACTACCCTTATGCTAACTCTAGAACGGCAAAACCACTGAGTGCAGTGGACCTTGTACTAACATAACAAGATAAGTTGACCAACATGTCATAACAAGGAACAGGGTGCTTTCAGACATGAGGAAAAACCACACCAAAGCGGTTTTTGTCCCCACACCCGCCAAAAAATGCCACTCAACTCTCAACTCTCCTGGTTGAGTGGCATAAATGCCACTCAACCCCCCCACCCAAAGCCCTTAAAATAAGTAAAACCTTACCAGCTGCCATTACTCCTCTCAGGCAGGCCTCCTGGCACATAGAAATGACACACCAAGAGGTGAGGGGGGGCATGAGCGATCCGCGATCCTGTTCCCTACCTCCTGGTGCATCATTTCTATGCACCAGGAGGCCTGCCGGAGAGGAGTAATTGCACCCTGGTAAGTTTTAACTTTTTTAAAGGGCTTGGGGGGGGGGGTTGGAGCGGGAGGTGCCCTCTTGCTTCTCTGGGCTCATGGGGCCTGAAGAAGCAAGATGGGAACTGGGGACTGACTCCTGGGTCAGTCCCCACTTCATGAGCGATCCTGTTCCCTGCCTCCTGGTGCATCATTTCTATGCACCAGGAGGCCTGCTGAAGAGGAGTAATTGCAGCCTGATAAGTTTTAACTTTTTTTAAAGGGCTTTTGGGGGGGTTGGAGGGGGAGGTGCCCTCTTGCTTCTCTGGGCTCATGGGGCCCGAAAAAGCGAGATGGGAAGTAATGATACTTCCTGTGGGTGAGTCTCCACAAGCCCCTTATGCCATTAGATATGCTATCAAATTAATTTAGAGTATCAAATTAATTTGGCACAAAACAGGGTTTACCTGCTTTGTCCCAAATTAATTGTTTTTTACTGGAGGCATCGTTTGGATGCCTCTAGGAAAGGTCCGACAGGGCCTGCATTTTACCTCCCGTCCGGAAGGGCCCATAGCAAGAATAATTATGGTTGATAAAGTAAGAATCAAGTTGGAAGTGAACTGGAACAAAAAGCTGTGTGGAAGAAAGATATTTTGAACAGAGATTCAAAGAAAGTGAAAACTGCTTGATAAAGAAGAAAACTCTTCCAATGATAGGAGCCTGGAGAAATTATAAAAGTAGACACCAAACCCACAACAAGCATGTGAGAAAGAAGACAAGAATAATAAAAAGAAATTAAGAAAAGGACATATGCTGGAATAGAGTAGCCATAGAGTATTGAGAGGGCCTCAAGGTAGTTTGCAAGTGATAAAGAAATTATCAGAAATTGAAAGGAAAATCACAATGGTTTGCACCTATGAGAGAATCACTGATATCATAGCCAAAGACAGTATCATCAAAGGCAAGTTAGCACAATACTCTAGTACAGATACATCTAACATTCAGACTTTGACTCTAATTCTTATTTTATTGATTTTAATAGTTTTTTTTTTTTTGTTCCTTTTGTTTGCAGCTCCCACCAAGCTTGGACCTGCCTGGTTTTTCTGGATGCTTGGAGCTTGCTACATTAAATGATGACGTCCTCAGTTTGTACAATTTCAAAAATATCTACAACATCACCAAATCTGTACCTTGTGCCAGGTAGAGTGACCTGCACATATAATGTATGGTTAAAACACTTTTGTCTGCACTATAATCACTCCTGAAAATAGATGCAAAGTAATTTGGGTGGTTGCATTTGACATAGCATAGCATGGTTGAAAGGCATATGATTTTATTTCACTTCTGTAAATTTATTATTCTCCTTCTAATAAGAGTGTATCTATTGGGTTGGGGGGTTGCACATGGACAACATGACAAGGATATGCATGTACGCATTTATTTATAAGTGTTAAAATATGCAACTTTTTTATTATTGAAGCTGTTAGTAATAATTTTAACCAAAATGTATACAAAAAGATAGTTTAACTAAGGGCCCTTCCACACAGCCATTTAACCCAGACTATCAAGCCAGAATATCTACTTTTAACTGGAATATCTAAGTCTACACTGCCATATATCCTAGTTCACAGCAGATAATGTGGGATTTTATCCAGCTGTGTGGAAGGGGCCTAATACATACAAATAAATCCAAAACAGCGTACTGCACCATAGCCTTACAGAAAATGCATGCATTCTTTTCACATGCTGTCCAATATTGGATAATAAAATTGCTCTATCTAACTTATACTGTCTTTTCACTGAGATGCAATATTTATCTAGTGTATCAAATAAGGATCCCTATCTGTAGATGAAGATGAAATATAGAACATTCTGCAAGAAAACACTAGCAGTCTACTACTGAAATATAACTAGTATCTTTGTAAAAATTCCCTTCTTGTGGCTGCTTCATGGCTTCTTCTGCAGGCACCAAGTTGATCATTCAAGAGAGTTATTTTGCCTGTTTCCACCTCCCCAAGCCAGTCAGGGAAAAAGCACAGGAATGAAGACATAAATATGGAAGAAATTCAACAGCATTTGCACAAAAATTAATAGAACAAAATTTGTGTAAACCTCTTTCGCTAAATACTATAGATGTTGACATCTTAAGTATGCACCAGTGGCTTAGATCCTACTTTTAGTCCTGGCTAGAGTAAAGCCACTTAATTAATGGCATTTACTCGGTTGCTGTATGACCATATTCCATAAGCATTATCTCCTGACGTTTCGTCCACATCCTCTGAGGATGCCTGCCACAGATGTGGGTGAAACATCAGGAGAGAATGCTTCTGGAACATAAAGCCATATTGTTGTTCATTCGTTCAGTCATCTCCGACTCTTCGTGACCTCATGGACCAGCCCACGCCAGAGCTTCCTGTCGGCCGTCACCACCCCCAGCTCCTTCAAGGTCAGTCCAGTCACTTCAAGGATGCCATCCATCCATCTTGCCCTTGGTCGGCCCCTCTTCCTTTTTCCTTCTACTTTCCCCAGCATAATTGTCTTCTCTAGGCTTTCCTGTCTCCTCATGATGTGGCCAAAGTACTTCAACTTTGTCTCTAGTATCCTTCCCTCCAGTGAGCAGCCGGGCATTATTTCCTGGAGGATGGACTGGTTGGATCTTCTCGCAGTCCAAGGCACTCTCAAAACCATACAGCCCGGAAAACTCACAGCAACCCAGTGATTCCGCCATGGAAGCCTTCAACAATGGCATTTAGCTCTGTGTTGAGTCACGACTCAACAACTAATTCAATGGTAGACATAATAAATAACTGTGTGTTTTCAAGCCAAATGCCTCAATTTATTATCATCCCTTGCAGTGTTACTTGTTTAGTTATTTCTACAGCACAAAGCAAGTTTGCCTTCTGAGTTTAGCATTCAGATTTTTCTTTATATCTTTTCTTCCTGATAGGGATAAGCTGGCCTTTACACAAAGCCGAGCTGTAAACTATTTTTTTGATGGCTCTGGCTATGCTTTGGTGAGGAACATTGAGAGAAGAGGAAAGTTTGGCCTAGTGACACGTTTTGATATAGAAGTTCGAACACCAACCGACAATGGACTTCTCCTCCTGATGGTTAATGGGGTAAGTGAAAAAAGAAAAGGAAATCTTCTGTTTTAATTAATAGGAGGTTTAAAGGCATAAAGTAAGTTAAAATAAAAAGTATTTACATTATGGATCTGAGAAAAATAACCACTGGTTGTATGCTTGAATATACTTGGGAGAACTCAATAAAACGATAAAACAGCTCAAGCATGCCCACCTCTACCTGGGCAAGGGAAATTCCAACCAGGGGCTACATCTACACTGCAGAAATAAAGCAGTTGGATACCACTGTAACAGCCATGCCTCAGTGCTTTGGAATCCTGGGAATTATAGTTTAGAGGGGCTCCAGTAGTCTTTGACTAAGAAGGTTAAAGACCTTGCAAAACTTCATTCCATGATTCCATAACATTGAGCCATGGAAATTAAAGTGGTGTCAAACAGTATTAATTCTACAGTGTAGATGCACTCAGGATTACTACTATTAGAGTGCACCCAGGGTTACTACTATAATAAGTTTATTATACATACTTCTTCATATTTAACCCAGGCAAAACTGTGGCTGGAAGTGGTGTTGCCTTATTTTAGTCATCATTTTAGCCAGGATTTGACTGAGAAATTTAGGATGTTTCTGAATGCTTGGAGCTTGCTACATTAAATGATGATGTCCTCAGTTTGTACAATTTCAAAAATATCTACAACATCACCAAATCTGGACCTTGTGCCAGGTAGAGTGACTTGCATATATAATGTATGTTTAAAACAATTTTGTCTGCACTATAATCACTCTTGAAAATAGGTGCAAAGTATCTTGGATGGTTGCATTTGACATATCAAAGCTTGTGCTTGTCTACTTGTGTTTCTTTTCTACCTTGAAATGTTATACTGACAATCAATAGCTTAATTTACTTTCAAACAGTTAATGAAAGGTTATAACTAATTGTAAAAGTTCTAAAACACTAATTGATTTAATTGAAGATATTTGTGTTTCACCTTTAAAGGAAAAGTCATCTCATGGCAGCTTGAAAAACTAGTATAAACAAAAATCACAGTGATGAAGTAAAAACCAATAAAGCCCCAAAGGCTCTTAATAGTGGAGGGAGATTAAAGGATGCCACAACATTTCTTGCATTTCCATTGTAGATTGAGCCATAGAAATTAGCATCACTTAAAGCTCTCAATGGTGTCTTAGAGCTATCCATGGTATTGTGTTATTCCTTTTCCTGCCTCTCTGTGCCCTTCTACACATGCTGTAAAACCCAGAAGTAACTCTGTTAAAAGAGGGGGTGGCTAAACATCATTTAGTGTAGGAGGGATCAAGTGAAGAAGTAAAAAAATACATGTTAAAAAGAGGTGCTTATAACCTGATTCAGCCTGGAAAAGTGCATCTTTGCATGACCTTATATCCCTGCAATTAGGCAAAACACATGCTTTCCTTCCCCCTCCCCATTATAGACTGTCCCAGCACACATTTAAATTCCCTTCATTATGCACTATATTTTATCTGCGCACATGCGAATTTGCTAGTGTTTATATTAAGATATTCGCATGTGCATATATATGATCCAGACCATAACAGAGTGAAAATTTTAAAATAATACTTCAGCTGAATGTCCCCCATTCCACCGTTTATCTTGATTGGCCACAGAGGAGTGCTGTGAGGATGGCGGGAGACCATAACCCAGGACTGACAGATTTCTATATGGACCTGCTGTCAGGTCCTGGGATTTTTTGACTCAGTTCTAAAACACGGATTTTGGCACTGTGTGGAAGCACCGTCAGAGAAACTCCAAGATCTTGATGCAACTCCGTGTAACCCAGATCACAGTGCTGAGGCCTCACTGAGATAGGACTTGTTGGCTGAATCAGAATCGTATTGGGGAGGGAGATCAGGGGAAAATTAAAATACATCTATAATGCATAAATTTAAAAATGTTTTAACATAGGCTTCTAGTACTATCTCAGTTCTACAATGCAGTAGACCTATCTTTTTAAAAGTATGTCAAGGGCTCTTCTAAAATTTGTCATGATAAGACCTTACACAAACCACCTTGTGTTTTGCATCCAACCAAATCAATTCTTGAAAATCTTACCATTATTTTATGTTTTGCAGACTATGTTCTTCAGCCTAGAAATGCAAAATGGATACTTATATCTGCAGTATGATTTTGGCTTCAGTAATGGTCCTGTAATTCTAGAGGATTCTACAAAGAGAGCTCTGATCAATGATGCAAAATTCCATGAGGTATATATTGATACATTGTTACAACGTTATGTCTTTTTTAACCTGGATATAAAAAAGCAGGATATAAATTGCGGGATATAAAAAGCAGGATATAAATTGAAAAGATAAATGATTCAGCACACAGATTTAATATTAAGAAGACACGTTATATTAATTCAGTCATAATAGTCCTGTTTTCCAGTCTTGTATTATCCTTGATATTGGCAACAAGTAGCAACAAACAGGGATGCTTGCAATGAAACCATCCCTGTTCATTGCTATACTGAAGGGAAAAAAAAGTTTTGATTTGCAGTGATCAATAGTAATAATAATATTAGTAGTAATAGTTTGCAGTACTCATTTTTAAAATAAAATGTTAGAATAATGCAACATATATTTGTTTAATAGTTTTATAGCTTTTAATTAAGTATAGTATTTCTATGTTTACCTCTAATTCAATGGTTGTATGTGTGTTTTTTGTTTTTTAATTATATATTGTATTGCTTTTATTGTTAACTACTTTTGGTCTCTTTTTCGAGAAATAAAGTGGGGTAGAAATTATTATTATTATTATTTCTAGAACATTCTTGTTTTTAAACTAAAAATAATTAAGGATTAGCAGATTCTCAAAAGCATCGATCTTTCTTCGCTCAGCCTTCCCTAAGGTCCAGCTCTCACATCCATAGGTTACCACAGGGAATACCATGGCTTTGACTATGCGGACTGGCAACAAAGATCCGCATAGTCAAAGCCATGGTATTCCCTGTGGTGACCTATGGATGTGAGAGCTGGACCTTAGGGAAGGCTGAGCGAAGGAAGATTGATGCTTTTGAGCTGTGGTGTTGGAGGAAAGTTCTGAGAGTGCCTTGGACTGCGAGAAGATCCAACCAGTCCAACCTCCAAGAAATAAAGCCCGGCTGCTCACTGGAGGGAAGGATACTAGAGACAAAGTTGAAGTACTTTGGCCACATCATGAGGAGACAGGAAAGCCTAGAGAAGACAATGATGCTGGGGAAAGTGGAAGGTAAAAGGAAGAGGGGCCAACCAAAGGCAAAATGGATGGATGGCATCCTTGAAGTGACTGGGCTGACCTTGAAGGAGCTGGGGGTGATGACGGCCGACAGGGAGCTCTGGCGTGGGCTGGTCCATGAGGTCACAAAGAGTTGGAGACGACTGAACGAATGAACAACAACAACAGCAGATTCTCTACAGCTTTGTCATCCATCTATTTAATCATTGTTTTATGGGTTTGTTTTGTCCTGAATTCTATTCTATTTGCCTTCGAGCTTAACTTGGAAATTTTCTAAAAGTGAATTTAAATTTTTCCATGGGTGCATGTGACCTTGGGCAAGTCATGCTCTCCCAGCTTCAGAGAGAAAGCAAACAAATCTTCCAAAAAAACAACAACACTGTGATAGGGTTGCCATCAATCAAAAATGACTTGAAGAACCGAATAACAATGTGCATGGGTTGAGAGAGTCTTTACAAATATGTACCATAATATTTTCAGATCAAATTTCAAATGCAGAATCTATATTTTACTCCTGCTTATATCACGAGTATAAAGGCCCCTTCACATTCCACTAGACAGCCCCATCTCCCTCCCTTACTTGGCCCACAGTGGTGACTGCAACAACTGTGGTGATGTTGTATGAAATTAAGCTTTGGAGGTTTCTTCCCCAGCTCGAGGAACATTAGTTTTCAAGGAGCCATGGAACATATGATGTATACCCATCTGGACCAGACACGGAATCAAATCTTTATCCATCTATCTATTTACCGTATATGCTTGAGTATAAGCCGGGTTTTTCAGCCTCTTTTTTGGGCTGAAAAAAAACCTCCCTTGGCCTATACTTATCTATTTTTATTGTGAAATTTACCAGTAGCTGCTGCATTTCCCACCCTTGGCTTATACTCAAGTCAATACGTTTTCCTAGGGTTTTTTTGTGATAAAATTAGGTGCCTCGGTTTATATTTGGCTCAGGTTATACTCTAGTATATACAGTATCTTTTTTTCTTTCTTTTTTGGATGGAAGGGAAGAAAAGTGTTTTTGGTAGTACACTTCACTATAGTGAAATATGTGTGCTAAGGAGCCTCTAATAATGGACTAGAATTTATGGTTGCATCCAAGTACAGATATCTTCATTTCAGATCTTCCCTTTATATGACTTTTCCCCCTTAAAACAATCCTTAAGATCAGTGACAAAGTGTCCTCAGAGACTGAGGTTTTCTGACACCAGTCTACAATTACATTGTACATGTACCATTTACAAGTGCAATTACACTGTTTTAAAATACCACTATGCTTTTGTTTATATACCATTGTATATATACCGTTGTAAATTCTGGCTTCTAACTTGTCTTTTTTTCCATTTCAGATATCTGTTATATACCATAATTCCAAGAAAATGATCTTGGTAGTGGACAGGAGACACATAAAAAGCATGGAAAATGAAAAGAAAAGCATGCCATTTACTGATGTCTATATAGGAGGAGCCCCCGTTGAGGTTTTAAAATCTAGGTTGGTTTATAATCACAATACAGTCACTATTAATGCTATTTCTTCATGAGTACAGTGAGATCAGTTTACTACTTCCATTATCTATAGCAGTGTTTCTCAAACTCTACTCTCCAGATGTTTTGGACTTCAGCTCCCAGAATTCCTAACAGCTGGTAAGCTGGTTGGGATTTCTGAAAGCTGAACTCCAAAACACCTAGTGGAGCAGAGTTTGAGAAACACTACTCTAGAAGGAATAATTAAAAATCAGTCATATTCCTACCTTTAAAACATTCTTTCTCATATTTTTTTTATCCTAAATGAACACTTCAGAGGATGTTCACACCCCTGCATTCAAATTATTATATTTACAACTCCAAACATTGTTTCTTTTTTCCAATCACAATCTCTGGCAGAAACCTAAGGTCCTAGGGCCCTTCCACACAGTCATATAACCCAGAATATCAAGGCAGAAAATCCCACAATATCTGCTTTGAACTGGGTTATTTGAGTCCACACTGCCATATATTCCAGTTCAAAGCAGAAAATGTGGGATTTTATTCAGCTGTGTGGAAGGGGCCCTACAGAGACCTGGTTGAGAAACAGTTGTTTTAATAGACCAGTTTGTGCAAAAGAGGCTGCAACTAACTTTTTGTGACTGTTTATGAGTCTGTAGAATACTTGTATGCAGTCTACGTACATATGTAAGTTTCTTTCAGCTCTTTAAATTTCAGAGTGCTTACTGAAAGAAATAGCACTTTACAACTTGAAGCAGGACTGGCCTGCTATTGGGTTGAGCAACGGTATGCTATATTGGTTATGGCTGCAAGAAATTGCAGGCCAGCATCTGGAGGACCATCCTGTGCCACAACCTAATAAGATAAACATTCCTCATTTTCCCTCTATATCCTTGTTTGCTGCTGTTCTGTGTACTGCTTATACTTACTGTTATGCTTATGAATGTTTCTAATATCAGGTCATCCACTACCCTCTTCTTCCTAAATGAATGTTATGTCTTTACAGTGGTGTCAGTTCCCACTTGGCGGTCAGTACTGGCTTTAGGGGCTGCATGAAAGGTTTCCAGTTCCAAAAGAAGGACTTCAACTTGTTGGAAGAGCCAGGAACTCTGGGAATTGGTTATGGCTGCCCAGAAGAATCACTTGTAAGTACTGTATTGTTCTTAAACCACAAATACATCTCCTGTTTATTGCTTTTTAATCTCCTAGAAGTATATTTTCTGACATGCTCCCGATAGATGCTAGGTTATTTCTCCATTTTGTGCTAAATCTAAGTAATAAATAAAACTAGGAGTTTGGAGTTGTTTTGCTTTTCTGTCACTTTAGGGAACAGAAAATGGTAGCTTCCTCAGAAAGATTATTTCCCTCTATAAATATTGTTCACTTAAAGAAATAAGAACTAGTACAGTAGACTCTCAGTGAATCAGCACCCATGGGGATTGGTAGATGCCAGATAAACATATATTTACTAGCTGTCCCCTACCACGCGTTGCTGTGGCCCTGTCTAGTTATCTGGAAAATAAAGTAATGAGAAAGTGTTGGTTTCTAATATATGTAATTTATTTATGCTTGTGGGTAAACAGTATTTCTTCTTGTTTCTTTGTCATTGTTGATGTGGTTTGCCTACTCTGGAACATGTAACATATAATTGTCCTTCTTTAGGAGTCTCTTTCAAATCTATGATACTATATCTCTCTGTGTGTGAATAATATATATCTATATCACTATCTATCTATCTATCTATCTTATATCTATGGCTGGATGGCTCTTTGTCAGGAGGGCTTTGATTACATTTTCTTGCCCTGGTGAAGGGAGTTGGACTGGATGGTCTTAAGTATTTTCTGTTGGTCATGGGAGTTCTCTGTGGGAAGTTTGGCCCAATTCTCTCACTGGTGTGGTTCATAATGCTCCTTTATTGTAGGTGAACTATAAATCCCAGTAACTACAACTCCCCAATATCAAGGTCTATTTTCCCCAAACTCCATCTGTATTCATATTTGGACATATGGAATATTCGTGGCAAGTTTGGTCCAGATCCATCATTGTTTGAGTCCACAGTGCTCTCTGGATGTAGGTGAACTACAAATCCCAAACTCAAGGTCAATGCCCATCAAACCCTTCTAGTGTTTTATGTTGGTCACAGGAGTTCTGTGTGCCAAGTTTGGTTCAATTCCATCGTTGATAGAGTTCAGAATGCTCTTTGATTGTAGGTGAACTATAAATCCCAGCAACTACAACTCCCAAATGACAAAATCATAATTTTTTGAGTGATGGTCACTCCTTGTGTTGTGAGATGTTTTGTTGCCAAATTTGGTGTGATTTCGTTCATTGGTTCTTTTGTTTTTAAGGTACTCATTATGCAGAGCATTTTTATATATATAGATTGGTACCATGTAATACGTCTACAGTTATTTTCCTCACTTTACTTTCTTATACTTCCTCTACCTCTTCACCACACAAATAGAATTACTGGGGCACAAAGAGCAGAAGCTCTGCTTCCAATAATGGAAATGAACACTGACAGCAACTGTTATCCCCAGCTGTTAATTGTCTCTTGTGAATCCGTTAGAATATTCAGCTTCTATAACATTGCATGAAATAAAAACAGTAGTTATTTATTTATTCACCATACTTGTATACTGCCCTTCTCAACCTCAAAGGGGACCCAGGGCAGCCTTACAAAGGCAACAATTAGATGCCGCATATACACATACATCGATGAATAAACAAAAACATTAAAAACCAATAAATTAAAACATAATATTAAAACAACAATTAAAACCACATAATCCAGGTCATATTCCAGGGCCAGTCCGATTCGTTATTATATTAGTTTATAGTCTCTTAGTGGACTGCTCCCTTTATTGTCCAAAAACCTGATCCTAGAGCCATGTTTTTAGTTTTTTTCCTGAAGGTCAGGAGGGAGAGGGTGATCTACGTTCACTGGGGAAGGTTGGAGAAGGAGTTCCATAGACAAGGGGCCACCACTAAGAAGGCAATGTCTCTTGTCCCCACCAGTTGCACTTGCGAGGGGGGTGGGACCGAGAGCAGGGCCTCCCCTGATTATCATAGCCTCTGAGGTGGCTCAAAGAGGGTGATACATTCGGACAGGTAAGCTGGGCCAGAACCATTTACAGTAACATTTCTTTTGTGAATGCAGGCATGCCAACTCTCTGCTACAAGTTGTCATTTTCTCCTTCTACTAAATCAGTAGGAGATTTGAATGTTAAGACAGGTGATTGGAAAATCAGTGTTAATTTCTGGTCTATACATAGATTAACATGGGGTCCCTATGCCCATGGGGGCCCTGATCAACTTCCCAACATGTCCATTCATTAAGCCAACATTGACAGTTAATAAACGGCACAGCAAATGCTGCTTAGGCCAGAAGAAAGGAAAGTCCAGAATTCCTACAATATGGGGCAGAGGGGCGTTTTACAGGATTTCCTGTAGCCTGTAATCCCTAACATAATGCACTTTCTAGCTCCAACCTCTGAGAGAATTTTACACCTTATCCAATTTGTATACAAAAATTGGGATTGAATGTTATGTGAGAGTATGATTGTATGATTGTTTCACCCATAGTACTATTCTCAACATCTGTCTATATATTCAGTATGTCACTATAAAGCTGCAAAGCTGAACAGAGTTGCCCTAAGTATCAGTTTGGTTGTGGAATTTGAGTTAATAATGCTTAAACACACACACAACATGCCTATCCCACAGTACCTTTTGGCATTCACAACACTAAACACAGGGATTGTTAGACTTTCTGGATTATAACTGCCTGAGCCCTGTGCATTCTCTCCTTCCATTTACTTTCTTGTTATTTTTATCGATATCTGTATATCATTTTTCCCTTTTGAACAGATGTCCCGCAAAGCATATTTCAATGGAGAAAGCTTCATTGCATCAAGCCAGAAAATCGCCTTCCATTCATTTGAAGGGGGCTTTAATTTCCGAACTTTACAGCCAAATGGATTGCTGTTCTATTCTACTGAAGGAGTAAATATGTTTTTCTCATTTTAGAAAACTTGTTTATTTTAAAACAATGTGGGATAAATACACAAATGGATATTTATTTAATTAGATTTGGAAGTCTGGTGAATTGCTAATGTCTTGGAAGCGTGCTATGGTAGTTCCTATATGTAAGCCTGAAAAGCTTTGGTTTCTATTTTCTTTTCAAAAGCCAGGAGTGGGAAAAGTGTATTGCCTCAGCTTTTGTGCTGTTACTTCTCAGTCTGAGATAGGCTTACAAATATGCAAGATTTGGAGGGGAAAGTCCTTTAGTGTATTATGTTACGTTCCTCATGTTACAACATGCCTGAATGCCATATTTGTTGCAAGATAAAGCATAGTTGTGGTTACAGCCCCATGTGGATTTGAAATATATATTGCAAGTGTCATGATATATGAATCTGTTGAGTCTCAAAACAGCTCTCTTGGGTATTCATCACCTAAATGGGATAACTAGGATTTTCAGAAAGATCAAAATGTACACAGAAACGGAATATTCTCCTACATTTTGAATTCAGAGTTCAATATGTGAAAAGTCCAAATATCAGGTGAAGGTTCACATTGTGATGACCAAACTGACAGCTATAATGTTAGCATTAGAATGAGTACAGAATGATAGGACAGAACTGTTAGGAGTTTTATTTGTTGTTTCCTTAATCGTGTTGGCATTTCAAAATGGGGGTCAGGGAGTACGAGGTTTGTTTCAGTGTCAGGTTTTGGAGATGTGAGTGAGATATGTGGTATTGCTATTTTGTGTCTTATCAATATTGAGCTGCTTTTGATACCTAAAGAAACGTCTCTTCCAAGGCCAAGAGTA
Organism: Anolis sagrei; assembly: GCF_037176765.1. Classification (NCBI taxonomy): domain Eukaryota; kingdom Metazoa; phylum Chordata; class Lepidosauria; order Squamata; family Anolidae; genus Anolis; species Anolis sagrei. The sequence continues at coordinate 92,541,522 of NC_090021.1, forward strand.
CATACAGCATGGAGATTTTCAGCAAGAGGAAATAATTCATTTCCCACAGTACAAACCCCATCTGATTTACATTTAAATCAATATTAAAGATGCAATGATGATTATTTGTATGCTGCCTTTCTCCCAAACTGGAGCTCAAGGCAGCTCCCAAAAACCAGTGTAGACTTGCTACATAGGCAAATGCCTCTTTTGGGCTCTCGCTCAATAAACTTACTCAGCTCATTACAAAATGGCCAAAGCTATTGCAAGAATTTTCACTAGAGATTATCCCAATGTCATTTAATATATTATTATTTTACTGATACAAAACACAGTATGACACAGATAACAAGATATATATGCTGGATTTAGTATCACGTCAGACACTTCCCAAGCGTTTAGGACTGTGTGATATATTTTCGAATGATGTGCGCAGATCCAAGTAAGGTGGCCTTTTGCAGTGGACATATCGTAATTTTGTCAATGTTTATTGTTTCCAAATGCCGGCTGAGATCTTTTGGCATGGTACCCAGTGTGCCGATTACCACTGGGACCACCTGTACTGGTTTATGGCACAGGCTTTGTAGTTTGATTTTGTGGTCTTGATAACGGCTAAGTTTTTCCTTTTGTTTTTTGTCAATTTGACTCTCACCAAGTGTGGTGACATCAATAATCCAAACTTTTTTTCTTTTCCACAATCGTGATGTCTGTTGTATTGTGTTCCAAAACTTTGTCACTCTGGATTCAAAATGAATTATTATTATTATTATTATTATTATTATTATTATTATTATTATTATTTAATATTATATAATTTTTTATTGTTGTTGTTGTTGTTGTTGCCCCACTTTATCTCTCCTGCAGGAAACTTAAAGTGGCTATGTTTTTCTTTATGTTTCAGTCAGATGAGTTCTCCATTTCTATGGATAAGGGAGCTGTTGTTTTAAATGCACAAGGTGTCAAAGTTCAAACAGCAGACAGATCCTATAATGATGGGAAATCCCACTTTGTCATTACATATGTCTCACGAGAAAGGTAAATCTGTCCAATATTTAAATTCTAATGCATTTGTAGTTCACTATTTAGCTTGGGATACCAAACACCATACTGTTTCCAGAGCCAATATGGAAACATATTGGTAAAATAGTAAAAACACATGATCTCAGCCAGATATATAGATCTATCATATAAAGATGTGTGTATAGAGTATATATCTATATAGATGCATGTGTGTGTGTGTGTGTCACACTAGCAGCCCAATCATATCAACACAACCCCACTATAAGCAGTACAATTGCAGAAATAGCATCAAGATATCCAAAGTAGCAGATGCTGTGTGGGCATAATGGCTAATTAGCTATGACTCCATCCAGTAGGTGCAGCCTGGTAGTCTATGATACTACTGTCACTTCATTGGTTTTAGCCCAGCAGTGGATAGGTTGTGTGTGAGTGACCTCAGTACTGCCAGAAGCACATAGGTACTGTGCAATACTGCTTGCTCCAATATGTACAGTACTCTTGTGTCAATGGTGCCACCTAGTGAGTTGTTCAATAACTTGAAAACAGCTATATTTCTAACGTGTGTGTGTGTGTGTGTGTGTGTGCATTCAATTATTACTGGCTTTTAAAAATGACATTGTAGCACCAATTGTAAAAAAAAAAAAGGATTATTTCTGTCTGCAGGCTTGACCTTTTAGTAGATGAACAAAAGCAGAGCAAGGACAATTCTGGGGAAAATAGAATTGAAGAAAAGCCAGCAAGCACAAAAAAAATCTTCTTTGGAGGCTTTCCCATCAGTAGTGAATTTGCCAACTTCACTGGTTGTATAAGCAATGCCTATTTTGCAAGGTAAGTCATTTTAGCTTGTGTTTTATATATTGACCAACAAATAGAATACATTTTTGCTCTCTCTCTCTCTCTCTCTCTTTTGTTCTTTCATTAATCATAGAACTGTGGAAGTACAGTGTTAGAAGGGTCCTGCTGAACATCATTTTTTTAGTCTACTTCTTGATGGGGAGATTTTAATTGGCAGCAATTAATTTGGAAGAAAAGCAAAGAAAGCTGTATAGGTGTATTTTAAAAATTCCAAAACCCATTGTAAAATAGGGTGGCCAGTTTGGACGCGAGATAAGGCTCCTGTAACCTCTACCTCAATTTTCAAATGAATGTGAACTTTCAACTGCAGCCATCTCCTATGAAGAAAACTATTGCATCCTTTAGTGGAGAGTAGGACGGGAGGAGGGGGGTAGCTAAAGATTAAAGTTACAGGAGACCCACCCCATATCCAACTGTCGGTATTATTGCCATGCAACATATTATTCACTGGAAGCAGTAAAAATGTCCCAGTAAATTAAATGTATGAAGGTACTGAAGAGACAGATTACTTAGGAATAATACCAACTGGAAACAATGCATCTTTATTTCTGAGTAGATAAATGGATTGTGCTGTTAATAGGATTAGGGTAAATCTGTCCCATACATGATTCAGTTTGCATCAAGGATTACAGAGAAAACTAAGTAAATAAGAACATTAATTCAACTGCTTGCCCAAACTAGTGTTACCAGTGAATTAATTGATCCTTGATAAATCAACATTTATATAAGATCCATAAATTCTGTGGGTCTATTCCAGTTGAACTTAAAAATTAGTGGGCTAATTTTGAAATTGAAAGTTTTAGCAATTAGAATAATAGAATCATGGAAGAGACCTTGTGCAGCATCCAGTCCAACCCCCTGCCAAGAAGCAGGAAAATCTCATTCAAAGCACCCCCGACAGATGGCCATCCAGCCTCCAAAGAAGGAGACTCCATCACATGCTGGGGCAAGTGCCCAACTTTATTTCCAATATTGTGAAGTAAAGGACACAAGTACACAAAATGGTAACACGTTTGTTATAAGAGATGCTTCTGATTCAATTTAGATAACACACTGGGTAAAATGTTATTAGCAGCAACATTGAGTAGCAGTCATTTCAGAACCATTGGCAACCATCTTTGAGAGTTCTTGGAGAACGGGAGAAGTTCCAGCAGATTGGAGGAGGGCCAATGTAGTCCCAATCTTCAAGAAGGGAAAAAAGGATGACCCAAACAACTACCGTCCGGTCAGCCTCACGTCGATACTGGGCAAGATTCTGGAAAAGATTGTTAAGGAAGCGGTCTGCAAACACTTAGAAACAAATGCAGTCATCGCTAATAGTCAACATGGATTTATCAAAAACAAGTCATGCCAGACTAATCTGATCTCTTTCTTCGATAGAGCTACAAGCTGGGTAGATGCGGGGAATGCCGTGGATGTAGCGTACCTGGATTTCAGTAAGGCCTTCGACAAGGTCCCCCATGACCTTCTGGCAAGGAAACTAGTCCAATGTGGGCTAGGCAAAACTACGGTGAGGTGGATCTGTAATTGGTTAAGTGGACGAACACAGAGAGTGCTCACTAATGCTTCCTCTTCATCTTGGAAAGAAGTGACGAGCGGAGTGCCGCAGGGTTCCGTCCTGGGCCCGGTCCTGTTCAACATCTTTATTAATGACTTAGATGAAGGGCTAGAAGGCAGGATCATCAAGTTTGCAGACGACACCAAATTGGGAGGGATAGCCAATAGTCCAGAGGACAGGAGCAGAATTCAAAACGATCTTGACAGATTAGAGAGATGGGCCAAAACTAACAAAATGAAGTTCAACAGTGACAAATGCAAGATACTCCACTTTGGCAGAAAAAATGAAATGCAAAAATACAGAATGGGGGACGCCTGGCTCGAGAGCAGTACGTGTGAAAAAGATCTTGGAGTCCTCGTGGACAACAAGTTAAACATGAGCCAACAATGTGATGTGGCGGCAAAAAAAGCCAATGGGATTTTGGCCTGCATCAATAGGAGCATAGTGTCTAGATCTAAGGAAGTAATGCTACCCCTCTATTCTGCTTTGGTTAGACCACATCTGGAATATTGTGTCCAATTCTGGGCACCACAATTCAAGAGAGATATTGACAAGCTGGAATGTGTCCAGAGGAGGGCGACTAAAATGATCAAGGGTCTGGAGAACAAGCCCTATGAGGAGCGGCTTAGGGAACTGGGCATGTTTAGCCTGAAGAAGAGAAGGCTGAGAGGAGATATGATAGCCATGTATAAATATGTGAGAGGAAGCCACAGGGAGGAGGGAGCAAGCTTGTTTTCTGCTTCCTTGGAGACTAGGACGCGGAACAATGGCTTCAAACTACAAGAGAGGAGATTCCATCTGAACATTAGGAAGAACTTCCTGACTGTGAGAGCCGTTCAGCAGTGGAACTCTCTGCCCCGGAGTGTGGTGGAGGCTCCTTCTTTGGAAGTTTTTAAGCAGAGGCTGGATGGCCATTTGTCAGGGGTGATTTGAATGCAATATTCCTGCTTCTTGGCAGGGGGTTGGACTGGATGGCCCATGAGGTCTCTTCCAACTCTTTGATTCTATGATTCTATGATTCTATTTTGTGGTTTCCACAGTTCAATTTGCATTTTAGTTAGTATTAATATCTGGGATTACATCTTTTGAGGTTTACTTTACTGTGCTCATATAGCAAGGCTTTGTTGGTCTTAAACAAATTGCTAAATTGCTTTTTCAGATTATTTCTGATTTTCAGTATATATACCATGGTTTAAAATATTGAGCAGGATAATAAAGAATAGAGGTACAACTAAAGTAATGTTTGGCAGATTCCGCACAATATAGGTTTTTCCTCTGATTATTTTATTTTATGTTCCTTATACCAGGAAAGAAACCTGCAAAATTTAATAAAAACATGCTTCTTCATGACAAAAATCAATAAAATATGCAGGGCATGATTTAGCAGAAGTTGGCTGCACTCCTTAATGATAGTTCAATGGCAAAAACTATATTTCTCCGTGGATCTGTTCCACGAACATGCAGAGCTCATAAACAGGACAATTTTAATTGTTTCAATGGCAGATTACTTGGATAAATAAGCTTTCTATATACAAAATCAAAATTGGTGGCTAAAGTGACAAGATTATCATTTTTCCCCATTTCTCTTAAATAGATTGGATCGAGATGTTGAGGTGGAAGACTTCCAGCGGTACCCTGAGAAAGTCCAAGCATCCCTTTATGGATGCCCTGTTGAAACTCCTCCAGCTGCCCTTTTCCATAAGAAAAGAAAAAATTCTGCCAGATCCAAAGGAAGCCACAGTAAAAGGGTTAGTATTGCCACCTGGCTAGCCACTCAAAAAGCCACTATACCTCACATTTCTGTTGTTCTTTGGGAATGTCATGTTTTTATTGATTGCACATAAACATCTTCAAAAACAGAAAACAGTTGATTTTTTAAAAAAATAACAAGCATATGTTGTTTGGATTCAAAGTGATATTAACTGAAAACAAAGGAAGTTATTATTTCCAGAACCTCCCTCATTCAAACAAAATAAAAATAATCTACAAAACACTTCTCTCTTCCAGGCTAATTAAAAGTTGTCCTCATTATCAATAATGTTTTTTTAATTCAGTAATTTAACAATCTCAATATTCTGTTTCACATAAAGTAAACTGAGCTAACTGCTATATAGCATAGATTAGGATGATCAATTTAACTATGAGCAAGCATTTTGATTTTTTTCATTTATTTATTCTAAGTCTTTTTTAGGTAGCCTATACTTAATAGCATTCAGGAAAATGTGAAATAAAATTCAAAAACTCAAATTAGTTAAAATGGGAATAGATTAAAAGCAACCAATGCTAAAGCAGGCTTGTTAAGATGCAAAAATGTGACAAACTAAAAGTTCAGGGTAGCACTATAATATGCACTGTTACTATCTATCTATCTATCTATCTATCTATCTATATTAGACACCAGAATGACCTCTTAGGGGAGGGTTTTCCATAACTGCTGTGAGGGCATGACATTTATTATTTAAAACATTTATGTATTGCTTCTCAGTTCCCTAGGGGTCACAAGCACTGTATAATAAATAACAATTTCACTTGAAATACTAAATATAGAAATTTAAATGAGATTACATCTTGTAAATATACATTAAATTAAATATTAAATATTAACTATTATTGTCTCGGTGCACATTTTCCCAAAGGTGCTTGTTAAGTGGTTCAAGTTCAAGGGGCTGGGCTTAGTATAGCAGGTTAAACCGCTGTGCTGCAGAAAAATCCTGCTGATTGCAAGGTCAGCAGTTCGAGCCCGGTTGGGGTGAGCACCCGCCGTTAGCCCCAGCTCACCTATCCACCTAGCAGATCGAAAGCAGTGATACGAGTAGATAAAATAGGTACCACCATTTAGCAGGGAAGTAATAAAAAGGCACCTTTTAAAAAAGGACATAGATTGGAGGAAAGCTCCTCGGCATGGAAGATGGAGAGACAGCATCCCCGAGGCTGGAGTCAAGCACAGCCTCCAAGATACCAGAAATAAGATGGGAAAACTGTCGTTACCTCTGCTTGTGTTTGTCTGTCCTTGTTAATTGTATAATCAGCACTGAATGTTTGCCGTATGTGTGTTCTGTAAGCCACTCTGAGTCCCCTTCGTGGTAAGAAGGGTGGGGTATAAATACTATAAATAAATAATAAAGAAATAAGTGGAGAAATCTAAATTTTACAGATCAAAAAACTGTAATAATGGGAAATAATTAGAGAATTTTATAGTGATCTAAAAATACTTGTGTGTTTCTTTGTACAAAGGTTGGTAAAGAAGACACTTCACTGTTTCCATCAAGCATTAAAAAAACAGATCAAGAATTGAGAGTTCATCAGGCCCCACACTGCCACCTACCTAATAACCCCAAAGCAATTGAACATATGTATCTGTTTGGAGGAACAGCAAATAGCCGGCAAGAATATGATTACTTACCAAAGGATTTCAATGAAAGGTAGAGTGAATTAATAATAAGAGACTAATGTGCTTATAATATTTCTAATGCTATTTCCATTTTTCCAGCCTAAAGGAATATAGAGTAAGCTATCAAACTTCTAACATAACTCAGGCATTTTTCTTCTTCACTTTTTAGAGGGCAGTTGTTCAGTAATTTCTTTTTACATTTTTTTGACAGGTCTCAGTTCTCCATTACCCTGAAAACTCATTCATCCCATGGCATGATTTTCTATGTCTCTGATCAAACTGAGGAACATTTCATGGCTTTTTTTATCGCACATGGCCGTCTAATTTTTATGTTTAACAGTGGAAACCAAAAATTAAGAATTAGAACTCAAGAGAAGTACAATGATGACCAATGGCACAATGTAAGTTGGCTGAGAGGTAGAAACAGCTGTTGCAACAAATGTAGCATCTGATTTTGTAGTAGACCAATCTGTAATAAAATTTCCCAGCTATAATGATACATAATATGCCTGTCTAATATACACATGTAAACCCAGTTTAGGGGAAAGAATGTTGCCTAATCACGTGATTACGCCAGATGTAGACGATGTTTTCAACTAAACAATTACCTGAGTCAGCTACAATTGTCTGAAAAAATGGATTCTGTGGCTAAGAATAATCTCATCCCAATTGGATTTTCACTTTATGTGAATGTTATCAGTAAGAAGAGGAAAAATCTGAATCTTACTGAATCGAACCAATTTGAAGATTTTACTCTTCAAACAGGCCTTTGACCTTGTTTAGGAATCCTTACTGACTACATTTGAGGACTAGTGTAATTTCACCTTGCACTTTATGGATTGATTGCAATTTGTTTATATCCGCAGCTACTATTGCATTTTATTGACTAATGGGATTTCATTATTTTATGTGGTTGCATTGTAATTGTTATATTGGTCATGCATTTATTTTATTTTATGTGTTTGCACCTTGAGTGCTTTTGTGAGCAGCCCCGAGTCCCTTCGGGGAGATGGTGGCAGGGTATAAATAAAGTTGTTGTTGTTGTTGTTGTTGTTGTTGTTGTTATTATTATTATTATTATTATTATTATTATTATGTCTTCCCAGGTACACTTACCCAGAACTCTTTTTTCCCATTCCTATTCTATTGTTTTACTAAATGTAAATTTTTAAATGTTGATTCTCTACCTTTTGCATTTTATTGGGCAAATGACAAATTACCAGAAGTATAGAATAAATCAAAAATCAGCATGTTGGACAATTGCCTTTTTTTGCTAGTCTCTTTAAACTAATGTATTGACTTTTTTTTTTAAGGTAATGTTTGTTCGGGAAAAAAATACTGGTCGCTTGGTAATTGATGGTCTCCGAGTGCTAGAAGACAGTCTTTCTTCATTTGATAACACATGGCATGTCTCTAGTCCTTTTTACATAGGAGGTGTGGCTCCTGGAAAAGCTGCCAAGAATATTCAGGTAAAAATAATTTTCCATAATAATGAATGAACAAATATGTTCCCTGGATGGCCTGGGGGAGCAATCCACTACAGCTGGGTCAGACCAGCATTTGAGCCCATAAAAATATTTTAAAGACTATTGACTTTTGAAGTAGTATTTCTAGCGGCTGTCACTTTTACTAGAAGAGTGTTCAAGTTGGCTGCTTTATCAACACAACCAAGTTTGTGCATGTGGGATCAAACCACGTTAACACTGACTCTTGAACCATCTAAATGTAGACTGAACAAAGGGTTATACAAGTATCAAGTCTATAAATTTCCAAGCTTATCTCCCAAGCCAGTGCATGCATAGGAAAGAAATTGGCACACACTGGATGTAAGAAGAGCAGTAAAGACCTATATAAAAGAGAACTAAAACAGTCAGGTGAATAGAGATTCTATTTATTTTATTTAATCCAAAAACAATAGAAAATAAGGCCTCTCGGGTACAAATTGTAAGAAGGTTGAAGGCTTGCATGTTCTTATGCTATAATTTGGCAAAAGTTCCTCAACCACAGAATGTGTGGCCTCATTCCACACGGTCTATGGCAACCAGCACTGCATATGTAGTATCAGCATTACTAGAGGATGTTTGCAATACAACTGATTGTAAAGTGCCTTCAACTTTTAGAAGACTTCAACTTTTTACAAGATAGACCTAAATAAATCAGCTTGGATTGGGCAGACAGTTCTGTAATTTAGAAGCCAGTAGCACCCACCCCATAGAGGGAGGTTTCGATTGCTTCTCCAGGACATCCAGAGAATGAGGGGTTGATTCTTGTATAGCCTAGAGAAGCAGTTCACCCCTCTCCATTTTTGACTGCATAGACAAATACATAGAAATTGAGCAAAGACACAAGATCACCTACTGGGTTTCCACGCCCAAACGGGGATTTGAATTTTTTTCCTCAGAGTCCAATGCTATACCAGACTAACTCCAATCAGAAATTACTGCCAAATTCAAATACAGAATATTCTTTTTAGCCTTCCTTTCTTTTACTCAAGTGAAATGTCTATTAAATTTATGAATTATGATATGCCTAAATCAAATTGAAGAAGCAAATAATGTTTTCCCTTCCTTATACAGCTATTTTACTTGTCTCCATTGTTTTCTCAGATCAACTCAGTCTACAGTTTCAGTGGTTGTCTTGGCAGCTTACAGCTCAATGGAAGCCCAGCCATGTCTCCTTCACAAACATTTAGTGTGACACCTTGTTTTGAAGGACCATCAGAGGAAGGAACATATTTTTCAACAGAAGGGGGATATATTATTCTTGGTAACACACCACTAATTACTATTATTATGATTGTTTCATCATGCTGATGGCAGTATAAGCATCATCTAGTGAATCATAGATTATAGAATAATAGAGTTGGAAGGGGCCACATGGATCATCTATTCCAATCCTCTGCCATGCAAGAAAGCACAATCTGTTTTTTTCCAGGTCAGGAGGGAGGGAGCTGATCTAATTTCTCTTAATTTCACCTTTCATTTGTATCACGAACTCCAGGAGCACATGGTCACTCCGACCTAAGGATCCCACCACTTCCACTCCATTGACCAGGCCCTCAGTGTTGGTTAGAATCAGATCCAGAATAGCTAATCCCCTTGTTGCCTCTTCCACCTTCTAGACAATAAAATTGCCTGCAAGGCAAGTGAGGGTTTTGCTGGACCTTGTACTCTTGGAAAAGTTTGTTTTCCAACAAATATCAGAGAAGTTGAAATCCCCCATTACCACTATATTTCTTATTTCAGCATGTTTGTCATCTGGTCAAGGAAGACTTCATTTTAATTTATTTTTATCTACTTTGTTTTATACCTTGCCCTCTCTCTCTCTCTCTTATTGAGGGACTCAGAGCGACTGACACTCAGTAACAATTTGATACTGTTTGAACCTAGGACAATACAAACTCAAAATGCATATAAATCAAACACAGAGAAATTTTAAGAAATTTAATCCAGTTCTTCTGTCTGAAAGTATTGGAGAGATAACTGAAGAGTCATCTTCAAAAAAAATTATGTATTAAACCTATGTCAGGTGCCTCATGGGCTCTTGGTAGAATATTATGTTGCATGAACCTCTTCATCTTCTCCGTATAGCCGCTACTGTGACAGTAACAACCAAATCCTTACGCTTATTGCAGTGGTAGCCCTATTGGTATGCTAGTTCTGTTAATTCCAATTATCAGCATAAAGCTGATCATCTGAGACTCCTTGTGGTTGCGATATAGCACCCTTCATTTTTGGCCAGCATAGTCAGAGGTACAGGATGATGAGAGTGCAGTCTAGCATCTGAGTGACAAGTTGCTTATAGAATTAGCACAATGCCATATCCATTTGCTTTTTCAGAGGGACAATGAACATCATTTTGAATGTTACAATGCTTATGCAATGGGTTATACAATAAAGCCATCTGGGGAAGTGGGCCTGAATAAAATCACACCCTCCTGACTTACTTGTCTAAAGACGTTATTAGCATGGAATATATATTAGCATGGAACATAGCATATCACAAAATTATCATGTTCAAATAGTGATAGAGTCTGGTATACAACGAAAATGAAAGCAAATACAATGGACGCTATACAATGGAAACTAAAACAAAATATACAATCATAATTGTAGAGTATCGTGCCAAAGAATAGTCAAACCTTGGAGTCCAAAAATTAAAAAAGTATTTCCAAGATTTAAAAAATACAGAATTCAAAACCATTATTACAATTTTCACTAATTTCATAATTAATCTTCATGCAAAAAGAACATTCTGTAACTTATCATGATCTTCCCGACAGATGAATCATTCAGCTTGGGCATGAAATTTGAAGTTGTTTTTGAAATCCGTCCTAGAAGCAATACAGGTATCCTAATGCATGCACACAGTGTCAGCAGAGAGTTCCTGAACATACACATGAAAGAAGGACAGGTATAATGAAGGACTAATTGTTCCCTTTATATTTCAATATATATGCCTTTCCCAATTGAATGCTGTACTATTTTTGCCATGCACTTTGTGAACAAATCAAAATTCACTCTTAATATGAACAGGTTCTAATTTGTGACACAACCTCATTTAATCATAAAAGAAAAATTTACCACAGTTGTTGCTTTTCAATAGGTTTATCAAGCAACAATAGAACATCAGTGTCAAAACACTATCAGTATGTAAGAATATTGAAAATTCTGTCCACCATATCAATGCTTTAGAAACATTTAACTGCTGCAGGTTAGATAACTTTTCTTCACATCTTTATGGTGTGGCCCAAAAACATCAGAACTCTGTAAATGTGCACATACATGCGTGCAAGTGTTCATGAACAATGTCAGCAAGGGGGGAAAAAGCAGATTTCACAAACAAATGAATAACAAGCAGATTTTATTATGAAAAGGATACATTTCCCAAGACGTTCACAATGTAATATACCAGTCAAAGTGTTATTAAAAAAACAATTTAACTGGGTTTGCATTTGAAAAAAAATGCTACCACTATTTGACCCAGTGAACTACATGACTTAAGAGTGAGTTCTGGGAGTTCCTGGTCCAAAATTTCACAAACTGTAGATGAAAAGGAGAGGCATTATTTCTCTGCCTCGCCTTTTCACCTGCAGTTTGTGAAAAATAATATCGACCTACTGTCAATAAAGGTTGATTATTTTATTAGGCTGTTATATCTTTCTATAAATCCAGTTTTCCACTCATAGGAAAGTTAACAATGGGAAACAAGGACTCAGAGCAGAAAAATCTACTTGTATAATTTAGCTCTTCCAAATTCTGCAAGCTCAAATTTTATATTCACGTGTACTTGTACATCTCTAAAATTGTTTTTAGAAAACCAGCAATCCTTTCAGTTTCACTTTATTGCACTGATTAAAACTGCTAGAGTTCTGCAAACTGAATCTGTTCCAAACAAATGTAGCTACTTACTTGAAATTAAGATTGGGCGGGGGGGGGGGGGGTCTGAATAATTAAACTATTTTTTATTAAACATCTCAAATGGCATAGGAAGTTTAGTTTTTGTTTTCAAGCAAGAATAATAGTTAAATGTGCATTAAATGGTTTTACCAGGTAATTGTAAAGCTCAACAATGGAATCAAGGACTTTTCAACTTCTGTTATACCAAAGCAGAATCTCTGTGATGGCCAATGGCACAGAATTGCTGGTGAGTAGACAATGGAATTACTATTAATGATGGTTTCCTTATACGGTCTCTTCCTCTAGTCCAAGCAAGTTCAGGTATAGAACGGCATGTAGAATTATAAAGGCATTAAAAAGGCATGGGAGGATCAAGCAGTCTTCTGTCCATCCAAATTAGAATGGAAATGGCTCCAACATTTTGCTCTTATAATGTGTCACTGAAGAGTAAAGAAACTGAAGTATGGGTTGTTGTGTGTTTTCTGGGCTGTATGGCCATATTCAAGAAGCATTCTGGAACATGGCCATACAGTCTGGAAAACACACAACAACCCAGTGATTCCGGCCATGTAAGCCTTTGACAATAAACTGAAGTATCTTTAAACAAATGTTTGTCCTACATAGTAATCTAAGAAATCACATGTTGGAGGTAGCCATTTTTTAAAGTTTGAGGCTTTTGTTGAAAATGGAATCATGCAATTAATAATCCATCATCCAGGGCAATGTCTTAATCACTATGGGAGGGCAGATCTAGGTCGTGGGGAAGGAAACTTTTAGCTAGGGTTTTCAAGTGTATTTGTGAAATCAGAGAGAACACTCATGGCTCTCATTTTCCCCTTGTTCTTTTTGCATGACAGTGATCAGAGACGCCAATGTGGTGCAGCTGGATGTAGACTCTGAAGTGAATCATGTAGTTGGACCATTAAATCCCAAAGCAACTGACCATAGGGAGCCTGTCTTTGTTGGAGGAGTACCAGGTAAAATTTATCATTATTTTAAAATATTTAAATATTTCCTTTTTAAAAATATAGTAATACACACAAATATATGTATACACAAAGTGACATATCTCTGCAAAAGCTGGAATCCTGTTGGTATCTTACACCTATGTTCCCCTACAAAAGGATATATTTGTCTTGATTCTGCATGGCCATGATGAGTTCAAAAATACGTATTGCCAATAAAAATAACAAAAAATCATTTTTAAATTATTCATTAATGATAAGTTTTCTTTGGCAGTTGTATTGTAAGGGGCTTTTTAACATCTTACAAAAAGCAATGATTAAGATTCAAAGTGGTAATTCCACAGATGAATCCATATAATCTGAATCAAAAGAAGGGCCCCACTACAATTTGTCCCAGAAGACTGAGAAACCCTCCAAAGCTTGATTTGCAGCCAGCATCATACAGAAAGTTCCACTGCACTCGAACTGTACTTCTGGTCTAGTATCAGATTTAGGCCACTATAAGTAAATGGTGGTAAAAAGGTAATTAGTGTATTTAGATCATGCCACATTCAGATTTTATTCTGAAAAACTCAGTCACCTACAAATACTGCAACATTTTTAACAACTCATGCTTGTTTATTTGTTTGTTTATCTCTCTGCAGAATCTCTTCTCACATTCAGTTTAACTACGCGCAACTCCTTTAATGGATGCATCCGTAACTTTATGATTGATGAAAGCCCAGTGAGTTTCAGTAAGGCTGCTTTGGTTAGTGGTGCTGTAAGCATCAATAGATGTCCTGCTGCCTGAAAGGTGACAAACTACACAACTGCAAGGACCTGTGTAGCGCCAAAGGAGAAATTCTAGCCAAAGAAGCTGTGATGTATTTAATTTTAAGTACCAAAGAAAATAAAATATATTGCTCAGTATATGTGCATGATTAAACATTATGCTTATAATCACTCCTAATAATGTGTTTCCTGCAGCAGCAACAAAAATAAGAAACAGCCTAATTATTTGCAGTGCACCCTGTCAAAATTAAGATCATCAGCCCAAACCTATGCAGGTGTGAGTGTGCCTGAACCCACTAAAATAACAAGTTTAGGTATTTCTAGTTCAATATAGATTGGCAGCTAATACATAAATCTCCAAGCCTGAGCATACTGATGAAATATGCAATATGCAAAGATGTATCTCATTCCTTATACACTATTGTGCTCTGTATACACTATTGTGCTTCCCTTATGGGGAAGAGCGAAAAATGCATCTCAGTTGAATACTATTGGGACCCTTCATGTGGAGGCACTGTGTTTGAAATATAGATAAATTCTGTACATGGTTTGTACTAAATGCACCGGCTACATGTACCTTACAGAATAAATTTTTAAATAGACATGCTTCACAAATGATTGTTTTCAAAGTCTTTTTATCCAGTTTCTGTATACATCTGTCTATATTTATTAACATCAATGTATGTATGTTTGTATGTATGTATGTAACACAAAGGTTCCTACATGGCTTGTTGAATCTGGACCAAACATGACACACATAAAAAGGTAAAGGTAGTCCCGACATTAAGTCCAGTCATGTCTGACTCTGGGGTGTGGTGCTCATCTCCATTTCTAAGCCAAAGAGTCCGTAGACACCTCCAAGGTCATGTGGCCGGCATGACTGCATGGAGCGCAAGTTAAAATACTGGGGGAAGTTTCAACTAAAAAAAATACCCCATTTTGGGATGACACCCCCCCCCCATTAAATGTGTGTGTGTGTGTGTGTGTGTGTGTGTGTGTGTTAGGGAAAATGACCCAAAAATCAGCAGAGTATCCAAAATACAGAAACATTCCGACTGTCATACAGGAGACATGGGGGAAGGGATTCCCTCAACTTCTTCAAAACTAATTACTCCCCATTGAGAACTGCAGATTTGCTCTAGTTCACATAGCCATTTGCTATCAATGAGTGCCCTGATAGGATTTCTCTTCATCCCCATGAACTGCTTTACTTCATGTTCATAAACCTCAGGAACATGTTCCAGTGACACAACCACCCCACTTCACAGTGATAAACAAAATCATCATACTCAAGAGTCAAGATCATTCAGTAACTCCTTTATATTGCCAGCTGCTAAACCCTCTGTTTTTGACATGTTGATACATGATACTACTGTTGACATCACATTGTTGAGCCGCAACAACTGCACAGAAACGTTTTTGGTGTATAATGCAGTGGCATATAATTAAATCACTTGGATCAAGCCTGAGACAATTCAGTTCTTTCTTGACAAATACAATGAATCCTTTTTGCGAGCAAAACAGCCAGTTCAGCAACATTTGTTATGTCTGTTGTCTCAACAAAAGTCAGAAACACTGGAAATTTCCTGGATAACCCTTCAGTGATTTTTTCAATATTTTGTGCTACGTCAGTAATCCGATCTGAAACTGTTCTCCAAGATATACTATGCTACTTTGTGTGGTGCTAACTTTGGAGTAGCTACACTGCATAATTAATGTAGTTTGATGCCACTTTGACTGCCATGGCTCCAGACTATAGAATCCTGGGAGTTATCGTTTTATGAAATGACTTCTAGGACCTCTTCACATGGGGCAAAATAGCCCCACTTTGCCACTTTTAGCTGGGGCTTGGATGGGGCCTGCTATATTTATTTTGTCTGCCATTTTCTACTGTTTGTGATGACTTGCCAGTTCTGCCTTCTCTTGCTCATTTGACCTAACCACTTGAACAGCACTGGAACTGGCCTGTTGTTGAATGCTAAGCAAGTTTAGCCATTGTCAGGGCTTGAGTAGAAGGTCGGTGGCTAATGTTGTTGTTGATTGTATTCCAGCTATATCAGTTATTACAGACTATCAAACTTCATATTCTCATTGTGACAGGATACACCACATACCCAGAGCTTTTGGTCTTCAGTTGATTTCTCAGGTCAAATCTCGTAATATATTTTGCCCATTTATCCTTAGACTTGAATTCACTCATCAATTGTTTTTAAATTTGTCTGTCTTTGGTATCCTAGGTTCTTAGTCAAACATGGACAGAGTACAAATGGGGCACTAGAGATACAGCTTTCTTATTTCTTTACAATTATGCCATCAAAGCTTTATTCTTTACATTCCTTGCCGACAATTATATGAATTGACTGGCTATCCTTGGCCTCAATTATCAGAGGCCTATTCTAATCTAATTAACATGTTAAATGCCAGTGTACTACACAAATATAACACATAGGACCAGAGACTTTGATAATGGTGTTTAACAACTTTTCAAGGACTCTGTAACTGATCAATTACACACTTTATTAAGGGTTTACCGGTTGAGATACAAATGGGATTAAAGTCATTTGGACCCATCCAACTCATGCAATGGCAATGTTGCAGTTATAATAAAATCTTATTCCTTTTCTATTTTTAATCTTATATAGGTGAATCCCAGAGAGAACGTGGGGAGCACCTCACCATCTGCCACATACACCCATTGCAAACTTTCGCCAAGCCCAGAGTGAAAGGGAGAGTGCCTCCGCACTGGGCTGGAGTTATAAGTGCCTAGTTGGCAATATTATCCCATTTACAATGGTGCAGTGATGGCAATCCCAAGACTATTAGCGTATGGGGAATGCTTTGCAATCTGCCATAAGTAATCATTACAAGTCTCTAACAACCTCAGAAGGAACGTCATAGTTGCTCATTTGGCAATATTATCCTATTTATGGTGGTGCAGTGATGGCAATCCCAAGATGATACAGCATGGGGAATAATAATAATAATAATAATAATAATAATAATAATAATAATACTTTACCTGGCTCTTCGAACAGGCTTTCAACTAAGCAGTGCAATTGATTGATTACTGGAATATGGATTAATGGACAACGAGATCGGATGCTGATTCTATTGATGAGACGTGATGGATTGTTATTTTGCTGTATTGTTGTATTGATGTTTTGATGTTAATTAATTGATATTACTGTTTTAAATGACTAATGATTTTGTATTGTGTTGTTGATACTGGTTGTTAACCACTCTGAGTCGCCTGAGGGCTGAGAAGAGCGGTATACAAGGGACGTAAATAAATAAATACCGCCCTATTTCTCCTAGGGGACTCAGAATGGTTTCCAAATATTCATAAATACAACAAACATACAAAGCAAAACATAAAACATAAGTATAAACTATTAACATATATAATTAAAATCAATATAAAGACACTGGGTTGTTGTAGGTTTTTTCGGGCTATATGGCCATGGTCTAGAGCAGGGGTCCACAAACTTTTTAAACAGAGGGCCAGGTCGCAGTCCCTCAAACTGGAGGAGGGTCGGATTATAATTTGAAAAAACATGAATTCCTATGCACACTTCACATATCTTATCTGTAGGGCAAAAAACCACTTAAAAACAATACAATAATTAAAATGAAGAACAATGTTAACAAATATAAACTTATTAGTATTTCAATGGGAAGTGTGGGCCTGCTTTTGGCTGATCAGCTAGGATTGTTGTTGTTGCTGTTGTGTGCCTTCAAGTCGTTTCAGACTTAGGTTGACCCTGAGCGAGGGCCAGGTAAATGACCTTGGAGGGCCGTATCCGGCCCCCAGGCCTTAGTTTGAGGCCCCCTGGTCTAGAGGCATTCTCTCCTGACGTTTCACCTGCATCTGTGACAAGCATCCTCAGAAGTAGTGAGGTCTGTTGAAACTAGGAAAAGGGGTTTATATATCTGTATGTATAAAACCAGTGATTCCGGCCATGAAAGCCTTCGACAATACAATATAAAGACAGTTCTGCTCTCTTCTTTCGTGCAAGGTAAGCTACTAGGGGCCAAAATTCCGATAAAAGGCCTAAGCTATTTGGCAGGCTCTCTCCCTTTTCCCCACAAGTCACACTTGTGATAAAGGTGAGGGTGAAAGGAGGACCTCCCCAGAGGATCGAATAGATCAGGGGTCCTCAAACTTTTAAAACAGAGGGCCAGGTCCAAGTTCCTCAAACTGTTGGAGGGCCGGATTATCATTCGAGAAAAAAAACACATGAATTCCTATGCACACTGCACATATCTTATCTGTAGTGCAAAAAACACTTTAAAACAATGCAATAATTAAAATGAATTTTAACAAATATAAACTTAGTTTTTTCAATTAGAAATGTGGGCCTGCTTTTGGCTGATGAGATAGGGTTGTTGTTGTTGTGTGCTTTCAAGTAATTTCAGACTTAGGTTGACCCTGAGTGAGGGCCGGATAAATGACCTTGGAGGGCCGTATTCGGCCCCCGGGCCTTAGTTTGAGGACCCCTGGAATAGACCATGCAGGTTTATAGTAGGAGATGCGTTCATGAAGGTAGGCAGGTCCCAAACCATTCAGGGCTTTGTAGGTGATAACCTGCACCTTTGGGACCAGAAGATAAACGGCAACCAATGGAGCTCCCGCGCGTTTTGGCCCAAGAGCGGGAATTTGGGCGCCAAGCTGTTCATGCACCCGCCTCTTATCAATGATTAGTTTGTTCCACAAAGGCTCCCACGTGGCTTGATGGATCTGGACCAGGCATGGGCAAACTTGGGCCCTCCCTCCAAGTGTTTTGGACTCCAGCTCCCACCATTCCTAACAGCCTCAGGCCTTTTCCTTTCATCCCCCAGCCGCTTAAGCAAGAATCAATGCTTATGGCAAGAGGCGGGTGCATGAACAGCTTGGCGCCTAAATTCCCGTTCTTGGGCCAAAACGCGCGGGAACTGCTTCTCATTCTGCGGTGAAGCAAACAGAGGCGCAACAAAGGGAGCTGAGAAGGGAAGCAAGAGGGGCGGGGAAGAACCCACAGCCGCAGCCACGCCCTTCGCCCCTCGGAAGCGAGCCGCTCTCTCTTGGACAGGCATTAGGCCCGCCTTCCGAGAACCAGTTGCCCGTAGAAACGTGGTTTCCTTATCCCTGCACGAACGGCAGCCATGACTCAATCCGTGGTGGTTCAAGGTAAGCTGACAGCCCCAGACATGGAAACAAAAATAGACACTGTCCCTTTAACTGACTCCCGCTCTTTCCTTTCCCAGTGGGCCAATGCGGGAACCAAATAGGCTGCCGTTTCTGGGACCTGGCGCTGCGTGAACATTCGGCCGTTAACAAGGTAACCAAGCCCCGCCCACGACGCCTGAGTGACGTTGGCGGCGCGCGGCTTCCTTAACCGCTCCCTTTCTCACCCGCCCGTCTTGTGAGATGTCGCACTGGCCACGCCCCTTCCGAAAGCTTGGCAGGCGGGGGGGGGGGGGGTAGAGTGCGCGCTCGCGACGCTTTGAGCAGCCCTCTGGCCACGCTCCTTTCGAAGTCGAGACAGGCGGGGGTTGAGTGCGTCCTCGCGCTGTTCCTCGTGACAGCCCCGTTCGAGTGGGGCGCGTGCTTAAAATGGCTGCTTGCTTAAAACCACAGCCCAGCCTGTCGCTCACCGCACTGAGAAATACCACTGCCGCTTTCTCGTCCCGCCCATCATATCCATGGTTCACGAAAGGGACAGGGTGGAGCCCTCAAGTGGGTGGGAAAAGCCTCCTCCTGGCTTGCTGTGAGTTTTCCAGGCTGTGTGGCCATGTTCCAGAAGCATTCTCTCCTGACGTTTCGCCTGCATCTATGGCAGGCATCCTCAGAGGTTGCGAGGTTTTTGGGACACTAAGAAAGTGGAGTTTGTATATCTGGAATGTCCAGGATGGAAGAAAGAACTCTTGTCCTCCTTTTCCTTTGGGGATGTGTGTGTCTCCAGAGGGTGCCGTGGCTGCTCCAAACCACCGCGAGGCGCCCCAGCTCTTCCATAGCTGCTCCTTGCCGCATTTTTGGACCACTGCTGTGGTTCAGCTCTTTCCATTGTTTTATCGTATCATAAAATAATGCATTGTTATTCCCTTCCCACCCTATATACAGCTGTCTAATGTTTCCTGGCAGATTCCCAAATTTTGACTGGGTTTAAACCTTGGTTTTCCTAGGAAATAAATACCAAAAGGTTCTCAGCTAATCGGCACCCATGGAGATTGGTAGATGCCGAGTAAATGTAGTTTCTGGATGCTTGAGAGTTATTATTAAGTGATTTAATGTTATACCCCATGTTATACCATACCATAAACTGACAATATTTAAATACTGTAATCAAAAGCAATGATTTTGATTTTAAAATTTGATTTTTAATTTTTGTTTAAAGACAAAGAGATTGATATTTTTATTTTTACCAATGGCTCAAGAATTCTGGTTTCTTTTACTTATGGTTGAGTGTGAAGTGCCATGTGGCTGTAAAGAATGCTAAGCTTAGGAGGCAAAGATCCAGAGTTCAATCTTCACAAAAGGTTTATTTATCCAAAAAATAGCTACATTTCTTAATAGTAAAGAACTGGGTCCTAGCTACTCTATAACTCCATCTCTTCTAGGGTTCAAAAGAGAGGGGGAAATTGCCAAGCACACATCTCTCCTGACACACAATCAGAGCGAGAGGTCTCAATACACAGAGCACACACTAAGATGAAAAAGTAGAAGTCCTTAGCTAGCTGCCTGGCCACTTAGGCGTGTCAAACTCAGCATTGAGGTTTATTCGTAACTGCAGCTTTTTGCTTAATGCCGGTACAGATTGCATCCCCTTCCTAATAGGTGCGTAGTTGAACTACCATTTTTCCAAAAAAAAAAAGTCGCATCATAAAACACTAGGTCTGCGATTTATGGTTTATTGGAAACGCTCTATCGCTCCTTATTATTAGGAAGATTTATGAACTGAGGTTTTTATTACCCTGTAATGAGATTTTGTAAAAGGCTGGGAAGTAATTTCAAGTAATGATACTGAAATTGGAAAAGGATAGAGGCTTATAATTGAGCCCCAAGCATACAAGGGCAGAAGGAAGAGGACATTTTCCCTAGCCTGCGGGTTGTGGGAAGAGGCCAGACTACGCTGCACA
Source organism: Anolis sagrei (assembly GCF_037176765.1). Lineage (NCBI taxonomy): Eukaryota > Metazoa > Chordata > Lepidosauria > Squamata > Anolidae > Anolis > Anolis sagrei. The sequence goes on from NC_090021.1 coordinate 92,562,576, forward strand.
CCCTTATTATTTATTTATTTATTTGCTTCATTTGTTAACCGCCGCTCTCAGCCCTAGGGCGACTCGTGGCGGTGTACAACACACAACGAACATATTATACAATAAACTACCATGACACTATCAACAACATAACACTAATACACTATCATCCAACTACACTAAAACAATCCACTTCATCTTAACATAGAATCATAACCAATCTCGTAGTCTACATTCCGTTCCAGTTGTCATTTCCAGTTACTGTAGCATTTAGTTAAATGCCTTCTCAAAAAGCCAGGTCTTCAGGCTCTTCCGGAAGGACATAAGGGAGGGCGCCTGCCTGATGTCAACAGGGAGGGTGTTCCACAGCCGGGGGGCCACCACTGAGAAGGCCCTATCCCTCGTCCCCGCCAGACGTGCCTGTGAGGCAGGCGGGATCGAGAGAAGGGCCTCCCCAGACGATCTCAAGGTCCTCGTGGGCTCATAGGCCGAGATGCGGTCCGAAAGGTATTTTGGGCCGGAACCGTTTAGGGCTTTGTAGGATAGCACCAGCACCTTAAATTGGGCCCGGAAGCAGATCGGCAGCCAGTGGAGCTGGAACAACAAGGGCGTTGTGTGCTCCCTGCGTCCTGCTCCTGTTAGTAACATGGCTGCCGCGCGCTGGACTAGCTGAAGCTTCCGGGCCGTCTTTAAGGGCAGCCCCACGTAGAGAGCGTTGCAGTAGTCAAGGCGGGATGTGACCAGAGCGTGTACCACCATGGCCAAGTCAGACTTCCCAAGGTACGGGCGCAGCTGGCGCACGAGCCTAAGCTGTGCAAATGCTCCCCTGGTCACCGCTGAAACCTGGGGATCCAGGCTCAACGATGAATCCAGGGTCACACCCAAGCTGCGAACCTGCACCTTCAAGGGGAGTGCGACCCCATCCAGCACAGGCTGTAACCCTGTACCCTGCTCGGCCTTGCGACTGACCAGGAGTACCTCTGTCTTGTCTGGATTTAATTTCAGTTTGTTCGCCCTCATCCAGTCCATTACAGCGGCCAGGCACCGGTTCAGGACCTCGACAGCCTCCTTAGTAGCAGGTGGGAAGGAGTGACAGAGTTGGACATCATCTGCGTACAGATGACACCGTACCCCGAAACTCCGGATGATCTTACCCAGCGGCTTCATGTAGATGTTAAACAGCATGGGGGACAGTATAGAACCCTGAGGAACTCCACAGGTCAAAGGCTGTGGTGTTGAACAGGAGTCCCCCAATGACACCTTCTGGGTGCGGCCCTCCAGAAATGACTGGAGCCATTGCAACGCAGTGCCCCCAAGACCCATTTCCGCAAGGCGCCCCAGAAGGATACCGTGGTCGACGGTATCGAAGGCCGCTGAGAGGTCCAGGAGCACCAACAGGGACACACTCCCCCTGTCTAGCTCCCGGCGCAGATCATCCACTAAGGCGACCAAGACCGTCTCGGTACCATGCCCCGGTCTGAAACCAGACTGTGCCGGATCCAGATAATCCGTGTCTCTCAAGAATACCTGGAGTTGTGAGGCCACCACGCTTTCCATGACTTTGCCCAAAAAGGGGAGATTGGAAACAGGCCGAAAGTTGTCCAATTTAGTGGGGTCCAATGATGGTTTCTTCAACAGCGGTTTTATAATAGCCTGTTTTAGGCTCGCTGGAATTTTGCCTTCCCGAAGGGAGGCATTAACCACCACCGTTACCCACTCAGCCAATCCCCCTCTGGCCTCCTTTAGAAGCCAGGATGGGCAGGGGTCTAGGATGGACATGGTGGGTCTCATTCCTCCGAGTATCTTGTCCACATCCTCGGGCTTCACAAACTGAAAGGAATCCATCAAAATAGGACAAGCAGGTGCTCGTGTCACATCCTCGGAGACTGCATTTAACATGGTGTCCAGCCCAGAGCGGATCAAGGCGACTTTGTCTGCAAAGAACCGAGCAAATGCTTCGCAGCGCGTGACCGAATTGTCAGGGCTCCCGCCTGAGGTGGCAGGAGTTAAAAGACCTCTGACAATCCGAAACAACTCCGCCGGACGGTTTTTTGCAGACGCAATAGTGGCCGCAAAGAAAGTTTTCTTTGCGGCTTTTATTGCCGCGGCATATGCCCTTAGAAAGGACACAAACCGTGCTCGATTTGACTCGCTTGGGTCCGAGCGCCACACGCTCTCTAGTTCCCTCTTCCTTCGCTTCATCACTGCCAGCTCCTCAGTAAACCAAGGAGCTGGTTTAGCTCGGCTACTTGAGAGGGGACGTTCCGGAGCGATCATGTCAATCGCCCTGGTCATCTCCCCATTCCAGAGAGCGACCAAGGCGTCGACATGGTCACCTGCTGAGGTGGCGGGGAAATCCCCAAGAGCAGTCAGGAATCCATTTGGATCCATAAGTCTCCTGGGGCGGACCATCTTAATGGGTCCTCCACCTTTGCGGAGGTTAGGGGGCGCAGTAAGCCTAAATCTGATCAGGAAGTGGTCAGTCCATGGCAACGGAGAGATAGACAGCTCCTCCACACCGCCACCCTGCTCCCAACCCTGGCAGAAAACCAAGTCCAATGTATGTCCAGCACAGTGGGTGGGGCCAGATATTTGTTGGGACAGCCCCATGGTTGCCATGGCAGACATGAAGTCCTGAGCCGTTCCTGTGAGGGTCGCCTCGGCATGGATATTGAAGTCCCCCAGCACAAGAAGCCGCTGAGACTCCAACGCCAGGCTCGAGACTACCCCCGCTAGCTCAGGTAGGGAGACTGTAGTGCAGCGAGGTGGATGGTACACTAACAGAATCCCTATTCTGTCCCGGTCACCCACCCTCAGGTGGACGCATTCAAAATTTGTGGTCTGCGGGATGGGACTCCTGGTCAGATGGATGGAATCTCTGTAGACTACTGCGACCCCGCCTCCCCGTCCTCCGGATCTCGGTTGGTGCTGTACGGAGAAACCTGGAGGACAGAGCTGGTTGAGGTTTACGCCTCCAGCTTCATCCAGCCAGGTCTCCGTGATGCACGCCAGATCTGCCCGCTCCTCCAGGATTAAGTCCTGGATGAAGGTCGTTTTTCCGTTGACAGATCTGGCGTTCAACAGCACCACCTTCAATCTAGAGGGCTCGCTCACCTGGTTACACCAATTTACCTTAGGAGGCCGGTTTGGGATTATTAATGTGGGTAAGCGGTCCGAATTAGGCCGAATTTGAGGTCTCCTTTTCCCGCATCTCCTCCTTCCCACCACGACCTCTATGGGGGGCCCTCGGCTCGCGGAACACCTCCCCCCCTCCATGCCGCTGCCCAAAACCAAGGTCTTAGTTTCTGTATTGCTAATTGTTTGGTTTGTTGGCCCTTGCCAACTCCCTTGTTTCCCTTTCTCCCCCCCTCCCCACTTCATTGTTGTTCACAGGCTCCAGCCCACTTCCTCCCTTGCCCCTTCCACTGGTCAGTAATAACAGGGACAGTACAAATAGGGGGATGGGGAACCACATGGATAATAATAGAATCAGATGATGATCCGCGTTCCAGCCACAGCAGTTGGGCAGTTCATAAAGTGCGGGGTCTTAAAGTGCAACACAGTCAGCAACACAACTCAGTCACAGCGCCACTACGTGCCGTTGGGTAAATTATAAAGTGCAAAGATCTTAAAGTGCAGCAATACCCGAGTCTCGCTCTCAACGCTAACTAAAGTGCGGCATAGAGGGTTGGGAAGGAGGATATAAGTGCTAGTGCAATTAGCAGCAGTTAGGCAGGCGCCTTAAGTGTTGTATTGTGTTCTTATATCAAATTAGCAGCAAACGGTAGTCAAGGAACGTACTATGTTGGCAATATGTAAACACACTATTAAGAGAATAAGGTTATTATGATTCAAGATGTAACTCTAGACGGTTGATGTAAAAACGCGGATAAGTCTTCTGTCTTCCGGAGGTGGTTAACACGGTGGTGGTCAGCACAAGTTGGTCTATCACAGTATCGGTTAACGCCAGAAAGAGGTCAGCACAAAAGGTCTACACAGTATCAGTCAGCACAGAGAGACATGAAGTCCTGATTTCAATGTTAATGTCTCTGTAGATAAAATCCAGGTCACTCAGTCAGGGACAGTCAGTTCAAAATCATGGGAGCCCAGCTTCTTGGCCCCGTGAAGAACAAGCCGGCAGCCAGTAGTCAGGTCCCACGTTGTTCTTGGCTGTCCAGAAGAGATGATGGAGATGTTAATGGGAAGAGATGGTACAATAAAGGCAATAACTGGGTTTCCACTGGCTGTCAACACAATATTCCAAGTTGTGTGCGATGATGTAACTTGCACCGCTCGACTCGGCCAGAGAGGGCAGTGTGGAATAAATAGCTAGATCTTAAGTCTGAGGGCACTGATGGCAAAGCAGCAAAAACGCTGAGTCATGAAAGTAGGAAAAAATGAGACGACATTCTAGAGCAGGCATGAGCAAACAAAAGCTCTCAAGGTGTTTTGGATTTCAACTCCCACAACTCCCAGTAGGCTGTTAAGAATTGTGGGAGTTGAAGTCCAAAACACCTGGAGGGCCCAAGTTTGCTCATGTCTGCTCTAGAACATTCTGACCAAAATCTAGAACTTATACCAGGCATCCTCAAACTGCGGCCCTCCAGCTGTTTTGGCCTTCAACTCCCAGAATGCCTGACAATTGAACAGGCTCATTAGGGATTCTGGGAGTTGGAGGCCCAAAAAGCTGGAGGGCCGCAGTTTGAGGATGCCTGGCTTATACACCATTTTGACCTTCCACTATGTTTGCTGTGTCTTCTCCAATAAAAAAGGGTATACAAGGGTTCTGTCTGCATGGCAGACAGAACTTTGAACTAAAATGATCTTTGGACTTGGTGTATAATCTGAAAAGAAATTTATTTTTTCATGTGTTGGAAGGCTAAGCATTTATATAATCCATTGGTTTTTATTTACATTACGACTTTTTTTTCAGAAAGGAATTTATGATGAAGCATTAAGCAGTTTCTTTCGAAACGTGAACAGTAGGTAAGTTTGGTTTTCATCAACAAATTCTGCTACAGTAACCTTTGCAAAGCTGTAGTGTGAATAATGCTGTACATTGTTCTGTATCTTCTCCTGTGATGTATTAATCTGTTATGCCCTAACTACTATTAAGTCAGAGAGCACATACATTTGTCGGGCCTACTGAGAAGTATGGCATGTAGTTGAAAGGTGTTAGTTCCCAGAAAATAGGTAGTATTTTTATGTTGCACTGATGCTTGGTTATTATGTTGGAGCCAGAATCAGTTTTCATTCTAAGTCTTCCATTAGATTAGGGGAATGTCTTAGTACAGATGTAGAAGATCATGCCATCTTTCCATTTTGACTTTAACAAATTCCCAAACTTGTGTGTGACTTGCAGAGGACTGCTATACCACCTTGAATTGCTGATGGGTTGCATCAGAAGGAAATTAAAAACATGGATATGGGACCAGGCCTTTGGGTAATCTGGCAGACAGACAAAGGACATTGACGACTAGAATTGGATAGGATTATGACAATGCGGAATGAATTTACGGACCTTGAGCTTGGCAAACATTGATCATTAGATTGCTTTTATTAGTTATAATGTATAACTGGATTGTTTTAATTGTTGCTGATATATATTTTAGCTTATTATCTGTATTGTTGGCATCGAATTGTGCCTTTTGTAAGCCGCCGTGAGTCCCCCCCCCCCCTTCGGGGGGTTGAGAAGGGCAGGGTAGAAATGCACAAAATAAATGAAAAATAAATGTGTGTGTAATCATAGGTTTACTTGTTATGTTGTGCTGGAGAAAAAAGTGGTTTTTCTGTTTGTAACAGATGATAAAATAAGGCTCAGAGTTCTCTACAGTGCATTCTAACAAAATTACACAGTGTATCCTGAGATCCAGTTAATGATTTGTCCGTATGTAGGATCCCGACCTCCACACCCATGTCCCTGCTCCCACCAAGCTTTTCTGACAATGAACGGAAATAGTATTTCCATGTTTTCAATCTATTTTTCGATTTATAATTTAATGTTAAACTTAACAGAAAAGGTCAATATCGTGACATTTTATGTGTGGTTCTTATCCATTATTTTTCATTAATTTAACTTCTTCCCTTTGTAGAACAGATGGTGATGGTGCTGACATGTGTAGAGGAAAAATATGTTCCTTAAAAGCCCGGGTAAGGAGAAAATCTATAATTATGTTGACCCTTATACTTTTTATTTGCCTGTGATATGTCTCTTAAAATTTTAGGTTTCATTTTAAAAACTCAGCCTATCTCCCATTTAAAGGGATATTTATAGAAGCTGAATGTAGAGTTTCTGGACTGTAGAGCAAATATAGCTTGGAAACTGCTAATTTAGGAATGCAGTTCATGAGCACAGTGATACGTTTCTTTGTAATGCAATATTCCTTCTGAACATTAGGTTAGGGTTAGGGTTTCCTTTGCGCTTGTATAGCACCATTCAGCACTTTAAGTGCAAACCTCAGTACAACTTCTGCATCTGTTGACAAAGATGAAAATGCAAAAACAAAAATACTATAATCATTTAAAACAAGACATCTCAAAAAAGTCAGATTCACTTGAGTGGAGAATAATACACTATAATTTTTAAATTTGATCCCAAGTGGATGTGTTAATATCAATGAGACTTGAATTACTGATTGCTAATTTAAGTTGCCCCCCTGGTGGCGCAGTGGGTTAAACCGCTGAACTGCTGAACTTGCTGACCAAAAGGATGGTGATTCAAATCTGGGGAGCGGAGTCAGCTCAATTTCTCCCAAACTAGACCCAGCTTCTGCCAACCTTGCAGTTCGAAAACATGCAGATATGAATAGATCAATAGGTACCGGTTCTATGGGAATGTAACGGCGCTCCATGCAGTCATTCTGGCCACATGACCTTGGAGATGTCTACGGACAACGCTGGCTCTTCGGCTTAGAAATGGAGATGATCACCACGCCCCAGAGTCAGACATGATTTGACTTAATTTCAGGGGTAACCTTTACCTTTAATTTAAATTGACTGCGTACGAGTCTATGTGGTTTAGTGATTTAAGATTCAAATGCCTGCTTGAGGTATTAGCTCACTGTGCAACCTTGGGCCAATCACATTCTCTCAGACAAAGGGAAAAGCAAACAAGATTTGATAGGTTGCTTTAGGGTCTCCATAAATTGAAAACTATTTAAAGGCATGCAACAGTTACAACTTAAATATGGATCCTCTCTGACTAAATTTGGACTCTACCCAATGATTTTCAATAATGTATATTTTAACAGAAAAGGGAATTAAGGAAATGGGTTACAAGCCCAAGCAATGCAATAGTGTTGTAGATCCCTTAATGACAGATACCTCTTTCAGCGTTGAAGGGGAACTAAAAATATTCACACATGTTTCTCATTCAAGTAAGAACTATGCTCAGACAGACTGTTAGACTGACATTTTTTACCTAAACCCAGTTATTATATCCACACTTTCTGAATGCAGTTAATGAAAGCATCATTGTGTTCAAATTAGGCAAATCCAGTGTCCTCCTTCCTGCAGAACAGCTAACAGATGCAACTTCTACATTTAAAATGTCGCCATAACCTAGTAAAGAAAAAGCAAACACTATTCTGTTTTGCATTAGCATTGATTGAACAGCCCCATTTAATTTAATGTACATTTAGCTGCTGCTAAAGTACTTTTGGCATGAATGCCATTATTTAGCACTGTGAAGGCTAATCAGAGACACTTCAAAGAACAAAGATGAGAAAGCATGTTGGATGAGAAAAGATTGAAAATAACTGTTACACATAGCATTCACGAAAAGATTAGTGAGCATAGCAGTATTCATCCTAATTTTATTTGGAAGAAGTTTTTTGTCAGTATAAAAATGACACTTTAGTTTTTGTATTGCATATATGCATTAAATGTTGAGCATAAAAATTAGGACATGTTTTTTTTCTGGAGTTGGCTTTGTTTTCAGTGGCTCAGTGAAAATCATTTTATGTCCTATTTTAATTTTTATGTAGCATTTTATAAACAAGTAATCTGTGTGAGTCTTAAATTATTTTTATTTCACCCTAGGCCTTGCTGATTGACATGGAAGAGGGTGTTGTCAATGAAATTCTGCAGGGGCCTTTGAGAGATCTCTTTGATAGTAAGCAGCTGATCACAGATGTTTCTGGCTCAGGAAACAACTGGTAAGGATAAAATTCTATTTCACCAACTCTTCATATAGGAATGTCTTAGAGAAAATTAAAAGAAACTAAAAGTGTGATATATGCCTTTTGTCTTTTTCATCCCTTTAGAATAAATGAGCACATTGAACTTAAATCCCGATTTAGTTGCAGCTTGAGTAGGCCCAATGAAATCATTTGAACTATGTAAATGATTATTCTAATTCATTTCAATGAGCCTTCTGTAGATAGCTGTACAATTGGGTATGGCCCATTAAAATAGCATTTAGTTATTGTTACCATGAAGAGAACCTTTAAAGTTCAAACTAACAAATCAAAACATGAGCATAGCACTCTTTCTGGCTTAAGGGTATTCAGATTGGGCTATTTTAAAAATTGGCTGATGATGTTTTAGTTCATTATGTATTTTATGTATTGATGTATATTTGTGTATTTGTGTGTTAAATTTTGTATGCTGCTTTCAATCCCACCCATGGGAGAAAACTGGGATAAAAATGAACAACGATTAACTTGCATTTATTCATACATACATGTTCATGAATAGATGTGTTATATAAAGTCATCCCTCCACTTTTGCAGGTGTGAGGGGTGCAGTTCCATCATGAAAGTGGAAAACCCATACACCTGGCTTCTCTTCCGTTTGCAACATGTTTCTATTTGCCTGGTACTCCTCTTCCTTTGTTGAGTAGAACAGAGTTTTGCAGAAGCACAGGAAGAAGAGAATCCAGCTCCACATAGTAAGGGTAGGGATGTGAGGCTGGATCCTCATCTTACATGCATGATGTAAATCTCCATTTCACCCAGAAAGGAAGGGAGAAAGCGAGCAGAGCAGAACAGAGACTCACAACAAGCAGGACAAAGAGGAGGAACAGGCCACACATCATCCTTGACTGGGTGAATCTGATTCTTCTTCAAAACAACAGGCGTGAAACCAGTAAAAATGGAGAACTGACTGTATTAATATTTACTATTAAGTCTATGTATGTCATTTACTGTATTTCAAGATGCAAATCCTTCTAAGGTGACTAATTGCTGACATAACACATATTTTTAAAACCACAATAAATGGTATTAGCATATAACTGGTAATCATGATCTTTCTCAAAGGACAGCTGGTAGACGATGGCTCTGGGGATTTAGAAGGTCCAGTTGGAAAAAGAGCAAGAGCCTCTTGTTGACTTTGCCTGTCTGCTTCTCTCTCCTGGAATCTTTCCCACAAGGCAGTTGGTGGGAAACAGCCCTTTTGGGAGTGGGGGAAGGAAGAGTCCAGCTGATCCAGGGTCCGATGTCAGTCATCTGCTCTTAATGCTGCTTCTTTAGTTTAAACAGTAATCTAATGAGAGATATCAACAGCTGACCAAAGAAAAATGGATATGGAGCTTTCAGTTAAAGAAATCAAGCTGAACTTAATTTTCAAAATGCTTTTAAGTGGCTTGATAATGAAAAGGGAAGTTGTGAACAAGATAGATCAGACATATCAGCAAAACAGAGTGTAGTTTTAACAACTTTCTAATTATGCATCTGTAAATAAAATTGCAAGCTAGCTAAAAAACACACAGCAGGAATTAATTCCATAAAATTACATTAGGGAAAATCAGCTGAATCATGGCAAATGTTTATTTATTAATAACACAAAAGATGTCTACCTCTGGAAGGCATCATTGTGTGTACCTGGAACTACAGACTCTATATACAGACTAAAATTGCCATAAAACTAATAATGGTGCCAAAATTTATCATTACCTTAGTTGGAACATATAGATTGGATCACTTAAGAATCTTCCAATACTTCGGATCATAAATTTAGTGGAGAAAGTCCTTCACATTTCAAAATGTAAACTGAGATACTATGTGGATCTAGTTACCCCAAGTCCTACTACTAATCACTGTTCAAGCAAAGCTACTAAAGGGCAATTCAAGGCACTATAACCAAGTCCAGTGAGGCTCTGTGGCAGGCTTGCACAAAACTCCTGTGGACCTTCAGGTGTTTTGGACTTCAGCTCCCAGAATTCCTGACCATTGGACAGGCAGGCTAGGATTTCTGGGAGTTGGAGGCCCAAACACCCGGAGGGCCAGGTTTTGCACTACTGCTCTATGGCCTTGATGGTGGTGCAAGGGGTCTTGTGTAACCACTGGATTTGTCACACCAAATATAGGGAACTTCTCAAATCCACATGGCTGTTGCAATAAACATTCTCAGGAAAAGTATCAAGCAAATTAAAACCCACTTTGGTCAATAAAATTTTGCAATACAAATATAAAAACAGAAAGAGAAATCATGCAGTCCTAGAGTTTGAAGAGACTAGATGGGTCATCTAGTCCCACTCCCTACCATACTTGAAAAGCACAATCAAAGCACCCACAACAGATGGCCATCCAGGCCCTATTTAAAAGGCTCCAAAAAGATGGGGAAGAATACTAACTCTATCTCGCGTGGCTTCACTTGGCTAGATCTGTATATTAATGTAAATTTTAAGAGGTAAATTGATAGGACAGGATACTTTTAAAATCTCCTAATTTCAGGGCAGTGGGCCACCAAATATATGGCTGCCAGTTCCGAGACCAAATTGTTGAAAAACTGAGGAAAACTGCTGAGCATTGTGACTGTCTGCAATGTTTTTTTATCATTCATTCCATGGGAGGGGGTAAGTATTGTTCCATCCTTTTAGCTTCAGCCATGAAAGAGAAGGAAACTAAACAATCATGAAAGTAGTTACCCAGAAATACAAATATGTGAAGAACATAAGTGTTTCAAATTAATAGAGAAGCACTCAGGATCATTTCATTTAGTACAAAAGGAATATTTTTTAAAAGGCTATTAGGAATGGTAACCCTAATTAGTTGTATATATGTATGTGCCTTCAATTTGCCTGTCAACTTGAGGCGCTCCCATTAATGTTTTAGGCAGGGAATACTCAAATATTATTTTACTAATTATTTCCTCTAAATCAGTGGTTCCCAACCTTTTTTTAAAAAAAACCAGGGACTGCTTTGACCAGGGACCACTCTCCAACATTAGTACCAATAGGGTTACGAATCAGTTTTTGGTCAACTTTAGATTCGGTTTGGTTATTTGGGGAGCTGAATTAGAAAATTGCATTGGAAAGTCCACATCAGCTCTAGTTTCTGATGCAGAAGATAAGCCATGCCGTAGTTGCCATCTGCTTGCCCACAGAAAACCATATTTAAGAAGCCTTAGCACTATAAGAGGGTTTTGCGAGACCAGTCGCTCTCGTTGCAGCGGTGTAATAACGGTGAGGCTGCGGACCATATTTTAGTTCTTGCTGACCACTGGTGGTCCACGGACCACAGGTTTGGAATCACTGCTCTAAATAGATCCTACAGCACCTTGTATTCAGTGACAGTTTTTCATGCAGGTATTAACCAGAAATGACCATGCTTAGCTTTCAAGATCATATGGGTTGGAATGCCTTTAGAGCAGTGATTCTCATGCTTTGATCCTGAATATTCCAAACAGTTGCAGCCATTTCCCCTCATGCACTTTCCACTCATTTTTTTTAAATCCTGCCTTAGCCAACTGAGTTTTGCCTTTCTCTTACCTTCTTTGTGGATTTTAGTCTTTTAAATGTATTTTCAACAGTTGAGACAGGACTCAACAAAGGTTGGTCATGGCTTCAGATTTAATAAACAAGAAAAGAAAGAATAAAGTGAACAGCATTTCAGACAATGGCCACTTGCTTTCTGAGAAGAGGCAACCGGCAGAAGCATTTGTTTTATTAAGCTCCTCCAAGACCTTGAGTCTGCAGGTAACAGAGGATGAGAAATATAATATGGCTAATATAAACATCCATTTGAGCAATAGGTCTCTGAGCGGTTTGGAATATTTAGAGATTCCTGACTCACTCAGGGATTAACCCATGTCTACTGGATTATTCCTTCAGCCTCCATTCGCATTCCCTACTGGCTCCTCCATTATGATTCTAGAACAGGGGGTGCCTTTCCCTTCACTTTGGTCTGCTCCTTTTATTTGTGGTTTTACAAAGACTAAATAACAAGTATTAAGACATAGTCATTCAGATTCTTTCTTTCCTAGTGTCTCTTTCAGAATAATAAAAGAATACTCCTCTAATGAGAAACAGTCATTGTACATGAAAGCCTAGAATAGAAACATATCAGCATGAGGAACATAATTAAAAATTTTAATTTTTACAATGTATAAGGAATCAAAAGTAGCAAGGGAAAATAGAAGAAATTGGGTTCTTATCTTTGTAACTTTTTTCCATCTTCTAGGAACGGGATCTGGGCTTGGTACATTTATACTAAAAGTGCTTGAGGAAGAATTTCCAGAGGTATATAGATTTGTTACTTCAGTTTATCCATCTCGTGAAGATGATGTCATTACATCTCCTTATAACAGCGTGTTGGCTATGAAAGAGCTCACTGACCATGCAGACTGTGTATTGCCAATTGAAAATGAAGTAAGTATCTGTAGTGTCATGAAAATGAAGTATAGGGAGTATAGTTCTGCAGTGTTGCTTTCATGCTGTGATAAGATTTATTATTGTTGTTGTTATTTATCCCCCGCTTTTCTCTCCAAAAAAGATTTACTAAAGAAATGTTTTAGTAAAGGTTAAAATGACTACATACTCTGAGTTATTGTCAGTTAAAATATTGGTTTCAAGTGAGCAATTTACATTTTTTAATAAACAAAAGATAAATCTTGACTGAAAAGATGTGCATCATTCTTGAGTCCCACTTAGACAATTATTTGAAGTATAAATAAAAAGTGATTCGTTCAGTTTATTCGTTCAGTTGCTTCAGACCTCATGGACCAAGCTATGCCAGAGCTTTCTGTGAGCTACTTCACTTAATAATGGAGCAAGGAGGATGTTTCATGATATGTTTTTTTAAACAGAGAAAGCGTAAAATGTAACACATTTTTAATACTGAAAACCACAAATAACAGAGAATCTTAAAGTAGGCATGGACAACAGCCCTCTGGGTATTTTGGGTTTCAACTCCCACAATTCCTAACACCCAGTAAGCTGGCTGGGATTTCTGGGAGTTGAAGTCCAAAATATCTGGAAGGCCAACGTTTGCCCACACCTGTCTTAGAGACTGCCGAAATACCCCCAGTGATCTTATTGTAGCTTTTTTTCTGAAGAGACATACATAGAATTGTACAGCAAGTAGTTTACTTTACACATTGGATTTCTTACAAGATTTTTCATTTTCCATCTAAGTCTTTATTTGATATAGTTAGCAAAATTAATCAGATGACCAACTGTGGAAAGCTAGGATCAACTGTAAAGCAAACCAGCTTGATAACTTCAAGTGCAGGTGGAATAAAACATAATCGGGAGAAACCATTTGATGCCATGAATAATATTGTGGCAAATTTGTTGTTAAACTTGACAAGGTAAGATTTTGACATTTCTATTCCTAAAATAAATAATTATTATACTTTTTAAACATCTTGTTGAAAATAGCCTTGGAAATTTTCCAAATCAATCATAGTAGTTGTTTCATTTGAAGACAGAAGATGCTAATTTCACAGGATGGGATGTGTCAACAAAAGGAGGAGAAGGTTTAACCTTATGGCAAGCATCCTCAAACTGCGGCCCTCCAGCTGTTTAGGCCTTCAACTCCTAGAATTCCTGACAATTGAACAAGCTTGTTAGGGCTTCTGGGAGTTGGAGGCCCAAACAGCCGGAGGGCCACAGTTTGAAGATGCCCGCCTTATTGCATGCATTTTGTGCACTCACCAAAACAGGTGGTTAGGAGCCTCTCTAGGCCAAGTACCTTTATCAATCCCAAAATATTAGTGACAATTATAGAAAATTGTATGACTTACTAGTATGAGTTAAATATTCAAAATAATAAAGAGTTATTATTTTCATCTGCTTTTTTCAATGACCAAGAATTTAATCAGTATCTTTTTAAAAAATCTTGTTTTACCTGCATCATCTTCAGCTCTGCAAGGTTTGAAGGCTCACTTAATATGGATCTTAATGAAATCAGCATGAATTTGGTTCCATTTCCAAAACTTCATTATCTGGTTTCCAGCTTGACACCTCTGTATACACTGGCAGACGTTAACGTACCTCCACGAAGGTGGGTAATTTTGTTTGACATTGTTACAGTTTGCAACGGGGCTGCCATATTAGTCTGTTGCAGAAAAAACAAGGAAGATTCTTGTGACACCTGACAATCTAGCAATCTTTTGTTTTTGTTTGATATGACATGAATGACAGCTGCTTTCTATCTGTGGATGAATTTGAATCTCCATAGTAATATCCATAAAAAGAAAGATAACTGAGCGGAATCTGTCCTCTTCTGTAAAAAGTAAGTTTTTAAGGTGCCACTGGACTATTTGTTGTTTTTATCTTGTGGTCATTCAAAGCCACCGCAGCAAAATTGGCATATTTTTCAAACTATGTAGAGCTACTGTTCTAGTTTTATTTGGCACATATCCAGAAGTTGCTTACTGGGCAAATGCTGTGTTTTTGGTTAATATTGTTAAGTACTGTGGGCTGTTCTTTCTCTCTCTTAGGTTGGACCAAATGTTTTCAGATGCTTTTAGCAAAGATCACCAGCTGTTACGAGCTGATCCAAAACACAGCTTGTATCTTGCCTGTGCCCTCCTAGTCAGAGGAAATGTACAAGTTTCAGATCTTCGTAGAAACATTGAAAGGTTTGCACATAATATATATTAAGAGAGTGAATTATTAACTGTTTATATAGCAGACCTTCATCGTTGGTGTTTGTTCATAGGACTAAAGCTTCTGTTAATCCTTTCCTTCACGCATGGTTGTGCCCGTGGGTGAAGAATCATGTTCTTAATTATCCAGAGGGATTTATGCAGTTTAGTTAATTTTTCTTGAAATAGATTTATTTGTAAAAAATATAGTGCTACTAGATTTGCATACGATTTTTCATGGAGCGTAGCATCTCATCCCTAGGAATCCCACTGACATTTTACTCCAACATACGCTTGTCTTTTAATGGAACACAATTTAGAAGAATCAATAATTGTATTTAACAATGTGGTGGCTTTCTAGTGAAATCATATGAAAGCATTACTAGGGACATATACAAGCAGTCCCCAAGTTACGAACAAGATAGTGTTCTGTAGGTTTGTTCTTAAGTTGAATTTGTATATAAGTTGAAACAGATACATTTTTAAGTGTAATTACAGCCAGAAATATATATAGAGAGAAGAGGGGGTGCTTTGGATAGCATAGGAAAGGATTAACACCCCTGTGGAGTTTGTCTTGCTGTCTGTGCCCCAGTTCAGAAGATTTCACCTCACTTTCTGTCCCTGGAGTAATTGGATTTTGAATACTTGTTGTGGAAACAAGAACTGATGATAAAGTTTCAGTTAAGACTCCTTTTCCCTATGATAACTCTTCCAGGAATGAATTCCCGTTCTTGGGAGTAGATTTCTTGTACTTCTTGTTACTCGCCTGTTCTTAACTAACAGTGGTTTGTATATCAGAGGTTTGTAACTCGGGGACTGACTATAATCAATTCTGCCATTCATGTTCTTGCTTTGTGTAGAGCTTACTTTATTGCCTGCCTTTTTTGTGAACTCCAGATTTGTTGTTTGCAGGATGAAGCCATCACTTCGGTTTGTCTCCTGGAATCAAGAGGGATGGAAAACTGGCTTGTGTTCAGTGCCTCCTGTAGGCCATTCCCACTCTTTATTGGCGCTGGCCAATAACACTTGTGTGAAACCCACTTTCATAGAACTCAGGGAAAGATTCATGATGCTGTACAAGAAAAAGGTGTGCCATGGAAAAAATAGTAATTTATTTTACCTAATTCTTTTGTACTTATAGGTGTTATACTCATTATTGGAAACATGGTACTAAATGTGCGTATGTGCTCCAAGTCACCTGGTTATTTATGGTGACCCCCATGAATTTCATGGGATTGGGGAGGGGGAGGGGGGCAAGGAATAGTCCTTTGAAACCCTGTACTGAATGATGGCTTCTCTCCCAGCTGTACTTGGACTCTGAAGAGACTATGAAATGCGTATTTCATACATTCTTCACACAAGTTCTCATATCAAGATTATAACTTGCTTTTCGGTATGGGGGAAAACAGACTTGCAGCATTGAACAATCCTCTTATTTGTTTCATTTTATCCAGTTAATATATATGACTAAAATATTTTCTCTTGCAGGCTCACCTTCATCATTACCTGCATGTTGATGGGATGGAACAGAGCAATTTCTCCGAAGCCCTTTCATCTTTGACAGATTTAATAGAAGAATATAATCAACTAGATGCTTCTAATTGTGGACCAGCCATAGATCCTCCTAGACTGGAGATAGCACTATAACAATTGAGGAGTTCAGTAGAGAGAACCGTGAAGACACTAGGAAGCTATGTCAAATGTGATCTACTCCAGATTGAATACTGTTATGTCAAGTTTCAGTGCTGAAATTGCAAGGTTATATTTGACTGGATTATATTATTCAAAAATTGTCTTTTGTAATGAGCAAAATTGTCTCAAAGGAAAATGAATACATTTAGTTTCACATCATATTTGATATTGCATATTGTCACATATTTTGCATATTTATGTACTATGTTTTTTAAAACTGCAATACTGTGCTTGAAGATACCTCTGTATGTACATTCCCAAAACAAACATTTTGTATAATTGGGACTTTATTTGTAAATATTTATCATAAATGTTATATTTTTATTAACAGTTTCATTTATAAAATAAAATAGAGTTACCTAAAGTATAATTCAGCATCTTAATCAGTGATTATAGCAAATACAATACAGCATTGTTTACAACACTTCTCAAAACAGTTAGATATCAGATGACCTATTACTCCAGTGTCCTACTTGGAGCTTGACAGCATAATAACAGCACTAGTTCTAAATAGAATAAGTATCTGATATAGCCATTACTCTATCCTCAGAACATACTGAAGCTCAAATATATTGTGCTATTAAATTTGATTTGAATTGCACTGAGATTTCACTTACACCATGACTTCTGTTTGCATGCAGAACTCACATCTAGAAATATTGAGGGAGACAACATGATTCTAACTAGAAAGGATTCATTCTCTGGAAATGATTTTGGTGAATAAGAAGTTGCAAAAGAGAAGAGAAACATACAAATCCTGCCACATCCCATTGATCTGCATAAGCAACTAGCTCATTGGATTTATCCACTACACACATTTTGATCCAGTTCATTACCTACTAAACTCTTTAAAGCAGATTGCACAGGAAATTCTCATCAGAGCAATAAGAAAAAATGTAAGAAAATTACACAACTGCTTTGTTTTGTTCTTTTAACTGATGAGAAAAACATTTATTTCTTTGATTTATATCTCACTTTTCTCACAAATGGGATTCACAGCTTCAATTATGCAAAATATTCTACAATTATATCACTGATCTTGAATGTATATGAAGCACTGATAGATACAACTGCCTTTTGAAATCTAGAAAATGCCCTGTAGTTGTTTAACTAGAATATATAGTGCATTCCACTTCTTTTTACAATAATGTACATTTTGAAAGGGGCAAAAATGTTTTGATTGAAAAATCAATATATTCATTGGTTGTTCATATTGACATTTGACCACTTTTCCTCACATACTGCAATTCATATTATCTACAAAAGTTTGAGTTCAGAAAACATATCTTTTGGGTCATGGCATGTCTTCTGACAAACGCAAGATGTAATCCACATCATCTTCCATTTAAAGGTGCCTTCCTTGGAGCAGTCAAATTGTACTGTAATCATTATAGACTTGTTGGGTATACAGCATCTCTTGTCCAGGCAAATTCCACAAAAGATTGGCTTGTACCTTTGTCTGCTTGTGCATCCAGAAAAGGCTAGTTTCTCTGCTTTGGGGAGCTGAAATGTAGGCTGACATGTTTTTCCTTTAGGAATCTTAAAATAGAAAAAGTGGTCAAGTTATCTTCTAAATGATATTTATTATACAATATAACCCCTGATATCCGTGAGGAATACATTTCTGGATTTCTGTGAATATGTGAAATGGGATAAAAGCAAGCCCTATTGTAATGAAGGACTTCTGGCCTAGGAATACCATAGACCAGGCTTGTACAATCTATGGCTCTCCAAGTGTTTGGGACTCCCAACTCCCAGAAGTCCTACTCAACCTGTCCAATGATCAGGAATTCTGGGAGCTGAAGTCCAAAATACCTGGAGGGCCATAGGTTGTGCAAGCCTTCCATAGAGCCATACTGGAGAAAATGCCTAGAGAGATGATATAGTTTGTCAGACATAGGTAAATGAAACAGGATACTGGTCCTGTACAGGGGTCATACTGTATTATATATATATAAATTGTAGCAGCATTCAGGTCCAGCTTTAGTTGCTGTTACATCAAATATAAGATAAAATTTCAGCCTTGTAAAGGTTTTCCCCTGACATTAAGTCCACTCATGTCTGACTCGGGGGGGGGGGGGTTGGTGCCTATCTCCATTTCTAAGCCGAAGAGCCAGCTTTGTCCATAGACACCTCCAAGGTTATGTGGCCAGCATGACTATATGGAGCGCCGTTAACTTCCCGCTGGAGTGGTACCTATTGATCTACTCACATTTGCATGTTTTCGAACTGCTAGGTTGGCAGAAGCAGGGGGTAATAACAGGAGCTCCCGCCGCTCCTTGGATTCGAACTTGCAACATCTTGGTCTACAAGTTTAGCAGCTCAGTTGTTTAACCCGCTGCGCCACTGGGGGCTCCCTTATATCCAATAGCAATTTAGCCTACACATTTAGCTGTCCGGCAACTGGGTTTCCTGCCATTAGCCAAAGTCTTGTGACGTCATCAAGATGGGAATACATCCATGATGCCTAAAATTCATCTCAGCACTTTGCCTATGTCACTAGATTTTCTGGTGCTCAGAATGGACAAGTCATTTAGGGAATCTAGCCATTTGATTTAGAAATCATAGATAGCCACTTTTTTTTTTTTGTCATGTCAGGAGCGACTTGAGAAACTGCAAGTTGCTTCTGGTGTGAGAGAATTGGCTGTCTGCAAGGACGTTGCCCAGGGGACACCCAGAAGATTTGATGTTTTATCATCCTTGTGGGAGGCTTCTCTCATGTACCCGCATGAAGAGCTGGAGTTGATGGAGCTCATCCACCTCTCCCCGGATTCAAACCTGCGACCTGTCAGTCTTCAGTCCTACTGGCACAGGGGTTTAACCCACTGTGCCACCGGGGGCTCCTATAGATAGCCACTGAAACAATCTCTTCTCATTTTCCAGTTGTGCAGAGAAGAAATGCACAATTGGAAAATAAAATTGGTTAGTTACTGTTTTCATGCCATACATGAATGCTTTCAGAAAAGACCCACACCTGTCTAAGGGATGAGCTCTTATTACTGCTTTCCTAGTCCTAAAAAGGCAGGATAAATAATACACCCAGGCTTCCATAACTGCATAGCAATATTCCACTCCACCCTCTGTAACATGGCATATACTCAGTTCTTTTAAAATCAACTGTTCTGTAAATTTGTATTATGTGCCAAAAGAGAATATGGCTTTCTACACTACAATTTACCTTTACAGTTGTTGAAAAATTTGCTCGGCATGGTTGAATGTAGCACAGTCTCTTCTCTTTCCTCATTTCACATTTACGGTTTTCATTGGTCACTCGATCAGATATACCTATCCCACAGGTTCGAGAACAAGGTGTCCATGGAGTTGCTTGTACTAGGCATTTCTTCTTCAAAACAAGTGGTATGCTTCTGAAAGCTAGGAAATAGAAATATATCACATGTTGAACTGTCCAAATATACCAAAACTACTGTGTGCTCATTATTAAGTCAGCCAAAACAAGATAGTAGACAAAATAAACAAATACGTTGTTTTGTACTGGTTAGAACACTGAAGCAGAGGTTTACAGAACTATTCATTGGATTTGTGCCATCTCCAGTTCCATATATATTTACAGGCATTTGACACCTCAGAAGACTGGCATGTTTCATAGCTTACACTGTTTTTATACCTATTAGTCTAAAGGTTGCTGCAGAATATATATATATTTCCCAGATAATTCCTATATAATATCCTGTCTTGTACAGCTAATGTAAAAAATGGATGAGAGACCTCTAGCCCTGCACATGTGCTGATTTTTTTCTGATTTTTAAAAAGGATTGAAGTTGAAGATTATGTTTCCATATTCCATTTCCAAAACATTCTGAGTACTAATACTGTGTATTAAGCCTGCCTTGTAAATCTCCATATAGCAAACTCTGGTCAGATTTGAAATATGCACAGTTTAGAGGACAGAGCAGAAATATAAGGGTACCTGGGCAGTAAGCAGCAGCTTTAAAATCTCAGTGCAGGAAGCAAATTTTAAAAACTGGCACAGATCTGAAATAAATAAAGCAAGGTTATTTGTATATATAAATATATGTTTATATTTATTGCACTGATAACTAGAACAGTGCACGAAGGAAGCAGGAGAGGTAGAAAAATATTAAAATAAAGCTTGGTATTGGGCAAGATAATTTAAACAATTAATTGTAACACCATGCAAATCATGCATTAAGTAAGTATCAATAACAAGCTGCATAGATCATTATGTAAGTTCTGAGCATTTTCATCTAAATAAGGCTATCATAAAACTTTATGTTTAACCTGCCCTTACTCGAGTTTTGCTCTGTTGCTACTTAATGCTGTTCTGCCTTCGTCAGGCCACATCTGCGTCCCATTCTGGGCACCGCAATTTAAGGAAGATGTTGACAGGCTGGAATGTGTCCAGAAGAGGGCGACTAAAATGATCAAGGGTCTAGAGAACAAGCCCTATGAAGAGCAGGGTATGTTTAGCCTGAAGAAGAGAAGGTTGAGAGGAGACTTGATGGCCATGTATAAATATGAGGGGAAGTCATAGGGAGGAGGGAGCAGGCTTGTTTTCTGCTGCCCTGGAGATTAGGATGTGGAGCAATGGCTTCAAACTACAGGAAAGGAAATTCCAGCTGAACATTAGGAAGAACTTCCTAACTGTAAGAGCTGTCCAGCAGTTGAACTCTCTGTCCCGGAGTGTGGTGGAGACTCCTTCTTTGGAGGCTTTTAAACAGAGCCTGGATGGCCATCTGTCGAGGTGCCTTGAATGCACCTGCTTCTTGGTAGAGGGTTGGATTGGATGGCCCACAAGGTCTCTCCCAACTCTATGATTCTATTAGTGATTGCTTTGTCCTGTCTCCAATTGTATCATTTATTTCTGAAATCTTCCATTATTAAATAAGACATTCTGCTTGGAATCAGAAGCTTGGTGAATGCCCTTCTATCAGTGTCTTCAAGGTAACTGAAAACACTGAAAGATTATAAATATATAAAGCTGGAAGGAGTGACATGGAATCTCATTTTATTACAACCAGGTAGAGTTCTGAGAAAACCATTTTTCCCTATTACATGCTTTCAAGTCAGCTCCCACTTATGGAGACCCAATCTTAGGAAAAAGGTATTATTAAAAGATTTGTATTACCTTCTAAAGTGAGTGTGTGTGACTTCCAAAGGTAGCCCAGTGGTCATTCAATGTATGAGTGTGTAACTGTACACCATGCTAGCTCATTTCATTTCTAATATGAATATATAGATAGATATAGATATAGATATCTTAAAATCAGTGTGACTTAAATATGACTTTGCAGTATACAAATATGTGTTTCAACAAATAGCAATCTGACTTGTGTCAAACTCTAATGAGATGGTGGACCTCACTATCTACCTGCCATTTGTTAGAAATGTACATCCATCATTTCCAATTGGACATTAACTATGAATGCTTACATCTCAGGAAAGAAGAGGAACTTACTCTGTAAACTCCCTGTGATATAAAGCATGTTTTACATGTCGATACATGAGAAAATTGAGAAGAATCACATTTATTAACACTTAATGAAGTATTTGGTTTCTGTCTAGCTTTTTGTCACAGAGATTGCAGTTCTCTCCAACAAGTCCTTTGCAGCCAGTTAGTTAGTCTAAAGGTGCCTAGGAGCCTAGAGGCTGCAAACCTTCCACTCTAAAGTTGAGGAGACTCAGTTTAAGAAGTCTAAGGCTTTCCACACAGTTGAATAAAATCCCACATTATTTGCTTTGAACTGGAATATATGTCAGTGTGGAGTCAGATAACCGAATTCAAAGCAGATATTATGGGATTTTCTGCCTTGGTATTCTGGGTTATACAGCTGTGCGGAAGGGCGCTTTGTCAAAGTTTAAGAAGCTGAACATTGAAGAAATAAGTTGAAGACTTGGAGAAGCAAGCTTGAAGCATCAAGGAACCAAGGGTCCTTCCAAGCAGCCTTATATCCTAGAATATCAAGTCAAAAAATCTCACAATATCTGCTTTGAATTGGGTTATCTGAATCCACACTCAGATAATGTGTGATTTTCTGCCTTGATATTCTGGGATACAGGGCTGTGTGAAAGGGCCCTTAGTCAGACCCTGGGAGGATCTTCAATACAATTAAATTACTTTTTGTTTACTGATAAACTTTTTGTTTTATTTATTTATTTATTTGGTACGCTTATATACCGCTAATATCTCAGCCTGTACGGCGACTCATTGCGGTTTGTTGTGAGTTTCAAATTCTGTTCTTCCCAAGGGTAAAGGACAGGAGCAGTCCCAGGAGCAGTTAGCTCAGGGGACGGAACACCACTCGTGAACAAAGGGGGGGGGGATATGATGATACATTATTGAAGAGAAAGATTGTGGTGAAAAGCCCCAAGTAGTTGTCCTTGAAATGGGAAAGCATAAGGTGTAAAGATGTAGCCACAGGTAAAAACCGCTGGGAGAGATCATTCATAGGAATGGGGCAGGGTGTTATCAGTATGCTGATGACACTCCATGCCTTCAAAACCAGCTCCAGCTCAGGATAGCATGTCTCCTCTGAATGAATGCCTGGAGGAGGTAATGAGATGGATGAGGAAAAACAAATTGAATCCAGACAAAACAGATGCTTGCCATCAGTGGTCCTAATCTGGGAGTGGAGGTGTGTCAACCAGTCCTGGATGGGGTTACACTCCCTGCGAAAGACCTTGTTCGCAGCTTAGAAGTGCTCGTGGATCTGTCTCTCCAAATGTCAGCCCAGGCAGATGCAACAGGAGTGCTTACTATCAGCTTCAGTTTATCTGCCAGCTGCACCTCTTCCTAGATTTGGAGGACCTGAAGATGGTAGTGGTAACCTCAAGGTTAGACTTCTGGAGCTACCTTTGTACCAAGTTCGGAAACTCCAGCTGGTTCAAAATACAGCAGCCAGACTAGTTATAGGAACATCTAGAAGTGAGCATATTACACCAATCCTAAAGTCACTCCATTGGCTGCCAATTAGTTTCCGGGCAAAGTACAAGATGTTGGTTTTGACTTTTAAAGCCCTACATAGTTTGGGTCCAGTTACCAATACTATTGCCTTCTCTTGTACAATCCTCCCTGCACACTTATGTTCTCTGCGGGACAGTTACTCCAACAAAGCAAAATCCTATTGGCAACCACCACCCAGAGGACCTTTTCATTGGCCACTCCACAACTGTGGAATGACCTGCCAGCAGAGCTCCAACAGCTGGATCAGCTGTCGGAATTTAAGATACAGGTGACGACCTATCTCTTCTGGCAAGCCTACCCAGACAGTTTTAATGGTGAATTTTAAACTCCACTATATGCCTTGTTTTTGTTATGTGTATTCGATAAGTATTTTATTGAGGTATGTTTTAATATGTATATTTTATGGCGTGTATTAAAATGTGTCAAACAGGGATGTGTTATTGCCCCAACTTTATTCTCCATCTTCATCGCCATGATACTACACCTTGTTGATGGGAAGCTTCCCACCGGAGTGGAAATCATCTATCGGACAGACGGCAAGCTATTTAACCTCAGCAGACTGAAAGCCAAAACCAAGGTCACAACAACATCTGTTATAGAACTCCAGTATGCTGATGACAATGTCGTCTGTGCGCATACAGAAAAAGATCTACAAGCCACTCTCAACACCTTTGCAGAAGCATACACAAAGCTTGGCCTGTCACTGAACATCGAGAAAACCAAAGTGCTGTTCCAGCAGTCACCAGCCGCCCCCTCTCCAATGCCAGAGATACAGCTTAATGGCGTAACATTAGAAAATGTCGACCATTTCCGCTACCTTGGCAGCCACCTCTCCACCAAAGTCAACATCAACGCCGAAATACAACACCGCCTGGGCTCTGCCAGTGCAGCATTTTCCAGAATGAAGCAGAGAGTGTTTGAGGACCGGGACATCCGTAGGGAGACCAAGGTGCTTGTCTATAAAGCTATTGTCCTCCCAACCCTGCTATATGCCTGTGAGACGTGGACTGTCTACAGACGTCACATGCAGCTCCTGGAACGATTCCATCAGCGCTGCCTCCGGAAAATCCTGCAAATCTCCTGAGAAGACAAGCGGACAAACGTCAGCGTGCTGGAGGAAGCAAAGACCACCAGCATTGAAGCAATGGTCCTCCAACATCAACTCCGCTGGACCGGCCACGTTGTCCGGATGCCTGACCACCGTCTCCCAAAGCAGTTGCTCTACTCCGAACTCAAGAACGGAAAACGGAATGTTGGTGGACAGGAAAAGAGATTTAAAGATGGGCTCAAAGCCAACCTTAAAAACTCTGGCATAGACACTGAGAACTGGGAGGCCCTGGCCCTTGAGCGCTCCAGCTGGAGGTCAGCTGTGACCAGCAGTGCTGCAGAATTCGAGGAGGCACGAGTGGAGGGTGAAAGAGAGAAACGTGCCAGGAGGAAGGCGCGTCAAGCCAACCCCGACCGGGACCGCCTTCCACCTGGAAACCAATGCCCTCACTGCGGAAGAAGATGCAGAGCAAGAATAGGGCTCCACAGCCACATGCGGACCCACAAGGAAACCCATGATGGAAGACCATCTTACTCGTCCAACGAGGGATCGCCTAAGTAAGTAAGAAGTAAAGTAAGTATTAAAATGATTATGTGTTTGTGTTTGTTTATGTTTTAGTAATACTGTAACCCGCCTCCAGCTGTGAGGTGAGGCATGAAAGAAATAAAACTATTATATTATTATTATTATTATTATTATTATTATTATTATTGGGCAAAAAATGTAGCAGGCCTGTTTCTGTGATTTTAACACATACTTTTGAAACAGTTTATCCAGGTGCCACATTTACAATAAAAAGGAGCATATATTCACTCAAGCTTGAGATGCACTTTAAATAGATACAATATGCATACTATTTTTCTATGAAACAACTTAATTTATGGGGAAATGTTTGGCCTCCTTAAGTTAGAATTTGTTCATACTAAATTAAATTCATGGCCAAGTACTAGACATTTATATTATTCATGGATAGTTGGAAAATGGTAATCATTCTAACTCACATAACAAGGACTTCTTAAAAAAGAAGTAGTCAAATTATGAATAATATGTAATGCAAATCTAGTCTTGCTCACCAGGCATTAGTCTGTAACCTGTTGATTGCTGCTGCTTTTGTTGTCCTGAAACACATTTGAAGTGCGAATGTCCAGTTTTCTTTCTGTGCTTTGGTGTGGCGCATTCATTAGATGCTGACTTTGTGATGAATACAGGGGTACACCCAATTGCACCATTTACACATAAACACTTATACAGTGGAGTTGGCTGGAAGGCTTGGCCATTAATATAGTGCATACCATTGATCTCACAGCCTACAGCAATCATATCTGAAAACAGGAAAGAAAAAAATAACTAAGCCTGGGTAGATACCAGTTAGGTTTTTGTTTCTAAACTATAATATAGTTAGATATGTCCTAGATGGCACTTGCTAATATCACAAATATTTGCAGTATCTGGGTATTTTAGAGTATTCAAAATGAGTTGGTACGTTTATTGAAGAACACATTCAGGAGTATTTATTTTCCATTTCCCACTACCTTAATGCTGTGACTATTACAAAGATTTAACAATTAAAACTACTTAGTATCTTGGATCAGATAGGCATTTTGCTACTTGAAACAAATCAGAAAATGGTGTTTTCATGTACTCCCAAAAATAAAGTGTGCAGAACACAATGTCAACCTATTTTGACATCTAAGACAAAACCTTAAAATCACCTCTAACAGTAAAAATATAACCCCAATTGACTGACTGAATAACTAACCATTTGCTGCCCTTTTATGACACATAATACAGAATCTCCTGCCTGGGTCTGCATAACATCAAGGCTCTGTTTTGAACCTACTTCTATTTCTTCTATACAAGTATATTGAATGGATGTAGCCACAAGACAATAGCACCAAGCACTGCTCAAAATCTCTCTTTAGAAGCCAAAATCTCTAAAAGTTTGTAGATTTCAGTCCAGAAATATACTTCTGGCTGCGAAATGAGAAACACCATCAAGGACAAATGTTAAAATAATTCAGCCCACATTGGTTCCTAAAGTGTATGACCAATTCTTTCTCCACCCATATGAATACTTTTTTTTATTTGGACAAGACAGTGAAACTGGCTTCTTTAGGAGAAATGGGCCTTGTATAAATATTTAAAATGGAGTGATTTTAACTATGTTATAATCCTATTTGAGTTCCAAACTTCAAACTGCCTGTCAACAACTACAACATCTGTTATTGTTGTTATTCTTAATTAGGGGACACATAATAAATAATGCATGTCAGTAAGTTGAGTTGATATGTTGAGTTCCCATGGATTCATCTGGATTTAGACCTTCCATTTTGGATACAGATCCAAGTTTGAGCAGGAAATAACGAATGTTGTTACAGACTGGGAACTTTCTGCCATAAACTATCATTGCACATTTTATTTTAAAAAATGCAAAGAGGAAGTCGTACTTACATGCACACACCCCTCTTTCATAGCGGGGCTTATCTGCCGAGTAGTCACAGTATAGCCCTTTGTGAGGATCACAGACTTCAGCTTCATTACAGGTCTGCCCTGGCTGCTTGGCACACATCTTGCAGCATCCACAGCCATCTTTTACCAGGCTTACTCCCGGGCTACAGGTCGGTGCACGTGGGCATCTGCAGGGCCACTGGCATACTTCTCTGCGTTGATGAACCTCGAGGTTAACTGTGACTTTTCCTTCAGGCTTTCCCTGCTGCTGTCTGTTGCTTGGAACCCTGCAAGAAAGCTGTCACATACTTGGACTTACCTGAGAGCTGAAAAAAATCCAATGGCAACAGTATAAAACAGGGGTATAAAACTGGGGAACTGTGGGTTCTTTTGCTGCTTGTGAACTAATCTGCATCTGTTTGAGTCCCTATTATCAATATCTGGTCACCTGGGCTTCCAACACATGAATTATAGTACCAGTAGGTCCAAACAGGATTGGATAACATCCAGTTTGAGACCAAACAGGCAGAGTGAGCATCAGCATTCTTAAGTCTTGGAATCTCAGGATATTAATAAGCAGGTTGCCTATTAGTCTTTTAGGCTATTTATTACACAGTAATAGATACAGAGTGGGCCCAGGAGCAGCCATTGAGTCTGCTCTTCTTTTCTTTTTTCTTTTTTGGTCATGTCAGGAGAGACTTGAGAAACTGCAAGTCACTTCTGGTGTGAGAGAATTGGTTGTCTGCAAGGACGTTGCCCAGGAGACACCCAGATATTTTGATGTTTTTTACCATCCTTGTGGGAGGCTTCTCTCATGTCCCCGCATGAGGAGCTGGAGCTGATAGAGGGAGCTCATCCGCGCTCTCCCTAGATTCGAACCTGCGACCTGTCGGTCTTCAGTTCTGCCAGCACAGGGGTTTAACCCAATGCGCCATTGAGTCTGCTACATCAGTAGTTATTCCCTTACAGTGTCTGGTGCAGCTGAGCCAATCAAGAGACTATGGTGGCAAGAGGGAGATCACTAAGCCAACAGAAAAAAACATCAAGAAGATGTCCCAAGATCTGATCCCAGATTATCTGCTTATTCCAGGCTATCTGGCAGTGTAGACTCATATAGCCCAGTTCAAAGCAGATAATCTGGGATCAGATCCTGGGACACAGGGCAATGTAGATCCAGCCTAAGAAGCCTGTGCCCCACCTCAGGACCAGTTTCAGCTTTCCTGGCACTGGCTAATGTTGTTCACACTGCTGCAGAGAAGCTTAGTTTGAATTGGACTACAGATGATTCATGTGCTTTTAAAAAATATTTCACTTGGCTGTGATCAAATGACTTTATGAGCCTAACCATACAGGGTTTTTTCCTGACACAGGGAAGACCATTCATGGGGCCACCTTAGGATACATACTTTAAAAAAATAATTATATTGGTTGAATTTAATGGGATACAAAATATAAAAAGGAAAATAATCTTTAGATAAACAAATACAGCTAATATAGGGCTGTTGTTCCCCCAAACTAATACATTGCAATATTCTATCCAGTCTTTCCACTCCTACCCCCCATCCATGAACCCACTACCCATGACTTACAACACTACTCACTGGGAGTCCCATAGCTCATAAAATCTACCCTTATATCTACTTTAGTAAATACATACAATTTCCTGATGTATAACATTAACATCTAGTTTGATCTTACATTAGTGATCTATGATATATTTAGAAAAGGTATTATTTCAAGGGCTTATACTATATTCTTATTCTTAGTGTATATCTTTAATTTAGCATGCTTTGGAATTGGTCATTTGAAGAAAGATATGTGCTTACTCTACAAGTATTAGTGCTAAGAAACATACATCTGAGGAAATCCAACCGCAGTAGGCAAAATGAATTAATTGCAGGCAATACAAATACTCTTTAACATTTTATTTGACCCTGAGATGGAGAGTCCTATGCGAAATATTAAGACGTAATATTTTTTAAATAAATATTATAGCCCTTGTTATTCTCTATCAGCCCAAGCGAATAACAATGCTTTTTCTCTTTTCTTTTCTTTTCACTGAAGTGGATTTCCTTATAGACTGTAATGTGTCCTGCCATAGCCATATTGCTGTGTGTGTGTGTGTGTGTGTGTGTGTGTGTGTGTGTGTGTGTCGTCCTTAAATACAACTGCCCTCCCATGCAGGAGGACGGTGTTGTTTCGAGGCTGGCAATGAAGCTCATTTCTTCAGCTTCTATAGGGAGCTTACAGTGGGAGTTAGCAGGAAACCATGATACAGAGACTTATTCTGCCCATGCAAACATTCACAGGTGCAGCATATTTCCATAAATTTTAATCGTACTATTTGGGTATATTGCCCAGAGCAGAGGGGTTTGGGCAGCTTACTCAGAAGGCACTAATCTGGAGGCATAAAGCAGCGTGTGTGCATTTTCACTTCCAGCTGCATACCATGTACAAACCAAATATTTGAAAACCAGGCATATAGTTGGAAGTATCTCAGCCCAAACCTCAAAGATATTCCTGAGAGGAAGGAAAATTAAAATCCTGGCAGAAGAGGATTTATTTAAAAACTGTTTGCAGTTTCAGCAAATTGGTATTCCTATAAAACAAGATGTGCAAATCTTTCAAGGAAAATATGCTACAAGCACCAAAAGTTTTGATTTTTCCATTTGTAATTCCCAAAAGCTAAATTTCTGATATCTCCACAAGGAGAAAACTGCTTTTGCCCTTTTCAATAAATTATCTGTTAGCTGTGCTGGAAAAGATTCCAGAGTTGCTAATATTGAACCTCTTTGCTATTCTCATTTAGTGTATTTCTTATAATCAGCTTTTGCTTCCCAAGGGATACCTAAAATAGCTTCCATTTAAGAAAAAAAATAAAACATGAGAATGATATCCAACATAACAAAACATAATAACCAAAATGCAGAATAAGCTGAGAAACATATTCCTATCAAAGAAAACACCAACAAGATATTGCATTGTGTATATCCTTTTAGAAGAACTTGTTCATTGTAAAATGTTAAGCTCCCAAGAAGTACAATAACTCAGCAAACAGAAAGAGTCTTAGGGTATAATCCAAATTCCCTGCTTAGTGTTAATTTATACACTGAAAATGCAATCCTACACATATATAACCACAAAGAGTCTCATAGAGTTCAGTAACACATGCTAGAGGTGCATATCAGATTGCATTGTTGGACCTAATTCAACAGTGCACTTATGGTCACAAGTGAAACCAACAAGGAACACATGGTTTCTTCTCTCTAGCCACTGTCCTCTGCACAGCTTGAAAAGACCTCTAGGTGGTTTCCTAGAATACAGGCATCAATGATGAGTGGGTTTTTGCCCCTTCCAGGTCTATTGGATTCGACCTTTCCACCTGCAGGAGTGCATTGTTATATTATGTCCCAAGAGTATATACTGGAACTAAGCCTACTGAACTCTAATGTCTGATTGCAAATGCATTAGAGCAGTGGTTCTTAACCTGTGGGTCCCCAAGTGTTTTGGCCTACAACTCCCAGAAATCCTAACAGCTTGATAAACTGGCTGGGATTCTGGGAGTTGTAGGCCACAACACCTGGGGACCCACAGGTTGAGAACCACTGCATTAGAGTGGTTTGTGAATTACCACCTGCACGTAGAATATATTGTATTGTGTTTTAACATTGCATTTCATGATTTTATTTATATTACTTAAATTTTTACACTGTGACATACAACAATGTACCCTAGTTTAGTCATACCAACAGTATGTAGGTATGATATGAATTTTAAAGGTCCAAAAATGGTTTTAAAACCATCACATGATGCCAGACAGATAATTTTTGTTCTAAAACTTGCAGCAAGAAGTTGTAATGTCAAAAAATATGCAGCCAAATAATAGTTCAGTTTCCTACTAAATTTCTAGAGGCCATAGGTTTGTAATATGAATATATTAAATCTACTTCTTTACAGTCTAAATATTATTTCCCCCTTGTGTTTACTTCTCACAAATATAATACTCATGGTTTTTTTCAGTCCATTCCATTATGGATAATGTAAAAAATAGTAGTGTTGTGCAACCATATTTTAAAGACAAGGTATACTAAGTCAAATACTTCTGATATAAATCAGCAATAAAATGTAACATTTTTCTTTAGTTGAGAGTTGTGGAGCAAAATAGTTAATTTGAAAGCCTTCTGTATTAAATGATATCTGAAGCAATGTTATATAAATCTAATTTTTCTGTTGTTTGGGATATCATTCAGAGTAGATCATGTTTTTAAAATAAATACCAAAAAATATTCCTTTAATGTTAATAATAAGACAATCAGCTTATGCTGTAAAATACAAGCAGAATCTTATTAGGAGGAATATTATCCTATACCTTTGGGTGGAAAATAATTCATATTTCTACAGATGCAAAGTTTATAAAGATTTCCCAGAGGCTGTCAGTGAAAACCAAAAAGATAAGCCGATCTCTGAGGACCTGGTTGCAGCCTGAAGTGAGAGAACGGTGTCAAACGTGCAAGTTATATAATAAATCAAATAGGGAGAAAACCCATTCACAGTTCCCTGAAGTCAAATTCACTTGCACTTTTGTCCTGAAGAGGAAATCTTTCTGGAAGAACTTACCTGTTGAGCAGAAGCAATTATAAGGATGGCGGGGATGAGAAGCCGCTGCATGTTCCTGTGCAGGCAGAAGTGAAAAACAGAGAGCGAGTGAACAGGCTGAGCAGTGTCAAAGCCAACTCCATGCACAAAGTCTCCTCTGTCTCCCAGGCAAACCTACTCTCCTCTACTCGCTCCCAAAGACACACGTATTCATATTTGGAATCCTTCTCAGAAAACTGGCTTCATCCTGGGTCTTTCAACTGGTTCTTTTCCCTTGAAATTTTTCCTTGGTTAATATAGTACGATCTACATTGCGTTGGGGAGACGGAAAGAGGCCGCAAGTGGAAAAAAGTTTAAGAAGCCTTGTTCTAGGGAGATTTCAATTCCATTTGGTTTGTGATCTGTGAAACAGAAAACTATCAGGTCAGTTGTAGAAAGACTTCAAAGAGATGCTTCTGGTCAATGTTTTTCAAAGGTGTTTGTACAGAAAATATGTGTTAACAAATGACGGGGGGGGGGGGAGCTTTTCCATAGTTTTTGGTTTTATTTTTTCCTCTTGCCTCTTCTCATTCAATTGAATCTCTGTCCTTGAACAACATAGCGATAGGGCAACTTTGCTTCCAATTTTTTGCAAAGTTGCCCTATTTCTCCAGCTCAAGAAAGCCACTGCTAAAGACTAGTTTTAACAACCCTTTTAACAACCCTAGTTTTATACTAACTTGATCTGACTTGAAATGAACGTGATTGTGAGCAATTTGAGGAAGCAATGCTCTCTTTATAGCCCATAGGTAAAGATAAAGGCTTTCCCCTCACATTAAGTCCAGTCGTGTCCGACTCTGGGGGTTGGTGGTCATCTCCATTCCTAAGCCGAAGAGCTGGCATTGTCCACAGACATCTCCAAGGTCATGTGGTCTGCATGACTGCATGGAGCATTGTTAACTTCCTGCCGGAGTGGTACCTATTGATCTACTTACTTTTGCATGTTTGGCAGAAGCTGGGGCTAACAGCAGGAGCTCACATAGCTCCCCCCGGATTCTTACCTGTGACCTTTTGATAAGCAAGCTCAGCAGCTCAGCGGTTTAACCCACTGCGTCACTTGGGGATCCTTATAGCCCGTAGGAGGAGGAAATGTAAGAGGTTGACTTTGAAAATGACACAGAAGCTGAAGATAGTGCAAAATGGCACAACTAAGCTACTAACCACAAACAGAAACCAAGCAAAACCAGTTTTACAGGAATTGCATCTGTTGTCAATATCCTTCCAATCCAAATTCAAGGAGTGAAATATTACCTTCAATAAATATTTAAATAATACATGCATTCATGTATTATTTAATACATGAGCCCTGAGTCACCTAAGGGCTGAGAAGAGCGGTATACAAATTAAGTAAGTAAGTAAATAAACACACCTACACCGTGTAATATCAAAATACCAAATATGCTGCAAATGGCATAAGCGGAGGAGGGAGTCACACACACACATGCATGATGTGTAACGTGTACCCATGCACAGTTCACACCGATGCATATCTATGTGCTCATGTATATTGCAATATGCACAACACCATATGCACTACTCTGTTTCCACAACCTTGACCCGAGTATGGACATTCTGTATCAGACAAAAGTGTCCAACTGCTTCTATAGAGGAATTTAAGCATAAGTAGGACCTGTGATGACACTTGAGTTGCCATAGGTTGGAAACAACCCCAAGACACAAAACAATAACAAAATACACCAAGCCGATTCTGGCCATCTTTTTTCCCTTTGCTAGAGAGAAAACGAGGCACTATTTGCAAATTGGTCAGTCCTACCTAAAATTTGTGTGTGTGTTTGTTTGCTTGCTTTTTTGTTATTTATATCCCACTTTAACTCTCCATATGGAGACTCAAAGTGGCTCCTAATGATTGAATGCAATATTCCTGCTTCTTGGCAGGGGGTTGGACTGGATGGCCCATGAGGTCTCTTCCAACTCTTTGATTCTATGATTCTAATCAAAAACATTACAACTTCAAATATACAAATATACAATAATAAAGCAGTATATTATTATATATTATTATATATATTATTATATGATGTATTATTATTAGCATTATATTGTATTACATTATATAGATATTACATTATATATTATATTATTAGCATAGTACAATATTGGTATTATATATTACTATATTGTTGCTGGGAGGAGGGGCTCCCAACGGTTGGCACAGGAGACATGGTGGAACTGTGTCTTCCTGGCTTCCCCTTCTCCAGTCTCTTCGGCTTCTTTGCTCTCATGATACATAGAAGTTGGAATTGGGAGGGCAAGAATTCATTCCCCAACTGCCTCCCAAATATGGGAATGTTTCTAAGCTATTCCCACCACCAGGAGATCAATGTCATCTTTCACACACAGTGATATCTTTGGAGGCACCACCACCCTCATATGTATAGTAAGTGAAGTGTACCACATCACTTACTATATGCACATGTATACATATGTTAGCCAAACTTGTCAAAAAGGCACATCTTTTTGCCTGTCCATTGTTGCCTTACAAGGAGTGCCATCTGTTAAAATCTACACAAAACAGAGAAAAGCTGGCTCCATCTTTGGCTTCAGTTTTGCACAAATGTACCTCCGTTTACTACTATGATGGAAATGCAATTCATTTTCACCCATGTGAGTGAATGGATAATCAAGTTCTCTGTTTCCATGGAAATACCAGCTGGAAATCAAGTATAAAAGCACTTCCTTAGTTTCAGTTGTTGAAAGTGCGGGGAGGGAGATGTTAAGTATTCATAGTGAACACAGGATTGCCCTCTATGGTTTGTCTTTTGCAATATATATATATATATATATATATATATATATATATATATACAGAGAGAGAGAGAGAGAGAGAGATTGTTGAAATTATAGAATAAATTGCAAATATTACCAAAATCAAAATGGCTTATAAATTTGGCACTTACTATCATCATGTGCAACAATAATAACGGAGATTATTATGTGATTTACAAGACACATTATATTGAGGGCTATCCGTGGAAAGGGGAAAGTGCCAGAGCCACCTCAAGAAGCCAGCCGCCCTTGGCTACCACCACCACCATTTTCCTGCCAAGACATTCAAACAGTCCAGAAGTGATACTATGAAAGACAAAGTAGAGGCGATCAGTGCTTCTTTTAGGACTAAGCTCTTGCTGTTTACCACTCTATTCATAGATGCTTCCTTTCTGATAAAGTACCATACTTACATTGACCTGTGAATAAGATGACCTAGGGGTTTTTAGTTGATTTTTAAAAAACTGAAGTTTCTAGACTGACACATGAGTATATGTAATAATTCTCTTTGAAGTTATAGGATATCTTCTGAGATGAAATCTGTCAACAGGTTTAAACAAGAAGACTATAAAGACCTAGCCATTAATCAAGGGCAAAGAAGAAAATAAGTGCATAAAAGGAATACTTCCTTTAAAAAAATGAGATGTGATGACGAGGTGCACTGGAGAAATAATTTAAAAGCTGTACCATTAAACAGAAGATTAACGGATAACCTTTAAGAAATTGGTAAAAATGGAGATGTGATAGAATCATTTAGCTAGAGAGACAGATGAATTGTTTGCACAAGGATACGATTTGTATGTTTCACATATCAAAATGTCTTGAGCCAGCTCTGCCAAAAACATAGCTCTGGATATCTTTGGGACAGAATTAAGGACTTCATCATACTAGAGCTGGGGCTCCCGAAGTGTGCTCTGCAGAGCCCTTAGGGTTCCCTCCTCCTTTTCCTCCTCCTCCTCCTGCTCCCTGGGCCAGTGTAAGGGCGTGAGGTGGCGGTGCCATATTGCCTCCCACCTCTTCCTCTCCTTCTCCCCATTCCCCATCCCTCTGACGCAGGCTGCTGGACATGCCGCGCATCCAATGGGCTGGCACCTCAGGGCTGTCCCTCAGAGCGGATTGGTTGCTGTGCAGAAACAGCTGAGTGCTCAAAGTTCAGAAACTGCCAGCAGAAATCATAGGTGTGGAGCTGGGACGAGGAGCTGGCAAGCCAAACAACTCAGTCAGGCAGCAAATGTGTTTGAAAGACAAAGGAGAGAAAAAAGGAAAGAGAGGAGGATTGGAAGAAAACTGAGCTGGACCTTTATTAACCAAGGGAACAATAGTAATGAGGGTGCTCTGGGCATTAAAAGAAGACATGGCAAGGAGGGAGATTTCAGGGAATCTCCCCTAAACTCTGACAAACTCTGCCACAAGAAGCAGGCACATTGTTCACAGTAACTTCAGGTGTACATGTAACATTGTAACATTGTCTCCAGTTCTTTTTTACTATTGTTTCCTTTATTATATGTAGAATGTCATTCCTATTCAAGCTTCCTAATTGCAACATTCACACTTGCTTTAAAGACGTGGCTTCTTTCTCCCACCTTGAATATTTCACAGCTATATGTACACTCCACTTGCCTCACTTCCAACAGACCTCTGAAGATGCCAGCCACACCTGTAGGTGAAACATCAGGAGAGAATGCTACTGGAACATGGTCATACAGCCCAAAAAACTCACAGCAACCCAATCAAGGTATACCTGCCTTACTCAGTTAGCTGTTACCCTGCCTTTCCAAAAACATACACAGATTCACACACAAGGTGGTGAGCATCATTAAAAACAAACAAAATAATTTCCAATTGATCATTAAAAACGAATTAAACAATAAACCAATAAAATCATAACTAAGAAGAAATTTTATCACAAAAACATCAATGTCTGTATAGCAACCAATAAACGTTGCAACAGAGCAGTTTGAAGAGATGTGCATTATATTACAGCTGCAGACTAACAAAGGATAGCTTTGCATCTTTTCAATCCCAAGAGCTAATGCACAGTGAAAAATCTAGTTTAGTGTGTCAGTAGGTTGAAATAGATTATCTACACTTGATCTTAGCCTGAAGGCTAAGATGTGAATAAAAATAAAATGTGCCACATGCTTTTTTGCCCTGAAGTCAGTGTTAGCTTCATAATACATGGGTAATTTTGGCTCAGCTAGAGAGAAGACCACCAACCAGTTAGGAACCCTTAGGCACATAAGTCTGATTTATTCTGCTGTATGGCATTGGATAATGAAAAAAAATGTAGTCTGGAAAAGCATTTTTGCTTTACTATGTACAGCAAATCAACCACATAGTGTAAGAGCCAATAATCACAGAACCCATCTCTGCAGTTTCACTTACCTATTATGCAGGGGCTGGGCATTAGGTAATTAAATGGTGTTCAGCCATAACAGTGTTTTAAGGTAACCACAATCAAGTTGGGAATGTTTTCCCCATGAACACAAGGGGCTTATTGTATTTTGTGTTATTAGAAATAGCTTTTCATGTTGTTTATTTTGCTCTAAATTAAAGTGGTAAGAAGAGAAAATATTCAGTAAGTAAAAACATATCATTTGGGGATCGTGTCCCCCACACAATGGCATTCTAGATTCCATGGTCGCTTCAATGATGCCAGGCAAACGTTTCCCATAAATTATAGGCTTTGAATGACATCTCAGTGGAAAGTGAGTTCAGAAGCATTTTCAGGCCTTTCTAGCTACATACTGTACTGCTGTTTAGAGGATGTGACAACATTTGCATAATAATGACTGAACGAAATTATGTAAAAAGATAGCGATGTGGCTGCCAAAAACATAATAATATATTATTAACTGAGATGCAGATCAGAATTTACAGACGAAAGTGAAGAGTGAGAAATAGCTGGCATGCAATAATTACATTCAAAGTCATCCAAAAGGCATCATGGCTGGTCTTGGAGCCCATGTTTAAGTTCAAGTTATTCATGGCACACAAAAGGGCTAAGAGCCAAATGCTTCAACAGGCATTTCTGATTCACAAAGGCCTCATTCCAAGCATATCTGCTCCTGTTTATTTCGCTGCAAGGAAAGCCATATCCTGAGAATAAATGCATGATATCATGAGTGTCTCCATGGTGACAAATCACTGGCATAAACACTAAGTTTTATGATTTCACAGTTGGATTAGAAGAGAGAGAAAAAGAAAATTAGAGTAAAGCACAAGGAAGGCTTTTATTTCAATGCCACTTAAGGGAATATAGAAGATGGTAAAGAGAGAAAATTGCTTTCTATTTAAAGGTTCTTTTGAAGTTTGCCCTGATGTGAAACAGTCTTCTAAAGACATATAATTTGGATAACGATGCCTATCGATTTTGAATATGCAAAATAATAACGATGAAGCTAATCTGTTTTTGGAACTCTTTAACAGTCCCACTGAATGCTTTTCCAGTCAGAAGATGATTGAGAGGAATAAGGAAGCCACTGCACCAGAGCTAACAATGGAGTTAGACATTGTGAGACTCTGTTATCACAAAAGCAAAACAAAATGCATGATAATCACTAATGAAACAAAAGGTAAAACAGGCCTCTTATCTAGAATTTGAAAATCTGAAGAGATTGTGACAACTTTGCATTGTGATAGTTCAATTTACAAACATCGTTTCATGCACAAATTTCAGGCTCATTATGTATGTACATATATGCTAATACAAGCAGCCAAAATAAAAAAAAAATCTGAAATCTGAAACACTTCTGGGCACAAGTATTTCAGATAAAGGATATCCAATGAGTTTAAACATTTTCTCAGGATTCATAATATTTCCCACTGATTATCACCCCCATACCTCCCTTAAACATAGGGCTGTTCTACACTGCCCCACAACCTGGAAGAAACTGGGTTTTTTGACCCAGTTCCGCCCAGGTTTCTGTCCCCATCCCCATCCCAAACCCTGGGCTTTCCCCACGGGGGTGGATATATGCCATCCCTCCAGACCCCCATTTCCCCCTCCATAACTTATTTGAGGGGCCTACTGGACGCACAGGCCCCTCCAGAGAGTATTCCTAATGTGTGAAAATGATGTATCAGGCCCCCACCTCCTGATCCATCATTTTCACATGTGAGGAGTACTCTCTGGAAGGGCCTGTGCTGCTGGTAGGCCCCTTGGGGAAAAAAATTGGGGGAGGGACAGGGGGCTGGGGGAGGAATGGGCTTCCTCTGTCCTGGGGGGGGGGTCAGTCCCCACAACTATCCTGCTCCTTCAGACTCCAGGAGCGCAAAGAACTGGGATGGCTGTGGGAATTGCCCCCGGACTGCAAAAGCAGTGCCATATCCTGTGCAGGTGTCAAATTAAACTGGGAAATCCCAGTTTACTCCGGATCAATCCGGGTTAACCTGAAGCATCGTATGGATTCCTCAGGCTAACCCATGATAGGTCACGGGTTTGGGGTCTGTATAGAAGGACCCATATATAGAACAGAATCCTTTTGGCTAATATCAACTAGATTAGATCCCCTGAGGCCCCTTCCACACAGCTGTATAAAATCCCACATTACTCACTTTGAACAGGGTTATATGGCAGTGTGGACTCAAATAATCCAGTTCAAAGCAGATATTGTGCATTACCTGCCTTGATATTAAGGATTACTGGTATATGGCTGTGAGGAAGGGTCCTAAGTCAGCTGTTGAATGTAAGTAAACCCCTTTGATTCAATGGGTATATTCTATTTAGGAGTACTAACAGTATTTAGGCTATGAAATTCAACCATCAAAATGCAATGATGCCTTTGTACGGGCACCCTTCTACACTGCCATATAAAATCCAAAATGGTCACGTAAGAATCTAAGACTATGGTTGGCCCTCATTCTGAGATGACATGGATTGACAATTTTAATGGATTTTAGATAGATGAAATTTTTTAGATACCTTCCATAATGTTTCAGCAGTATAGCTTTGGAGAAACCAGGTACATAGTCATGTTAGTCTGGGTCAGAGTGCAAAGGGAGCTTGTAGAACCTTTAAGACTAACTAGATAAAATAGTTATGTTTGAAACAAAGCAAGGAAATCCTTTCATAACTTGTATGATGCTATATGAAAGTATGTTTCCACCATAAACAAACAAACAAACAAAATGCCTTGGAAGATGGGGGGAATGGGTTGCTAGTTTTATTTGCTTTGTGTATTTGTTTAAAGCTTGTTTTCATTGCTTGTTCATCTCTGTTAAAATTCAGAACGCATAAAACAACTCCTAAAACAATTCATTTTGGACCATGAATTCCATGTGATATACGCATTGCAAACTATACACTAGGGGTCACTATAATGATAAAATTAAAATAAAGATTTTAAAGGAAACTGAAAACCATTATTTCACTTATAACGGAGAAACGCCAAGACAACATTTAATTACAAATGTAATTATTTGTATTCATATTCTTAACACAATCTTAACAAGGATACCTCAGGTTATTTCATCTCTGACCTTAAATCCCATTTTTTTTATATTCAAAAACAAACATGCAGATAGTAAGAATAGAACCTCTCTTCTCAAGGTTTTTTAGATATGTGTGGTTTAGTGTGGAATACATTCTGATAAATACTCTGCAGAAGTTGGCAAAATTCTGGTGACTGGAAAAGTCTGGTTTGTCATTACAGTAAGGGTCCTTACAGACAGGCCCAAATTGCGAAAGGAACTGGAATTTAAAATCCCAATTCCTTTTGCAATTTAGGTCCCACATTGAGCCCAAATTCCAGGTTGGAGTGCATCTAGTCAGCCCCCAGCCTCCCATTTTTCTTGTAAACTTACCAGGGGGTCTAGCTGTGTCTTCAGGCCCCTCAAAGAAAGCTTGTGATGCTTCAAAATAACGTGTCATGGAAAGAGGAAGGTGGAGGTGCAATTTTAGAGCCCGAAGAAGCAGGATAGCAATGAGGATTGGCCCCCGGGATTGCAGAAGATGTCAATCCCTACAGGCCCAACACCTGAAAAGATCCAGACCATGCAGTAATGTCCACTTCTTTACAGATGTTTATTTTAACCCAGAATAAATCGGGAAATCTCAGTTTAATCTGGATTACTCCTGATTAACTTTAGGCATCATTTGGATGACTCAGGTTAATCCAAAACCCATTAGCTTATTCAGAAACCTATGGGCCTGTGTGGAAGGGCTCTTAGAGCCCATAACCAGGGAGACCATATATAAGGTTTCACTTAGATGTGCCCACAAAAAAATTGTCTCTAGTAACTTGCTAGCTCCTTCAGCCAATTCTATGGTATGCATCCCCCAAAGTAATGTTGGAAGACCTAACACATTTCTAGAGAAGATAGATCTCTAGGACTCTCAAAGTCAGTGGTTCTCAACCTGTGGGTCCCCAGATGTTTGGCCTTCAATTCCCAGAAATCCTAAGAGCTGGTAAACTGACTGGGATTTCTGGGAGATGTAATCCAAAACATCTGGGAACCTACAGGTTGAGAACCACTGCTTTAAGTCTTCCAGTGCAAGTCTATGCTATGCTGGGTTCAGAAGTCAAGTAATTTAATGGGATTTGTTTTATTTGCAGTTTCAGGTAATTATGGTCTGGCTGCATTTTCCCACAAATAGAAAGGTCTTACTGTATATATGTGTCTACCTTTAAAGACTAAATGGCTTGTGACTAGGATGCCTGATACCTCACAAGAACCTGTCAATAAGGGTCACCTTTAACTTTTCATGCCACTATGGGGGGCTTTGCTCATAAAGCAGCTTATAAATCTTTTATATCCATAAATAAAACCCAAAATGCCTGCACTGTGACATGTGTCACAGTGGTAAAATGAGCCAAGGCTTTATCACTGGCCACACCAGGATACAGAATCCACTCCCAAGGTAAATTCATATAGCTTCCTCTGAAGTCTGATGATTTTTAGGTATTTTTTATTCTGCCAAACCTCTGATGCTGCTTTTTAAAGTTATGGTTTCAGGTATTTTTTATCATTCTTATTTTCTATGCAGTTTTATATTGGATGCTTAGGCTTGTGGACAGCCTTGAGGGTCCATTTGAGAGGTGGAAGGTAGTCTATCTCAATACTTATATTTTTAATCAATAAATAAAATAATTAAATAAGCAATGTTTGAGATCTCTCTGACCTTTCCACATAGTAAAGAGGATTTTCTAGGTATTGGGGGAAAGGAAACTCAAAGGATTATCGGAACTGAAAGGACCACCTCTCTGCTTTGCCTACAGTATAGAACATATGCTTGTGTGGTGCAGAATCTTCACACAGTATGAAAAGCCTTGTCCTTGTCATTCTGCTGCCACAGCCTTTCCCTCTCTTGCTTATGTGACGAGGCATGGAAAGACAGAGGTGTCAGTGTAAATTTCCCATGGCCCGTCTTCAACTGGATTTTGTCACAACAGTAACGTTCACATTTAACATCCCACCCTGAAGAGATCAGTCCTTTCTTTCCTGACCCAGCAACGTCACCTGTCTGGGGCCTATTCTCTGATTATTCGGGACATGCTTCCTGTTTTGTTTCCTCTAAAGCTTTGTGGTTCCTGATGTTTTTGCACATCTTTGGGTGGCACATCCTGCCCTGGGATTTCTTATCAGTGGTGTTGACAATGTGTTTTGTCAGCTGCGTCTCTTCGCTCTGTCCCCAGCTAAGGGGAACTGCTTGTGCATTATTATTGTTCGGTGACATCATTTTCAGCTCTGTGAAAGAAATAATGTCATTCCATTTAGTCTTTCACAAATTTGTCTTTCGCCATGTTAAGTGACATTAGGAAGCTGCAGATGGACAGTGTGTTCCTTATGCACAAACTGTAAGATACATGTGAATAGGTACTGACCAGTATGTTGGGATACATGTAGACTTCACATCACGGCAACACGGCATCAATATCCACCACACACAGACATACACTACACAAGCATTGTACGGCCCACGTTCAGAATAGCAACACTGTGCAATTTGTATTGATTATTAGCTGTTGTGCAATGGACAGTGCAGATCACAACTGCACAACTACAACTAATAATGTGCAGCTGCAGCATATGCAATATGCAAAACCAGAGTGGAATATGCTTTCCACTCAACTGCACTTCTGCCACTGTCAGCAGAAAAACTGTATATAATAGAGACTTTTTGGGAGTGCATAAATAGCACAAGATATGAACGCATATGTCCCTACCTGGATATTAGTCATTGAATAAGACAGCTTACCCACATCAACCAGCACAGCAAATAACATAGGACTTCATTCCATTAGGGGCAGAAAGCAGAGGGAATTGTCTTCTTACCATAGCATTTTGTACCTTTCCATTTTTAAGAAAAATAGGTAGTATATTCACCCCCATCATATGAGAGGTACTTCTACAGAAATCTTCTGTGTTCTGAGCTATTACATGGGCAAGTGTATTCCATGCCCATTCCACATTCTTGTAATATAAAAGAGAAAACTCAAAATTAACACACTATGTCAAAATTGGGAAATTCCAGGTCTAAAAACGAGGAGAAAATATAGCTACAGCAAACTGTTAATATATCAAAATCGTGCATTTCCTGAAGAGTAAAATATTTTTTTAATTACTGCAAAGATGTCATGCAAGAGGATTAATAGCAAGAAAAGGAGCATCAGGGCACATTCTGTGGCTGTCAACAGGAACAACCCCCACTTTAACATCACAACAATCTAAAATGGGGAATCTGACAGTTGCCATCCTACGTTAAAATATGCACTTTTAGCCGTTTTTGCGTGAATCGGGAGCTCTGAAGACGATTGCTCCAGAACTCCAGAACCCTCTGTT
This sequence comes from Anolis sagrei, assembly GCF_037176765.1. Lineage (NCBI taxonomy): Eukaryota > Metazoa > Chordata > Lepidosauria > Squamata > Anolidae > Anolis > Anolis sagrei. Next base: position 92,605,706 of record NC_090021.1, read on the forward strand.
TATTCACACTTTTTAAAAAAGTGATATTACACATGCAGATCAAAATGTCACAATTGCATAACTTATATATTCTGTTGGTAGTGATGGAAAGAGTTGCACAGAAAGAATGTTCTTCTATGCCTTGACTTTGCATGCTACAATTAGCCATCATGACTAAGCATTACAGTTGCTTGTTTTACATTGTGTGTTGCACTTGTACATCATATATTGTGCACTGCAGTTGTGCATTATGTATTAAGCATCAGGCAACAGTACCTAGTTATTGTGATGATTTTACACAGAGGTCACATAGTGCTCACATAGTGTGTCTCTTCATGCAGATATTTATGCTGTGGAAAGGATATACTGGACTGCAGCCAACAATTTATTTCTGCTGCTTTTGAAAAATATCCAGGTGATGCAGATTTGAATTTACAAACATTCAAAGAGCTATAATGTGCTCTAGTAAATAGCTTCATTAAAAAAGCTGATGCCTCCTGTGCTGCCAGATCTTTTTCCAAAAGAGAAGAGCATTCCTGCTCCATCTCTGCATGATTGGACTATTCAACCATTCCTGATTAAAGAAAGATAGGAATATAAGAAGTTGCCTTTTTTTTTCCTTATCAGGCTATTGCTCCAGCTAGTCTAGTAATATCAACAGTAACTGGCAAGAACTTTCCAAGGTTTGTGGCAGGATTTTCTTTGCAGGCTTCACCTGGAGATGACAGGAATCACATTCAGGACCATGTGCATGTAAGGAGTGCAATTACTCCAAAAGTGTAGCAGAGTTACTATAAGTGGAAAAATGTGTGCTCTGAAGAATCCTAGACTTTACAAGGAAATGTCAAGGCCAAACTATACAGACTGTTATTATATATAATGTCTGGTTCATACAGAGCCATCAGTGTGATAAACTGCAGGACTATGAATCTATTCCTAAGGGACTTATGATCAGTAATATATGGGTTTTCTTTTTACAAGATACAAGGCTAATTTAAAACGGCATTAAGAAGTTGGAGGTACAATATAGAACCACAGAGCTTTAACCCTCACAGCCTTCTCTCTCTAAATTCTGGCTACTTGTTATATTCTTGGTGATTTGTTCCAGCTTCTTGTTCATACCTCTTGTTGGATCTCACCCAGTGATTTCTTATGCTTATTGATATATTTTCGATAACATAGTATGCATCTGACTACACTCAGTTTTTGTTTTCCTATGAAGACTTAAATACTTCTACTCAAAATTACCACTATTTCTCCATCATTGGCCAATTCTCCACATTCCAGGTAGTAAATCTCCTTTTCACTTCTAGTTTTCAAAAATGAAACTGTCAGCAAAGCAAGTTGCTTATCTTTACATTTTTTGGGAGTTTGACTTCCGACAGACATCAAGTGTTTGGGTTCCATCATTCTTCTATGTCTCTTTTTAAACATGTTTGGCAAATTGATATAAGAACACATAACCCCAAACTTCAGACTGACTTTGAGATCTATAGCTCATTGCAGAGTGGTGTCATTGGTTTTCTCCCCTAATTTTTTATCCCAGTACACTCAACCTGGTTCCCATGCTCCAACCTGGTAACTATGCTCCAACCTGGTATCTATGCTGCAAGTCATAGAGAAATAATGTTTTATATATATAAGGGCGTATGCACATTGTTTGTGAAATTCTAAGGGCTTCTATGACTTGGAACACGAATACCTATTTGCTCTATTACTTTTGAATAGGCTATACATCTTAATACTGGCTGTTTCCCATGCTCTGTGTATTAGTATAGAGGCCACAGGGCATTCCCTCAAGTTATTGTCTTATTACTGTTGTTTTCCTGTCAAATGGAAAGTTCCTATACCTCTATCTCGCTTTCTAAGGTAGCATTGACATCTTTGTCGAAGCACCTGTTGTTTGCCTGTCTTCTAAAGCAGTCGTTCTCTAGCTGTTTTGCTCCAGTGTTTTGACATTCTGGAAGTTGACAGAAACCTGGAGGACCACAACTTGAGAACTATTGTTCTAAAGCACTATTCCCCTTCTTACAGGAATCAGTTTAAAGCCCTCCTGATTTGGTTCATGGAACTTCTAGTAAATACATTCTTTCTTCTGTGGTGAGGGACATATTCATGCCCAAACGTCTTGTTTCTGGAATCACAGACCATGGCCCAAGAAGCTAAATCCTTGTCAACAGTATAGGCATGAACAGTTTTTCACTAAGAGTATTCTTGTCCTCCTTCTGGCACAATAACCTTCAACAGAAAGAAAGGAAAAAGAACTAAGTGTGTCCCAAAGTTCAGAGCTTAATAGTCACTTGTAATATGTTGAAGTCTGTGCCTGCCAGTATCATTTGTTCCCATATGGGTCAGAAAGAAGGGGTTACAGTGAATAGGCTTGGTAAGTCTCAGCTGCCTCTCTGTCATGTGTTCAATCCTCAGACAAGGAAGACCGGATACTTCTCAAGACAGCCTGTGAGGTCTGAGCACAGCTGCCCATCATGTATGCACTATTTTTTTCAATTTAATCTTTGAAAATACAGTACTTATGCATAAATGTATTGATTTCCAGCTTTCTCTCCTGCTCTTCCTTTTAAAAAGTCATTGTTCAGCACCACCATCAATGCAGAATCCTATTACTGCAAAGACATGCCCTTTGGGGTACACGTACTTTACCAAAACCTTCTGTGTGACACAGTATATTAATCCACTCAATGTGCACTTCCAGTATTAACTTAATACCAACAGTTTCAGTAAAAATGTGGGTTTGTGGTCAGCTCTTTTCTAGAAACAATATGCCAAGGAAAGCTGTTGTGGTGACTATGAGAGTAAGAAAAAAGATGAAATATGGAAAAGGGTCAGGAGAAAATATAGATTTTGATTATATTTTCTCACTTCAAGAATGCTAAGTTTTATGATATTTCACTGTAAACCATGGTGAATACTTACACTGAAAGCTAAAGTATGTATATTAAATATACCAATATTTATTCGAGTCTAATGCACCATCAAATCTAATGTGCACCTCAATTTTCAAAACCCCGAAACAAAAAAAAAAAAGGTATTTGCTGGTGAATGTCATGTGCAATGGCAAAAAGCACGCTCTTTGTAATTTGATCGAAAAAGATGCACATTATAGTGGCTGCCTGCTTAGAATTCGTTAGAACACCACCAAAGCAAGAAAACCTTAGGGTGCATCTATGCTGAAAAGTGAATCCACTTTAAATGCCCTGGTTCAATGCTAGGGTGTCATGGTGGCTGCCAAAGAATACTAATGCTTCACCAAACTACAAATACTAGCATTGTATAGCATTGAGCCACAGCAATTAAATTACAGATGATATTCCTCAAATAGGAGCTCCAGGTGCTCCTAAAGTAGCTTCCTCTTTTGCTTTGGCTCAGCGCTAAGATATTACGTTAATATAATGAGCACCCTAATTTTGGGAAGGTATTTTAGCCAGGAAAAGTGAGCATTAGATTTGAGTAAATACGGTAGTTATTTCTTCTCTTTCCAACTATTTTCAGCATGTCCTTCCCTCTGGACTTTCCCCTTTCTTGAGGCAGATGTTGTTTTCCCACATCTTTGCCACCATGTCAGGCTCAATCACTGCTCACTTACCTCGTGGCTGTCCGTCACTTGCCAAGAATTCAGCATTTATCATTTTTGTTGCTTCTTTTGATTTGAATTTGTTTTTGCAGATATGATTCCCAAAGAGCAGGAAAGATTTAAAAGATTAGCCTACCATACAGCAGCACAGTTATTCATCATATAGGCACTAAAATATGATCTGAGGTGGCATGAGAGGTTTGAAAGGATTCAGAAGAAAACTCTGTCTTGGACCATGATAAGGGTCAGAAGGTGCTACGCAAAGCTTCTATCTGAAGAGGATTTCTTATTTCTGAGGCCTAAAGAGATCCTGTCCTGTTCAAAAGGAGCCAAAAATAACCCAGCCCAAACCTTTCTTCTCATGTCATGACCATGTTTCACAATTACCCCTTTCCCAAACTTAAACCATACCACAAATCAATGCTGCTGTAACCTTCCTAGACAGTGAGATCACCGTTGCCTCCAAATACTCTGAAAGAATAATCTGGACAAATGGACCTGCCACATCTTTTGAACTTCAATTCCCAGAATTCCTGATCATTGGCCATTCTAACTGAAGCTTCTGGGAGCTGAAGTTCAAAATACCTCAAGGACTAAAGATTGAGAACCACTAATCTGGATCCTATACTGGGAATCTACTTTTGAGTGGGCTCTGTGGAATTGATTGCAAAATAGATTCTTACCATAAAGATTCACTGTAACTGCTATTGTGAGGATTGTAGCAGTGATCCCACTAACCTTGCCTTAGACTGATAACACAACTTCATCAATAGGCTGGGCTGTAAGGTTGCCAGAATGAAAACTGGAGACATTTTGTGTTCTTTTAAATGTTGTTTAGAAGAGGGAATTTCAACAATTGCTTGCTCCACCACCAGACAACACACAACATCTTCTTTTGCATAATCAATATATATAAATAAAAATGTAATGTTCGGATGTGGGATTAACATAACTCAAAAACCATTGAGCGAATTGACACCAAATTTGGACACAATACACCTGTCAGGCCAACAAGTGGCCATCGCTCATAAAAACACTGAAAAACACAACAGAAGAGACTTAAGAAGCCAATATATATATATATACCACATATATACACATATACACACAAAAATACATATACACAGACTGAGCCACAGCAACACGTGGCAGGCGATGGCTAGTAAGATATAAGAACCATCTCCAGGTATAGGAACCACCCCCAGGTTTCATTCATAGAATCATAGAAGAATTGGAAGAGACTTTGTGGGCTATCCAGTCCAACTCCCTGCCAAGAAGCAGGGAAATTGCAATCCTGACAATCCTAGTGGGCTATAAGAATATTCACCATTTTTACTTTTCTATTGACCAATTTAACAGGCATATTACACTGGAGGGAACGTGGAAAACAAATCGGACCCAATGGGAAAGATGAAAAAGGAAAGATGAGTCAATCAGCATGTCCTTTTTCTCAGGGTGATCACTACCAGCCTAGAAGTACAGCAAATAATAGGGCTTCGTTGTCATAGCAGTTTTGGACTTACCACCATTGTGGTGATTGTAATTCCATGCATGCTGGTTGAGGAGCTTGGGCATAGTCAAACAAGCACAAGCAGAGTTTACATCTGACTTTCAAATACTTGGCATGTTTTTATGTCAACATGATGAACACTGAAACAAATACTATGGTTGCTGGGAAAGCAAATGGCTAAAATAACTGAGAAAAGAAGAGATTTGATGTATTGCATCTGTTAGAAGAATTGCCCCATTAATAATAACAACAACATGCACAAGACTAGGGATGTGAAATAATCTCACTCATTTTCATTGCATTTTTCAGAATCCCACTGCCATTCTGTTCCACCCCCAGTTTCATATCAGGTTACAAGATAATTCTTTTCCTCCCACACAAATTTTCTGCACATGTTTGTATCTATGCATTTTCACTGTGATAAGTTTGTTTGTGCATTTCATAGAATCATAGAGTCATAGAGTTGGAAGAGACCGCACAGATCATCCAGTCCAACCCCCTGCCAAGAAGCAGGAAAATTCCCCCACTGTCTAAAATATGTTTGTGTGCATATTTCAGTGACAGATGCTCTAGAGTCGTGCACAATTTTCAAACATGTATATGAATTTGTATCTATTTTTTCTTCACATGATCAACTCCAGAATTGTGTAGATTTTCGAAGCAGATACTTTCCATATTTCACAATGAATATTTTGCTAAACGCAGATGTTCTGCATATTGACCACAGAGATGCACAACTGATATTTTCATTGGGTGTTGTAGGTTTTTCGGGCTATATGGCCATATTCTAGAAGCATTCTCTCCTGATGTTTTGCCTGCTTTCCTCACAACCTCTGAGGATGCTTGCCACAGATGCAGGCGAAACATCAGAAGAGAATGCTTCTAAAACCTGATCATGCAGCCTGAAAACCCTACAACAGCCCAGTGATTCCGGCCATGAAAGCCTTTGATGATATTTCCATTGTTGCTGTTGTAAGTGTCTTCAACCCTAAAGCACAGTGTTTTCCTGGCAAGATCTTTTCAGAGGCAGTTTGCCATTGCCTTAATCTGGGGTGAAGGAAGTTGTTCATAGCAGGCTGTCTTGTGATTTGGACTGACCTCTCTTGAACCTGTGTGTGTAAAAGTCCTCTAATTGGTTCCTTGCAGATGCAATGGAGCAGTGGTTCTCAACCTGTGGGTCCCCAGATGTTTTAGCTTTCAACTCAAAAACCTTAACAGCTGGTAAACTGGCAGGGATTTCTGGAAGTTGTAGGCCAAAACACCTGGGGACCCACAGGTTGAGAACCACTACAATAGAGGCAAAGAAGACATTTGCATCCTTTATTACCCCAGAGTTGGACCTCAGATAAGCTTTAGCCTCTGTACAATTGGACTCACTCTGAGGTTTTGGGGTTTTTTTGCCAGTATTATTCTTGTTGCTTTCTCGTTTGTTTCATCACCACTATCTCCTTGGAAAACTAGGACCATGCTCCCATGGTTCCACTCCACAAGAGAGGCACTCATGAGTGATGGAGTTTTACAGTGGCTCTGCTCCTTTCTAGAGGGGCAAACCCAGATAGTAGTACTAGGGGGGAATTGGGGGGGGGGTATTCTTGGCTTCCCCTGGACTGCCCAGGCCCAGAAAAGGCCTCTTTTTTAACCTCAGGAAGATTTTTTAAAAGTCAAATAAATTTTGACTACCAAAGGCTGCAAAAAGCAGTCTGGGAGCCACATGAGGCTCTCTCGCTGCACTGTCCACTTCTGCTTTATACCATTGTGTACCTCCTATAGAATATACATTTCCTTTCATAAAATCTTAAGGTTATGTTCTGATTTATCCTTTCTTATTTAAACTTACTGATTTTTAAAAAGTATTTTGCATTATTTTAAGTCCTTTAAAGTCATATATGTTAGTGTCAGTTTGCATCTCCATACTTTAAATTGCTTATGACACTTTGCAACTATAAAAAGGACAATATGAAAAAAGAATGAATTTTAGAACTGTCTTACGCAGAAAGCACATTGTTCCAGAACAGCTGCATTGTTACCACAGTTGGTGTTGAACACTTGTGACAGGAGCTATGGGGAGCCAGAAAACTGTCCTTTGACAGTCTGCATTTGTAACATTTTTTCAATTGTTTAAACGCTGAAGCACAAAAGGAGAATAACTATAAGAACACAAGTCCCTACATCCACCCAGACTAAGTACATTTTATGGTAATAATGCCTACAGCTTATTATAATGTGTTAGAGACAAAATGTTGTGGCACTCCTATAACCATAAATGTGAGTGTGAGTACTTGATACAGTAATGCATCTTAGTAATCCTGATTATAGTTCTGTCAGGCTGTTTTATACCCGTTTTAGATTCTTCTTAAGTGTGGAGAACTGAAGCCTTTTTTTCATTGGCCAAAGTTAAGGATTACCATACATATCGCTAAGCCCGCAATCATCCATGAGTAATTAATGCATGCCTTCCAAATATTATTAATAACTGTTTTAAATTATCACATGGGTTTCATGTGATAATTTAAATTCATTTCACAGTTCCCTTTAGCTTTCCTTGAAATATCATTATATCCCACAATACTACAATAACTTTCAATGTTTCCAAATATGAACAAAGGATGTATTGCTGTTTTTATACCATGTGGTAGAGCACACTGTAATGGAGAGGTAAACAAGATATACATGTAGCCTATTTCATCCAACACTTGGCCTAGTTTTCATGCAGCCCTCTACAATGATCAATTCAAATTGCTGGGAACTATGTTTTATGCTTCATCTGGAAGCACTGGGCTTAGAAGAAGTACAGTGGGCCCTTGGTATCTGCAGGTGTTTGGTTCCAAGGCCTCACATAGATACCAAAATCCACAAGTGCTCAAGACCAATGATATAGAATGAGATAGCACAATGTTCTGCCCCCATACAATCTTAACTACTTGGGAGGTGAACTGGCTGTGCAGGGAACAGATCAGAGACTCTAAACAAGAATTTATTAACTGACAAGAATTCTGGACTTTCTTTCCTCCTGAGTCTCACTGTAAAGTCTTTATGAAGAGAGGTAAAGTCTTTGAGAGATAGACACAGTTCTGGCCTAACTGAGGCTCTTGATCTTTATTTCTTCTTATTGTCTCTTTCTTGTATGGTGTTCAACTGTCTCTAAGATGGTCTCAATATTTAACTCTGACTGGACTTGAATACCGCAATACAACTCATACAGCTCTGACTGGACATACTATTTTGTAGACCCTCCGGCCTTCCTCTCTCTTCATCTTCCAGTCACAAAAAAAGGCTGACTCTTCCAAGAACCAGAAGTGCCTTGCCTGAGGCTCTGCCCCTGAGGAGATTCCTAAAGGGACAGGGCAACGGAGGCTTCAAATGCAAAGAGGCTGTGTAGACTGACACCCCCCCCCCCCCGAAACTGTACATAAAATATTAATCCTTCTAATTAAAAAAAAAGGGCTTAACTAGGGTTAAACAGTGAGGGTCTTCATGGGGCACAATAACACCCTTCATATAAGATGGCAAAATCTGGTTTGCTTTTAGGAGTCTTTAATATTTTTAAGTCATAAAATTATTGAATTAATGTAGACTTTGTGGATATAAAGGGCCAACTATATGAGAAAAGGTGTGACGGAAAGCGATGGGAGAGGGTAGCAAGCAATGGCAGGGGAAAGGAGAAATAGAGCATGGATATCTATACTATATAGTTTTAGTTATTTGATATCCACCAGCTGCCGCAGCTTCTTTCTATGGATTTTGTAGTTTGATGAAATACTTAGAATACTCAGTTGTAGTTCCAGGCAACTGAGTAGAGCTCTCTAACAAGGAATTATATGAACCTCACCACACCACAAATCCCAGGAACCTAAGATGAGGCCATGACAGGTAAAACGGCATGATATGTGTGCAGCTGTAGCACAGAAACATTCAAAGAGAAGTCTGTGGCAGAAAAGGGAGAAAACATGTCTGTGCATGCACTTACGTGTGTGTGTGTGCATGAGTATGTGCAGATATATGTGTCTATGCATGAGAGTAAGGGAGAGATGCAGAAAAAGAGAGAACCATGTGAAAGAAATAAACAAACCCGCTGGTCTAAAATTTCTCCCTTATGAAAATGGCCCTCAGCTTTCCTAGTATTATTATCCTCCTCCTCCTCCTCCTCCTCCTCCTCCTCCTCCTCATCATCATCATCATCAATATCTTCTTTATACAGATCCCTGGTGAACTGAACTAATATGCACTTGAATTTTGCTGTCAGGACAGGTGATTGTAAGCACACAACAGGGAATCACTCTGCCATGAGAGCTGTTGAGCAGTGGAAATCTCTGCCCTGGAGTGTGGTGGAGGCTCCTTCTTTGGAAGCTTTTAAACAGAGGCTGGATGGCCATCTATCGGGGGTGCTTTGAATGTAATGTTCCTGCTTCTTGGCAGGGGGTTGGACTGGATGGCCCGCGAGATCTCTTCCAACTCTATGATTCTATGATTCTATGTTGTCTACCTCTCAACAGTTGGAATTAGAGACATAATACAAATACCAAGTAATGACTTATGCCAGTGAGTGAAGATATGTTACTTAAGACTATTAAGTCTCTCACTGAAAGAAAGGGTTAAAGTCATCTTTCTGTTCATGTGCTATTTAAACATACAAAGTGTTGTATTATATTAAAAAGAGGCAATACATTTGCTATTGCATCTGGTTTAATATTTGCTTCCAGTGCTCTTCCCAGAAAGTGATTCAGTCACAAATACCTTTTTTCTGGCATCTGGAGTGAAGATGAACAATTCCTGTAGTATGCTATGAAATCTTCCAGGCCTCCCCGGGTAGCACATCCTTCCTCTTGTCATCTAACTATCCAGTGCTTCCTTGGCGAGCTTGTGTTCTGATATCTTGCAAGGAAATATTGTGGTCGTCATATTTTTAGCAATATGCTCTTCAAATTTCTTTCTTTTTTAAAGTTTGGCTTCTCTTATTGTCATATTTCTTTTCTAAACATTTGAGCTTGTTCTTCTGGTTAGGCAAGGCATTCACTTTACGAAGGAACTCTTTTCTTTCATGCTTTCCATGTCTCAGCTCTTTACTTCTTTTAAATGGGCTTGTTTTTGGGTTCTCCATAGCTTTTCCATAAGAGAGGTTCTAACCAATCACCAAGTTTTGAAAACCTCACTGATTCTCCTGATTTAAAAAAAACAAAACACTTCATTTTATGGGATCAAACATTACCATTTTAGATGTTCGGATCATGAAAGGTCCAACAGGGTCATTTTGCTGATGGAACTGTTGGTGTATCACTTTCTGGGTACTACCAGATCTATTATAAAAGAATATAGCAAACACGGTCATAATAAAATAATTGGATATTAAGGTAAAAGTAAAGGTTTCCCCTTGACATTAAGTCTAGTTGTGTCCGACTCTAGTGTGTGTGAGCTCATCTCCATTTCTAAGCCAAAGAGCTGGCATTGTCTGTAGATGCCTCCAAGGGGATATGGCTGGCATAACTGCATGGAGCACTGTTACGTTCTTGCAGAAGCAGTACCTATTGATCCACTCACATTTTGCATGTTTTCGAACTGCTAGGTTGGCAGAAGCAGGAGTTAACAGTGGGAACTCACCCCGCTCCCCTGATCTGGACCACCGACTTTTTTGGTCAGCAAGTTCAGCAGCTTCAGTGATTTAACCCGCTGTGCCACCGGGGGCTCCATAGTTATTAAATTTAACACGTATTAACTGTTCCAAAAATCCCATGCATCCTTTTAGATGCCAATACAGGACTTGATTGCAGGACTCAACTGCTTGTAATGGTCAACAGTGTTGTAATAATTGGATGTAGTCTTAAAGCCCTAAATAAAAAAATACAAAATATATGTAATACAATATAAACTTTGCACTAGACAAATTTTTTCTCCATGTTCCCTTCCGAATTTGTTTTTGTCATATGCTTCCAAGTGGTTCCTGATTTATGGTGATCCTAAGGCAAACGTATAACAGGGTTCCATACCTAAGCATGGAATTGAACTCTAGTATCTAGAGTCCCAGAGTCCTCTTTCTTGCTTGCTTGCTTGTTACTTGGCTGCCCCATTCTGGTATTTTGACATCACCAGAGGGACCCGCAAGAGTCAGGAGCTTGGATGGAGCCCTGTAGCTGGCCGGAAGTGGTTGCAGTGACACAGGATGAGCCATCTCTTTCCCCTGCACCATTCAGCATAGGGAAAGGCCATAGTATGATGTCCATGTGGACAGTGGATTGGACTGAATCATATGTGTCCAGATTGCCACGGAGTCTCGGGATATTCCAGAGTTTTCAATAAACTTTGCATTCCCAAATTTGCCAAATGGTGGGCAAAGCAAACCCATGATGCTCACCCAAAGTCAGCGAATGTCATGCTGACAGCCAGCAGTGGATGTCAAAGTGAGTTGACATTCTCTTGCCTATGTAAACTTGCCCCAAATCGATTGTATGGCAAGTTTACATGGGCATGCTGCGCAGGGCTTCCCTTGTATAGGCCTTCCATATTCTCTTATTCCCCCCGTTATCGTGCTATACGGTTTAGGAAATCCTGCCTTAAAGAAATGAAAGCCAGTCAAGCAGGCTTAGATCCTTAATATGCAGGCAAAGAAAATATTATTTCTCTGCATAATCAAACTTAACATGTTCTCTCAAATCCAAGCTTCTTAACTCATTTTTGAATTTATTTATAGATAGATACAGGAGCTTTAAAGATTACTGGGGAAGGATGAAAGCTGGTTTAACTCTGACATTTTTCTGGATGTTTTCATTTTTGAAACGTCAGCTTCCTTCTAGAAGCTTTTACTTCTCATCATATAGATCGGCTGTATGGTAAGGAGACATACTTTCTTACACCAAATTATAGGAAATTACTAATCCTTATTCCAGGACATTTTAAACTTTGAATTTAGCTGACATGTGTGAACTGTGATTGCTGTAACGATGAAATTTGCCATGTTGTATTTCTAGTTTCAGTTTTTCCCAAATAATGGAAAACTTTTGAGACATACTTACTGTTAGCAGCCAGCCCTGACTTCAGTGGTGCCACAACCTGTTCACTGGCAGCCCTTTCACAAAGGATATATACACCAGCACTAGATATAATTCAAGCTTCCTGTGTATTAGATGCATCGGTATCACAATAGCCTTGTACTCCTATTTAATACAAGTACTGATAGGTGAAACATGTGGGTGTGTTATATGATTATAACCACTGAAGATCTATGAAAAGTAAGATATGCCTAGACCAGAGCTTAGAAATTTACTTTTTGGTATCCATTTCCCAGAATATTGATTAGAACAACTTTAGGAGTTGCACTCTCAAACTAGAGCTGAAAGTGTAGGTAAAGAGTAGGCATCCTATCTGAAACCCTGTGCCTGCCTCCCTGCAGAATCCCAGAGTTTGTTGTTTAGGGAGGAGCTTTTAAAATGCTCTACCAGAGAGGCCCTGGGCCTCACTAAACTACAAGTCCCAGTATTGTTCAGGAAGGAGGCAGCCAAGGGATTTCAGATGGGGTACATTCTCTGCATCAGAGTGCCTTGGACCACCAGAAGATCCAACCAGTCCATACTCCAGGAAAGAAAGCCCGACTGCTCACTGGAGGGAAGGATATTAGAGGCAAAGATGAAGTACTTTGGCCACATCATGAGAAAACAGGGAAGCTTGGAGAAGACAATGATGCTGGGGAAAATGGAATGAAAAAGGTAGAGGGGTCAACCAAGGACAAGATGGATAGATGGTATCCTTTAAGTGACTTGCTTGACTTTGAAGGAACTGGGGGAGGCCACAGCTGACAGGGAGCTCTGATGTGGGCTGGTCCATGAGGTCATGAACTGAACGAATAAACAACAACACATTTTCTGCCTACTCTTTCAGCTCTAGTGTGGCATTGCTTCATTTCTGTCTATGTACGTACGTCTGCAATAGGCAATGGGGTTCACACAAGGTGGAATGACACTAGAAAGGATGTGGTGCAGAATCATTCAATTCTACAATGTTGCAACATTTGCCCTACTGTTAGCTGCACTTCTACAGATAGCCCATCATAGGGAAAAATAAATAGCATTCCTAAAAAAATGCTTGTTAGATGGTCAGCTAGCATTATCTGTATAGAAAGTTGGTATAGCAAGTTCAGGAATCCCCAAAATTTGCAGAAAGATATTTAATAAATAGATTTTATTTATTTATTTATGACATTTCTACCTCGCCTTTCTCCACCCTGGAGGGGACTCAAGGCGGCTTACACACAGTAACTATTAGATGTCATAAAGCAATGTACAATTAAAATAAACATTTAAATAGAATTATAAAATATATTAAAACAATTTAAAAGATTTAAGACAATATCTTCACACACAAAAATCACAAAATCCTCAAGCATAATCCGGGCTGTCCCAATAGTCATTGCACATCATTCCATATCTATCTACTGCACAAGTTCTCCAAAGGCTCAGTCACAGAGCCATGTTTTCACTCTCTTACAGAAGGTCAGGAGGGAGGGGGCTGATCTAATATCCCTGGGGAGGCCGAGGGGCCACTACTGAGAAGGCCCTGTCTCTCGTCCCTGCCAATTGCCCTTGCGAAGGAGGCAGGACCAAGAGCAGATTTAATCCCTTAATCTGAGCATGCAAAATGAGCATGAAGTACTGAATGTTGGTGGACATGAAAAGAGCTTTAAAGATGGGCTCAAAGCCAACCTCAAAAACTGTGGCATAGACACCGAGAACTGAGAAGCCCTGGCCCTTGAGCACTCTAACTGGAGGTCAGCTGTGACCAGCAGTGCTGCAGAATTCGAAGAGGCATGAATGGAGGGCGAAAGGGAGAAGTGTGCCAAGAGGAAGGCACATCAAGCCAACCCTGACGAGGACTGCCTTCCATCTGGAAACCGATGTCCTCACTGGGGGAGAACGTACGGATCAAGAATAGGGCTCCACAGCCACCTACAGACCCACCGCCAAGACACCATATCTGGAAGACAATCATCCTTGAGCTACGAGGGATTGCTTAAGTAAAGTAAATTAAGTACTGACTATTGGGTGAAGCACAGAAAACGGCAAGCATGGAATAATGGAATGGAATTGCAGATCTTGACAAATAAGTCACACCTAGCTGAAGGGTAACTTATCCACAACATTTTATTGCAATTTCCACAACTGATGAAACTCTCTTTGTTTACTCACTATGCCTATGCCTTCGGGCTGTTCTTATGAAAGTCAAAGGAGCTTCCACGGTTCTGAAGGCTCCTAGAAACTGTCAAAACAGCACATTTGGAATGATGTGTGATCAAAGGATAAACATATGTTGCTCAGAAGTTAAAGAGAATGAACTAGCAATGTGTCAAAATGGTTGGATCTTTTAATTCATTCTGAGATAAAAGAGCAGCCATATGAAATTCACAACCTAACCCTATACCAACTATACACACCTAGCAGGAAATCTCATCAAAATAACTGGGACTTACTCCAGCATAAACATCTATAGGATTTCATTGTGCCAGAGCCTCTGAAAAAGAAATTATAAGAGATTGACAGAGAAAGCATTAAGTCATCTTTATCGGGTCATTAGCAACTATCATTTTAAAGTTTTTTTTTTCTTATCAGGAGTGACTTGAGAAACTGCAAGTTGCTTCTGGTGCGAGAGAATTGGCTGTCTGCAAGGACGTTGCCCAGGGGACACCTGGATGTTTTGATGTTTTACCATCCTTCTGGGAGGCTTCTCTCATGACCCCGCATGGGGAGTTGGAGCTGACAGAGGGAGCTCATCCGTGCTCTCCCTGGATTCGAACCTCTGACCTGTTGGCCTTCAGCCCTGCCGGCACAAGGGTTTAACCTGCTGCGCCACCAGGGGCTCCATATTTTAAAGATGTGATCAACATTTGCTGCTAATGCAAAAAAAGGAGAATAAATATTATTTAGAAACATTGCATACATTTGAGTTGTCAAAGGTTTTCATGCCTGGAATCAGTGGGTTGCTGTGAGTTTTCTGGGCTGTATGGCTATGTTGCAGAAGTATTCTCTCCTGACGTTTTGACCACATCTTTGGCAGGCATTCTCAGAGGTTGTGTGGTCTGTTGGAAACTAGGTAAGTTTCCTCACTTAAGAGGCTGAGGCGGAAAATGAAGGGGCCTGAGGCCAGGAATTGTGGGAGTTGAAGTCCAAAAAAACCTGGCAGGTTGAAGTTTGCTCATGCCTGATATAACCCTGCATTCTTTGGTGCGTCAATCTCCAGTATACTTCTTATGTACCCCTACTATATTAAAACTTTTTGAGTTTCCATTAATAATAATTTGCTAAGTTTGCCTTTATTCCTGTGAATTAACTAAATCAACATGTGTCCTCCTCATCATTTTTGTTGAGACATTTCTTTTGGGGAAAGGAAAATGAAGAAGTGCCCACAATAATTCCTGGAGAAGTATTGTGTCAAGTATGTAATGGCAAATAAACAGAATACTGCAAAACTTGGGTTTGCAGTTTCATACTTCCTTGGAGCCAACTTAGCAAACTTATTTGTCACACGAATGCCATGAATGAAAGTGAACATTGTTTATATTATCAGCCGCCTGATATTATTGCACAATACAATGAAACTTTGTTCTTGCAAAACACAGAAATTACTGATCTTAACATTTCATAATTCTTTGGCTGTAACATTTCAATGAAATTGGAATAGGAAACAGATGGTTTGCTTTGGGTTTTTTGTGGGAGGGTGTTTCAGTTTTTTTGGTCAGGGAAGATACATCCAGGAAAACAGGACTAAAAATTTGTTGGCTAATCCAAACTACAGTAGATTTATCCAATCAATTGTTGAATGGTACCTCAAAATACAAGCAAATCCCATTAATTTTATAGGTCTTCTCTAATTAGGAATAACAACAGAGTTCAAACTGAGAATAATAAAGCTGAATACAATGTAGTCACTTGTTTACCATGACATCCAGCTAACTCCCATTCATTTAAAAAATATTCATGAAAACCCATGATTCCATTCACAAAAGATTTCCTCCGGATAAAACAGAAAAGTAGGAGGTGTTTCAAATTGGCTACCAAGAAAAGAAGGACAGAGGAAATTGACTTGGTTTTTCTAGTTTAATAAATGATTGCTGTCACACTGCATCTACAGAACTGGCAAGTTGCATTTAAATAATTATGTGCAATGTAGAATTATTCTTCTGCAATAGCAGAAGTAATGTTGTCTATCTTCGAATGCCATAGGGTGCATATACACCGTTTATTTTACGTTGCTGTGGCCCAGTCTGTGTATATGTGTTTTGTGTGTGTATATATGTTTGTTTGCATATATATATGTGTGTGGTTTTGCACATGCCTTGTAATGTATTTTTGTTTTTTGGCTTTTGAAGTGTCTTCTGCTGTGTTTTTCAGTGTTTTTATGAGTGATGGTCACTCGTTGGCCTGATAAGCGTATTGTGTGCAAATTAGGTCTCAATTCGTCCAATGGTTTTTGAGTTATGTTAATCCCACAAACGAACATTACATTTTTATTTATATAGATTTATGGAAATATAAATTTATATGTGTGTCTGTGTGTAAAATATTTTAAATTCAAATTAAACGTACACATTTTAAAATCCTAATATTAATTTACAAAATTGAAAATCCTAATATTTATTTGTTTTCAATTTGGGTGTATATAAACATAAATTAAAATATTGATTTACTATAAATAGAAAAAAATATATTTATATGTTACTAGCTGTACCCGCCACACTTTGCTGTGGCCAAACTTCCCTCTTTCTCTCCTTCTTTCCCTCCTTCCTTCACTCCCTCTTTCCTTCCTTCCTTCCCGTCTTTCTTTTCTTCCTTCCTTCTCTATTTCTTTCCTTCCCCTTTTCTTTCTCTTCTGCCATCTCTTTTCTTCCCTCTTTCCTTCCCTCCCTTTCTCTACATCTTCCCCCTTCCTTCACTTCCTCTTTCTTTCCTTTTTTTCTTTCCTTCCTTCCCCCTTTTTCTTTCCCTCCCTCTTTCTCTCCTTTCTTCCTTCTCCCTTTCCTTCTTTCTTTCCTTCCTTCCCTCTTTCTTTTCTTTCTTTCTTTTCTCCCCTTCCCTCCCTCTTTCTTCTCTTCTATATTGTCATTTAGCTTTTTGGGGCTTTTTAAGTCCCTTCTGCTGTGTTTTTCAGTGTTTTTATGAGTGAAGGGCATACACTGGCCTGATAGGTGTATGCTGTCCAAATTTGGTGTCAATTCCCCAGTGGTTTTTGAGTTCTGTTAATCCCACAAACGAACATTACATTTTTATTTATATAGATTATTTTTTTAAAAAAATAATGTCAAAATAAGCATCTTAATATTTATATATTTATTTTTAATAAGGCGCTTATATATTTTTTTTATTTTTAATAAGCAATTGTATTTAATTTTTAAATATAAAAAACCCCTGAATCTGTTAAGGATTGGAGAAGGGAGGAGATGCTGGGTGGTGGTTGCAGGGAGGCAGGCAGGCAAGCAGGCTGGGGGCTTTCCAACTCTATGCTTCCCTTCCCATTCACAGCATCACAAAGAGCATGGAAAAGGAAACCTAACCTCCCCTCCTCCTCCTCTTCCTCCTCCTCTTCCTCTTCTGTGTTTCCTTTCCCTTTAACCGGCCGGCTGGAAACCCCTCTCTCCCCAACGCAGCCGCGCGCCTACGCTAGAGAGAGACCCGCCCATCTCCCTCCTCCTCCTCCTCCTCCTCCTCCTCCTCGGAGCAGCAGCTGATGCGATGTGCAAAGAGCGCCCGCCTCGCCTCGCGTACACCAATGAGGCTCGGAATCTCCCTCCAACCCCGACTTCTTATTGGCCAGCCTTGGGTGTCAATCTCGCGTCACGAGCCCCTCCCCTCTCTCCTTCTCTCTCTCTGGAAGCGGACGCAGGGGGCGCCGCGAGAGGGCAGCGCGCGCGCGGGGAGCCGAGGAGCGATGCTTCTGAGGTTGCTGCTGCTGCTGCTGCGGTTGCGCCATCTGTCAGGATCCCCGCTGGAAGAGGAAGAGGAGGAGGAGGAGGAGAAGAGGCAGAGCGAGGCCGCTTGGGCTTGAATCCTCAGCAAAGAAGGGGAGACATACAAGAAGGGAAAGAGAGAGAGAGAGAGGGATTGAAGGGGAAGCGCGCGCCCGCCCGCCTCCCGTTCCCCGGACAGGAGGCAGCAGCTCACGCGCCAGACAAAGCTTCTGCTGCTGCTCCTAAGCAGGGGCTTCGACGTCCCAGTCCTCCCCGCCCTTGTGATTTCGGCTCGGAGGAGAAAACGACGACGGCGGCGCCTCCTCAGCTGCTTGCTGCTCCTCATCATCTTCTTGCCACCGCCCTGCGCAGAGGCATTGAGAGAGAGAGAGAGAGAGAGCGGGGAGGTAAGGAGCCCAGTGGGAAGGGTCCTCTCGTGGTGGGTGGGAAGGAAGGAAGGCAAAGCCTGGCACACAGGGGTTTCCTTTGGAAGGGAAGCCTGGCACGCAGGGAGCTCCAGCCTCGCCCCCTCTGTGGAAAGAGCCCACCCTCCTGCAAAGCCCACCAGAGAATGGGTGGGTCCTTTCCATGCCAAGGCTCCCCCACGCGTGGGATACAGGCTTGTGTCAGGGAGCTCTTGTGGGGTCAATGGCCACTAAGGCAGGAAGGCTCATGGGGAGGAGAGGGAGAGCGAAAGGGGCTGGTTCGGCCTCTTTGCCATTTGCAGCCAGGCCTCCCTATCCACGGATTCCAACACCCATCCATGAAAGACTTAGAAATATTCCACACACACATATATGATTTCCAACACCCATCCATGCAGCATTTTAACAAATACTCCACATTCACACACACACACACACACACACATATGATTCTGCACTTTGTTGTCATTTTACAGTGTCTCCCCATTCTCCTTTCCCCCCATTTCTAGTTGGCCCTCGGTATCCACATGTCCTGTACCACTATGCAAGGCTTGAAAAGATTGCCAAAGCAATCCCACCTTGGGTTGTGTCATTTTAGGACACAAATCCATCCATCCATCCATGCATGGCTTGGAAATATATTTTTTTCTAAATCCCATCTTGAGTTGTCATCTTAGGGGGACAGCCCATCCATGCATGGCATGAAAATAATTGTATAGAGGAGAGGGGGGCATCCCACCTTGAGTTGTCATTTTCGTATGTCACTACTTGAGTATCCACAGATTTTGGGATCCACAAGGATCCCTTGTAGCACCTGCTGTGAGCTTCCATGTGCCATCTCAAAAGTGGGGTGCACTTTCAGTCGGCCCTCCCTATCCACAGATTTTACACTCACAAGTTCCACACACTATACATCACATGTATATATATATTTAATTAGAGTTTTACTATATTACTAGTATATTTAGTATTATAACCCCCTGTTGGTGCAGCAGGTTAAACCGCTAAGCTGCTGAACTGGCTGACCAAAAAGTTGGCAGTCCGAATCTAGAGAGCAGGGTAAGCTCCTGCTGTTAGGCCCAGTTTCTGCCAATCTAGCAGTTCAAAAACATGCAAATGTGAGTAGATCAATAGGTACCGCTTTGGCAGGAAGGTAATGACACACAATGCAGTCATGCTGGCGGTGTGTACAGACAGTGCTGGCTCTTCAACTTAGAAATGGATATGAGCACCATCCCCCAGAGACAGACACGGCTAGGTTTAATGTCAGGGGAAACCTTTACTTTTTTATATTACTTGAAAATATGACTTTCCCAAACCCCCATCTTAAGTTGCCATTATTTTTTGTAGTATGTAATGGGACTTGAGCATCCATGGATTTTGGGATCCACGGGGGTCCTAAAATCAAACCCCAACACACCTAATACACCAGGGGTCCACTGTATCGGATGCATAGGGTGATGTAGGGCGTGGGGTTTCACAACCCATGAGACATACCAACAGCCTAGCTTCTGCTTGGCTGATGGGCCATGCAACCCACCATATTGTGCATTGTACACAGTGGGCCCTTGGTGCATCTGCTAGTGTTACGCTCCATTGATACCAACATCTTTGGATGCTCTAGCCCTCCAAGTGTTTGGGACTTCAACTCCCACAATTCCTAACAGCTTCAGGCCCTTTCCACTTAAGCGGCCGAGGGGGAAAAGGAAAGGGCCTGAGGCTGTTAGGAATGGTGGGAATTGAAGTCCCAAACACTTGGAGGACCCAAGTTGGCCCATGCCTGTTGTAGTCCTATTACATACAGTGCCATGCTATAAAGACAACTCAAGGAGGGTTTAAATATATATATTTTGAAACCACGCATGGATGATGGAGTGCACGGATGTAGAGGGGTGACTGCAAATGGAAAAGGGGAAAACCAGCAATTTCTTACCCGGAGTCTGCCTGCCACAACTGACTTCTATCACACAGGCTTGCCTGACATCAGTATGACCCATGGAATCACACAGCAGGCCAGTAGATTCCTTGCCACAAGGGATCCTGGGATATTCCTTTAATGAGGTGCGCTTTAGGTATATTCTTGATTCATCCCTTGATCCATTAAATTTAAGATATTTATCTCTTTTTGCATTATTATCATTATTTTTGTTGAGTTATATAATGCCACCAATGTACACGGAGCTTTAGGAAAAACAATGGGTCCTGCCACGAACTACAATCAGCAATATATGTCTAGTGTGTGTATAATATTGGATTGTGTGAATTTAAATACGTGGTTTCTAGTGGTTGTTTTTAATGTAAATGTTTATTTTGCTGGATGTATGTTCATGAGGCATCAGATTGTTGCCTATCTACATGAGCCGATCTGAGTCCCCTATGGGGTGAGAAGGGCGGGGTATAAATATATATCTATATAGATGTCTAATGCAGTGGGTTCCTAGTACAGTAGAGTCTCACTTATCCAAATTAAACAGGCCGGCAGAACATCGGATAAGCAAAAATGTTGGATAATAAGGAGAGATTAAGGGAAAAGCCTATTAAACATGAAATTATGTTATGCTTTTACAAATTAAGCACCAAAATATCTTGTTTTCCAACAACTCGACAGAAAAAGCAGTTCAATACACGGTAACGTTATGTAGTGATTAATGTATTTACAAATTTAGCACCAAAACATCGCAATATATTGAAACAACTGTGGATCCGGGCGGGAGGCAGACTGCGTTGGATAATACAGAACGTTGGATGAGCGAAGGTTGGATAAGCGAGACTAGGGTTTGATTCCAGGGGACAATTCAATTTTAGTGTGTTATTCCACCCATGTAATGCTTGACAATATCTACCCTCCCCCCTCCACCATAAAAAAATCTCACCTTGAGTTTTCATTTTACTATGCTATTGTATATAATGGGACTTAGCACCCACAGATTTTGGAACCAGTTGGGGTCCTGGAACCAAATCCCAGCTTATGGCAGGGCACCAGTGTATTAGATGTATAGGATGGTATAGAAGGGTTGGAGTGGTATGGCCCATCAGAAAGCAGAGACTAGGCCAGGCATGGGCAAACTTCGGCCTTCCAAGTGTTTTGGACTTCAACTCCCACAATTCCTGATGGCTGTTAGGAATGGTCAGAGTTGAAGTCCAAAACACCTGGAGGGCCAAAGTTTGCCCATGCCTGGGCTAGGCTGTTAGTGTGACTATCTGGCCCCACACAGGGTGGAATTGGCCTCTGTTGTGATAATGATGATGATGATGATAATAATAATAATAATAATAAAATTTATTTATACCCCGCCACCATCTCCCCAAGTGGACTCGGGGAGGCTTACATTAGGCCAAGCCCCGCAATACAACAATGCAAATGAACAACATACAACGATAGTAAAATATAAAATAAAAAATAAAATGCAAAAAAAAAATCAATATACATGTCAACAATATAAAATCACAATAATTTAAACACAAGAAAATAAATCACAGTGGGCAGGGCCGACAACAAGGACTAAAAGTATCTGGACAGGGGATCAGAGGGATGAAAGTAGGGTTTAATTGCACTAATAGGTAGAAAATAACGTGCTTCCGAGGGTTTGGTCAGGTCAGAGGCTATAGTTCAGTTAATCATTCCTTGAAGGAACACTGGACCAGTCAAGTTTTCAAGCTCTTCCTAAACACTGCCAAGGTGGGGGCTTGCCTGATTTCTCTGGGGAGTAAATTCCAAAGTCGAGGGGCCACCACAGAGAAGGCCCTCTCCCTTGTCCCCACAAGTCGCACTTGCGATGGAGGTGGGAGCGCGAGAAGGGCCTCTCCGGAAGATCGAAGGGATTGTATAGGTTCATAAAAGGAAATGCGGTCACGAAGGTAGGCGGGTCCCAAACCGTTGTAACCCTGCTTGTGGTGGAACAAGGACTATTGCTTCCCCATGACTACATCCTCCAAAACAGGGAGCTCCATGGAAGGGATGTCCTCCAATCTGCAGAGTGGCATGAGCATTTCCAAAAGAAGAGCTGATGCCTGTTTAGATTGGCATACGCTCCTGAAAAGCGAAATCAGGGGGCGAAACCTTTGGCAATGCCTGATGGGGATGTATTGCATTGTGCCAGGATCAATTAGGTAACATTCTGTATGCCATGTTGAATGTAGAAAAGGGTGCTAATGACTTGTGGTGATGTAATGCTTTAATAATTGATGGGCCTTCTTGTACAGCTGGGTTTTCTACAGGCACATGCTGCCTTTCTTTTTTCTTTTTCTTTTCCTTTGAGATCCTTCGCCATTTAAAAAAATTGCCGGGTCTCCACCTCTTTAATTCAAACGAGCTGACGATTTCTACTATTTAAAAGGAGGGGGGAAGCTGTGAATATCCACCTCCATGCTTTTATCTGCTGCAACTTAACTGCGGAAAAGGGGGAGTGGAAGAAACAATAAATAAAAGGTCTCCTCCCCCTGTTGCAAATCAATCTTGCAGGATTTTTGTGTGTGTGACAAAGAGGGCTTTGACAGGACAGAAAGGAGATCTACAAGATGCTCAAGGGTGGTAAAACCTTAAAGAAAGCTCCCATACTCACACACCCCTTTGCTTTTTGTCTCTCTCTTCCTTGCTTCTTTCTCCTTTCTATCTGTTCTCAGTGTCTTTAGCCCAGCGAAGGATTTTGATCATTGCACCATGGGTACCAGCAGTTTTGCTGTGCCTGCAGAGAAACAACCCAGGCTTAAGCCAGCCCTCTCTTTTAAAAGAGTGAATCAGGTTTCTGCTGCATCAGGAGCTTGACTCAATCCTTGATCCCATGTATCCTGACACTTAAAATGGATATATATTCATATGAGTGTTTTTTTGTGTTTGAAAGCACGTTTGGGGAAATGTGATGGAGTCTATTCAAGATATTGTGGGCAGGGAAAATAGAAGAATTTTAACAGCACAGCACTGTCCCTTTCTGTTTAGTAATATATTTCATTGTGTGTGATTTATTCCCTGTTTAATGAATCTATAGCAGGCATGAGCTAACTTCGGCCCTCCAGGTGTTTTGAACTTCAACTCCCACAATTCCCAACAGGCTACCGGCTGTTAGGAATTGTGGGAGTTGAAGTCCAAAGCACCCGGAGGGCCGAAGTTTGCCCTTGCCTGATCTATAGGATAAAATAAAAGGTTGGTGAAATGCAGGGTCATACACAACTTTGTCTTTTCTGTCCCCCTCAGTTGCTGTGAAGTTAGGGTTGTGTATCCTTATTTTGTTTTTTACTTCTTTCTGTCTAAGGATTTCACAAAATGAAACTTAGAAAAATGCTTAAAAACTATTTACAAAAAGCAAGTACAAAAACAATGCTGTGTGTATACATATACATAAGGGCCTCCTGGTAGTACAGCAGGTTAAACCAGCTGAACTTGCTGACCAAAAGGTTGGCAGTTCAAATCTGGGGAGCGGGGTAAGCTCCTGATGTTAGGCCCAGCTTCTGCCAACATAGCAGTTCAAAAACATGCAAGTGTGAGTAGATCAATACGTACCACTTCTGCGGGAAGGTAATGGTGCTCCATGTAGTTACATGACTTTGGAGGCGTATATGGACAATGCCAGCTCTTTGGCTCAGAAATGGAGATGATCACCATCCCCCAGAGTCGGACACAACTAGACTTAATGTCAGGGGAAATCTTTACCTTTTTATACATATGCATATGCTGTATGGCAAAGACCTGAAAATAGTGTCTGCCTTCGAGTCGTCTGTTGACTTATGATGACCCCATGAGTGTCAAAGGTTTTTTTTTAGATTTGTTTTGTTTGCATGTTTATTGTTCTTCGGTGACAGAAAAAGAAGAAACATTAATTGTTCAGTATTTTATCATGCTGCATAGTTAGTAGATAACATGCAGATGGTTGTTCGTCCCAACTACAATAGATTTGTTTTTGAATTGGTGATTTAATGCAACACTAAAAATTCTGTCAATTCAGTAGGTCTACTAGTTGGAATTAATTATTGGACTGAGGTCAAATGAAGCACAAACAATTGGTTGGAACAAAGTAAGATACATCTATATAAATAAAAATGTAATGTTTGTTTGTAGGATTCGTATAACTCAAAAATCACTGGATGAATTGATACCAAATTTGGACACAGTACACCTATCAGGCCAACAAGTGACCATCACTCATAAAACACTGGGAAACACAGCAGAAGAGACTTAAAAAGCAAAAAACAAATACATTACAACGCTTGCGCAAAACCAAACACACACACACATATATATGCAAACACATATACACAAATACACACACACCCAAAGCACATATACACAGACTGTGCCACAGCAACACATGGCAGGGAATGGCTAGTGTTAATATAATAATTTTCCAGCATTGACATCAAAGAGACTAAAGATGAAACTACACATTACACAAACATACAGCATTTTAGGACCAAAAAAATAGCATGACAATGAGGATGCTAAACTTTCTCATCCATCTATAGCTTGCCTTACTAGAGGTCCACCTCAGGCTAGCTCTCCTCCTCCTTTTATTTTTTTCTATGCTTCTGACAGCAGAAGTCAACGTGTCTGGGAGAAGAAGACCTAGGGCAAGGTTTCAGATTCCCTCTGTAAGTAAGATAGACGGTTAATGTCATAGGTCTGCCAACATCACACTGAGCTTTGTGCCTCTAGACACATGTATTTTGCTGTACGCACATTGACTTTATCATTGCTTTAAATTCATCTTTCTCAAGAAAAGGGGGAGCAAGGTATTAACAATAAAAGAAATGAATCTAAACATGAATAGGCCCAAACATAAGAAACAATTTAAAGCATGCCAATAAAAGAAGCCACAGTACCAGACCAGTAAAAAGACTCTTCCACAGCAACCATGGTCAGTTGCCAAAGGCCTGCTTGAATAATAAGGTCTTTGCCTGCCAACAGAAAGGCAAAAGGGGGACAAGACAGCCTTGCCTCTCATATTTGAGGTTTAAAAATATAACTCAAGAAGAGCTGAGATTTAGGAACACAGAACAAGTGAAAGAGCCACTTTATTTGGTTTGCACGACACTTAAAATGCTGGAAACATCCTTTAGAATCAGACCAGATTTCTCTCTCTCAGGCTTTCCGTTTAAGAACCAAGAAGGAAGGAAAGAGAAAATATAATTGTTGTTGTTAAATGCCATCAAGTCAACTTTGGCTACCCTGTTAGCAAGGGAACCCTAAAAGCCCCTGCCATCGACTGCTCTGTTCATGTCTTGCCAATTCAGAGGAGCAGCTTCCTTGGTTGAATCAGTTCATCTGTAATGTTCCCTTCTTATTTTTCTAATGCCTTCCATTTTGACAAAGTTGGATTCTGCTGGAGTTTGGATCCAGGACTCCTCGTGGCTCCCTAAATCCCTAGATGCTCAGTGGTATAGTAAAGTGGTCTCGCATATATAAAGTGGGGGGAAATAAAGGTTTTGGGCCATAGATAGTTGAATCTCTAGATAGAGAGGGCCAACTGTATTGTCTCTTGCACAGATTCACATCACCTCATAATACATTTAAAGTCAGATAGCCTCAGTTTAGTCATCTTGCACCTGTGCTAGGTCTTTATATATGAGCAGACCTTCCAATCCCAACCCACTATTGGCTGCCCTCTGCAAAAATAGCGTAGTGTGCTATATGGGACTACTAGGGCTGAGCTGGATGGTTATGCTAGGCCCGCTTTCTTAAAGATACTCCAAGGAGATGCAAAGCCAGACTAATGGCACCAGGATTGTGGCGCAGCTGGCTGAGTGTCAGCTGCATTAAGATCACTCTGACCAAAAGGTCATGAGTTCGAAGCCAGCCCGGGCTGGAGTGGGTGTCCAGCCATTGTGTAGCCCGTTGTCGACCTTTGCAACCCGAAAGACAGTTGCATCTGTCAAGTAGGAAAATAAGGTACCACCTTGTGTGGGAGGCTAAATTTAACTAATTTATGAGGCCATAAAGAAAAAAGACTCCGGGGAATGTGGAATGCGGAAGAACTTCATCGGTGTCGTTGATGGACGATGGAAAGCAGCAGCTCCCCTGGCGGCCAGAAAAAAGTTAAATAGCCTCGGTGTATTTGTCTGTTAAATGTTGTTTGTCAAACTGGCATTGAATGTTTGCCATATATGTGTTTACTGTAATCCGCCCTGAGTCCCCTGCGGGGTGAGAAGGACGGAATATAAGAACTGTAAATAAATAGTGCTACTTAAGAAGGGAAAGAGGAAACCATGTTCTCAGCCCTTCAAACATACCAGTGTTATAGTGCTACTTTGTGCATGTTACAAATACTATAAGTGGTGGTGGAAATTATGCAGTTGCTCTTGGTCTACAGTCCCCAGCTGCTTTAGCCAGTAATAGCCAATAGTAAGGAATGCTAAAAGTTGCAACATCTCGAAGGTCACACAATCCCCACCCCAATTTGTAATATTTGCTGCACTCCTAGTACTTCCTCATGCCTTCTCAATAATGGCTTCTCCTTCTGTCCCCCCCCCCCCCTCTGGAATATATGACAGGCAACTGCATATTGGGCGGGGGGGGGGGGGAATATGTCATAAAGCTAGCTCTTAAGCAACCACCATGTCACTACTTCATTTTGGCGGCCGCCTCATCCCAGTGCCTGCAGTGAGCTGTTCTTATTTATTTAGGGTTTTTTAAAATCACATTTGTACCCTGCCCTTCTCATCCCAAAATGAACTCAGGGTGGCCTTAGAAGCGGGAGCAATTAGAAGCCATACACATATATGTCCATAAAAAAACAATTAAAATTAAAATCACATTTATCACATTCCTGATGCCTTGAAATGTTGCCTCTGCAGCCCTTTTGATCCATGTAGTATTGTGTTCTACTAGAGGAGCAGTCCTGATGATCCCTAGTATCTCATCTCAAAGAGGAAGGTATGCTTCCAACCCTGTAATAAGAGATCCACTATCTCTCTGTGTGTGCTTTCAAATTGCCTGTCAACTTATGGTCACCCCATGAATGTCATAGAGTTTTTTAAAGCAAGGAATACTTAGAAGTTTTGCTAATTTCTTTCTACTATAGCCTAACAGCAGTAGTTTAAAGCTATAATGGGCTGTGGACCACCGGTGGGCAGTGAGGATGAAAATCTGGTCCACAAGCCTCCTTCCTCTTTATTTGTTTATTTTATTTTATTTCCACTCCTTTCACACTGCCTGCCACTCTTTCCTTGTCTTTGACCAGCCCTACACCCTTGGATAGATCTTATCAGTTCTAGATGATTAAATATGGTTTTCTATGGGTGAGCAGATGGCAACTACTGGATGGCATATGTTCTGTATCAGAAACTATTATTTATTTATTTATTTATTTGGTTTACTTTTACCCCGCCCTTCTCACCCCGAAGGGGACTCAGGGCGGCTTACACATCCAAGGCACAATTCGATGCCCATAGCATACATCAATAATAAGCAATAAAACAAAATAACAAATTAGCAACAACAACAACAACAATACATTGCATCTAAACCCGTTAAAACCAATAAAACCAATAAAATTTCATACAAACCGATACAAACCGCTTCTTCCTTCTTGCCAGTCAGTGTTCGCTATCTCATGGTTCAGAGTTTTCTTCCACATTTATCAGTCCACATATATCAGTCCTGCCGGTCCTAATTGCCTGTTGTCCTATCTAGTTAGCAGATTGCCCGAAGGCCTGGTCCCACAACCACGTCTTTGCCTTTCTCCTAAAGGACAGGGGTGATGTCAATGCCCTGATATCCACTGGGAGTGAGTTCCACAGGTGGGGGGCCACCACTGAGAAGGCCCTGCTCCTCGTCCCCACCAGCCTTGCTTGGGAAAGCGGTGGAGTCGAGAGCAGGGCCCCCTCAGATGATTTTAAATTCTGTGGTGGGACGTAGAGGGAGATACGTTCGGACAGATACGCTGGACCGGAACCGTACAGGGTTTTGTAGGTCAAGACCAGCACCTTGAATTGGGCTCGGAACTGAACCGGCAGCCAGTGGAGCTGACACAGCAGAGGGGTGGTGTGCTCTCTGTATGTCGCCCCAGTGAGCAGCCTGGCTGCCGCTCGCTGGACCAGTTGAAGTTTCCGAACCGTCTTCAAGGGCAACCCCACGTAGAGCTAGAACTGATGTGGTCTATCCAATGCATTTTTCTGAATCTGCACCCCAAATAATCAAACCAAACCTAAAGTTGACCAAAACTGAGTCGTAACCCTTTTGGTGCTAATGTTGGTGAGTGGTCCCTGGTCAAAATAGTCCCTGGTCCAAGTGGTCCCTGGTCAAACTGGTCCCTAGTCAAAGTGGTCCCTGGTGAAAAAAAGGTTGGGTCTCTATAAAGCAGGACATGGGACCTGGTTCCTAGTAACACCAGAAACAATGTTCTCAACTGTAGTTCATATCTTTCCATTTGAAAGGACTTTTGCTGCCAAAAAGGGAGATTAATTATTCTTAGAATTTGTCATTTTCATATTAAGGCACTTT
This sequence comes from Anolis sagrei, assembly GCF_037176765.1. NCBI lineage: Eukaryota > Metazoa > Chordata > Lepidosauria > Squamata > Anolidae > Anolis > Anolis sagrei. Next base: position 92,634,563 of record NC_090021.1, read on the forward strand.
TGTTCCCATGAGGAGCCCTATCCTTGGGCAAGCTTCTCCAAATACAGTTGGGTGAGTTTTTCACCTCTCGCAGGCATGTATGATCCGCGTATATAATGGAACTCTCACATTTTGAAAGGATACTTTCAAATATCAGTAATTGAATTCATGTTGGGATTTTAATCAGAATGATAATTATTTCCTGCAGACTGTCATGAGGAAAACTTGTTCCTCTGACCTGAGAAGGCACCTTCGGTTTTGAATATTAAGCTTGCACAGTTTGAGTCAATTTAGTGTTACTACTTGGTACAGGAGGAAATTGCATGGGGTATTGCTAAATTAAACATCCGTCTTTGGAAGCAGTTATTGAGTGGACAAAAAAAGTATTTAAAATTGGGAATTATGTGCTGAATTCCGTGGATAGAGATGGTTTGTAAAATGTTTTCACATTTTGTCTGCACAGATGACTACTAAAATAAATGCTTCTATGTATCAAATGATGAATTTACAGTTATGGCATGTTTTAATAAGCAACAGTCCTGCTGCCTAAGGGGCCTGCGTGAAGTTATCCAACTGTATATGGGTGGAGCACTATGAGAAGAGACCCTTGTGGCCAACAGCCCTGTGGGCTTCATTAGGCTGAATACTGTAATCCATGGCATGAAATGATTTACAGTGGATTTATGGCCTAATAAAAATATGATTGGACAAGTTGAAACTGCCCCCCTTGTATCCCTCCCATTACAGTATATCAAGTCATGACAGTTCGGATAAAATGGTAACCTTTAAAAACACATCCTTCTTTTAAAAAAAGTGTGAAGTACTTTATGAAGTATTTTGCAAGTGCTAGCACTTTATCCTTTCCCTTAGTCATTTTACAAGTATAAATGATTTTTAAAGACATAGTTACTTGTTCATACCATTTAAATTGAATTATCTTTGAGATTCTCATACAGTTCTGGTGTATTTACTTGCAAGAGTACTGGCATGTATTGTGTCTATTGTTGAGGAAGCAATAATAAAGGGCCACAGGATTTTTGTTTTGTTTTGTTTTTGGCAGTTATCGTGTGTTGTGTCATTTCTGACATATGGTGACCCAGAAGTGAACCTACCATGAGGTTTTCTTGGCAAGATGTGTCCAGAGTCTTCCTCTGAGGCTAAGAGATTGTGACTTTCCCAAGGTCATCCTGAGTGTATACAAGAAGAACTTCCCCAAGGAATGTAATATTCCTTTTAAAATTAGAGGCATACTTGTTGTTCTGTAATGAAAACAGGTCATTAAAGATATTTATAATCTCAGTGGATATTTGGCAAGTAGGGACTATTTTTTGTGGGATATGTATATAACACAGCAATTGAACTAGGAACCAGGTATTTGAGACATAATTCATGAGACTGCCCAAAAAAATCTTTATTCTACTAGGTTTCTGTGTTTTACTAGCCATCCCCTGCCACGTATTGCTGTGGCCCAGTCTGTGTATATGTGTGTAGATTTGTGTATATATATGGTTTTACACATACATTGTGATGTTGTTGGGGTTTTTTTTTTGCTTTTTAAGTCTCTTTTGCTGTGTTTTTCAGTGTTTTTTTTTTGAGTGATGGTCACTTGTTGGCCTAATAGGTGTATTGTGTCCAAATTTGGTGTCAATTCACCCAGTGGTTTTTGAGTTATGTTAATCCCACAAACGAACATTACATTTTTATTTATATAGATTTTATTATGTTGTTGTTGTTCATTCGTTCAGTCGTCTCCGACTCTTCGTGACCTCATGGACCAGCCCACGCCAGAGCTCCCTGTCGGCCGTTAATATATTTTATTATATGAGACATGAATTATGTGAGGAGTGTCAAACTGACCACATAAGAGGATTCTTCAGAGTTTCCCCTTAATCCAGCATCGTGTTTCATCCAGATGTGTCCAGGAACTGACAAACAAGTCACACACAGAACAACTTTTCCTATCTTGTTTGTCCAGAAAGTAGTATAGGTTCAGCATCTCTTATCCGGAATGCCAAAATCTGAAATACTCTAGAACTGTCCACATAGGAGCCTGAAATGGTGATGCCTTTGCTTTCTCATGGTTCAGAGTACATAAACTTAAAGTATATATTACGGTATATCAAATTATCTTCAGAATATGTCTATAAGATGTATATGAAATATGAATGAATTTCATTTTAGACTTGGGTTCCGCCTATATATTATGTATGTATATGCAAATGTAGGTATTTTAGAATTTAAAAACCAAAATTCAAAACACTTCTTATCCCAAGCATTTCGGATAAGGGATACTCAATCTGTGTATAGAGAGATATTGAAGCTGCATATGGCAATTCCTGGGTAAACCATTGATTAGTAAAATTAAGGCAAAAGAACCTGTATAAACCAGCTTTGTTTTGTATGTGTGCTTTTTCATATAAATAACACTCCCTGGATTGGCCTTACCCCTTTTGAAATGCATCTGAAAGCTCTTGCAGACATGGTAATGTCCTACATGATTATTATCCAGTCCATGTTGTCTTATGCATTTCAGATGAATGTTGTCTTGTGTGATAAGCACACAATGTCTATTTCAGAATGTGTATACACAGTGCAAAGTTGAACATCAGGAATGTTAAAGAAAATAGAAATCCTCAATGAGATTCTTTGCTCCTTAGAGACAAGTGAAAACGCCAGAGGACAGCAAAACAAGTTTGGCCCCCCATTGTGTTACATCCAATAGCTTTTAGTGTCATTTTGCTAAACCTTTGATATGCTACTTTGAGAGTCAGCAGGTAGAGAAGCTATTAAGTTTTATAGTGTAGGAAGCTTAAGGAAGCCTCTTGTTGACCGATATTGGGATTTTCTTAAGCCAACTGTCATATAGAAATCTGCCCACCTCAGTTGATAAGGCCATGAAATCAAGGGTAATTGCCTACCAGCCTCACTCTTGCCTCCATAAAATACATTGTGAGAACAATTCCTTTGTTCTAAATAAATAGGCCTTTAAGCTTTACTTACCTGTTTAAAGTTGGGCATTCGGTTTCTTTCATTGTACCTACGATGATGTCAGATTTTTACATCTTGTTATAATATGTGGATTACAGAACCTAATGGAACAATATGAAAGAAATAATATTATAGGACAAAAAGGAAAAAAAACCTGTTTAGTTTAATTGCCAGGCTAATTTGAAAAGCTATATGCAGGCTATTACAGTAGACATTCTTCTTTCTTGTGGTCAGGGACACAGTGCCTCTGCAAAAGTGGAAAAACCATGAATAAAAAAAAATACTTCTTTAAAAAATCAGGGAGAACACTTCCCTGAGAGTCTCTAGTCCCTCCAGGGCAGTGGTTCCCAACCTTTTTTTGACCAGGGACCATTTTACCAGTGACCACTCTCCAGCATTAGTACCAGAAGGGTTATGAATCAGGTTTTAGTCAACCTTAGATTTGGTTTGGTTATTTGGGGTGCTGATTCAGAAAGTTGCATTGGATAGACCACATCAGCTCTAGTTTCTGATATAGAACATATGCCATCCAGTAGTTGCCATCTGCTCGCCCACAGAAAACCGTATTTAATAAACCTCGGCATTATAAGAGGGTTTTGCGAGACCAGTCGCTCACATTGCAGCAGTGTAGAAACAGTGAGGCCATGGACCATATTTTAGTTGTTGCGGACCACTGGTGATCCACAGACCGCATGTTAGGAACCACTGTTCCAGGGCAATGGAAGTTCTGGGAGAAGTTGACTAATTCTACAGTGTAGATGCAGCCCTAGAAATTACCATAGTGAACATATTAATCAAATTCACGAAAGGTAAACTTGGAAATGTGGAGGGGCATATCACAATTCTGCAAGGTATGAAGGAAGAAGAAAAGAGACAATAACAAAAAGTGGAGGGGAAGAGCGGAAGAAAGAGATTGGCAGAATGAACAGAATAGGAAAGTTAGTATTTGCTATCTTTGTCCTTGTCTACCACTACACTCAAGTTTGCCTGTTACTGATATCCACCTACACCTCCATGGCAGATCATTCCAAGGACATTTAGCCCTTGATAGATAAGGTTCTGCAGTTCCTGAGCTAGATCAAACAATACTTACTCACCAACGGTAAATAAGATTTTTTTTACTTGAAAGTTGTATAAACTGTAGTTCAGAGGTACTTTTTGGCTGTGGAGATTATTCAAGTGATTTCTATTATATTTTGAACAGAGAGAATACTAAACAAACTCCTCAAAGTAATTTGCAAAGTTCATTTGTGTTGTTGATGTTTTTCATAAATTTAGACCAAAGTAAATATTGTTTATTTAAGATAATTCACAAATAAAATGTTCTAATAGAATTTGATTGCCTTTTAAATCTTACTAAACGTATTGTTGTATGGTTAGAATTCATGAGCTCTGCTGATAAATGCGACCACAGAAAGAGAGTTAAGAAAAAAATTAATAAGGCATCATTTTGGGTAGAAACATTCCCATTAAGCTAATGGAATGTAGATGAATTAAAGCTAACTTGTGTTGGGATAATCACACATTAAATCATCTTTTCGGAAAGAGCATTCCTACAAAAACAGCTCTTACAAGAGCTCTTTTGCCTGTACATATTTATTTTATGCCTACTAGAAGGAGCCCCTGGTGGCACAGTGGGTTAAACCGCTGAGCTGCTGAACTTGCTAACCGAAAGATCACAGGTTCGAATCTGGGGAGCGGCATGAGTTCCCGCTGTTAGCCCCAGCTTCTGCCAACCTAGCAGTTAGAAAACATGCAAATATGAGTAGATCAATAGGTACTGCTCGGGCGGGAAGGTAACGGTGCTCCATGTAGTCACGCTGGCCACAAGATCTTGGAGGTGTCTTTGGACAACGCCAGCTCTTTGGCATAGAAATGGAGATGAGCACCAACACCCAGAGTCAGGCACAACTGGACTTAATGTCAGGGGAAAACCTTTACTTTTACCTATGCCTACAGAAAGTTCTGCAGGCATAAAGTTATTGATAGTGGTGGACAGCTGAAGAGTTTCTGCTGCGGGAGGGTATAGCGTGGCGTTGAATCTTCTCCGTCTCAAGACCCTTCCTTTTCCACTGAGGTCTCAGGATCAGGCTTCTAATCTGTACTATCCCCACGCTGGCAGTATATTGGATTTTTCTCTCTCATTGGAGACAAAATGAAAGGATGGGGAACCAAGACCATTCTGCCACATTAGTTGTTTGTGGAGAAGTGGTTCTGAGGTGGATCCATTCATTGGAAGATATAAAAGGGTGTTAGCAGTCATGCTACCAGGAAATTATCTTTTCAATGTGGATTTTATCGTGTTAGAAAGTATCATTATAAAATGTCTTAAATCCCAGCGAAAGTTTGAATTAAGTTTAAACTGCAGTCTTGCTTGTCAACAAACCCATTATGTGATGACATAATCTGGTGATCACATGTTAATAATGCGATTTCTTCACCTTCAAATATCTTGAGGAGTAGATAGAAATATTTGTTCCTGGAAATTCCAGTTTCTGTCCACATAAAACAAGTACTGTATTTAGTAAGATAGTCTATTACTAAGAAACCAAAATCCTCTCATGTGCATTTCTATGTTTTATTTTACCCCTAGCTAGAATAGCATTGAACAGATAGAAATTGAACAAAGCTGAGGATTTCTTTTCCTCAAGCCCTTTTTTTCGGTATTGAATTTTTATATTTATTGAAAGCAACTCCAGAGTGAGCCATTCTTTTAGAACATGCATGGGTATTATATTCTGGAAGTACTTACTCAGTGGAAATATCTTGTATACTGACATGTCGGGCTACAACCACTCTGGTCGAGACGTAGGAAAATAAGAGAAAAACCAGGCATGGCCACAAAAGGAAAGACTTGTGGTTATGTTTTCAGAAAACGTAGATAAATTTGTCATGTTTTTCTTGAGATTCATATGTTCCCACAAATATATATTTTCTCCCTCCTGGAGCTTGAAGATAAATAAATATGTACTATTCTGTATTAAAAGTGCTACCTAAAGAACTGTAGTAGATTATCTTTATTTAGAATTGAGGATTTTTCTCAAAGTCAGGACTACTTTCTTACATTTATCATTTTTATAACAATTTTCCTTGTTATTAAATACAGTCATGTAGCTCATTCAGTTGATAATGGAGCATAAGTACTCCTGCCCAGAAGCAGTATTGGAAAATATCGAAGGGCCCTTCTACACAGCAGAAAATGCACAGGGAACCAGAGTTCAAAACCTCATGATAATGTGCTCCCTACACTGCATTTTAGTGCAGCGTAGATGAAGCCTAAGTCTTCCTTCCATAAAATTTTACTTTCAAAATGAAATTTTTGCACACATAAGCCTTTAAAAATACATACAGAATTTATATATGCTTTAGTACTTCTTTCATTTTGTGCTAGAGGAACTTTAGAGTATTGGCACACTGCAATACCTATTTTATTCTTTCCTAGAATTTCAGTAACCTACAACTTTGCTCACAGAACCATAGACAATCCTACTAAAGTTTAAATCCCATGTCTTTATAGGTTAGGGTTGATGTTGCCACATGGCTAAAGAACTTGATAAAACAATACTGACTATCTAGCAAAACATGGGTTTTCTTATTGGAGCATCAGGAAAGGGATATGATCTTAAGTGTTACTCCTGATATTCTACATGACTTGCAGGTTTGTCAATTCCTTGTTTGTGTGGTAGTCCGCAAGGTTATCCTTAACATCATGTCTTTCCGGGATATTATCCTTAACATCATGTCTTTCCGGGATATCACCTTATAAGGATTATGGTAGGAAATGCCAATAACAAGCAGCAGAAAACGACTATACTCATTATGCATGGAATTGCTTTGTGTATGCGTTTCTCTGGATCTCAGTAATGGAGTCTGGGAAGATGTAAAGTTATACCCAATAAAGCATGTCAGTGCAGTGATTCAGTTAAAGGGATTTGTTCTTTTTCATGGAACCAATTTAATTCAAAACTATTTGTCTTTTGTGTGTGTGTGTTTTTCTCATTCTGCTTGTGCCCGATTGTGGTTTGGATAGATAATGGTTGATCAGTGTTGCAGGAGAAAAGTACATTCCGGGTAAAGTAAATAAATGATGGACCCTTTCAGTTCTAGATTTCAGTGGTAATTACTGCAAACCAATAGATGGGCGGTCAGTGTGTGGGAATTGGATGAAACCCGAAAAGCCATACTCAAAGGATTTCCTTTCTCTTTTGTGAACTAGAATATGAGTGGAGTTTTTGTTTTTTGTTTTGTTTTTTTGTTTTTTGATAAATTAACAATTCTAGAGGATTTATCTTATCTGGAAATCTGAAATCCAAAATCATACAAACAACTTTTCCTATCTTGTTTGTCCAGAAAGTGGTACAGGTTGGGCATCCCTTATCCAGAATTCTGAAATCTGAAATGTTTCAAAATTGTCCACACGAGAGGCTGAAATAATGACACATTTGCTTTCCCATGGCTCAATGTACATAAACATTGTTTCATGCACAAAATTGTTTTAATATCATACATAATATTACTGTCATGTTATGATATACATGAAACTTAAATTAGTGTTGTATTTCATCGGTTATCCCACATCTCCACAGTATCTCATTATGTATTTGCAAATACCCCCCCCCCAAAAAACCCCCAAAATTCTGAAATCCAAAGCTTTTCTTGTTCCAAACATTTCAGATAAGGCATACTCAACCTGCATTACTGATGCCAGTACCGCTTTGCACTTCCAGCTCATGATGAATTCAATGGCAATTTCTTTGCCAAGGTTCTGGACATTTAAACAAGCCAAGAACAAACCATAAGACATCTGATACCTCTTTTTTATCTCTCCAATTAACACTTTCAGCTGTCTATAATGTCTCTGCTCACTTAAAAAAAAACTTTTGTCTTTAGGTACCGTAATTACTTTAGGGAGCCTTTGGTATAATAATATGTCTCCAAGCTAGAAACCATTATTTTGTTTAGGAGCCATTATTCTGATTAAGATCTCATAAACACCTGCCCCTCCAAAATAAGCAGTATAAAACAATGCATTCAGGAGAAGGCCTTAATGTATATATAAGGGCTATGATATTCATGTAATATTTTGTAAAATCAGTTTCTCAGGCTTTTTGTTTAATCTGTATTTTCTATGACTGGTCACATTATTTCATTTATTCAATATTCAAACTCATTTTCAGTTTGCAAACTAAATCTGAGAGTGAGTGACAGAAGGAAAAATTATAATAAATAAATACAAGGAAGAAGACAAATGATAATTTTAGCAGAAATATGGCTATGATATTGCATTGTGTGAATTTAAATAAGTGGCTTTAAGGTTTCGTATGTTTTTTAATGGTGGTTTTTAAATGTATTTGTTTATTTTACTATGTATGTTTGCATGGCATTGAATCACGCTCTCTCTCTCTCTATATATATATATGCAAGCTTCCTTGAGTGAGAAGGGTAGGGTATAAATATCGTGTGTGTGTGTGTGTGTGTGTGTGTGTGTGTAGAGAGAGGGAGAGGGAGAGAGCACAGAAATAGCATTAAAAGATGCCAAAATATATAATTGTTTTGGGCATGGACACAGCATTCATTTGTGTTTGGTCAATAAAAGATCTTGACAGGATGTCTGAAATTTAATACACCCATCCTTTAGAAGCACATTTCATGGGTTTGGTCACATCCATTATAAAGATACTTTCAGTATTATCACCTGTCCTACTCTTGAAGGCAACATGTATAGAGTAGGGGTTTTTAGTGCCAGTTGTAATACTTAAGTAAGATATCAAATTTTGTTCGGTAGAGATCTAGGAGAGGACCTTCTCAATTGTGCTTTCTTCCAAGAGACACTAAGCTGGCCTCCTCTATATTCTCCTTCTTTTGGCAAGCAAAAGGCGTCCTTTTTCAGATGAACCTTCAGCATTTGAGCTTGATTGGTGTTGAGGGGCTTTTAACTAATAAGTTTGTATTGATGTGTTTGTTTACTGTTTTGATTTGGTTTGTTTTGTTTTTATTGTTTATTGTGGAATGTTTGCCATCTTTTGTTGGAAACTGCCCTGAGTCCCCTCCGGGGAGACAGGACAGGTTATAAACAAAGTTATTGTTATTGTTATTATTGATACAAAAACATAGTATGACACAACAATTTATTTATTTTATTTATTTACAGCTTTTATATTCCGCCCTTCTCACCCCGCAGGGGACTCAGGACGGATTACAGTGTACACATATATGGCAAACATTCAATGCCAATTTTTGACATACAAACATATACAGACATACACAGAGGCTATTTAACTTTTCTGCCCGCCGGGGAGCTGTCGCTTTCATTGTCCATCTGCGACGCTGGTGAAGCACTTCCGCATTCCCGCATGCTTCCCCGCTGGAATGCTTTGCTGGAGTCTTCTTTATGGCCTCATAAATCAGTTAATTTAGCCTCCCCACACTTTAAGATATGCTTGACAGATGCACTTTAAGATATGCTTGACAGATGCAACTGTCTTTCGGGTTGCAAAGGTCGACAACAGGCTACACACAATTGGTTGGAAACCCACTCCAACCCGGGCTGGCTTCGAACTCATGACCTTTTGGTCAGAGTGATCTTAATGCAGCTGACACTCAGCCAGCTGCGCCACAAGATATATATGCTGGATTTCGTATCACAAAATCACAAGTTGAACACTTCCCAAGCGTTTAGCACTGTGTGCTGTATTTTCAAATGATGCATGTAGATCCAAGTAAGGTGGCCTTTTGTTGTTGTTGTTGTTATCTAGCTAGGTTCTGTTATAGAGTATGGTACGTTTGAGGAAACAGACACACACACATTTTTTTTCACTACTTGTGTATTGCACTTGAGAGAGAGTATGTGTAAATGCAGATATAGGAAGATTTTTTTTCAGATATGGGCTGATGACAGATGTTCATCAGGATTAAGAATTAACATCACTGTATAGATCCAACAGTGAGTAAATACGGCTGAAACAGTTATTAAAAGCTCTTTCATTTCTGTGAGCTCCCCATACTGTAATATATGTCAGTATTGATTAAGCTGAAGTTTTGTGATTTGAACAAATGTAGCACTTTTGAAAACCTTTTCATTTCTATTAGCAAAAAATAGTTTAAGACAATGCTTGAGTTGTTCATTCACTCTGATCAGGAAGTTTTCTCTCTGTGTTTTTGTTTGTACGCACAAAACCAGCTTTGCTACTGTCTACTCTGTCCTTTTGTTAACATTATTGAGGATGCAAATTGTATGGAGTTGTTCAGTGGACAGCAGCCAAATAGAAATTAGGCTGGAATTCCTGTATCTGCTTCTCATAGGAGAGGCAGAGTCAACATACAGCCATCACTTGTAGTTGCCACCAACAGGACAGGGTAATTTCAAACTAGTGACCCTGAAGAATTTAGATTTTGTATATTTTGGAGTTATCAGCTGCATATGGATTCTTAAACATATCTGCATTATATCACTTTAATTTAGGAGAACATGAGGCTGCAAAATCCTTCCAGTAACTTTAAGAGTTTGACCTAAATTTTTGCAGTGAAAAGAAGCTTAATGAAGTTGGACAGCTGGACTTCTCTCCCAAATGCTGTTGCCAAATTTTGCAATATATTGTCTAGTCTTTCATTTACATGCAGAGGTAGCATTGCAAATATTCTTATAATGTATTGGGGATCAAATGCATTGTGATGTCGTGCTTTTGCTTGTCTTTGTGTATAAGTTTGTTTCTGAAAGTAATCTTGTAAGGCCAAAGAATAAGATGTGGCATCATCAAGAGTCTGTTCTGATTAGTTTTATAGAGAACTGTGGTCTTTAATAATAATAATAACAACAATAATAATAATGACGAAGGTGATGATATCCACTAAAATATTATTACCCCAAGCCCTGCATTTTGGGTGTAGGAGACTAAGGTGTCTATCTGACTTAAAGAAAGAGGAACTAGACTGTGTGTGGAGGAGGAACCTTAGGAAAGGAATATAATGTGAAGAGGAGTGCTTTTCCTCTTTAATTTTCACACCAGCGAGGCTCTCTGAATGAGAAGAGCTATAGAACAAATGCACAGTTGTTGCCAGCTTTGTTCACTTAAGCAATCATTACTGGCAAGCTGAAATCTGTAATGCAATTTTTTGTTCCTAACACTGGAGCCTGAATGCCAAAATGAACAAAAGCAGTTATGTGTGGTAGGAGAACAGGGAGGAGGAGGGGACGCTTTCATCATCGCACTGAAATCACCACATGCTAATAGTAAAAGGGGGACAGTCAATAAGAGGATTTATTTTTGGAATAGCTGCTGTGACATTCAAATAAGGAACAGAACACACAGCAGTGCATTTCTAGTTCTGCATGCACGCATATGCTATCTGTGGTGGATTTCAAAAATTGGTAGATGTACTGCAAAATTTGATAAAGAAAACAATACAGTCACTTCCTCTTTCAATAGTACAGTGACTTGGTTGTGATAAAAAGCTGATAAACTAATCCCCAAACCAGAACATGCAGAAAGTAAGGGTCCTTCCAGACAGGCCCTTTATCCCAAGATCTGATCTCAGGTTTTCTATTTATCTCAGATTATCAGGCAGTGTGGACTCATATAATCCAATTTAAAGCAGAAAACCTTGGATCAGATCCTGGGATAAAGGACCTGTCTAGAAGCTGAATCTTTAGCACTGGAGATGGTTCATTGTTTTCCATCATACCTAAGGACAGAGAGGCTAACATTGGAGATGCAGGTTGTACAGCACACCTTCTCAGTCCGCCAACAGAGTGAAATAGCTGAAGACCTCTGAAAGAGCAGCTGAGGGCTCCTCCTGTACATACAACAGACACACAACACACACCAGATTCTGTTGCCTGAAGCAGCTACTTCACTGCCAAATGGTGGTTCCAGTCCTGGTTGGAGTAATATGGTATAATATGGTTTATGGAATATGCCAATATATCATTATGTTCCTCATAAAATCATATATACTGACACTGAGGTTTTGGACTTTAAAAGCCACTGTCTGATTTCTTACCTGATATCCTTATTCACATGAATAGACAAAGACCTCCATATTACATAAATGAATTATTATGGAAACCTTCAGAAAGAATATGTATTTTAGAGAAGGTCTTTGAATGAGAAGATTACCAGTACTAATCCACAAAAGGCCAGGGTACCTTTCGAGTCAGGAGGAGAGGAGAAAGATTTCGGCATAGAGCCCATCTGTACAACATTTGGCCTGGGAGCCAGACACAACCCTCACACAACTTTGGCTCAGCCTACAAAAGCTCTAAGTCTAAGCCTTAGAGGAGGAAGCCACATGCAGTGCTACAGCAGAATAGCAATTGGAGCCTGTCATTCCTCCCTCTAAGTGTTTTACCTCTATGCATTTCCTTTCTCTGTGCACCAATGTTACCAAACTAACCTGTGGCCAAGAGGGCGTTAACAGTCAGGGTGATGGAAGTGCTGGTCTCGGGGAGGTTGTTGAACTCAGGTTAGCGTCGTGGGGAGCAGAAATGAAATTTTAAGGAGTATCAGACCATTTCTCGGGGGTGGGGGGTGGGGTAGAATCTTGGGCTCCAGGTATATTAAAATTTAACATTAGATTGGCCATTTTAGAGAGAGAAGGAGATGGTAAAGTAGAAGTGCCTCTGTTCTCGCCTCTGCCACTCTTCCTTTTTTCTTTCCCTCTGGGTTGTCTCTGTCGTGTCCTTCTCACCTGGTGGCAAAATTGTCAGCTCCATGTCATTTGTTTTCTTTTGTTTATGAGTGAGAAACTTTACTGTGACATTATCGAGAGGTCTTCATGGCAAAGCTTAAGTTTCTCCCTCAGAAGCGGAGGAAATGGATGGCCCAGAGTTTTCTGGTTTTCTCTTCCTCCAGAAGAGAAGATGACAGAGGCAATCCAGAGGCAAAGAGAAAAGAAGGGCAGTGGAGGCAAGAACTGAGACATTTCTTCTTTTCCTCAGAAAAGGATTGCAACCTGGCATCAGGCGGAGGAGAGGCAAGGACTAGCACAGCAGGTTAAAGCGCCAGTGACAGAAAATCTTGCCGACTGGAAGGTTGGCAGTTCAAGCCACAGGTCGGGGTGAGCTTCTGCTTATTTAGCAGTTCAAAAACAGCAATGTGAATAGATAAATAGGTACCACCTGGCTGAGGAGGTAAAAAGTGCCCAGAAAACATGCCGGCAATTCAGTCAGGATGGCATCCACAAACAACAGGCTGCTCGACATGGAAAAATGGAATAACAGCACCTCCCCATGGCCAAGCCAAGCACAACCTCCATATTTTGGAGATGACAAAGAGGGAAGACTTGCCACTGTCTATGTCTGTCCGTCTTTGTTGTTAATTGTATAATGGCATTGAATGTTTGTCATATATATATTCTGTAATCCACTCTGAATTCCCTCGGGGAGATAGAGCAGAATATAAATAAAATATATTATTATTTCACTGACACAAAAACACAAAATGTCACAGCAAACAAGATATACATGCTGGATTTCGTATCACAAAACCACAAATCAAACACTTCCCAAGTGTCTAGGGCTGTTGATGCAAGCAGATCCAAGTAAGGTGGCCTTTTGCAGTTGACAGATTGTGATTTTGTCAATGTTTATTGTTTCCAAATGCCAGCTGAGATCTTTTGGCATGGCACCCAATGTGCCAGTTACCATTGGGACCACCTGTACTGATTTATGCTAGAGGCTTTGCAGTTCAATTTTGAGGTCCTGATATTATTATTATTATTATTATTATTATTATTATTACTATTATTATTGTTATTCTGCTTTGCTGCTTGCTCTGAGGGAAAGGGGTCCTCTTAATAACCCAGAGTAAAACACTAAAAAACTATCTGCAGCCCAAAGACGTTTAGCCTGTTTTAATTTTGGCCTCTTACTACTGACAGTCCTCATCTCTCCTTTCTCCATTGATCAAGACAGGAAACAACAGGTTAAAATGCTACACACAAGTTAAAAAGACAAACTAGTTTAAAACACATAACATCAGTTTAAAGGAACATATAAAACCAATACATATTAAAACTGTGCATAATTTATGGTTTAATTATCCAGTATAGTTCATCTGGATAGACTTGTTTGGCACACATAATGTCAGTCACCTTCTTAGAGATAAAAGCCTAAACAAAGCAATCTTTTCTCTGAAACCACAAAAGGTAGTTTTAAAATGTTGCTGGGTTCTAACTAGGATAAATTATTTCTCATGGTTCTGGAGTTTAGACTGTTGTCTCTTCTGCGCATCTATTTGAAGTGCTAAGTGAAAGATATCACCTTTTCCCATAACAAACATGTCATAGAATCATAGAGTTGAAAGAGACCTTGTGGGCCATCCAGTCCAACCCCCTGCCAAGAAGCAGGAAAATCACATTCAAAGCACCGCCGACAGATGTCCAAATATTAAGCTATGCGGCTCATGTCTCATTTTATATTTCTTTTATCATTTGAAGCAAAGCAGTTGTTTACTGGAGGCAGGGCCTTTTCGGCTATGCCACCCAATCTTTGCAATTCCTTCCATGCATTCCTACATTTTATTGGTTTTAATATTTGGTGAATGGTGCAAGGGAGCCTGGATTTCCTGGGGCCAGTTCTTAATCTTGTCATGGGCTTGCATCCCATTATTTTTGGATTGTTGTTGTATTCGGGCATTGAATGTTTGCCTTTTATGTTTGGAATCTGCCCTGATTACCTCCGGGGAGATAGACCAGAATATCTATAAAGATTATTAGATACTATAAAGATACCATATTAACGGCAGTCTCTGAGGATGTAACACGAGCATCTGCTTGTCCGGTTTTGATGGATTCATTTCAATTGGTTCAATCCGAGGATGTGGACAAGGTGCTTGGAGGAATGAGAGCTACCACATGCATCCTAGACCCCTGCCCATTCTGGCTTCTGAAGGAGGCCAGAGGGGGATTGGCCGAGTGGGTGAAGGTGGTGGTTAATGCCTCCCTTCGGGAAGGCATATTTCCAGCCAGCTTAAAGCAAGCTGTGATAAAACCGCTGTTGAAAAAACCATCACTGGACCCCACTCAATTCGTCAACTATCGGCCTGTTTCCAATCTCCCCTTCTTGGGCAAAGTCCTGGAACGTGTGGTGGCCTCACAACTCCAGGCATTCTTGGTAGACACGGATTATCTGGACCTGGCACAGTCTGGCTTTAGGCCGGGGCATGGTACCGAGACAGCTTTGGTCGCCTTAGTCGATGATCTGCGCCGGGAGCTCGACAGGGGGAGTGTGTCCCTGTTGGTGCTGCTGGACCTCTCAGCGGCCTTCGATACCGTCGACCACGGTATCCTTCTGGGACGCCTCGCGGGAATGGGTCTTGGAGGAACTGTTCTACAGTGGCTCCGCTCATTCCTCGAGGGTCGGTCTCAGAAGGTGTTACTGGGGGACTCCTGTTCAACCCCACAACCTTTGTCTTGTGGGGTTCCTCAGGGTTCAATATTGTCTCCCATGTTGTTCAACATCTACATGAAGCCGCTGGGTGAGATCATCCGGAGTTTTGGGGTGCGATGTCATTTGTACGCAGATGATGTTCAACTCTGTCACTCCTTTCCACCTGTCACTAAGGAGGCTGTCGAGGTCCTGAACTGGTGCTTGGCCGCTGTGATGGTCTGGATGGGGGCGAACAAATTGAAATTGAATCCAGACAAGACAGAGGTACTCCTGGTCAGTCGCAAGGCCGAACAGGGTATAGGGTTACAGCCTGTGTTGGATGGGGTCGCACTCCCCCTGAAGACGCAGGTTCGCAGTTTGAGTGTGATCCTGGACTCATCGCTGAGCCTGGAACCCCAGGTTTCGGCGGTGACCAGGGGAGCATTCGCACAGTTAAAACTCGTGCGCCAACTGCGCCCGTACCTTGGGAAGTCTGACTTGGCCACGGTAGTCCACGCTCTGGTTACATCCCGTTTAGACTACTGCAACGCTCTCTACGTGGGGTTGCCTTTGAAGACGGCTCGGAAGCTCCAATTAGTCCAACGGTCGGCAGCCATGATACTAACTGGAGCGGAGCGCAGGGAGCACACAACTCCTCTGCTGCACCAGCTCCACTGGCTGCCGATTTGCTACCGGGCTCAATTCAAAGTGCTGGCGTTGGCCTTTAAAGCCCTAAACGGTTCTGGCCCAACCTACCTATCCGAACGTATCTCGGCCTATCAGCCCACCAGGACCCTAAGATCTTCTGGGGAGGCCTTGCTCTCTATCCCGCCTGCTTCACGGGTGCGGCTGGCGGGGACGAGAGACAGGGCCTTTTCTGTGGTGGCCCCTCAGCTCTGGAATGCCCTTCCCATGGAGGTAAGATCAGCCTCCTCGCTGATGGTATTCCGAAGAAGACTAAAAACTTGGATGTTCAAGCAGGCATTTGGCTAATTCGGTGCAATGAATGTGTTGATTACGGATTGGTAATATGGATGATGCAATTGGACCACGATTTTAGTTAGGAGATGTATTGGATTGTGATTTCGTGTAATATTGTGTATTATGTTTTTTATGGTTTTAATTGTATACTGTGCACTGTATATTTTGTTGTAAACCGCGTTGAGTCACCAATTAGGCTGAGAAACGGCGGTATACAAGGACAGTAAATAAATAAATATTATTATTATTATTATTATTATTATTATTACCAATTAAATTAGAAGTGCCAGTATCTTGAACATACAATATTTACAATGTTTACCAGATTACATTTACAAATTTTAATAGATGTATGTTAATCAATTGTTTTAACTAATATTTTAATATTTTAATGTACTGTTGTTTGTTTTATGATGTTGACACCGCTTTGGTGTTTTGTGAGGCCGCCCTGAGTTCCCCCTCGGGGGGTGAGAAGGGCGGGGTATAAATATAGGAAATAAAATAAATAAATAAATTAGTGGCATGGCCTCCTTCCCTTAGGGAAGGCAGCTATAATATGAGAGCCTGCATTTATCACTGTAAGCTATTTTTTTTATAATTTTCCTTTTTATTAACAAAAAAATCTGCAAGTGAAATTCTCATTACCCAAGATATGTTAACTTAGAACAGCCAAATTGTGAGATTTTTATTTGTTGCTTTTTCCTCCCCTGTTCTACTGATATAACGCACTTCAAAATATCAATGCCAGTTCTATTCTGGTGGAGCTGAGGGGCCCAATCTTTGGGCATGATAAGGGAATATAGACATTTTAAATCCTGCAGATCCAAAGATCTTCCCAACACTTACCTGAATAATAACACAAAATAGTTCCTTGGCCCTTCAACCTTCCACCCCCTCAATTTTAGGGCTGAGAGGTGGTTATCATATTCATGTTTATATTTATAATCAGGAGAATAGGAAACAGTGGCGCTGTCACAATCGCTTATTGCAGTCTCGCTCACCGGTGCAAAGTGTGTGAAACCTTCACCTTCCTGTGTCCCAATCGTTTGATGACTGGACCACCTGGCAGCTGCTGGGTAAAGAACGGGAGGGGGAGTCATGCATATATAGTTATGCATATTTAACTAAGTAGATGATCTTAAATATGGACCAATGTTATTATTCATAAATATTTCTTGGGGATGATAAGTGATGTCTGGCAACCTTCACTCTAACATTATTCAATTAGGTTGATATAGTGAATGAGAAATGCTTCTTCCAACCACTACCAATTTATATAATATATACAATTATATATATTCATACAGATATGTGTATGTTTTGGACAATATACATGCAGAAACCTGTTTATGCTTGTAGATTGGCTTCTGTAGATCATGTGGCTAATAGTTCAAAAACTTATTCCACCAGCAATTTACAACAACCTTTAATTATTCCTGCAACAAAACTATGAACTTAATTAATCAGGAGTATGAATGCTCTTAGTTAAAAACTGAATATATGTGCTTTTTGAATATTATTTGCCATCATAAGGAGGGGTATGTGTTTCGACATTGCATTCTACATCTGTTTTCCTCAAGAAATGCTGTTTGGCTGATGATGATGTATTTTATACTCTGAATAATTATTGGCCTTTATAAAAAAAAATTCAAGACACTGAACACATTCCAGATTCAGGACAAGATTTAAAGAACTGTTCATTTTAATAAAGGTAAAGGTTTCCCCTGACATTAAGTCCAGTCATGTCTGACTCTGGGGTGTGGTGCTCATCTCCATTTCTAAGCCGAAGATCCGGCGTTGTCCGTAGACACCTCCGAGGTCATGCGGCCGGAATGACTGCATGGACCACTATTACCTTCCCACCAGAGTAGTACCTATTGATCTATTCACATTTGCATGTTTTCGAACTGCTAAGTTGACAGAAACTGGGGCTGACAGCGGAAACTCACGCCGCTCCCCAGATTCGAACCTGCAACCTTTCGGTCACCAAGCTCAGCACCTCAGTGCTTTAACTCACTGCGCCACCAGGGGCTCCTTACTGTTCATTTTAGGGACAGGTCAGACCGGTAGCCAGGATTTTGATTAGGGGGATGCTGAGTTTGATTTTGGGGGGCGGGGTGAGTTTGATTCAAAGGGGGGGGGGCTGAGGAGCTACCCTAGCAAACCTTTTGTATCATTATCCCAATAGCCCCATGCATATGGGATATATTGAGCATGGTGATCAGATCATGATATGAATAAACATAACAGTTTAAATTATGTACCCGTAAGGCCTTCTTGCAGACCACCCTGAGAATTTCGGGGGGAGGGGCTGAAGCCCCTCAAGCCCCCCCCCCAGCTACATGCCTGGGACAGGTATTTCTGAATACTAATTTTGCAAAAAATATTCTGTAATTTTCCTGCTTTTAAAATAGAAAGGGGGATCTGAGAAGCTTTTTTAAGGCCACATGGATGCCATTCACAACAAATGAAAAGTCCCCAACCTTTTGTCCTCCAGGTGTCTTGGACTTCAACTCCCAGAAATCCCAGCCATTTTACCAGTTCCCATTTATTCATTTAGGTCTGTGCTAATTAAAACTAACAATTCAGCCTGTGTATTATGTAAATCCAGCTACATTCGGTCTACTAGTAGGAGTTGTCTACTAGTAGAATTATTTAGCTGTCTAGGCAGGAAGGGGCAATTCAGAACACAAGAATTTAAATCTAGTTCTTTGTTCCTATTGCATCAATAGGAACTGATAAGCCAGCATTTCTCCAGGGCTAAATACGTCAAAGGCACCAGATCTTTGAAGCAGTGCAGGTTCAAAGATCAGGTGGGATCTCTGGTTAGTAATTAGATGGGCGACTACCAATGGATTCCATGTGCTGTACATTATATTTCATAGAAAGGACCTTGGGAAGATGCGAACACAACGATGGACAGGGTATAGGGATTTTATCTTTGAAGATCCCCACCTTTATCACCAATTGTACAGATGTGAATGTTATGGAGGGAATTTACCTCAGGCCTCAATGGTGTAGAAGAGTATATTATGGAGGAGGCCAATTATTATTCGTAAGTTAAGGTAACTGCCACCAACGTGAGGAATTTGAGGTACCACCAATGAGATCTGGCTCTACAGACACAGATTAGTTGAAATGAGACGGTTTTCAACAAAAGATAACAAGTTTATTGTGTGCAAAGCTTATGGTTGCAGGCTGTTAAATAACTTATGGAACTTTGAATATCACGTGGTTTATAATACAGTCCACTCTTCCAGATAACACAGCTTGTGGCAACTTTCACTGCGGTGAAGCTCTCTAGTGAACAATGTTTCACTACTGTAAATAGCCTTTCAATTTGATCTTCCCTCGATCAAATCTCTGATCTCTAGCTCTTCCTTAACTAGGGATCTTAACTAGGCTTACTTTAGTTTTCTTTGACTAAAGAATCTGGCCAGGTTTCTTTCTTCAGCCCTCCTAGACTGAAAACACCAGCCGCTCACACACAAGTCTCTCTCTCAGGTCTTTCCAAGCCTCTCTCTGCTGCTTTTTTAAAAAACGCACATAACTTTTCCTCCTTGGCTCCGCCCACTTCTCCCTCTCATGAGCTAGCCAGCCTCGTCTCCTTGGCAACACTCACTGTGGATTCAAACCAGATGACTCCAGTTTTAGCTACTGTTACAAATACAAATACATACCCTAACAGTTAAACACAAACATAATAACAATGACTTCTGCACAACCTCAGTATCCTTTGCCTAAGAAAACCCTATGAAATTCAGGTCACCATAAATCAACAAGTAATTTGAAGACACATACTCACACATGCACAAGAAAAAAATTATGTAAATTCATTAGATTTGAAGACTGTAATCTCATGTGTGATTAGAGATTGAATGTGGATCAGTGTCATTTTCAACCAATATTTCATTATTTAATTTATGCTGGTGCTAATGAAAGCTTTCCCTCTATGGCAGTGGTTCTCAACCTGTGGGTCCCCAGGTGTTTTGGCCTACAACTCCCAGAAATCCCAACCAGTTTACCAGCTGTTAGGATTTCTGGGAGTTGAATATCTGGGGACCCACAGGTTGAGAACCACTGTGTGATAATCCAAATAAGAGCATAGAAGACGATTTGGAGTGCTTCCCAAGGCATATTGAGCCTTCCATACTGGATATTTGATGCCTGTACACTTGAACTAATTACTTGTCAGAAACACAGTATTTGTCTTTCAGTCTTTTAAAAGAAATTATTTCTTTTGTTGCTGTCAATCAGTTTGTGAGGAACTAGAAATTAAATTACAGTACGTAAGGAAGAGTGAAAACGATCTGATGATGTTACTCATAAGTGACTTAACTTAACTAGGGGCTTTCAATTTATTTTTGGATTCTAATGTAAACTATTGGGGTGTTAGGATATCAGAACTGAAATTCGTACATACAACATTAGTGAGGGAACCCCACCAGCATTGTTGTGGTACATAATTTATTTATTTTATTTTATTTTATTTTATTTTATTGCTTTGTCTGCATTAAGACAGAATGTTCGTTTCAATGTAGATTTTTAAGATTTTCAATTTTTATAAATAGATTTCCTCTTTCAGATTTCCAACTGCAACTTTCTGATATCCAGTTGTAACTGTTAGGAACAATTACAAAGTTCCCACCAAACTGCAGTGAGAGAGATGTATATATGAACACAAAGAGCATTTCTACTTTGGGAAAAAATCCCAAGGGAAAAATTAAAAATATGTGGGTTTCATCTCATGGTATTCATAGATGTTTTGTACTATTAAAACAAACAAGGTCTCAAGTCCACATGTTGTAATGTCATTAAGTAGCCCATTCTAGTGCTTTCAAATAATGATGATGATAATAATAATAATAATAATAATTCAGATCTTTATTTTAAAAAATATTTAAATGAACATTTTTGAAAGTTGTAACTCAATTGATACGATTATAAAGATCCTAAAAATAAAAAGCCTTGTAACTTAAAAGTTGTCAGTTTGCTGTTTTCTCCAATTGCTTTTTCCAGTATTCAGCTGCTTTCTAAATTAAACTTGTCAGTTTTGGCATGGAAGAGCAAAAAAAGATGAAAAGCTTTAATGTATTTGCTGAGTGGGGAAGTGTATAGCTATTTTTGTGCTCTGAGGAATTTAGTTCTGCTTAATGTTTTATTGAAGTACAGATATTTATTGACTCAATATTGTCAGATTTATTCTCAGAATGTCTATTCTGTCTTTTTTCATACAACCTTAACTACTTTTAGGATTCCAAAATCACTTGAGTTTCACACAATATGCAGACTATTAAAAGAAGCATGTTGCGGGCTGATTAACATTTTTATCTAATGAAAATGAATTCTTATAGGCCTTCAGAAGGGTATTTAGAGAGCACTTTAACAAGATTGCATTGTGTTTCAGAAGTTAACCTTCTGATAGAATTTCAGATTGATTTGGTATCAATAAGCAATTTAATTGACTCCTTATCTTAAATCCTGTTAGTTACACAACTTTGCAGTTCCAATGAAGATCAATGACAGATAATTATTGATTGATATCTATCTGGCTTTATAAATTATCCGAAATAGAGGTGAGAATAAATTAGTCAGTCTTTAAGATACTAAAAAAGCTTGTCTACACAGGCCCTATACCCCAGATTGGATCAAAGGTTCAACTTGGATGTTCATTATATGGCCAGACCTTAATGTGAGGGTCAACCAGGTTAACCCAATTTAACTCCACGTCACACAACATTGGAGAATGCTCTATGGTTTTGATGAAACTCTGGAAGAACCATGCACTTTGAGGTATGGATAGCTTAAATCACTCCAATCCAAACTGGTCCACTGTCTACATGGGCCAGTGCCACTATCCCTTTTTAGGCCGGTCTCATCCCTGCTACAAGCCACGGCAGATGGCATTGGAGCTCCAAAGACATCATAGGATGCATTTACCTAGCATAGGATGCATAGGATGCATAAGACCTCAGCAAAGGCAATCCTCATGACCAGGGATGATTATCATTATTTATTACTATATACTGCTGTTGGAAATATGTAGAGACATGTATACTTTTAACTAGGCATCTTTGTGTTACTATGTACTATGGATGTGATTTACATGGATGATAAATCACATATGATATCTGTATCCTTTGTTTGTATTATCAATTCCATGTTGTAAAAATGTGTGAAGAAGCAGAATTACATGGACCGAGATTTGTACAGTATTCAGGCAGTCCTCAAGTTACAAACATCCGACTTCTTTACTCATAGTTGACTCATAGAGACAACAGGAAGTAGGGGAAATCTACCCCTTGGAGGGGGAAATTCATTCCTAAAGAGTTATCATGGGGAAAAGGTGTCTCTACTGAAGCTTTATCACCAATCCTTATTTCCACAACAAGCCAAATTTTTCAAAATTTGAACAGGGGCACAGGCAGCAAAACAAACACTATAGGGGTTTTGACCCTTCTCTATGCTATCCAAAGCTAACAAATATATTGTCAGGAGTTACACTTAAAAATACCTGTTCTGGTTTACAAAGAAATTCAACTTGAGAGGAAACCTACAGAACCTAGCTTGTTTGTAAGTTGCGGACTGCCTGTATGCTGAATCAAACTTGAAACAATTAATTTGTTTAATGATCTCTCAATTTTCTCCTCATTCAGTACGCACTCAATCCAAGACCTCAGTTAGGGAGAAAGCAAGTTTAAGATATGGGCAAGGGTTCCTTAAATTCTGTAAACAAGTACATATCCTTTACACCAGACATGGACAAACTTCAGCCTTCCAGATGTTTTGGACTTCAAGAAATCCCAGCCATTTTACCTGCTGTTAGGAGTTATGGAGGGCCAAAGTTTGTCCATGTCTGCTCTACATGCAAGGATTGTACTTTAGTGATACAACCAGCTCTCTAGGAACAGAGGAGCTCCGTGAAAGTAAAAAACTGTGAATAAAGATACTGCTTTTTAAAAAATAATCTTAGAAAACACCTCCCTAGGAATTTCTAGGTCTTTCAACACAACTGTATGGTCAACTTCCACTGAAAGCTGTTCATAGAATTGTACTAAATTACTTACAATGGTGTTTCTCAAACTCTGCTCCTCCAGATGTTTTGAACTTCAGCTCCCATAATGCTTAACAGCTGGCAGGGATTTCTGGGAGCTGAAGTCCAAAACACCTGGAGGGGCAGAGTTTGAGAAACACTGACTTAAGAGATTCCTAGAGAGATGTGTTCTCTGAAATCTCTAGGTCCCCTAGCATGACTGGAGGAAGCTGACCATAAAATCATCTTGGGGAACCTAGAGATTCATAGATGGAACATTTCAAATCAAATCTGCAACAGTCAGAACCACGGAGGGATGACTTTATAGTACTTTGGTGATACATGTGTTTGTGTTTGAAATCTCTGTGGTTTCAAAAAGTTGATGGCACTTCCTGCCAGATTTGCAGATGGCAAGTCCCCCTGTGCTTGGATTAGGCAATTAGGAAATTAGGCAAGCTCCCACCCTGGCAGTCTTCAGGAAGTGTCTGAAAACTTGGTTGTTCCAGTATGCCTTCAATTAATGAATCATAATCCCTGACCTTGACCAAACCCTACATAAAATGTCCTCAGAAGCACTCTATTCTATCCCCTAGTGCAATTAAACCCCATTGTTTTTCGTCCCATCTGATCCTCCTTCCAGATACATTACATTGCTTTCCCTCCCAGTGTTTTTAAACTTTTAAGCTTTGCAACCAGCCCTGCCCACTATGTTTAATTGCTGTGATTCAGTTACTGTGGTTTTATATTGCCTTGTGTGTTTACTTGTATAGTTTTTTGCATTATTTTGTATTTTATTTTCATTTTATTTTATTGTTGCATTTTTATGTTGGATATTTGCTTTGCTGTATCGTTGGGCATGGCCTCATGTAAGCCGCCCCGAGTCCCCTTGGGGAGATGGTGGCGGGGTATAAATAAAGTTTATTATATTTTACTGACACAAAACCACAGTATGTCACAGCTGAGATCTTTTGGCATGGCATCAGTGACCACTGGGACCGCCTGTACTAGTTTATGCCAGAGCCTTTGCAGTTCGATTTTGAGGTCTTGATAGCGACTGAGTTTTTCCTGTTGTTTTTCCTCAATGCGACCGTCACCTGGTATGGCGACATCAATAATCCAGACTTTTTTCTTTTCCACAATCATGATGTCTGGTGTATTGTGTTTCAGAACTTTGTCAGTCTGGATTAAAAAGTCCCACAGTATTTTTGCATCTTCATTTTCCATGACCTTTGTGGAATTATGATCTCACCAATTCTTTACTACTGGCAGGAGGTACTTGTGACATAAGTTCCAGTGAATCATCTGGGCCACAGAGTTGTGCCTCTGTTTGTAGTCCGTCTGTGCGATTTTCTTGCAGCAACTGAGGAGATGGTCCATGGTTTCATCAGCTTCCTTGCACAGTCTGCATTTTGGGTCATCCGCTGATTTTTCTATCCTGGCCTTAATTGCATTGGTTCTGATGGCTTGCTCCTGGGCTGCAAGAATCAGGCCTTCTGTCTCCTTCTTCGGGGTTCTTCAGGGTTAAGATTGTTGTTGTTGTTGTTGTTATTATTATTATTATTATTATTATTATTATTATTATTTTGTGTCAAGGAAACAGAGACATTTTACTGCATTCAGAAAATGGCATGGTTTATTCTGACCTTTCCCTGACCGAAGTGAAACCTTATTGTGTCCACGAGTATGTCCCTGGGAGCAAAGCACTGCTTACTTCCTCTCCCAGCCTTTTTCTATCAATTTATCTCTGTTGCTGCTCTAGCAAGAACAGTGGAATGAGGGAAGGGAGGGATTGCCCTTTCCCATATCTAGGGTCTTGCTGGGCTACTATAGACATACTAAAAATGTCCTTTTCCCAGCACAACTGCCATCTGTCAGAGTTGAAAAGGAGACTTCGTTTCTTTAAAAGCTTGGAGAGCAAAGCCTCTACCATTACAGTTTCTAACTGAAGAAATACACAGCTTGGCAACATCACAGATCATTTGACTGTACCTCCCTACTCCGTTTTGCCCTTTAGTCTCAGATCCAGTGATTAAAGGGGGAGGACACAAATATTCATCTGTCATTGAAGCTTTAGTTACGCTACCAATTAAATCAATTAAAAATGGCAACCCTGGAGAGAATTAATTCAGAGGTTCCTTATTTCCAATGGGCAGAACGCCAAAGCAAAATAATAGTGGAGACATGAGCGACCAAATATAGTTGCCTAGTAACATACTAATGGTTGTACAAAGAATACAATATTAAGCATAGCAATAACTTCAAAGCACAGTTTAGTGCTCTTCTATAGTTAGGTCAGAAGACATTTTATAGGGCTAATACATATTTATAGGTAAAATCCTCATTGGTTAGCTCATTTGAATTTCAATGTCTGATTGGGTAACATCATAGACTTCCCTAACATGGTGCCATACAGGCTTCTGTACTACCACTCCTATCATCCCAGGCAGGCACTGCAAAGAAGAAAGGAATAGTTAAAGGCAGTGTTACTATAAGGCAGAATCAGACTAACAGAACAATAAGAGTAAAAAAATTCCAAATTATGAGGGTTCAGGACATTCTTTCTCAAACTGTTTTGTTTTACTTTGAGGCACAATTTCTAGATAAGAGTAATGCACCTGTTGGGATGTTATAGAACACAAAGGTTGTTGCAAGTGTATCAGAAAGTGTGGCAAGGTGCAGAAGAGACAAAGACAAATTTCACATGTTTACCAAATGAGTTTTAGGCTCTCCCTCTGTGCTGGTATGCAGGTGTGAAAGAATTGCAGAGTTGTAATTGTGCTTGCATTAGATTTGTGGCATTTTTTCTGCTTTTTTATTTGTTTCACGAGGCAACTGAGCAATACATGCTCAGTTTCTCAACCACTACTTTCTATTTAGAAATGGCTCTAAAAGCATTTAAAATCCATATAGTATATTTGGAAGTACCGGTATGTCTGCAATTGCTGTTAAGAGTTGCTATTCCTGTTCCTAATTTCACTTCTTTTTATGACTTTTGACCTATAATAAAAATAACAACAACAGCAACAACAACTTTATTTTATACCCCGCCTCCATCTTCCTGAAGGGACTCAGGGCGGCTAACAAAGGGACATGCTCAAACAAATACAGGCTTAAACAAGCACGAAAAAACAGTCGATATCAAATATCAATAAACATAAAATCAAACAACATTAAAAAATAAATAAAAACAATATCATGGCTGAACAAAATGCTGGGTACGGCTCAAATTGCTAAGTGCAGCGATTCCTATGTAGTGTCCAGGGAAAGTTCAACAGAGGGCTAGGCTAGGAGGCTATTGTCCTTAGACTATTAAGGTGTTAGAAGTGCCAGAGAGGGACCGTGTTAAAGTGCAGGGGCTGGATAGGTCGGGAAATTCTGCAGTGAGTTTCCCAAACAAAGGCACAATGGAACAGCCAAGATTTTAATTCCTTGCGGAAAATGGAGAGATTGGGAGCCTTTCTGATCTCCCTGGGGAGGGAGTTCCAGAGCCGAGGGGCCACCACAGAGAAGGCGTTTTCCCTCGTTCATACCAGCCGAGTTTGTGAAGGTGGTAGAAGCGAGAGAAGGACCTCCCTGGCTGATCTTAAAGTACGTGCTGGCTCATAGAGGAAGATGCGATCTTCCCCTATGACCTAGTACACATTCATGTGTTTTCAGACCTCTCCATCCCCCTTTAAAGATCTAGTTTGCTGTAGTAGCTTGAGCTTTTGGCTATGGCCACTTCCACACAGCTAAATAAAATTCCACAATATCTGCTTTGAAATGGAATATCTGGCAGTGTGGACTCAAATAACCCAGTTCAAAGCAGATATTGTGGGATTTTTCTGCCTTGATATTCTGGGTTATATGGCTGTGTTGAAGGGCCCTATGACTCTGGAAGGAAACCAGGATTTGGATCCCCACTCAATCATGGAAATCCACTGGGTAGCCTTAGGCAGATCATCTTCTATCATCTTCAGAGGAAGACAAAGACAAATTTCACCAAGAAAACCCCAAAAGACCTATGGCCTTAGGGTCACCATAAGTCATAAATCACTTGAAGGCACACAACAACAACACCCTACTTTGGTCACTGATGAAGTCAAGGGAAATCTTCATCAGTTTTGTCAGACAAGGCTTTCCTGTTTCAAAAAAAAATTGTAAATGCTTGTACACTGGTTAAAATGGCAATTAAAATAAAAGGCATTTCACTAGACGTGGATAAAAGTTACAAAACATTCCTTGACGTAGTCATTTCCATTGGACACCAGAGTGAGGGAAAGGTGAAGGAAATGGCAGTGGGCTGGGTAGGAAATTACACAGAATTGGAAATTAGTTATGTTCAATCTGAATTTCAGTAGTCATATCATAATTGGGATCGGGTTGCAGCATAGCATGGAACAAAAACAATGTAGGCAAGGAATGGAAGTAGCATCGCCTGCATATTAAAGGCAATGCAGTGGGTTCCGAAGGGGGATGGAAATGTGTGTTACCTGAAGCAGGAAAGATTTCTTGAGTAATCACTAAAGCACTTGAATGTGTTTGGGTCATTCTGTCCAAGGGCTCAGATGAGAAACAAAGAAAAGGAAGATATAATCATTGCAGACAAGAAAAGGCAATAATCAGAGATGAACTAGTGTCCATTTTGAAAATTAAATACTGGGTGGCTATGTGTCAACTGATAGTGAGACTTCATGGGCTTCAGGCACCATTGGGATTAAGGAAGGAAGCCATGGTGATTGTTGTTAGTGACAGCTAGAGAGAGCCTCCAACCCCTGGCCGTAATATGACATGAGTGAAGGCCAGCAAATATGTAGGGAATACACTAACTTATGCAAGAAAATTTTCTGTACACAGTTGAATGCAATAACACTGACTTGAATGGGAAACAGAAACGAGTTTGGCAATCATTCAACTTTGTGTTTTACTGTGGCATATGGAGCCCCCGGTGTTGCAGTGGGTTAAACCACTCAGCTGCTAAACTTGCTAACCGAAAGGTCACAGGTTTGAATCTGGTGAACGGTGTGAGCTCCCGCTGTTAGTCCCAGCTTCTGCCAACCTAGCAGTTCAAAAACATGCAAATGTGAGTAGATCAATAGGTACCGCTCCAGCGGGAAGGTAACAGCACTCCATGCAGTCATGACCCTGGAGGTGTCTACGGACTCTTCAACTTAGAAATGGAGATGAGCACCAACCCCCAGAGTCGGACACGACTGGACTTAATGTCAGGAGAAAACTTTTACCTTTACCTATAGAGGAAAATAAAGCCAACTAATTTTCCAAAATCAAAACAAAACAAAAATGCAGAAAATAAATATTTTGGTGAATGGCTTCCATTTTGTGAGCACATTGATGTGTACATATAATATATACACAAGGTATTTTTTTCGTCATTTTAAAATCTATTTATAACTTAAAGTACCCCAAAAATGGAAATAAAATTCTTTCTAGATAATCTTTTTCAGAATGTGGTTGACATATTCATCGGCCTATGTTAAATGAGGCTTGTGACTTACAGCTCACAAAAAATAATGATGGTTGGAGTACACATCAATAAGATCATTTGTTGTGTCCCTCAGCTAAGACGCTAAAGGGTGAATAGTCAGGGAAACTGAATAAGCTTTTCTTCTCCATTTCCTAATGGAGAAGCCAAATAGTTAAGCAGTGTGGGGGAAGCTGCCTGTAACACAACTGTTCCATGGATAAACAAAGAAGTCAATTCTTCAGATTTAGTTCTCATTGGCATCTGTCACACAGCAATAAAATATTAGAAACATAGACTTTTACAAAGTTAAACTAGCTTTGGGCCAACGTTACATGTAGTCAGAGTTTTAAAATGTCCCGCTTTTAGACTACCTGAATCCTTTTGTCAGCAGTCTCCAGACATGCTGACAAAAGGGGATTCTGGATGTTGTGGTTCAAAAAATAATATTCATACGCTGTGAGCTTGTAGTAGACATCCATATTTGAATGTTGAAGGTTAATTGATTCAGATGAGGAATAGAGGTCATTATCCTATGGCACTTCCTCTTGCCTCAGTTTCAGTGTTAGCGTTCTTTGTAGCTTGAGCTCTTGATTCTCATCAGCATATTATGTGTTGCCATTGTTGGGCAGCTGTTGATGGATGCCTCAGTGTCCAGGGAGGGCCTATGATGGTGTCAACTGTAATCCAGCCGATGACGTGAGATCCCACCTGAAAGCATTATCCACAAAAAACTGGTACTGGCTATGCTGCCCATTAGCATTTCAAGAAATTTCTTGGAGCTGCACTGTTACTACTGAAGTTAGATTCACCATAGTAAGTAAAACAGAATTAAAAAGACATTCCTTTATTTTTTACAATTTATTTTTTATTCTTTTGCTGCAAATTGATGAGAGATGAAGGAAATAACTATTATGTTGAGGGGGGCCCAGTGGTACAGCAGGTTAAACACTGAGCTGCTGAACTTGCCGACCAAAAGTTTGGCAGTTTGAATCCAGGGGGGAGCTCCCGCTGTTTTTCTCAGCTTCTGCCAACCTAGCAGTTTAAAAAACATGCAAATGTGAGTAGATCAATAGGTACTACTTTGGCAGGAAGACAATGGCACTCCATGCAGTCATGCTGGCCACATGACCTTGGAGGCATCTACGGACAACGCCAGCTCTTCGGCTTAGAAAAGGAGATGAGCACCACCCCACAGAGTCAGACACAACTAGATCTAATGTCAAGGGGAAACATTTACCTTTACTGGCTACTGATGTTACAGTTTTAATTGTAATAATAATAATAATAATAATAATAATAATAATAATAATGGGTTGTTGTAGGTTTTTTTGGGCTATATGGCCATGTTCTAGAGGCATTTCTCAGGCGAAATGTCAGGAGAAATGCCTCTAGAACATGACCATATAGCCTGAAAAAACCTACAACAACCCAGTGATTCCGGCCATGAAAGCCTTCGACAATATAATAATAATAATAATAATAATAATAATAATAATAATAATAATGGTGAATAATGCGTGCAGATCCCAGTAAGGTGCAAAACATCACACAGTCCTAGACACTTGGGAAGTGCCGACATGTGATCCAATACAACAGCCAGCAGAATGATCTTGTTTGCTGTGGACTCATCTTGTTGTGTTTCAAATACTAACAACAACAACAACAACAACAACACTTTATTTATATTCCGCCCATCTCACCCCAAAGGGGACTTAGGGTGGATCACAGTACACATACATGGCAAACATTCATTGCTGCTTTGTATAGACAATATAAAGACAGAATTATTTATTTATTTATTTATTTATTTATTTATTTGCTGTACTTGTATACTGCTGTTTCTCAGCCTAGCTGGCGACTCAACGCGGTTTACAACAAAATACCAAATACAATAGTCAACAGTATACAATTTAAAACCATAAAAACATAATACACAATATTGGTACATCAATATTGAACAGAACAGAAGGAGGTGTGTTGTTTCTACTCAGTGTCCAGCGTTTTGGTTCCATGGGCTCAAGTCCAACCACAGGGGGTGCTGTCGCTCCATCCACTATGGTGAAGAGCTGTCAGGACTTCCTCCTTCCATTTGGTTGCCCAGCATTTTCTGATCTTCCTTCTTTATGGCATCGTAAAACTCCTCCCCCACTTTTAGTGGTACCTAATTTCTCTAATTACAGCTAAAGCTGTTTTCAAACTGCTTAAGTAAACAGTTAGTAGGGCTGACAGTCGGGTGCTCACACCAACCCGGGTGAGCACCCAACATATAATCCCCCAATGGCATTCCCCCCCCCCCCATATAATCCCCCAATGGCATTTTTGAGGTCCTTGGGCCCTCAGTTCCCCACCTCATGGGGTAATACTTAAAAATGTTTCACCTCCTTAGGGCAGGAGAAGCCTCCAGAACTCTTGGTTTCAGGTGGGCAAAGACTTTTTAAAAGTATGAATGGAAGTGAAACAATTGAGTGTCCTGCAGCTCTTGCTGGAAATGCAGTTAAGGTAATGGGAACTGTCATTGGTATGAAGAAGGTCTATTACTATGGGAACAGGACAAAATGAAATTGAGAGTGAATGGATGAATCACAGCAATGTCTTCTCCAAAAAGTAAATGGATCTGGAGAAGCAGGCTGTGGGAGGTAAAGCCAAATTAACTGGGTCCTCATCACATCTCCTCTCCCTTTTTTGCTATGGAAACTGCAGAGTGAAAAAAGGGCACAAGCAACAGAATGAGTTTCTAGATACCAAACTGAAGATTGAGAGATAGCAAAAATACATGAAAAGATGAAAATGTGGGGAAAGGTAGTAAATCATAACCTCTTTTGCTCCAAGCCGCTTATTTGACACCAGCTGTACCAGCCACGCATGGCTGTGGCCAACCTTCCCTCCCTCTTTCTCTCCTTTCTTCCTTCCTTTCTTTCTTTCACTCTCTCCTTCTTTCCTTCTCTTCTTCTTCCCTCCCCCCCCCCCTTTCTTTCCCCTTCCTCTTTCTCCCCTTTCTTCCTTCTCTACCTATTCTTGGACTGCAACTCCCAGCAATCCTCCTGATTAATCTATCAATCTACCTACCAATTTATCTTTATCTACTCTATCTATCTGGAGGATTGCTGGGAGTTGGAGTCCAGGAATAGGAAATTGGAAATCTACAGGGTTTGGGATGCTCTCAAAGAAATCCAAGGAGAAGAAAGCTTGCATCTTGGAAGCAGTGTATTTGAATCCTCCTCCTCTCCTTAAGGGCCTGGTCTAGGGGATGCTGGGAGCTGTAGTCCAGAAGAGAGTGTGGATATGCTATTGTGTGCTTTGTTTTCTGGGGGAGTTGTTTTTCCGCATGCGCTGTAGCTTCTTTTTGCTTTTTTGGCTTTTTAAGCCCCTTCCGGTGTGTTTTCCGTGTTTTTATGAGTGATGGTCACTCGTTGGCCTGAGAGGTGTCTTGTGTCCATATTTGGTGTCAATTCGTCCAGTAGTTTTTGAGTTATGTTAATCCCACAAACGAACATTAAATTCAGTTCTTGTGGGTTTTTTCGGGCTATATGGCCATGTTCTAGAGGCATTTCTCCTGACGTTTCGCCTGCATCTATGGCAAGCATCCTCAGAGGTCTTGCCATAGATGCAGGCGAAACGTCAGGAGAAATGCCTCTAGAACATGGCCATATAGCCCGAAAAAACCCACAAGAACTGAGTGATTCCGGCCATGAAAGCCTTCGACAATACATTGAACATTAAATTTTTATTTATATAGATGAATATGTCAAAAGCCTTACTCCCCCACTGGAAAATCGGTTTAGTGAAAAAGTAAACAGGATTTACAGTGTAATTTTACAAATGGCAAAGGCAGAGGCACAGAAACTATGTTTCATAAGTGTCCTGTGATGGTATTGTTTATACTGAATGCAGATTGGAAGGAAGAAGTTTTAACTTGACAGTGTTTGAATCCTGTAAAATGTGTGCTAATACACTCTTTGTTAACACAGTGCAGGTAATCCCCAAGTTATGAACAACATAGGTCCTGTAGTCTTGTTCTTAAGTTGATTTGTATGTAAATCAGAACAGGTGCATTTTTTCAGTGAAACTCTAGCCATATACGGCCATATTAGCCATAGACAGCTAAACAAACACCACTTCTTCCCCTGTCTGATCTAAAGATTATATATATTTATTATTATTATTTTATTTGTCGTGTCAGGACAACCAGTCAAATTATATTACATTTCTAACAGAACAAAGCAAACAAACACCACGAATACAAAATGTGTGAGTTTGGTAGTTGATTAAATGTCCTTTAACCAGTATCTGGCCACTGGGAGTGCTTCTGGTGTTGCTGCAAGAAGGTCCTCCATTGTGCATGTGGCAGGGCTCAGGTTGCATTGCAGCAGGTGGTCAGTGGTTTGCTCCTCTCCACACTCGCATGTTGAGGATTCCACTTTGTAGCCCCATTTCTGAAGGTTGGCTCTGCATCTCGTGGTGCCAGAGCGCAGTCTGTTCAGTGCCTTCCAAGTCGCCCAGTCTTCTGTGTGCCCAGGGGGGAGTCCCTCATTTGGTATCAGCCATTGGTTGAGGTTCTGGGTTTGAGCCTGCCACTTTTGGACTCTCGCTTGCTGAGGTGTTCCAGCGAGTGTCTCTGTAGATCTTAGAAAACTATTTCTAGATTTAAGTCGTTGACGTGCTGGCTGATGCCCAAACAGGGGATGAGCTGGAGATGTCACTGCCTTGGTCCTTTCACTATTGGCTGCTACTTCCCGGCGGATGTCAGGTGGTGCAATACCGGCTAAGCGGTGCAATTTCTCCAGTGGTGTAGGGCGCAGACACCCCGTGATAATGCGACATGTCTCATTAAGAGCCACATCCACTGTTTTAGTGTGGTGAGATGTGTTCCACACTGGGCATGCATACTCAGCAGCAGAGTAGCACAGTGCAAGGGCAGATGTCTTCACTGTATCTGGTTGTGATCCCCAGGTTGTGCCAGTCAGCTTTCGTATGATATTGTTTCTAGCACCCACTTTTTGCTTGAGAACTGAGTACTCATCACATATATATAGCTAGCAAAATTCCAGTTATGAAGTAGCAACGAAAATAATCTTATGGTTAGGGGTCACCACAACATGAGGAATTTTATTAAGGGGTTGTGGCATTAGTAAGGTCTAGAAACATGACCGAAGGTCACCATTTTGGTTAGAAAATAACTGGGGAAAAAAGATTAAAAAGAAGGGGAAACAAGCAAAGGTGCCCCCCCCCCCCGCCCCCAATCCTTGAACAGTTGCTGACTACACTCTGTAATCATGGAAATGGCCAGGTTGCATAGGCAAAGCTCAGCATTGATTCCAAACATTTTTGTGTGTGTTGGAGGAACAAATATGTCATTTATCCAGCACTTTGATCCTCTTTGAGATAATTTCTATTCATATATTTTGCAAGTATGGATTTCTTGTCTGAGAATCTTCATGCATTCTGGGTTTTTAAAAACACATTTTAGTTCTGAGTGTCATTGGTGACTGAAGGACTGGGATCCTGCCAGAATTGCTTTAACGCATCTCTTTCCTTTTCAAAAAGCCTTGAGAGGTTTTTAGTTGGAAAGTCATTGTGTGTGAGGTTTGTTTTTTTTTTTTGATAAATTAAATGGAAAATGTGTTTACTTTATTATAGCTTTCTCAGCTGATTCATCAAGATGCACATCTTTATGGTAGGCTCGTTCCCTTAGAAACAGTTTTCAAAGAAGCAGCCATTTTAGTGTATTCAGGTGAAAAAGATGAAAGAAAAAGGAGCCTCTGGGAACCTTTAAAACTCCACAATTTATTCATCATAAACCTTTGTGGACTATAGCCCGAATTTCTTGAGGGAGGCTTGAGCTGCAAACTTTAGTGCTCTTTCAAGAGAAGACATCCCATTGAACAAAGCCAGGTTCCTTCTGTGTCCAGATCAGAAGGTCAGGGAGGCAGAGTTCCAGACAATGGATTATTTTCAATCTTTTTTGGAAACAACTATGTCCGTTAACCTGGATTTACAAAATCTTTAGAGCTTTGTAGGATAGATTGTCCCATCAGCTGCATGTCTCTAATCTACTTGCCTTTAGACCTCGCTTTTGGGTTCATGGTGCATTGTGTAGTTGCCTCACTTTGTGCTTAGCTAGCTTGCAACTTCAGCCTACATTGTAACCACTAAAACTGGTGGAAATACATTGAGTCAGAGTGTGATTAATGTGGCTTGTGTTGCCAGGTAGATGGAAGCGGGATGAAGCAATCGCAACATCTTGTCACATGTCTGCTAACGTTCTGCAAGTTAATTCCATTTGTATATGGAATTCACCCAGCACTTGGAAAGTGGCATTTTGAGAAATAATTTGCTTCTGTAACCCACATTGTTGTTGTATAAATTTATTGAATAGGTTTATTTATTTATTTCAAATATTTGTACCCCACCCTTCTCAACACCTGGGGGGGGGGGGGACTCGGGGCGGCTTCCATCCAGCAACGATTCGATGCCTCCATGTGCACATAATAAAATACATAATAAACCAATAATTGCATACAGTTAAAACATTAAGTCAATGCAATTAAAACGTAATTAAATATACCAGCCTTGTGGCCTTATTTAGCCAAATTCTGTGGTCGGAGACTCCATCTAGCTTGTCCATAGTCCATTACCATAGCAATTGTCATCATCATTGTCCTTGTCAGCATAATTATCTGAAGGCCTGGTCCCACATCCACATTTTCAACTTCCTTCTAAAAGAGAGGAGGGATGAAGATGACCTGATTTCCCCGGGGAGTGAATTCCGCAGGCGGGGGGCCACTACTGAGAAGGCCCTGTTCCTTGTCCCAGCCGAGCGGGGTCAAGAGCAAGGCCTCCCTAGAAGATCTTAAACTTCGAGGTGAGATGTAGAAGGAGATACGTTTGTACAGGTACACTGGGCCGGAACTGTATAGGGTTTTATAGGTTAAGACCAGCACTTTGAATTGTGCTCAGAACTGGGTCAGCAGCCAGTGGAGCTGACATAGTAGGGGGATGGTATGCTCTCTGTATGACTCTCCAGTGAGTAGTCTAGCTGCTGCCCATTGGACTAGTTAGTGTTTCCGAACAGTCTTCAAAGGCAACCCCACATAGAGCGCGTTGCAGTAATCTATTCGGGATATAACAAGAGCATGGTTGTAGCTTATTGTATTACACATTGTGTTACAAATTTCCAGGGAAAGTGTAACTTTAGGTTAGATAAGAAAATAGTATCAAAATAGAAAGGTTTGTATCAAAATCCCTTTAAATGCCTTAAATCTCAGAGGTTAAGATCATCCAAGGAGGCCCTGCTCTTGGTCCCACCTCCTTTGCTGGCGCGACTGGTGGGCTGATGAGAGACAGGGCCTTCTCAGTGGTAGCCCCTCACCTGTAGAACTCCCTTCCCAACGATATTAGAGTAGCCCCTTCTCTCTTGACCTTCAGGAAAAAACTTAAGACATGGTTGTGGGACCAAGCTTTTGACACAGTGTAATAAGTGACCAAGAATCAATGTGATTGATAAATGGAATGGCCCCGGATTATGTTTTGGATGGCGTGATTTTGATTGATGTTTTAATAATTTCATGATTTTATTCTTTGGTTTTAACTGTAATTGTTTATTTGATACTTGTATGTATGGCATCAAATGGCTGCCTGTTGTAAGGCTGCCTTGAATTCCCTCCAGGGTGAGAAAGGCGGGATATAAATATGGTAAATAAATAAATAAAATGTCATTTAAAGTAAACAGATTTTTCTCCTGACACCTTAAAGTAGCTCTATTCACACTTACAACTTTACTTCCAAAATGTAACATCCCTGTTTCTAGAAGATCTTGCATACTACAGACAGTCTCCAAGTTTACAAACAAGATAGGTTCTGTAGGTTTGTTCTTAAGTTGGATTTGTATGTAAGTTGGAACAGGTACCTTTGTAGGGGTAACTCAAGTCAAAAATATATATTTGTTAGCTTTTGACAGCATAGGGAAGGGCTATCACCCCGGTGATGTTTGTTTTGTTGCCTGTGCCCCTATTCAGAAGATTTCACCCCACTTTCTGTCTCTGTGAGAATTGGATTTTGAAAAATTTGGCTTGTTGTGGAAACAAGGATTGGTGAGAAAGCTTCAGTGGAGACACCTTTTCCCCTTAATAATTCTTTCAGGAGTGGATTTTCCTTCCTCGGGATAGATTCCTCTCACTTCCTGTTGTCTCAGCCCTGTTCTTAACAATGAGTCGTTTGTAAGTTGGATGTTTGTATCTCAGGGGCTGACTATGTTTGTGACTCAATAACTGACATGATAACTCAAACAATTTCCAATGAATCAGGATATAAATTATTAATATTACGTTTTTCTGACAGGTGTGTTGAGATACCAGGGTTCATATTCCCACTCTGTAATGGAAACCCAGTGGGTGACCTTGGATAAGCCACATTCTCTCAACCTCAGAGAAAGACAATGGCAACCCCCCTCTGAACAAATTTTGCCAGGAATATTCATTATAGGTTAATGTTATGGTCATTATAAGTCACAAATAACTTGAAGGCATACAACAACAACTTTGGATTTCAGATCTCTAGCCCTTTGCTTGGTTATCTGTTGCACATCAAACTGTGGGAAACTACTAAAAGCATTTCTAACATCATCATTCAACCTAAAATTTAAAATCAGAACATTCCATGTGTCATTTGCTCACTATTCGGAGAGCCTGGTTGGTACATCAGTTATCTTTGTTCTTCTTTAATTACTAGATCAGTTGTAGCACCTGCTTGGACTAAACTGCTCTCATTATTTTTTTCCTCAGCTTTTGTTCTATAGAATGGATTATACGTAAATGTCAAACATCTACCAAACAGAAGCTAAAATGATCAGCAAGCCCAATAACACTGTTGGGGTTTGTGGTGTGTGTGTGTGTGTGTTTGAGTGAACGTATCTCCCCGTAGGTTTAAAAACTGAAAGCACTTCAAAAACCTGACCCAATTTTCAGAAATGACTTTTGCTTTGGACTCTAAATTTGTAATTGCATAGATGGAGTTAAAAATATCCTTAGTGGTTTGAAAGTTGTTAGCATGACAGCTGCATTTATGTTATAAATCTGTCCCAAGAGTCTATAATCATCCTAGAAGTTACGGTAGATCGCTATGGCTTTGCCTTTTAACTTAATCTTCAAAAGTAGGGTAAATTTACATGCGTTCTCTACGACTTTGACGGCAAATGTGTTGATTTGATTTTCAAGGGGGAATCTCTAGTTTTTTTTTATGTTTGGGTTATTGGAGTTAAGAGTGTTAGTGCAAATGAGATTCTGGGTGCCCCGGAATGTATTACTGGGAATTTCAATGAGACTTTTGTCCTCAGAAATGGATGATATCCATTGATTCTTTATCCCGTATATTTTGCTAGTATATATGTGCACTGAACTGTGAGTCATTCATTTTGGAAGTTCCGTTTAGGCAGATTGGGTCTAATTCCATGAGTCAGAATTCATGATCCAACATTTGACTTCTCTGTTTCTTCCTCCATCTTCTTCGTTTTGCCATTTCTGTTGGATCTGTAATTGGTTAAGTGAAGGAACCCAGAGAGTGCTCACCAATAGTTCCTCTTCATCCTGGAAAGAAGTGACGAGCGGAGTGCCTCAGGGTCCCATCCTGGACCCGGTCCTGTTTCACATCTTCAGTAATGACTTAGATGAAGAGTTAGAAGGCATGATCATGAAGTTTGCAGACGACACCAAATTTGGAGGGATAGCCAAAACTCTAGAAGACAGGAGCAGAATTCGAAATGATCTTCACAGATTTGAGAGAGAGGCCAAAATTAACAAAATGTTCAACAGAGAGAAATGCAAGATACTCCACTTAGGTAGAAAAAAATGAAAGGCAGAGATACAGAATAGGGTATGCCTGGCTTGATAGCAGTACGTGTGAAAAAGTTTTTGGAATCCTCATAGACAACAAGTTAATCATGAGCCAAGAATGTCATGCGACTGCTACAAAAGCCAATGGGATTTTGGCCTGCATAAATAGAAGTATAGTGTCTAGATCCAGGGAAGTTATGCTACCCCCTCTATTCTGCCTTGGTCAGGCCACACCCGGAATCATACTGTGTCCAATTTTGGGCACCACAATTGAAGGGAGATGTTGACAAGCTGAAATGTGTCCAGAGGAGGGCAACTAAAACGATCAAGGGTCTGGAAAACCAGCCCTATGGGGAGCAGCTAAAAGAGCTCGGCATGTTTAGCCTTCAGAAGAGAAGGCTAAGAAGAGACATGATGATGGCCAAGTGA
Organism: Anolis sagrei; assembly: GCF_037176765.1. Taxonomy (NCBI): domain Eukaryota; kingdom Metazoa; phylum Chordata; class Lepidosauria; order Squamata; family Anolidae; genus Anolis; species Anolis sagrei. The sequence continues at coordinate 92,673,631 of NC_090021.1, forward strand.
GGGGAAGTCTTAGGGAGGAGGGAGCAAGCTTGTTTTCTGCTGCCCTGGAGACTAGGACGTGGAACAATAGCTTCAAACTACAGGAAAGGAGATTCCACCTGAACTTTAGGAACAACTTCCTGACTGTGAGAGTTGTTCAACAGTGGAATTCTCTGCCCCAGGGCCTGGTGGAAGCTCCTTCTTGGGAGGCTTTTAAGCAGATGCTGGATGGCCATCTGTCAGGGTGGCTTTGAATGCAGTTTTCCTGCTTCTTGGCAGGGGTTTTACTGGATGGCCCACGAGGTCTCTTCCAACTCTTTGATTCTATGATTCTGGTACTACCTAGGCTGATGAAGCATTCTGGAAAACCTAGAACCTTGCACACATTTGTGGCACATTGATCTCTAGTAAAGATACTATCCGATTGCAACACAGATGAGTGTGGCTACGTCAGATTCCCAAATAACAAATTTTGTGTTTCAGTTTTCATTCAGGCAAAAAAGCCTTTTCAGTATTTCACCATGGTCTCTGAGGCTAGAAATGAGTGTTGCTGTGTGCTTCCTCTTGTACACTACTTTAACACTTGATTTTATGGCTTGCATTAAGTTGGAGTTCCCCATGGCATCAGAGCTGGAATATAAGCCAATAAGAAGACACATTATATTGAAACAAGAGTTCTTTGGTTTAGATGTAATGGGAATTTCTGGTTCAATGTAAGTCAATCGTGAGAAGACTAGTGCTCAGCCCCAACACTTACTTGCAGTTTGATTTTTGAAAGCTAAAATATTAATTTAATCTGGGCTGTGCTATGTGAATAGGCAAATCATAGTCTGATATTGACTAAAAATCGGAAAATACTATTTGAAATGAGTTGCAAACCATGGCTTCAGCCACTGAAAGCATTATTGGTTTTTTTGCTCTCATAACCCATAGCTGTGCTTCCTCTAGAGATATTCATAACATAGAAACTGTAATGTGAAACAGATCAAATAGAGAATATTTAGCTCTTTCTGTTGCTTTCATGACAATCTTTTTAACACCTTACTCACACATCAGTGGGTTACGTCCTCTTCACATTCAGCTATGAAACATGAATCTATTGTGTGTGTTCTCTGTCCTGAGGGATTTACAAAAGATCTTTAGTTTGCATGTGGCTGGAAGGCTCATTAATTTGGAGCACTGTGTGTATATTTTCTCACCTGTGCAATAACGGGTTGTATTCTTCTTTTTAGTTGAAAATATATTAAACAGGAAAAAAAAACCCTGCAGTGCTCAACCTCTCAGCCATTCACATTTATTTATTATTTGTTTGTTTGTTTCACTTATATATTGCTTTTCTCAACCCCTGGGGGGACTCAAAGTGGTTCACAACCAATAATTGGCAAATTTATTTATTTATTTATTTATTTATTTATTTACTGTATTTATATACTGCTCTTCTCAGCCCGTAGGTGACTCAGGGCGGTTTCAGGGCAAAATTCAATCCCTCCAAAGCCAAGGGGCCACCACTGAGAAGGCCCTGTTCGTCATTCCCACCAGACGCAGCTCTGAAGGTGGTGGGACCGAGAGCAGGACCTCCTCAGCTGATCTTAAATTGGTCCAGCTCCAGAGCTTTTTAGACGATACCAACTACCTAGATCAGTCACAGTCTGGTTTCAGGCCTGGTCATGGCACCGAGACAGCCTTGGTGGATGACCTCCGCAGAGAGCTGGACAGGGGGAGTGTGACTCTGCTGGTTCTCTTGGACATCTCAGCGGCTTTCGATACCATCGATCATGGTATCCTTCTGGGTCGTCTCTCTGGGATGGGCCTCGGGGGCGCGGTTTTGTCGTGGCTCCGGTCCTTCCTGGAGGGACGGACCCAGATGGTGAAGCTGGGAGACGCCTGCTCTGACCCCTGGCCTTTGACCTGTGGGGTCCCGCAAGGCTCTATCTTGTCGCCCATGCTCTTCAACATCTACATGAAACCGCTGGGAGAGGTCATCCGGAGTTTTGGAGTTGGGTGCCATCTTTATGCAGATGACACACAACTCTACTACTCTTTTCCACCTAATTCCAAGGAGGCTTCTCGGGTGCTGGACGAGTGCCTGGCCGCTGTGTTGATCTGGATGAGGAAAAACAAGCTGAAGATCAATCCCGACAAGACAGAGGTCCTCCTGGTCGATCGTAAACCGGATCGGGGTATAGGGTGGCAACCTGTGTTGGACGGGGTTACACTCCCCCTGAAGCCACAGGTCCGCAGTTTGGGTGTCCTCTTGGATTCTTCGCTTACACTTGAGGCTCAGGTGTCGGCGGTATCCGGGAGGGCCTTTGCACAACTGAGACTTGTGCGCCAGCTGCGACCGTACCTCGTGAAGGCAGATCTGGCTGGGGTGGTCCACGCCTTGGTCACCTCTAGAATGGATTACTGCAATGCGCTCTACGTGGGGCTGCCCTTGAAGACGGCTCGGAAACTTCAATTGGTCCCGCGGGCAGCAGCCAGGATGTTAACCGGGGCCCATTATCAAGAGAGGTCTACCCCTCTGTTTAAGGAGCTCCACTGGCTGCCATTTATTTTCCGAGCCCAATTCAAGGTGCAGGTGCTCACCTACAAAGCCCTGAACGGTTTGGGACCACCCTACCTACGTGACCGCATCTCCATTTACGAACCCACACGCTCACTCCGATCATCTGGGGAGGCCCTGCTCGTGATCCCACCCACGTCGCAAGCACGTTTGGTGGGGACACGGGACAGGGCCTTCTCTGTGGCGGCCCCCCGACTTTGGAATGCCCTTCCAAAAGATCTCCGACAGGCCCCTACTTTAGCAGTTTTCAGAAGGAACCTAAAAACCTGGCTGTTCCGATGTGCCTTCCCAGATTAGGAATTTCCCCTTCCCAAGTCCTAGAAGCACCTTAGCACAACCGATGTTACTGCACACCGCACCTTTTAATCCATGTTCCTCCTGCCATCTCAGCATTTTAACCCCTGTACCCCATTGCGCCGGCCGAACCAGTTTTAATTGTGTCTTGAGGTAGTTATTGTTGTTATTTTGCTTGATTGCTTTGATTTGCTTTGTTTAGTATTGTGTTATGTTTTTATTGTATTGTGTTTTGAGGCTCCGGCCTGTGTAAGCCGCATCGAGTCCTGCGGGAGATGCTAGCGGGGTACAAATAAAGTTAATAATAATAATAATCTTAATACTCTACCTGGCTCATAAAGGGAGAAATGTTCAGATAGCAAAGCTGGACTGGAACCAGAACACCGCAAAGTAAGGAAAACCAATCATTAGCAGTGCATAGAAAGAGGTTCAGCTGTCAATCATAAGAAATGTTGTCTATTTTCTAGCATGCTCAGTTGTTATTTCTCTTATTGGCTACAGCTTGCTCCTGTTACAGAGTGATGCTAGCCAGTCAAAGATCATCAGGCATAGTGATCAGCAGAGTCTTGCAGATTTCTCACTGAAGAAAAAGGAAACTGAAATAGAGAATGACAACAGCGTAAACTAGTCAACTATGTAGGACAGTGAGGGTTTTTGTTTTTTTCAGGAAAAAATTACCTGATTTGTGAATCATTGCTGAAAGGGAGTGCGTTTTGACAATTATAAAAATATTTGCTCAAATCCCTTCTTTTTATACTTACTTTTATCTATGCTAGAGGTGGGGATTTTGAAGCCTTCCAGATGTTGCTGAGCTATAATTCCCGACAGCTTTAGCAGCATTACTGATAGTGATGAATGCTGGAAGTTTTTGAATTGTATTTGTGCCCCTCCTGATTGACACCATCTGCATATCTGACCTTCCAAGGCCACTGTGTGTAAATCAAGCGCATATATAACACCAGGCCTTGAGTTAGCATGGTTAAGCAACTGGGCACTTAACTTCCTAACGCATGGTTTCTGAGGTCAGAAATGTCATTAGCATTGGTCTAGTGCAGGGGTGTCAAACTCATTTTCACCGAGGGCCACATAACCCTTATGGTTACCTTCAAATGGCTTGTTGTAATTGTAAGACTGTATAAATGTGGCTATATTGTCTTGATACTGAAAGCCACATGGGCCACATGAAATGATGTGGTGGGCCAGGGTTGTGGCGCAGCTGGTTGGGAGTCAGCTGCATGAAAAATCACTACTGACCGAAAGGTCATGAGTTTGAAACCAGCCCGGGTTGGAGTAAGCACCTGACCATTTGTCTAGCTTGCTGTCAACCTTCGCCGCCTGAAAGACAGTCGTAACTGTCAAGTACAAAATGTAAGTCCCGCTTAGCGGGGAAGCTAATTTAACTAATTTACAATGCCATGCTATAATTTAACTAATTTACTATGCCAAAAAACTCTCCAGCAGCGTGCAAAAGAATGAGGAAGTATTCTATCACTGTCACAAGTAGATGGTAAAGTGACAGCTCCCATGGTGGCCGGAATTCAAAGCATACCCTCATGAAGCTGAAAGTTAAATAGCCTCTATGTGTCTGTCTGTCTGTATATGTTGTGTGTCTATGGCATTGAATGTTTGCCATGTATGTGTGCATTGTGATCTGCCCTGAGTCCCCTGTGGGGTGAGAAGGGTGGAATATAAATACTGTAAATAAATAGGCCTTGTGCTTGACATGTGTAGCCTAGTGGACAGACAAGTTGAATCTTTTGATAGATACAGAAATGTACTGAAGGAAAAGCACTGGACTAATAATTCCAAAAAAATTATGTCACAATGAGAATGATGTTGTGACTGCAATCTTTGTGGGCTTGGTGCTCATGAGGACGCTGAAGGAACAAGAAAGAAGCTCAGCTCAGACCCTTTTCTGGTCCAGTGTTCTCATTGTCTATGAAATTGCCAAAATTAGTGTCTGCTTGCAGAGGTCACTGTTGCTTTTGCTGTGGGGGAAGTTGTCTAAAGTAAAATGGCATGGGTTTGGCCAGCAAAGCACTTTACTTTGCCGCATACACCGGCAGGTATCAACTCTGTCAGCCTGCCAGGGACAAAGGAACAAAGAGAGCAGGAAGAAAGAGAAAAAAACCCCACTCTCTGGAAAAGATGAAAACAACAATAGAAATCAGGTGGAGGGAGAAGAAGACACCTTACATAATCCCTCCCTCCAAAACAAACTTGTCAGCCCTTCTGCGAATATCCCCATTTATGAGTGACTGCTCCTGTGCACTGGTCCAGAGCAGAAGATCAAGAGTGCAGAGCAAATTATAACAAAGTGAATAATCATACTTGATTTGTCAGTGGTTTAGATAAACTGGTTGAAGGGGGAATCTCCTGTCACTAGCATTTGAAAAGACAAGGATGCCCTGGACAAAAACCTGCCTGAAAGTGTCAAAGCAAGCAAGTATGCCGTTAATTCACCCCTTAGGAATAGCTGGCTAGTGATAATGCAGTGGATCACACTGTCTCTCTTTCCCATTATCCAAGCAGAGCAGAGCAATTTTGGGATGGCATCCAAGAACTGGGTTGGGGAACAAGTGAGCCAAAGGGTGACATAGTACAAAGAAAGTGTTTTGCTCAGGACTATATATTTTGGTATGTCTGTACAATTATAGGAGCTCTGAACTATAGTTGGCATAAACCATGGTTACATTTTGTATCTGAACAGAATCTGTAAGTGAATCCCCCATTCCTTGGTTTTTATATTGGCAGATGCATTTAAGAGCTTTCAAAGGGTTTTGAATCTTACAGTAACAGGCATTAGCAGTGATTACTAACCTTAGTCCCTAGATGTTGGCCTACAGTGTGTAATTCTGGCCAGCCTGATGACTCTGCTCTTTGTTATTGCTGATGGTTAGCTTATTCACAGATTTTACTACATTTTAGGAATTTTAAAATAACTTGTATAATTTTTACTGGGATTTTGCGTACATTATTGCTTTTATACTTATCTATATAAATAAAAATGTAATGTTTGTATATGGGATTAACATTACTCAAAAACCACTGGATGAATTGACACCAAATTGGGACACAAAACACCTATCAGGCCATCACTCCTAAAAATACTGAAAAACACAGCAGAAGATACTTAAAAAGCCAAAAAATAATAAAACATTGCAACACATGCACAAAACCACACACACATATATGCAAACACAGGTATACACAAATATATACACACACAAAACACATATACTCAGACTGGGACACAGCCACGTGTGGCAGGGGATGGATAGTGTTATATATTTGTATACTTGTATATTGTGTATTGTGGTTCAAATGTGGCACCACAGTGCTTCTGTGAGCCGCCCCAAATCCCCCTGAGGGTGGGGTCCAAATAAAGATATTATTATTATTATTATTATTATTATTATTATTATTATTATTATTATTTCCTCATCCAGGTTTCTAGTCATGCTGGATCTGGGTTATATGATGGTGTTGTGGTTATAGTGGCAGTATCAACTGAGCTCAGAGGAAACTTTGAGGAACATGAATGTATAGGGATGGAGAATATGTGGTCTTTGCCGATGTTGAAGTACAATTGGCTAAGGCTAATGAAGGCGCCATCCACCATCTGGGTGGGGGGGGGGCATATGTTCCCCATACCTGCCACAGCAACAGCTGGAGGGACACTGCTGTAACTTTGAAATGCCACAGTGGTGGGGTCTCCTATACTTCTGTTTGATGCAATAATAAAGCATTTTCATGAAATAGGTGGTTCATGGTGATTTAATAGACCACTAGTATTATTAACGTTACAAGTTGAAATATAAGAAGAAAGAAATCTAGTCCTGAAGGAAATGCACTGTAAAAAAATTAAAATATGCAGAAAAGAGAACTCATGCTCAACATTTAGAAATGCTTTACAAAATAAAGCCCTTGGATTTAATCAACCAAATCTCAAATTCAGAGTTTGTTCAGTATAATTTTGAGGCCTGACAACATACTGAATTTCAAAAATTCCTCTTCAGTGACTTGAGCTATGTATATAACTATGGCACAAGTCACTTTGTTGTTCTGCATTTATGTGGGCGTAAGTTTCACAAGTTTTATGTACACTGAAATATCATGTCGTGTTAAAACTGAATTTGGTAGTGCTTAATTGAGATTACTCAAATATTTCTGAATTTGTAGCTAGCTACCCTTTCCCCCTCAAATTCCTGTGTGCTATATTATGGACTCTTTTCGAGGCAGTTGTTTAGAATATCTTGCCAGACTTGTAATGTCGAAGCTAAGTAGAACAAAGCTGACATTTAAAGCACATGGTGGCATTTTCTCTCCTCCTGTAGTGTGATAGAGCAATCCTTTGCACAAGTACAAAGAGAAGTTGTCAGCTTGTCTGGAATGTTTTTCTGTAAGCTTTAAAAACACCTCTATTTTAAAATAAAAATCAAAGAAAACAATTAATTTTTTAAAATCCCAAAATAGCCTTTTGGGGTATACAATGGTTTTAGAGGACCTTACAGTCTTGTAAATTGTTTATTTAATCATGTTTACATTATTATGCTAATTTGTTTTTATTAATTGATATCTGATTATTGTTTGTGTTGTATTATTTATTGTATTTGTTTGTTTTGCTGTAAGCTGCCCCGAGTCTGTCCCCCCCTGGGAGAGGGGGTGGGATATAAAGAAGAAGAAGAAGAAGATGATGATGATGATGATGATGATTATTATTATTATTATTATTATTATTTTCTTACTCTAGCTCAGCATTTCTCAACCTTGGGATCGGGACCCCTGGAGGGGTCGCGAGAGGGGTTTCAGAGGGGTCGCCACAGACCATCAGAAAACATAGTATTTTCTGTTGGTCATGGGAGTTCTGTGTAGGAAGTCTGGCCCAATTCTATCATTGTTAGAGTTCAGACTGCTCTTTGATTATAGGTGAACTATAAATCCCAGCAACTCCCAATTGACAAAATCAATCCCTACCCCACCAGTATTTAAATTTGGGTGTATCGGATATTTATGCCAAATTTGGTCCAGTGAATGAAAATACATCCTGCATATCAGATATTTACATTACGATTCACAACAGTAGCAAAATTACAGTAGCAACGAAAATAATTTTATGGTTGGAGGTCACCACAACATGAGGAACTGTATTAAAGGGTTGCGGCATTAGGAAGTTTGAGAAACACTGCTCTAGCTTGTACCTATATTCTTCTCTGCAGTAACCCTCTCTCATCATATACAATTAGTAACTCTGTTAAAACTGTCGGTCTTGATTCTATTACAGGTTAACACTGAAATACAGCTTAGCATAAATATCTGATCTAGATTGTCTTTATTGATAAGCCTCTCCAACTTTATTCCTCAGTTGTACCTGAAAAATTACCTGATTTGCTTCTCTTCAGCAAAATACCTGATACTTATTCAAGCAAAGTAAACAGGCAGGTACAGGATGGTTGTATCTATAGTCGACTAGCAGAAAAGGAAGAAAACCTCTTTCTTTCTGGATCAAATAGAAATGCAAGGTAAGAAAGGAACAGGTTACAGGCAGAAGTCAAATAATTTTTGAAATCTGCTTTGTCTCTTTTTTTTTTTTTGCTATTTCTGTGATTATAAAATGATCATTGGCAATCTTACCTAATCCTGGCAACAGCAAAAAATCTTAAGATATGAGGCAGCACATAAATTTGCAGAAAAAGATGGTCTAATCCACTGGGATACATATAATCTGAAAAGAAATTCACACTGTGTGGATTCTTCAGTCTTTCCTACAGAGAACAAGGTACTAATTTATAGAACGTCACAGCTGCCTATGAAGGCTGGCACATGATGGAACAACAGCTGTGGCTTTCTCTTATCTCTTCCCTTCAGCCATGTATATAGTAGACTCAACAAACTTCTTGGTGCCAGACTTAGTGAGACTTGTCCGGTACTACAGTCAAATGTTTATCATCATGTAGTCACAGCTCATATCTTAGGTCAGATATACAATGTCCTCAGATGCAACTCAAACTAAGCCATCATGTCATCCATAGAGTCTTCTAAACCAATGTTCTTCAACCTTCCTAATGCCGCAACCCCTTAATATAGTTCCTCATGTTGTGGTGACACCCAACCATAAAGTTATTTTTGTTGTTACTTCATAACTGTTAGCTTGATAGTGTTGTGAATTGCAATGTAAATATCTGATATGCAGGATGTATTTTTATTCACTGGACCAAATTTGGCACAAATACCCAATACACTAAAATTTGAATACAGGTGGGGTTGGGGGGGGATTGATTTTGTCATTTGGGGGTTGTAGTTGCTGGTATTAATAGTTCACCTACAATCAAGAGCATTCTGAACATCCCCAATGATGGAATGGAACTCAGATTGGCAAACCGAATTCCCACGACCAGTACAGGAAGAGTTTAGTGGGCATTGACCTTGAGTTTTGGAGTTGTAGTTCACCTGTGTCCAGAGAGCACTGTGGACTCAAACAATCTGGACCAAACTTGGTCTGAATACTCAATATGCCCAAATGTGAACACTGGTAGAGTTTGTAGAAAATAGACCTTGACATTTAGGAGTTGTAGTTGCTGAGATTTATAGTTCACACACAATCAAAGAGCATTCCGACCTCCACCAGCAATAGAATTGGACCAAACTTCCGACATGGAACCCTCATGATTAACAGAAAATATTGTGTTTTCTGATGGCCTTTGGCGACCCCCAGATGGAGAAACACTGTTGTAAACCAATCAAGGGCATGCCACAGGAAATGTATCAAACATCACAGAAATCCTACATTTTTATAAATATTTAAGAATTCCTGTGTTATAGATGAATGTTGAATTTGATTCGTGTAGAGGGGTGGGGGGATTTCAGATAACAGGATAGATGTGTATTCACAAAGGATGTCAGAAGCTCAGGATGGAGCCATCTGTTTGACAAAGAGACCACCAAACCACTCTGAAACCAGAAAACATCTACAGCAGTTGTTTTGGTCCCTCAGACATAAGCAACATTTCCGGTGTGTGAGACGGTTATCTGTGTTCTTCTAGGATGATTTTGGAGTATGCCATCACAACAATACTTACAGATCCTGTGTTGCTTGTTTGCATTTAGGATAAGCCTGTGTTTTAGTGGGAATGTTTCAGAATAGAGTCTAAAAACAAAATAGAATCTCAACGACAACCCTAACCTCAGTTTATAACAATTTCTTCATATCTCCAAAGTTTTTATCTCTCAAGGTAGGCTGATGATACCAGCCACTAAGAAGACATTTCTCATGTGTCTTGTGATATCTTGTGATACACAAAAGAGCATTTATTTTTAGCTATGGGTTATTGCATATATACCAAAGCTCTCAAATCCCACTAGTCATTTTAATTTTGGCAACTTTCGCCAACATGTTCATTTGTTGATTAAATTTGGTTTTTCATAAATGGGAAAAAAGCAATGCAGTTACTTGTCGGTGCATTGAGAGTTATTATGGGGCAAGAGAGCTACAGTTAATATATTGTAGAGTCGGGTAGGTGTGTAATTATGTTACTGGGAAGACTGTAATGGAAATCAATTTAGTATTTTTAATGTGCCTCAGGAACCTAGAAGTGTAAAAAAATATTGTGCACTCATGAAAATACCTCTAGCTACTTAGAGAAGGGGAAAAAAACCCATATCCATATAGGATTGTATTTTGTGTCAGTAAGTATATTTCATTGATTCGGTGTTGCTTTGACATATTTTTTAAAAACAGTGTTTTATAGATCAGATTTATAGAACTAATTCCATTTTGCAGTGCAATCCTATGGCTGCCTGAACTGAACGTAAGTTCCACCGAGTTCCCAATTAACTGTACAGAGTCTCTCAGGCATGGAAGAGTAATCTTTTTGAGGCAATATCTCTATTCTTTCTGCTGAGCTCTGGATTAAGAACAGGGTTGCTATGAAAAGGAGTGGTTTGAGCAGCTGGCACTCACAGTTGCTTTGCTTTGACACCCTTTTCTTACTAGCAACTGTGTAGGGGGAAGCCTTCATCATGTTGGTGCTCGTTTCCTATTGGGAATATAGCTATTGCAGATCCGTTTTGTGGAACATTTGCTACATGTCAGCATCCTGAATTGCAGAGAAAATATCATAGCATCCCAGGGGTTGCCTTCCTCGGAAACAAGGTCTGAAACAAAATTGCACCAACAAAGGATTTGTTAGTTTTTGCTACCCATGCAAGGAAAACGCTAGCTCAGATTTGGATGAGTGCATACTTCTAACTGTATAACATTTGCAGAAATATACAGAATTGTTTTATCATGGTGAGTGAAAATAATGTAATTTTCAAAATATTGCATTACGAAACCCAAGGAAACTATCTCAAAAGCACATAATGTACTTTCTGAAATATTATGCACAAAAGAGTGGAGAAGCTGAAGGATTCATCCAGCTGCACAGATGTTCTAAATGCTCTTTCATGAGCACAAAAGGCTATTCAGTGTTGTGCCGCAAATAACTTTAAAGAGGTTTGGGCAGTGATATACTGCAGGTCTCTTCAAACATTATGTAGTTCTGATGTAGAAAGAATTTCAGTACAGAAAAAAATACCATGTGTTTGTATGGGAAAATCACATCTATGTCTTGTTTTACATCAGATACACATAGTGTGTAGGTACCAGTGTCCAAAATGCATGCATGCATGCATAGGATATATGGTTAACACTCTTTCACCACTATTTGTGGTTTTCTACATCTTTACTACACTAAACAGCTTTTCATGCAGGAAACGTATAAAGTTTGAGAGGGAGCTGAGTGACGTTGTGACAAACCACTTAAGAAAATCACAGACGTTCTTGAAACCAAGTTGTTGAAAAACATCAGTAGGTAGAAAATAAGAAGCAGGATATATCCTACAGACGTGTGCCAGTTGTATTTGATCCAAATCTGAATTTGGTAGGTACATAAGAATTTCCAATCCTGGTTGTAAATGTTGACTTTATTCCTTAGTGGTGATATTTTTAGTATTTTCTGTTTTAAACCACTGTGATAAAAATATGTTATTTTTGAAGCAACAGCATTTTGGAGTGTGGACCATTGCTAAATATTATGTTGTGGATATTTAGGTGTATCTGTTTGTGCCCCATATGAGATATCTGTTGCCAAAATATGTTTATAGAATAATTTACTGATACAGCCACTGAACATCCATGCCACGTATGTTTTTAACCCTCAGATTTGTGTGCCCTGTACAAATTAGCATTCTCAGGTACCTTAAAGTTAAAAGTCAATTTAAAGCTTTATGCTGCAAACTACTAATAACAAATCATTTTTCTACTTTGTGTGCCATCCAGGGACCTAAAGAAATAAAAACTATTTAATATAGCAATATGATCTATTTTAAAAAAATCTTTAGAGTCTGTGTAAGATTTGTGCAGTGTTTTTATTTATTTTTCTTCCATTACTTTAGACATAATCCTTGTTGTGCTGTTATCTATGCAAAAAGACCTCAGGGCACTGTATACATATACAGTACTTCTATGTTCTTTTTATTTATTTATTTATTTGTTTATTTGATGCATTTATTAACCGCCATTCTCAGCCCTTTAGGGCGACTCATGTTCTTCCCACAAACTGCCAAAATCCTTTAAGAAGATGTTAGACCAGTGGTTCTCAACCTTGCTAATACTGCGACCCCTTAATACAGTTCATGTTGTGACCCGCAACCATAAGATTATTTTTGTTGCTACTTCATAACTGTAATTTTGCTACTGTTGTGAATCGTAATGTAAATATCTAATATGCAGGATGTATTTTCATTCACTGGACCAAATTTGGCACAAATACCCAATACACCCAAATTTGAATACTGGTGCGGTGGGGGGGGGGGGTTGATTTTGTCACTTGGGAGTTGTAGTTGCTGGGATTTATAGTTCACCCACAGTAAAAGATCATTCTGATCTCCACCAATGATGGAATTGAACCAATCTTGGCACACAGAACTCCCATGGCCAACAGAAAATACTGGGTTTGATGGGCCTTGACCTTGAGTTTTGGAGTTGTAGTCCATCTACATCCAGAGAGCACTGTGGACTCAAACAGTGATAGATCTGGACCAAACATGGCACAACTGGTGGAGTTTGGGGAAAATAGAGCTTGACATTTAGGTATTGTCATTGCTGGGATTTATAGTTCACCTACAATCAAAGAGCACTCTGAACCCCACCAATGATAGAATTGAGCCAAACTTCCCACAAAGACCCCCTATGACCAACAGAAAGTACTGTGTTTCTGTTTCTGATGGTCTTTGGCAACCCCTCTGACACCTCCTCATGACCCCTCCCCGGGGTTCCGACCCCCAAGTTGAGAAATTCTGTGTTAGACCTTCAGTGCATTGTCTAGATTTTATCCTGCTACTTCGTTTTTTAGTTTATGGTTCTAATACTAATTATGATTTTAACTATAGGGTCTTATCTGTTCTTGTGTAATTTTATTTTGATTTTTTTATAGATTAGTTATTTTTAATAGTGACTTTATTGTTATTAGTTGCCTTAAGGATGGAAGGAAAAAGTATAAATATAACAAAAATAATGGAGCTAGGGTTATGAATTAAATAATTTCTGTTTGGCCACAGCATCTTTGTCGACAAAAACAGAAGGATCTACGTTCTATGAAGCCATGAAACTCAGAGAAATGGGTGGGCTGCAAACTGCATTTTTAATTTTTTCAAAATTAGCATTGCACTGCTAAATCTGCACTGCATGATCTGCAGACCACAGAAAATTTGTGGCTGATAGGTCATTCTTGCCTTAGATCTGTATAGGTTGTGATGATTATGAAGCATGATTATGATTCAGATTGCCATTGTTAGATACTATTGACTGCCTTCTAACTTCCCTTCCTGTCCCAAGTTCCTGAAATTGCAGTCGGGTATAACAGTGCAAGCCCTAAACAGTCAGCCCTGATATGAATACTGTTCAAGTATTAGAATGGCTCTGTGTGTTCTAAACATCAGCACAGTTGTGTTAGGCACACAGTAAGATCCTGTGTCCTGTGAGTATAATAGGAGGTGGTTAGATATAGGGAACGGAACAAACACTTGTAATTTGTGTAGTCCTCAAATATAGTTTTCGAGTTATGGAATGCAGTTTCTTTAAAAAGAGAATCTGCAAGTGCAGTTTGTGTTAATGAAAAGTGCTCTGAGGGATTCACTGTTTTAACATAAATTCATTCATTGAGAGAATCCCATAAATAGGGGTTTTGTTCTGTTCTACAGAATGCTTAGTATGTGCCTGTCACGTAACATGTTCCTATTTTTCAGTGTGAGCACATCAGCTTTGCCCCAGTACCCTAGAAAGAACTCTAGGTAGTAAAACAAGCATGACTGTTCTAATATAATTAGCTAGATTTTTAAAATGGGTTTCAGTCTTATAAATAAAGCTTTTGTACTACACACACTATCATTTTAAAGAAAAAGAAAAAATTATTCTTGTCAATACTTCTGTTTCTCTTATCTATAATAATAATCTCGTTTGCTGTGACATACTGTGCTTTTGTGTCAATAATAATAATAATTTTATATATATATATATATATATATATATATATATATATTCTATATAAATAAAAATGTAACATCAGGAGAAATGCCTCTAGAACATGGCCATATAACCCGAAAAAACCTACAACCCAATGTAATGTTCATTTGTGGGATTAACATAACTCAAAAACCACAGGGCAAATTGACACCAAATTTGGACACAATACACCTCTCAGGCCAACAAGTGACTATCGCTTATAAAAACACTGAAAAACACAGCAGAAGAGACTTAAAAAGCAAAAAAAAAAACCCCACTACAAAACCACATATATATATACACGCAAACACACATATATACAAAAAAATACACATATATACACACACAAAACATATATACACAGACTGGGCCACAGCAATGTGTGGCAGGGGATGGCTAGTTAATAATAATAATAATAATAATTATTATTATTATTATTATTATTATGCAGAGCAAAGGCTCTGGCATAATCCAGTACAGGTGGTCCCAGTGGTAATTGGGTGCCATGCCAAAAGAGCTCAGCTGGCATTTGACAAAATCACGATCTGTCACATTGACAAAATCACGATTTGTCACATTGACAAAATCATGATCTGTCAACTGCTAAAGGCCACCTTACTTGGATCTGCACACATCATTTGAAAATACACCACACAGTCCTAGACGCTTGGGAAGTGTTTGACTTGTGATTTTGTGATATGAAATCCAGCATATATATCTCATTTGCTGTGGCATACAATGTTTTTGTGTCAGTAAAATAATAATAACTTTATTTTTGTACCCCGGCTTCATCTCCCCGAAGGGTCTTGGGGCAGCTTACATGGGGATGAGCCCATTCAACATAGTTAAAAGGTAACACATTAAAATACACAACAACAACATCAAACAGAATAAAATAGCAACATTATAACAAAATATAAAAGGAAGCATCAAACCAACCAATGAACAATAATACTCAGTTTCTGAAGATAAGATCTGCATTATTTGAAGATAAGATCAAGCCTGAAATTTCCTTTAATTTCCATTTGTTGGGCTGGTATATAAAGATCCATGAATTTCTCCTTTATTAAATAACCATGTTTAATAACACTAAAAAAGAAAACATAATCCGTAGTGCTGGGCAGATTTCACAGTTCAGTGGAGAACCCTGGAGGCATTTGTCCCAAAAATGTCTGCAATTGGGCATGACGGAAATGTTTTATTTACCAATAACTACAATAGGATGATAATGATATCTATTTCTTACCCGCCTCTCCATGTGGATCAAGGTAGGGAATAACAACAAATAACACAACACTTAATATTAGTAAAAGGGTGGGTAATACCCTTCCCTACATTTCTTCTTTAAACAAGCTTAGTGAAAATTCCCCTGGACCATATTCAATTTAATTCATTGTACAGTGGGCCCGCCATATCCATGGATATTTGATTCTAGGATCCCACATGGATACCCCCCCCCCAAAAAAAAAAACCACGGATGGTCACATCTCATATTATTATTTCCTCTTGAAATGAATTTACATACTTCAGTATGCCTACATTCAAATTGCAGCCGTTTAATTACATGGAAGAGACAGTCCACAATACGTTAAATTCATGGATTCCAAGGGCCCACTGTACTTCACAAAAAGACGACAATGATGACAACGACAATTATGATAGGAGCTTTCATCCTATTGAGCAGCTATAAATGTGTATGTTAGGTAAAGGTAAAGGTTTCCCCTGACATATAATCTAGTCATGTCCAACACTCGGAGGTAGTGCTCATCACCATTTCTAAGCCAAAGATCTGGCATTGTCCATAGACACCTCCATGGTCATGTGGCCAGCATGACTGCATGGAGTGCCATAACCTTCCCGCAGAAGTGGTACCTATTGATCTACTCACATCTGCATGTTTTCGAACTGCTAGGTTGGCAGAAGCTGGGCCTAACAGCGGGAGCTCACCCCACCTCCAACCTTTTGGTCAGCATGTTCAGCTGCTCAGCGGTTTAACCCGCTGCACCACCAGAGAGCCCATATGTACAGGAGACTTCGATATTTCAGACTGTTTGGTATTCATGTTTAAAATAGTGGCACAATTGCCATCATTACAAATGCCTCCCCCAAACCTACCTTAACAGCCAGCAACCACATATAGTAATGGAAGCATGTGCTGGAGGGAGATCGCAATCAGAAGCAGGATCACGGTTGAAACTCCTTTTCACACCACAGCTTGCTGATGCAGGTGGAGCTAGAAATACCATCTAGCACAGTGGTTCTCAACCTGTGGGTCCCCAGATGTTTTGGCCTACAACTCCCAGAAATCCCAGCCGATTTACCAGCTGTTATAATTTCTGGGAGTTGAAGGCCAAAACATCTGGGGACCCACAGGTTGAGAACCACTGGTCTAGCAAAACATCTCTTAACTGTTTGGTATCTCTGCTGGCTGTTAGATGTAGCTTTGGGGAGTCAGGACAGGAGATGAAATATAGGTACTTATTCATGATTGCATCTGTAATGTAAGATCTCAGTTAAATAGAAGAATAGCAATGCTGCTTGTGAACACTGGATTAAAGTTAACTCCTCATGTGCTCTTGTACATTTAAACCATCAACCCATTAATGGAAGAAGTGCTATGTTGGCAAATGCCCTTTTAAATAGCATTACCACCCTTAATTCACACTTTATTGTAGCTGATGTTAACGGCTCTCACTTTATAATTCATTGTCATCACTGCTTAAACATAAACTATGAATAATATATTTATTTTACACTATTGCCAATTTTTCCAGCATGATTTATATGAGCAAAATTTCTTCTTCTTCTTTTTTAAAATCCCATTCGTGACTCACCATTCACAGTCAGGCAAGTTTCTGTTTACTCAATTAGGTCACTTTCATAAATTAATAAAATTCACAACAGTTTAAAATAATTAAAGTAGAATACATAATTAATAGCAAAGTCTGCCTAATTTAGGTCTTCATGGGAAGGATATTCATATTGGCGAGCCACCACCAGTAAAAAAAAAAAAATCAGTGGGAGTGTCTTGATTGCTTACTATGACTTCTGTTGAATCAGGTCTTGCAGACTCCACTTATGATTTAACTCAGATGTGTGGCTGTGATGCATGGGAGGTAGATTTCAAATTTTCCAGTGTCTTAGTGCTTTTTCCCAGATTTGTGTCATATGCAAACTTGATATGTATTCCTTCTACCTCCACCATCTAAGTCGGGTCCTCAAACGTTTTAAACAGAGGGCCAGGTCACAGCCCCTCAAACTGTTGGAGGGCCGGATTATAATTTGAAAAAAACATGAATGAATTCCTATGCACACTGCACATATCTTATTTGTAGTGCAGAACAAACCCCACTTAAAAACAATACAATAATTAAAATGAAGAACAATTTTAACAAATACAAACTTATTAGTATTTCAATGGAAAGTGTGGGCCTGCTTTTGGCTGATGAGATAGGATTGTTGTTTTTGTTGTTGTTGTTGTTGTGTGCTTTCAAGTAATTTCAGACTTAGGTTGACCCTGAGTGAGGCCCAGGTAAATGACCTTGGAGGGCCGTATTTGGCCTTCGGGCCTTAGTTTGAGAACCCCTGATCTAAGTAATGATTAAACGTTGAATATAACAACCATTGGACAGGACTCCGAGGCACTCCACTCCTTTCAGTTTGAATTACAGCTGTTGATCATTATTCTTTGAGTATAGTTTTCCAAGCAGTTATGGATCAATTTGGCAGTGTTCCCATCAACTCCACATCTAAACAGTTTGCTCATCAAAATATTATAGAGGTCCTTATCATATGCTTTGCTGAAATTCAGATAAATGAAATCCACTGTATTCCCAAAATCTACTAAACTGATTCAAAAACATATAAGATTAGTTTGGCAGGATTTGCGCCTGCTGTCTCCTACTGAGCACTGTATTGTCACAAAATACTTGCAGACAGACTCCTGTATAATCCATTCTAATATTTTTCCTAGTATTGAGATGAGATTGATTGGTCTGTAGTCTCCTTATATTATTGTCAGGGGTCCGAAGAAGATAGGCAAATGTAATATTAGCTAACAAATACAAAGCATGATCTTTAGAAATGTTGAAAATTTAGTCACAGGGTAAATACAGTGAAAGCGTATGTTGCATCACTTTCTAAGCAACTTTGAAACCCAGACTAATTGGCCATTATAATGATTTTAAGAGCTTTGAAACCCAGCATAATTGGCCATTTTACTGCTATCCCATTGTCTGTGCTGGCAGGGCACAATGGTAGGGTTGCCATGTTGCAGTCCCCCAAGTTTGCATACCTGATATGCATATGATGCAAATTATTCCATTGATGTATATTTTTTGCATTTGAATTATAATTATCTGAATTTAACATAGTAATAGTTCTATTTTTGTTTGCCACCATGTTTTGGTCTTTGTACTAGCCTTGTGCACTGATTTGTTTTGGACGTTTTTCTTTGGCTTATTCAACTTGTTTGGGTGCCCATATTGGCAAGGGTTTTGCCACCATGTTTTTTTTTTTACTGAAACAGACCACGTGGCTGCCGGTTGCGGCTACCTCTGTTCTATCGGAGGCCACACAGCACACAGAATTTCCCTGAGAGCTTTGCCTGTTGGGCCAATCAGAATAGAAGAAAGCTGTGACTTGTCTTATGCTTGCGATGTCTATTTAATGGAGTGAGCTCCTCCATTGTTCAGTTGTGCCCTGGCTCCAGAGAGAAGTGCTTCAGTCCAGTTGTCTTTACTGCTCACTTGCAGCTTCAATTTTTGGCTTGGCTCATTGAATTTAATTATATATTTTTTATTTTCCTAGATTATTTTCTTGATTTTGTATTTGGGGACGGGTGGGTGGATGGAGTTTGGGAACTTATGGGTGGGCATGTTTTTATTTTTGGGTGTCTCTGAGCTTTGAGTCACCCTTTAGCCTTTACTAAAGCCTTTAGCTTCTTCTCTTTCCTCCCTTCTCCCTTTCAGAAAGTACTTTTAAAATATTGTTGTAATTTAATTTCTAGTATGATTTACATATTATAAAATGTTTGGTCGGACAGTTCTGGTGACAGGCATCGTAACAACAATATTGGGTCTCTTTTTAGAGAGATACAGTGGGATATAAATAATAATAAGAGTGGTAGTAGTACTGGCAGTATACTCTCTCTCTCTGTTGTGTGAATAATCAGAATTAGGTACCTTCCTTTGTATTTTTATTTCCTGTATATGAAATTTAAAACCTGATTGGTGAAGGAGGGTATCTACCTAATGATTTGTTATTCTTTTGATTTTACTGCTGGAATCTTGTGTTGATAGGAAATATTGTAAAAATGTGGCTTATCTAGACTATCGTTTGTGATATGTTATGTTTTGATTATATTTTCAGTACAAGGAAATAGGATTGCCAGAAGAGCCTTCTTTGATAATTCGTCAATTATCCTGAATCTTTTAATGACATTCTTAAAATCTTTTCCCACTAGGCTATTTTTTTTCATATTTTGCAAATCATGTAATAATAGAACAGCAATATGGAACAGTCTTGGTGTCCTTCCCATTAAAAATGTGATTCCTACTTCTTCCTGCAGAACTTTTCAGTTTTCCGTGATCTACAGTACCTCATATAATATTTCTGATGCTTGAATGCTTTATTTATATTATTTAGATATTATACAGAAGAGTCTCGCTTATCCAACCTTCACTCATCCAACATTCTGTATTATCCAATGCAGACTCCCACCCAGATCCACAGTGTTAAATTCATAAATACAGTAATTACCACATAACGTTACTGTGTATTGAACTACTTTTTCTGTCTATTTGTTGTAAAACATGATGTTTTGATGCTTAATTTGTAAAGTCATAACATAATTTGATGTTTAATAGGCATTTCCCTAATCCCTCCTTATTATCCAACATTTTCGCTTATCCGGCGTTCTGCCAGCCTGTTTATCTTAGGCAAGCAAGACTCTCCTATATATGCTTTCTTTGTGAAGCTAGTTCATGATTTCATATTGAACTTACATCTGTTTATGTTCAGAATCCAATCTTATGAAACAAAAATGCTGACAACTGGCAGGAAATAAATCTGATTATAGCAATGTTTCTGAACCTATTTTAGGGTAACAGTGGTTGAAAAGTATCACTTGTAGAAGTTTATATGACCATGGGCGCAATAACTTCCAATATATTTCAAGCGGTACAAGACTGGAATGTATTTCAAAGTAACTGTGTTGTGTTTGGCTGCAGTCCGTAACAAAGCCAACGTTATCAACACAAAATCCAAGGGCTGCTTTTGCTTAGTAAGTAGGTACATAATTTATAGCACATAGAGCTTGACAAATGTTATGATTAGATAAACAGGACATAATTTGTCTAGTCCTAAACATTCAGTGATAATCAAAATAATTCTAATACACTGGGGGGGGGGGGGGGGGCAAGGATAAGACACATTCCTGCAAAATAAAATATAGTAATACTTCTTCATCTAAATGCTATATCTGTGGGCTAATTAAAATTCAATATGCTGGTGGTGGTTTGACTAAAAGAATAAATAAAACAAATCCAGTCTTGATAAGACAGTTCTTATTCCTGTTTCATATTATCATAAACAAAGCAGTACAGCAGGTAGTGGGATTTATCTTCTATTAAATCACTGAATCCTACTGATAACAAAAAAAAATGGATTGGAATATCTTTTCAGACAACTACCTTAAGACCACAGAGGGTATCTACTGGAGCCATAAAAGGGACCAGGACCTTCTGAGTGGAAATGCCGTAAGATCTGTTAAGTAGCCTTCATAGATACGATTAAATTTAATCATGGCTCATTGAGGTCAGTTTTACTTTGGGAAGCAAAGAGATTAGTCTGCATCAATACTACTTTTGGTTTGGTTTTGAATATATTTTTACCTGCCCTCAGTTGACTTCTAATTAAATAGACTTGGGAGAAGCTGAATAGAACTGCAAAAACTCATCTGTTTTGCACAGACAAGAAACTCCTCTCAGTGCACACAAAAATTCTGCTTCCTTTTCAGCTGTCTCTTTGCTTGTATTGAAAAGATTGGAATGTATATTAAACATATTCACTATGTGGACCATTGTTTACATTCCATTTTTGTTTACAGATTGTCGGTAGAACCTAATAGAGTCTGTCGCTAAAGCTTGATGCAGCTGAATTACTATGCCATCCATTCCTGGTGGTATATTGCTTGCCTCACAGGAGTATGCAATTCCACCGCTGTAGAAAGGCAGTGCTGTGGAGAGATTCAAGGGGAAAGAAACAAAGCCACCCTCACACACATTTACAGGTTTCTCTTTTGCAGATACAAATATTTGTGTTTTGTTCTCTCAAGAAATGACTAAATAATCCAAATTGACTCTATGGACAGTTTCCCCTGGAAGTTAACCATAAAATTGCACTGCAGAACCTAGAGATCCCTAGAGAGCACTTCTCTAGGCATTTGTAGGCCCTTCAGTGCAGTTTTGTGGTCAACCTTGTGCTTCAAAAGAGTTTTTTATTCATCGTTTTCCCACTTTTGCAGGGGTTCTGTGACCCTAACTTCAGTGACTGTAAATATCTCCAAAGTAGGTCAGATACTAGAACAGTTCTGTCCGAGCTTACCTGTCCGAACGTATCTCCCTCTATGAACCATCACAGAGGTTAATATCATCTGGGGAGGTCCACCTTCTTGGCAAGTGCGGTTGGAAGGGACAAGAGACAGGACCTTCTCAGTTGTAGCTCCTCAGCTCTGGAACTCCCTTCCCAGCGAGATTAGATCAGCGCTCTCCCTCCTGACCTTTAGAAATCGAACAAAGACATGGTTGTGGGATCAAGCCTTTGGCTAATAAATAATGCAGTAAGAATAATTAAGGAACATGTGCAATGACAATTCGGAATGGCTAGGATATACATTCACACCTAGCTCCAGCAGACAAGAGTCCTTTGTCCCACCCTGGTCTTTCCACAGATATATAAACCCATTTTCTTAGTTCCAACAAACCTCACTACCTCTGAGGATGCTTGTCATAGATGCAGGCGAAACGTCAGGAGAGAATGCCTCTAGAACATGGCCATATAGCCCAAAAAAATCTACAACAACTAAGAAGGTCTGTTGTTGAAATGAACATTTGGGCTGTAGCTTCAGGCTGTATTTCAGACGAAAGAAGTGGCAAAACCACCTCTAAATTTGCATTCCCTAAGAAACTCTATAAAATTTATGCGGTTGTCATATGTCAGAAGGCAACTTGAAAGCGTACAGAGTATGCATCTGACAGAACAATGCTAGCTTAGCACTTAGTTGATGTAGGCGAGGGAAGTGCCATAGCATGTTTTGATGGAGTTGGTCCATATCATTAGTCGTCAGTTGTGTACAGCAATTTCCAAATGTTTCATTATTTGTTAAGTTATGCACTGTTGAGGAGATATTCAACCTGTTTTTGTTTCACAGTTAAGTTGTAAGGTCTTAGTTGGCATTGCACCATTTTTCATCGAAGCCCAGCTCATCCAAGAGCTTTCTTGTTTTGTCCACCATATTTTTATATAAGCACAAGACAGCAGGCTTTTCGTTCTCTCGATGATTATTATAATAAAAATTGTTCTGACAGGGATGCTTGCCTATATTGCATTCTGTTCTGTCTGTGTATATAGCCTAAGGGGAGAACTGGAGAAGCTGTCAAGAGAAATTTAGTGAGCCTTGGCAAAACAGTGGCATTTGTCCATCTTACTCTTCTTACTTCTCAGACTGCCTTAGTTATATCTATGTACCTGTCACTTGCTTTGTCTGGTATGTTGTTTCCAGTTTCCAGGTGCAATATAGTTGTGAAAGGCTAAAGTGCTTATTGCTTTGTTTACACAAAGAAGTAGTGAAAGCACCAAGAGTTTGGATGTCATGAAACAGGAATGGTTTAAATTCCTACAGCTAATGTTTTGACATGGACAGATTTGTCCGCATTTGGACAATCACCTGACCCCTCAATTTCATCTCTGAATTAGCATTTTAGCTGTCTGCACAGATAGTCTCTTTATGGGAATGAATGAGCAACCAAGGAAATATTACATTAACTATAATTTTCCATGTAATCTAAACTGGCAACCTATAGTTAAAAGCTTTGAAACAAGCTAGGATATTAAGCCATAATTCACAACTGAATTAATGTCCTAAGATTTTCTGAAGATATATGTATGTATATGTGTGTGTATGGATATATATATAGAGAGAGAGAGGGGGGGGTTATATTAAATAAGACACTGTTATTAATGGAAAGATTCGTATCTTGTTTGCTAGCTTTCTTGTTTGCTAACTTAGAAAAAGTTTTGCAAACTGCTAAAGAATGTGCTCATATCTTAGTTTGTAAAGCTAATATAAGCTTGCCCAAAAAGTCCTTTTCAAACTGCAGTATGAGCTGCTGAGTAATTTCATTCTTAAGAAAATCCTATGTAATCCATGGGGTCTCCGTAAGTCAACAAACACCTTGAAGGCAGTTCTGAAGGAATTAACTTTAATAAGTGTAGACATGGCTAACGTCTGTGAAAGGGTTTCTACAATTCCCAGGAAACTTTGGTTTGAATTGCTTATTTAACAAACTGGAATTTATTTTAAGCCACAGTAACAAGAAGCTAAGAGTCTGCTAGAATGGAAGTTCATTGGGCTCTTGGTATCTATTGAAAGTGGGTTCCAAGACTCCATGAATATCAAAATCTGTGGACGCTCAATCTCATTGTATATAATGATGTCGTAAATTCGTGTGCTTTATATAAAATAGTAACATCATTTTTTTTTGTCTTTTTGTGCTCTCTTTGGCAACACATATGCTAAAATTCAAATGATACAAAGAAGATTAGCATGGCCCTGTGCAAAAATTCCTGAAGCATTCCATATTTTTTACCGCCAGTATTTTGTATATACAGGAACAACAGATTTTCCCTCCTTTTATGTGGTTTTCAAAGAGAGAAACTCTAGTGAAGATAAACATAATTAATCTAAAAAATTATTTATTTATTTATTTTGCTTTTGGTGAAATTCTTTAGAAATATATATTTTCAAGCTGTAGATGGTTGAATCCATGGATGCAGAGGGCCAGCTGTATCCTCTGGTTTATTTCTCCTCATGGCAATAGAGGAGGAAGGGGAAGCCACAAGAAGACTCTTTCCTACTAGACACATGGTGCTAAAATGTAATTATTTGGAAATTCTTGATTATTAAAGGGATTTGATTAAAATCTGTGAAGATTTCCATGTTATTAGCATTGTAATGTAATCCTTTAAAAGTGTTTTTTAAATGCAGGGATTTTTTTGATTTGCTAGTTAAGTCTGATGCTGTAGTCATCTACAAGTGTATGTTTTTCACACGAACAGCAGTATTTATGTGCGATATGCCATCTTCAGTGGCCCTCGTTATGTCTTGTTCCTGATAACTCAGTCTTAGCAGTTTTTAAAGGAAATCTGTCAGAAGCATCCACTATATTTTGCATGTGTGTATCTTTTGCGAGATGGGAGTAAATATCTAAACAGTTCTCTCTTTTATTGCAGGAAAAATCTGACAGACGTTTTTGAGAAGATGTGGTGAATAAAACCTACTTGTATCTTCAGGGGGGAAATTCTGGTAAGCAAATCTTTTTTTGCAGTTTTCCCCATTAAATTTTCCAGCTGTTTTGTTCCAATGTAATTTCTACTGAGATTGGAAACCTATAATTTTGCAAGATGGTCACTGGTGTGGGCAATATTTTATTCCTTTTTGTTTTGTTTTCTTTTTTGCATGAAGACTCTTGAGTTATAATGAGAAACCTTGAAAGAAACCAAGCTGAGCCTTGAGGCGAGGAAAGCACTAGAAAGTTTAATTTCTCAAATGGCTTCTACTTATTGTACTGTGGCTTTTGTAAAGTACTTAAAAGCCTTGCAGCTAGAAATCTAAAGTAGGACTATCAGAAAGCCTTGCCTTAAAAAAACATTATATTACCATGAGAACTGGCACAATAGTTTCTATAGAAATAGTGACACTCAAAAGTATGAGAAAGGTACATAGAAATTATCTTGTTACAGACAGTATAATAAGCATACCACCTTTCTTTCTCATCTCCACTACCTTCTCTAAAGTTGCCTGATTCTTCTTTGATATAACTCATTTTGCTACATCAGAATAATAAATATCAGACTCCTTCAAGATGATTTCGGTAGAGAGTTTTCTTTGAGTGATATATCCCATGTTGGCTGAGGCAGGGTGGGGGGGGTGGTGGTATATGAATAAATATCATCACCTGCAAAACGTTAGTTTTGTCCATCAAGAAATTGCTTTAGAGATTTGAAAAGGCATGTCCATCAATGAAATCTGACCATTGATTTGAAAGAACTGTTTCATTATAAATGCATTATAAATGAATGCAGTCTCCAGGGGTTTTATTTTTTATGTGTGTGTGTGTCAGGGTTGTTTGTGTCAGGAGCTACTTGTAAAAGTGCAAGTTGCTTCTGGTGTGAGAGAACTGGCCGTCTGCAAGGACGTTGCCCAGGGGATGCCTGGATGTTTGATGTTTTAGCATCCTTGAGGGAGGCTCCTCTCATGTCTCCTCATGAGGAGCTGGAGCTGACAGAGGAGCTGACCGCTGACCTGTCAGTCAGTAGTCCTGCCAGCACAAGAGTTTAACCCATTGCACCACCAGAGACTCCTGGGTGGTATTTATTGAAGCGTGCTTATTTTCTACCTTAATCCACTGAACTTCATATGCTGGACACTGTCAGCAATAATCTGTGAGTGGACATTATATAGTCTTCTAGCTGTTACTGGCTCAAATTGGTAGAATGGTTCATTTTATTAGTAAAAGGCTTTTCATCATTAAAGACAGGGAGCCACGGTAGCGCAATGGGTTAAACCCTTGTGCTGGCTGAACTACTGATCTGAAGGTCAGCAGTTCGAATCCGCGAGACAGGGTGAGCTCTTGTCTGTCAGCCCCAGCCTCCCATGTAGGGACATGAGACCAGGGAACGCCTGGATCCTCCCACAGGATCCGGGCGTTCCCTGGGCAACGTCTCTGCAGATAGCCAATTCTCTCACACCAAAAGCAACTTGCTCTTTCTCAAGTTGCTTCTGACACAATCCTCCACCACTGCTTTGCATTGATCCAAGTGTAAGATAGAAATGGATTCCGAAGGTCTCCATCTTTAAGGTTTTTGAACATAAAAGGTAAAGGTAGTCCCCTGACATTAAGTCCAGTCATGTCTGACTCTGGGGTGTGGTGCTCATCTCCATTTCTAAGCCGAAGAGCCAGCGTTGTCCGTAGACACCTCCAAGGTCATGTGGCCGGCATGACTGCATGGAGCGCCGTTACCTTCCTGCCGAGCGGTACCTATTGATCTACTCACATTTGCATGTTTTCGAACTGCTAGGTTGGCAGAAGCTAGGGCTGACAGCGGAAGCTCACGCCGCTCCCCGGAATCGAACCTGCGACCTTTCGATCAACAAGCTCAGCAGCTCAGTGCTTAAACCGACTGCGCCACCGGGGGCTCCTCTTTGACAGCAATACACAAAGTTGTTTGTTAAAATCTGTTGAGTTCTTGGTTAATATTGCCTCGAACAAAGAATACCTAATTTTTAAGAAATAGAAAGAAATACAAAATTTAACTGAAATTGACCCAGGATTGTTCATGGCTTCTGAGTGAGAGAAATAGGAACTATCTGTTATCCCTAGTTTCAGCCTCAAAGTGAAAATATTCACTTCTATTTCGCCCAAAAAAGAGAAAAGATGGTGCCCTCAACAGATGTGTCCCCACGGTGTCCCAACCCTCTGTGTACTTAGCTTCACCCTGTGAAGCTTATACTGGTTTGTTTCTAACTTAGTGAAGAATACTTAGTGAAATTTTAAGATTTAATGCTTTGAGTAGTAACGTTTCCATAACTATTTACCATTTATTTTCTAATATTTGTTGTTTATTTGAGGGAGCAAGATAAATATACATTGCACAATGAGGCATGATTTCTGATACATCTGTAAAAGGCCCTTCATTAAGTCGGTCTAAGAGCAGCTTCTAGTTCATACCACCTCTGTATTACATCAATCGTGATTCACCAAATCGGGGAAGATCGCTCTCAAAAGGGAAAAAATCCTGATACATATCTCAATGAGTCATTCCAGAAGCCCATTGTGAGCCTTGTGCTGTTGTGACATTTTAATCATAGAGAAGATGTAGCCGATCCTGGGCTCTTTTGTTCATAACCCAGTACTAGTCATGGGATATACCTGAAGAGATGATTTCATGTTATATGATGTTTATATAGGAAATGAATTATTCAGTTCACAAATTTAAAAATCCAATTATACAATAAAACTTTATGTTGTGACAGAACAGAAGAACTAATTAATATTTAATGCTATATTGTATTTGATGATATATTAAATTATGTAGATATTTTGTGCTTTCTGCCATTGAGATGGGGTGAATAATTGTCACAATGTACCTGAGGTTGTTTCATACTTTTTAAGGGCTTGGTGTTCCTGAAAAAAAAAGGAAATTAAATCAATACATATCCATTTCAAACAGCTAAGACATACCAGTGTTTTGACATAATTATATTTATTTAAAGATGTTTGTGGCATTTCTGTATTTTGGGTTGGTTAGCCTTATTAGGTTGTGGCAGCCTGTGTAAAGAATATATAAATTTCTCTGTGAATCTATTGTCACCCTATTTTCTGGATTTTAATTTCATTTTCTCTCTTTGTACTGGTATGTAATGGAAATTATGAAAGCAGCATATAGAACTGGAAATAGTAGCAGAATATGCCTTAATAGGGATTAACAAATCATTTGTAGAACTCTTAGTTAAGTGATGCCATTTTCCATCATCCACTGCACCATATGGTTGATCTTGGATTCATACTTTGTGCTCAGCCACCTAACTTCTGTAACATGTTCCCATTTAAAATTATTAGTACTCATATACGCCCTATCAGCAGGCCCGTAGCAAGGGGGGGTTAGGGGTTCAACCCCCCCCCCCGGAAATGTTTCAGATTTTTTTTTAATAAAACCTGGTTTACTCATGAATTTTAACTGGTTAACCAAATCCCCATGCTAAGTCTATGAGATGCAAAAAATCAAGAGTCCCTCCAGAACTGCAAGCACCATCTCAAGCAAATATTAGCCATTTATTCACACTGTCCTTACTTGCAGCAATAGCCGATGTAGTTGTCCTGGTACAGTTGTACCAGGAGCTCCAACTTTATTTGCTTTGTATTAAATGTTTGCTTGCAGTTCTAGGTTTCAGGGACTCTGCAGATAGGTGGCTTCTTTGGTTGCAGTCATAGGGCAAGTCACCTGTTCATTGTTAAGTTTTGGTCCCACCCCTTGCTCAGGGCAATTGGGAAGGGAAGGGAGCCATTTTTAGTTAGTCTCAGCAAGGAAAGCTTATGTATAGGATGTGTGCAAGCTTCCCTTGTACAAAAGCTTCAACCCTTAAGACCTTCCGGGG
Source organism: Anolis sagrei (assembly GCF_037176765.1). NCBI lineage: Eukaryota > Metazoa > Chordata > Lepidosauria > Squamata > Anolidae > Anolis > Anolis sagrei. The sequence goes on from NC_090021.1 coordinate 92,702,446, forward strand.
GGGGGGGGGAGGTCTTAAGAGTCTCCAAAGAATTTCCAGGAAAACAGCCCTAAAGACCAAAGAACTCCAGCTGGAGAACATCTACTGCCTTGCTGGTAGGTCCACTCGGCATTCGAGACGCAGTTCGACCCGGTAGCGGAGCCCACATCAGTAAGGGTTGGATTACAGTCAGCCTGGGAGAAGTTAAAAAGGGGATTTTCCTTTAAAGAAGAAGTTATTGAAGACAGTTGCCTGTCCTTCGTGGGCAAGATTAGGAATTCACCAGTTGCCTAAATGCTTGGAATCATTTGCTTAACTTTACTGAAGACAATAGAATTTTCTGTTTGATTGTTCATTAATAAAAGACTTTGTTGTACTTCTCAAGCCATCTAAAGACTGTTTATGGTGGAAACCTCTGAGAACTTCTCTTTAGACCCCCTGGCTTCCCGCTGGGCAAAGGTTGCACATCCTGTTCTAAAGAGAATTATTTACAGGCCCAGCGCATGACAGAACAGTAGTGAAGCAACCAAGTTGGGTGTGTGTGTGTGTTGAATGCTCTCATTAAGGAGGCCAGACTTGGTGGAGGTGGTTGACAAGGGCGGAGCTGCAGACTCCCCCCCCCCCCCCCGCTGTGCTCTTTGCTTCAGCGTGAGCTAGGAGGCAGGTTTCAACTCCCCCTGCGAAATTTTCACCCCCCCCCCCGAAAATTTCAACCCCTCCCGAAATTTTTTTCTGGCTACGGCCCTGCCTATCAGCAACATGTATTTTTCACTTTCCAACTCCTAGTGAAGCTTGTTTTGCCAAATAATTATCATCTCTCGCCTCGAGAAAGTTACAGCCCAGTCTCGTTCATTTTTAGATAGCTGCAAGTTGTGTTTTACTCTCTTGACCTTGTTTCTAAATAAAGCTGCATAGAACCGAAGCTTTAGCCTTCGAGAAAGCCATCGTGCTTACATACAGTTTTGCAGCTGCACATACCTTGTTTATAAGCAAACATAATTCTATAGTATAAAAGCTATGCCTTTTGCTTTGCCAGGGCTTTTGGATTCATATCTTTGGGTTACATAAAGACTCCATTTAGTTGAAAATGAATACATTCCAACCATTTGGAATCATAAATATCTAGCATGCATGCTTTCCCAAGAAATACATGCATTTCAGAATGGTAATTTGATGTAAACAGTGATGCTGTACAATGCTGTATGTATCTTCTTTCCAAATTTACTGTTCATGCAGGAATGGAGTCTAGCCCACATTGATTTTAATCATATTTCCACTTTCACTATCATCAACAAATTAAATAGCTTTCTTGGTCTACAGCTGCAACATGAAGAAATATTGTAATAATTTACTTTTCTTATCTGCACCACTATCATTCAGTGCGGCTGAAATATTTACCCCATTTTCTCCAACTTTCTTGGGGTCTTTAGCTCACCCTTTCCCTCTTTCCTTTGTACTGTTTTAGTTTTTTGCAAATGTTTCATGACAACATGCAATATTTCCTGTTACAAAATTTATGTAATGATGTCCCAGGAGACCAAAGTGTGGAAGAAACAAATCTCACTTAATAGTGTATAGCAAAATAGATTACATCCATAACGTGGACTAGTTACTTGGTTACTGTCAGAATTTGGGTTTCTGCATGTTGTAATCCAAAAAGAAAAATTTCCAAGCGTTGAAACAGTTCTGTGCTGGTATTCCCCCAAAGTAATCATCTCCAGAGCTTCACTCATGGAACTCACATTTTCCGATTTGAAAGTCAGTTGAGAGGAAGAGTCCTTCTGACGAAGACCATGAATCTGTAGAATTTGGCATCATGTTCCCCACAGCAGGCACTCCAACCGGAGCCCCTGGTGGTGCAAGTTAAACCCTTGTGCCAGCAGGACTGAAGACCGACAGGTCGCAGGTTTGAATCCGGGGAGACCTCGGATGAGCTCCCCCTGTCAGCTCCAACTCCCCATGCGTAGACTTGAGAGAAGCCTCCCACAAGGATGGTAAAACAGCAAAACATCCAGGCATCCCCGGGCAACGTCCTTGCAGATGGCCAATTCTCTCACCCCAGAAGTGACTTGCAGTTTCTCAGGTTGCTCCTGACACAAAAAAAAGTAGGCACCAGTTGCACATGGGAAGCCCACAGGTGAATTAACCTTGAGGGCAAGGTGGATTCCTAGCAGCTGGAACTGAGAAGGGTACTCCCTCTGATCTTGGAGGTTATATAGTATAGAGGTAACATGACTAACCACCATGGACAGATTTTATTCCTCATTCATTTCTGTAATCCCCTTTTAAAGACATCTAAATTGATGGTCAGCACTACATCTTGAGAAAGTTCATTCTTTTGATTAACTGTGGCATGTGGGAAAGTGCTTTCTTTTGTCTGTCCTGAATTTTAGACTATTAATTTTACTGAAGTTGTTCGCTTATGAGACAGACAAAGGAAATTTTTGTCCATTTTCTCCATAATGCACATCATTCTGCAAACCTTTTAGCATATGCTCCCTTTTGTTCTTGTTTTTGTTATGTACCCTCAGGTCACTCCTGACCTATAGCAACACGTTCAGATGTGGTTTGCTTTCCTCTGAGGCTTGGTGTAACTTACCCAAGATTGTTAAGTAGCTTTTCATGGGCATGTGGGAATTTGAATCTTGGTCTCCTAGTAGTCCAACACTCAAACCACTACAGCACACTGCACCCCTTTGTTTCTGTTCTGAGTAGTTCCAATATGTTCCTTATAGGGGTTACTCTACCCCCAGACCTGCACAGCTTGGCAATACAAAGGGACCGAAATTAAATAGGCAAAAAGTCTTTGGACTGCAGATAGATTTTTATCACCAGATTTGTGAGAGGCCCCCTTTCCTTCAGAAGTGAATTAGTCTCAATTTCCCTGTCTTCCCTCAGCGTGGTGGGGGGTTGCAGTCCTTTTCTGAGGAAAATAATAAGTGCCTCAGGTCTTGCCTCTGATGCCCTTCCGTTCTCTTTGCCTCTGGGTTGCCTCTGTCATCTCCTTCTCCTCCAGAGGGGAAAACAGCCAACTCTGTGTCATTCATTTTCCTCATTCTGAGGGAGAAACTTAGCTTTACCATGAAGACCCCACAACAACTTCATGGTGAAGCTATGTTTCTCCCTCACAAGTACAGGAAATGAAAGGCGGGAGCTTGGTGGGTTTTCCTCACTGGAGTAGGAGGAGGAGGAGATGACAGAGTGAATCCAGAGGCAAAGAAAAAGAAAGAGCGACATAGCCATAGTTCTCCCTCACAAGTGAATGGTGTGCAGCTGGTAGTTTTGTTGCTGGATGAGAAGAAGACAACAAGAGGCAAAGAGAAAGGAAGAGCACCAGAGGTAAGAACTGAGGCCCTCTTTACCAACTCCTTCTCCCTTTAAAACAGCCAATTTAATGTTAATGTTTAACACAGTCTGGATCCTAAGATTCCAATTTCCCTTAAAAATGTATCCCTGCTCCCCACTTCTCCAACCTGTGTCCAACAATTTCCCCAGATTGTGTTTCCAACTGAGACCAGCATTTCCAACATTCTGACTGGGTCTGTCAGTGGTGTCCCCTTTGTCACAGGTTAGTGGGGTAGCTTTGTTGCATAGGGAAAGGAAACATGTACAGGTAGAACACTTGGAGGCAGGAATGGCAGGTCCCGATGGCTACTCTGCTGAAGGGCTGTGTGTGACCTCATTCTCAAAGGCTTAGCTTCAGAAATATTGCATTTAAAGCACCCCTGACAGATGGCCATCCCGCCTCTGTTTAAAAACCTCCAAAGAAGGAGCCTCCACCACACTCTGGAACTCTCTGCCCCGGAGTGTGGTTGAGGCTCCTTCTTTGGAGGTTTTTAAACAGAGGCTGGATGGCCATCTGTCAGGGGTGTTTGAATGCAATATTCCTGCTTCTTGGCAGGGGGTTGGACTGGATGGCCCATGAGGTCTCTTTCAATTCTATGATTCTAGAGCATCTGCAGGCCACACCAAAGACTTGTGAGGGCCACCTCTGTCCATTGAACTGCATGTTGTACAGGCCTGCTCTATCCATTTATAATCTCCTTTTTTTTGTTCTGTATTGTTCCCATACTCTGCTATATCTTTTTGAGGAGAAGCACTAGAACAAATCTTTGCAACAGATATTTGTAGGCATATTGATAGTTCCATTTTTGTTATTGTTAATAATAATGGGCACCTAAAGAAGGTTATTTTATGAGATGTTCTTTTTCATATAAAAAACTGCATTCATAGATATGATTCTAGAAATTGTTGTTTATTCGTTCAGTTGGTTCCGACTCTTCATGACCTCATGGACCAGCCCACGGCAGAGCTGCCTGTCGGCCGTCACCACTCCCAGGTCCTTCAGAGTCAAGCCAGTCACTTCAAGGATACCATCCATCCATCTTGCCCTTGGTCGGCCCCTCTTTCTTTTTCCTTCCATTTTCCCCATCATCATTCTCTTCTCTAAGCTTTCCTGTGTTCTCATGATGTGGCCAAAGTACTTCATCTTTGCCTCTAATATCCTTCCCTCCAATGAGCAGTCAGGCTTTATTTCCTGGAGTATGGACTGGTTGGATCTTCTGGTGGTCCAAGGCACTCTCAGAATTTTTCTCCAGCACCACAGTTCAAAAGTGTCTGTCTTCCTTCGCTCAGCCTTCCTTATGGTCCAGCTCTCACATCCATATGTTACTACAGGGAATACCATTGCTTTGACTATGCAGATCTTAGTTGCCAGTGTGATGTCTCTACTCTTCACTACTTTATCGAGATTGGTTATTGCTCTCTTCCCAAGAAGTAAACGTTTCCTGATTTCCTGGCTGCAGTTTGCAGCTGCAGTAATCTTTGCACCTAGGAATACAAAGTCTGTCACTGCCTCCACATTTTCTCCCTCTATTTGCCAGTTATCAATCAGTTTTGTTGCCATAATCTTGGGGTTTTTGATGTTTAACAGCAACCCAGCTTTTGCACTTTCTTCTTTCACCTTGGTTAGAAGGCTCGTCAGCTCCTCCTCGCTTTTGGCCATCAAAGTGGTATCATCTGCATATCTACGGTTGTTAATGTTTCTTCCAGCAATTTTAACTCCAGCCCTGTATTCTTCAAGCCCTGCACATCGTATGATGTGTCCTGCATACAAGTTGAATAGGTTGGGTGAGAGTATACAACCCTGCCAAACGCCTTTCCCAATCTTGAACCAGTCTGTTGTTCCATGGTCAGTTCTTACTGTTGCTACTTGGTCCTTATACAGATTCCTCAGGAGAGAGATAAGGTGATTCGGTATCCCCATACCACCAACTTGCCACAATTTATTATGGTCCACACGGTTAAAGACTTTAGAATAGTCAATAAAACAGAAATAGATGCCTTTATGAAACTCCCTGCCTTTCTCCATTATCCAGCAGATATTGGTAATTTGGTCTCTCGTTCCTCTGCCTTTTCTAAACCCAGCTTGTACATCTGGCAACTCTCTCTCCATATAATGCTGGAGTCTTCCTTGCAGGATCTTCAGCATTACCTTACTGGCATGAGAAATAAGGGCCACTGTACAAAAGTTTGAGTATTCTTTAGCATTTCTCTTTTGGTATGGGGATATAAGTGGATTTTTTCCCAGTCTGATGACCATTCTTGTGTTCTCCATATTTGCTGGCATATGGCATGCATCACATTGACAGAATCCTCTTTCAAGATTTTAAACAGTTCAGCTGGGATCCCATCGTCTCCTACTGCCTTGTTATTAGCATTGCTTCTTAAGGCTCATTCAACCTCACTCCTCAGGATGTCTGGTTCTAATTCACTCCCCACACCAGCAAAATTATCCTTGATATTATTATTCTTCCTATACAGATCTTCAGTATAGTCTCGCCACCTTCTATTGATCTCTTCAGCTTCTGTTATGTCCTTGCTATCTTTGTTTTTTATCATGCCCATTTATAGGATAAGCGAATTGGACAAGGGAAGTTCAGAAGTACTGATGGATTCTACCTTAATCAACCTGAACAAAATCCATCTGCTTAAGGTAGACAGCCTTGCAGTGTCTAAAGAATAGTTGGGAAGATCTTGTGAGAATGAGAAGCATTTTGACACACCCAGTGGGGAAGACATAACTTCTCCAGTCCCACCAAACCCGAGAAGTGTTTGTTATGTGAAGAGAGAATAAAGTCAGTCACAAAGAACTGCATTACAGTGAGCACAGTAAACATTTTAGTGCACTGGTTCTACACCATAAGAGGTAGGAAAAGTATCCTTTGGCTGTCTCTGAAGTGTACCTCCATATATTTGTGAGTAAACTCAAGTACTACAGATGTGAATAATCCTGCGGTAACCTTCTTCTCAAGGGAAATGAATCTGGATAAACACAGTGGCCCTAGAACTTCTAACCACTTAGAGAAGCATAGTGAGTATAGTAATATATAATGGTAGTGGTTTTTAGAAATGTTTTATTAGTTCATAACATATTAAATTAGGATTATAATAGCAAATCTCCTCTGAATAAATCTTCCCAATAAAATCCTAGAGTTGACTTGAAGACAGATAACTATTATAGGTTCTCCTTAGGGTTGCCACAGGTAGAAAATGGCACACAACAACAACAACAACAACATATCCTTTTTGAGTCAGCTAGCCTTCATTTCTTACAGGAATATTGCGTTAGCAAATTGTATGTTAAACTTGACTGTTCCAAACTCAGAAGGCTGTTTACATTGGATCCAGTATTCTGCCATCTGTGCTTCTAGAATGAAGAATCCGGAGGGCACTTTATAAACAGCAGTTATGTCCTTGTGACGTGGAAGATGTTGAAACATTTGGATACATTTTATTATATTTCCATTTTTATGAGTTCATTTAATTATTCCAATTTAACCACACACAAAAAAAACCTTGGCAGGATTTAAACTTCTAATGAATTTAATTACTGCATCTTCTAACATGCCCAGGCCCAAGGTTACATTGCCTAATTTTTGTGCAGCTGCAATTGCCTCCTGTAGATCACCGTCAAAATAATAATAATTGCTGGTGAAGGAATGGGATTTTATTATTTTGTTGCTTTTTTGTATTGAAGGGCTTAAATGATTTAACTGTATTACATCCCATTATGTTTTATATTGTACTGCATTTTATATTGTTATGATTTCTAGCATTTTCCTAGATAATGTAATGACTTAATAAATGTCATTAGTTCATTCAAATTTCATTTCTGTTGTAAAAAAAAAATGTTATTATGTTCTATTGCTAAACTCCCAAATAATGCAATGTTGCTAGTTCACCAGAACACATACATTGCACCCGAGATAACTTGGTCCAGCTAGGACCTAAAATCTCATCCTCACACTTTACTACTCTTCTGTACCCAGTGCTATATGCTCCATCTTACATTGCCCTCTACTCCTATTGTTGCCATTTGACTTACGCACTTTATCCATCAGCCTTATTCTCACAATTGATTTGCATTAGTCTGCCCACCCGTGCCCAGAAATTGATTTTATTGCGGGTTTATTGGTTGTCAGTTTGATGGTTCCTTTCATATTCTGCTATAATGTTGTTGTTTTATTTTGTTTTATGCTGTTGTTTGTGTATTTTAGTGTGTTGTATTTTAACTATGTTTGATCGGGCTTGTTCCCATGTAAGCCCCCCCCCCCCCACTAGAGTCCCTCCGGGGACTCAGGGTGTGTATACAAAAATAAAGTTGTTGTAGTTGTTGTTATATTATTTCAGATTCAGATACATGCTAGACATTGGTCTGTGGCAGGCAGTGTATCATAAGTAGATGCATTTGAGGTATTGTGTGTGGTTAGAGAGCCCCAAATAAATAGGCAATTTTTAGCTTTCAGGTTTATAAAACAGAAAGTTGCACCATAAAGGTAATTTTGAGAAATAATGATTGCTCTTGATGTTGTGTGCATAAAAGTGAGAAGTCCATAATGTCAAAGTCAATTTTTTGCTGCCTCATCTTCCCTCCCCATGCCAGCGTAGCCAAAAATCCAAGAATAACACAGAAGTGAAATATGTTTACTAAATGCATTTTGGTTTGTATCTTACAAGTTGTTACATTTACCAAAAAGGACAGCATATTCATTGCAATGCTTCCTAAGTCTGGGGTGTTTGCCAGTTACTAGGTGTATAATTTTGTTGCTGTCCTCCTTCTTCATCAGTTATGCGCTGAAAAAGAGATTATAAACCAATGAGTTCTTTAGCCCACGCAGCCAAATGTACACACACAAAGGTGAACTGTTTGCTTTCAAAACTTAAACTCTTGTAAAATAGCTGTTTCTTTCCTCTTTCTGCCTCTGAACAAGAAAGGGAACACATGTCATTGGAGGTCATCCCTGAGCCAATACTGTCTTGCTACAGATAGGTAGAAAAACATGCTCTTAGATATGGGTAGTTAGTTCTCCTCTGTGAGAAAAAGGAAGAGAGAAAGAAAGGAAGGAAATAAGAGGCTTTTTCTTCTGATTGAGACACCCACTTAGTGCCATTCCTTTCTGTCACTGGGTGAGTGAAAAAAGACTCTCCTGCCCTCGTGTTTCTGTTGCCAGTTACTGTTCTCATCCCAATAGGTCTGCTGAAGTTCAGACATCAACCCTGAAGAGCCAATATTTGGCACAGCAAGCTACTTGCCACTCTTGCCAGATACGGAAGGTTGTATGCTGCAGTATTATTATTATTATTATTATTATTATTATTATTATTATTATTGAACCCACTGAACTACTGAACTTGCTGACTGAAAGGTCAGTGGTTTGAATCCGGGGAATGGGGTGAGCTCCTAATGTTAGGCCCAGCTTCTGCCAACCTAGCAGTTCAAAAATATGCAAATGTGAGTAGATCAATAGGTACCACTTTGGCAGGAAAGTAACAGCACTCCATGCAGTCATACTGGCCACATGACCTTGGAGGTGACTATGGACAACGCTGGCTTTTTGGCTTAGAAATATAGATGAACACCATCCCCCAGAGTCAGACACGACTAGACTTAATGTCAAGCGGAAACCTTTACCTATTATTATTATTATTATTATTATTATTATTATTATTATTTTACTGACACAAAACCACAGTATGCCACAGCAAACGAGATCTATATGCTGGATTTCATATCACAAAATCACAAATCGAACACTTCCCAAGCGTCTAAGACTATGTGATGTATTTTTGAATGATGTGTGCAGATTCAAGTAAGGTGGTCTTTTGCAGTCGTCTGAGATCTTTTGGCACAGCACCCAGTGTGCTGATGACCACTGGGACCACCTGTAGTGGTTTATGCCAGAGCCTTTGCAGTTCGACTGTGAGGTCTTTGCTACTGTTATGAATCGTAATGTAAATATCCGATATGCAGGATGTATTTTCATTCACTGGACCAAATTTGGCACAAATACCCGATATACCCAAATATGAATACTGGTGGAATTGGGGGAGGAATTGTCATTTTGGAGTTGTAGTTGCTGGAATTTATAGTTCACCTACAATCAAAGAATATTCTAAACTCCACCAATGGTGGAATTGAACCAGACTTGGCACACAGAACTCCCATGGCCAACAGAAAATACTGGAAGGGTTTTGACCTTGGGTTTTGTAGTCCAGAGGGAACTGTGGAGTCAAATAATGATGGCTCTGGACCAAACTTGGCACAAATATTCAATATGCCCAAATGTGAACACTGATTGAGTTTGGGGGAAATAGATCTTGACATTTGGGAGTTGTAGTTGCTGGGATTGGTAGTTCACCTTCAATCAAAGAGCCCCTTGAACCCCACCAACAATAGAATTGGGCCGAACTTCCCACAAAAAACTCCCATGACCAACTCAAAATATGTGTTTTCTTATGGGCTATGGCGACCCCTCTGACCCCCCCAGGGGTCCTAACCCCCAGGTTGAGAAATGCTGTTTTAGATAGAGAAACTCTGGAAATGGAGCAAGAGAGAAGGATACTATGATGATGCCAGTCAGGCCCGTAGCCAGGATTTTGATTCGGGCGGGGGCTGAGTCTGAGTGAAAGAGGGTCTACCCTAGCAAACCTTTTGTATCGTTACCCTAATATGAGATATATTGAGCATGGTGATCAGATCATGATATGAATAAACATAACAGTTTAAATAATGTACCAGTAAGGCCTTTTCGCAGACCACCATGAGAATTTCGGGAGGGCTAAAACCCCCAAGCCCCCCCCCCCCCAGCTACATGCCTGGTGCCAATAGTTAGCCAGTTGAAATTGGGGGGAAATGTGAAAGAGCATTTTGTTTCTTGCCTCTGCCCACAAGTACAAGTAGCAAGTGCCAAATTGATTGTCTTAGTCTGTTCTTTTAGTAACATTAACCACCCAAAATACATAGATTTATATTGTTCTTTTTGAAAAGTAAAATTATTCTGATCCTTCCTTATTGTGATTTCTTTTTTCAAAAAAACTTCAGCCTCCGAGGCTTTAATAAAAAGCTTTGTTTTATGAATGAAACCAGCATTGGTGTCAATAGGATATCTGAAGGAAGGGCACTTCTCAAAGAGAAGAGTTAAAAAACAGAATATATTCACACACACACACCTCTGCTGACATGGAAGTTATCCACCGTTAGTTGGTTTCAAGCACTGTTACAAAGCTGCCTTTGTTTTCCTCTCAGCACCACCATTTGAAATACTTTCAGAAACAAGGTATTTTTCACAAATGTGTCACTGTTTCCGTTGCTTCCATAGCAAATATATTTCTCACATTGGTGCAGAATTTTCAGCTGTATGTAAATATCTGTAGTGCTCCCTTTGCTATGTGACAGCAGCGGAAAGCTCCAGCATTCAAGAAAATTGCACTGCAAAGGCTCTGCATTCTAATATCTCTGCACAAGCTGTCTATATTGAGGCATATGTGCCACTCTTGTTTTCTCTTTAGTACTTTGATTGCTTTGAGCCCTGCGGGTAATTAGCATGATTGTTACTCGGAATATGCAGATAATCAATTAAATTAAATGCCATGGGCATTGGGAAAAGGTCATGCCAGGTTCTTCTTGTCTTTTAGAAACCCACACGGCTTTGAGAAATTGTTCGTGCTTGTACAATGCAGTTTGTTTTCTGTAAGCATGATTGGTTTTGTAATTTTACCTGGAAAATGTTTAGTCACTTTAAAAAAAACTATCAGTTTTGAGCATTCTGCTATTTTGTTGAGAAAAAGGCATCACAGCATGAAGGACACCCAAATTCTCTTCAAATATCATTTTTGGTTCAGAAAAAAGAGTGATAAGTTGAGGAGCAGTCCCAAAATAGGGAGTCAGCTTACTGCTTGAAACTTTTTAGTTTTGGGTTAGCTACTCTTCTATTCCTTTTATAAAAGCACTTTAGTGAATTTGTTGTTTGCAAGAAAGAAAGTCCAAGACCAAGTTTTGCAAGCCCACTTCAAAGATTGAAATAGAAAGTACCAGGATTGCAGTATTAAGATAACTTCAATCTCAGACAATAAAGAAAAGAAGAGATTACTTTTCCCTGATAGATAAACTTAAGAAGAAAGGCTACAGATTCAGATGAGAAAACCCAGAAGGACTGATGATGTCTTACAAAGGACAAAGTCATTGATTAAAATCAGTCATGAAGGCCCAGGATTTCTATGAGAGGTTCAAAAAAGACTTAGATCCAGAGGAAAGGTGAGAGGACAAAAGAGAAAGAGAACATCTGGAAGTGCAGATTATGGATAAAAAAGATGTTCAACTACAGCAGCAGGCCACTCCATGTGATGAAGAAAAATTAAGTGATCATTTATTTCAAAAACAGGGACACCGAGGATACATTCTCTAAATATAAATAGTCTGAACTCATCAAACAAGAGAAGAGGTTTTCATTATTTGTGATTACCAGAAACAAAAAGAAGGTTTGTGGATTACAAAATGATGGATCTGGCAGAAATGGACAAATTGATTGGGTTTATACAACCGCCACTCTCCCAAACTTGAAGAAATCGAATACTGTAATAACTAGAGACGGACCATCTGACTAGGCTTTATACAATCGGCAGATTCTTCCAAATGTGAAAAAGAATGGCACCCTTTAATTGACTATTTAAAAGAAGAAAGAAAATGAAAATATTGGGTTTTCTATAGCGCCAAGAGAAAAGTAATAGTACAAGGATGTAGGAACAACAAGAAAAAATAGAGAAGTCAGTTGACAGAAATAACAGGATTCCCAATGGTTAATCTACCAGAAATAAGAAGTTTTTATGACAAAAAGATAGATTTTTTTATTAGTAGTAGTAGTAGTAATTTTATTGATTTGCCCTTAGGCTGTATCACAATAAAAAACAGAACAACAAGGCCTGACAAGACCCGATCACACTCCACGTAATAAGTTGAAATAATACACTTAAAACAATACAGTAATACATATATGTTATACGGGTGTTTAATGATTTATGTTACAATTGTTTTTAATTGCCCTATACTTGTTTCGTGATGTTTTGTATCGATGTTGTTCACTGCTTTGAGTCGCCTGAGGGCTGAGAAAAGCACTATATAAATAATAAATAAATAAATATGATAAGACATGATAAAACTGATAAACTGATCAAGCTGAGTATTTCCTTATCACCCCTATTTTTTATTATGAAGAGGACAGCAGAAATGGGGTAGGAAACGTTAGTTAGAGCTTTCTATTTTCCATTTCTTAACTTTTCTATTTCTCTTGTTTGTTTGTTTTAAATGTTACCCACTGTTTTAGATAAGAAAAGAAATTTTCTTTTTTTCTTTTTATTTCTCCTTTCTTTTCTAACAATATAGAAACCTTTTTGTATTAGACAGCAGTGGAAGAAGACAAAAATGTAAGATATTTAAAATGCCCCCATTCTATAGCCACTGTTGTACCCCTCCCCATTCCTCATATATTTGCAATAAAAATTGTATGGAAAATAATAAATAAATCAAAGCACTTTAGTTTAAGGGTGCTATATATGTGGCAAATGAGGATGCTGAACAATTATAGCACCATGCTTCTTTTTAAAGTGCAATGGTTGCATCTTATGGAATTCTAGGGTGTGTCGATTGGCATTATCTGACATCTAAATCTAAATACTCTTCCCTAAACTGCCAGACCCAGGATTTTATAGGGCTCTGAATCTTTCTGTGCAGTAACTTGCTTCAGGCATGACCAGTTGTTCTGTTCTGTTGAAAAAGGTCAGTGTACCCTTGATTTTACCTCCCTGCAGTTTGGTACTGGTAGAGCTCCTGATGAGGTCTGAGATGCTATACGAAAGAATGGTCATAAAATCCAAAGTGAATTTTCTGTGCATACAGCAACTAGTCAGAAGACCCTGTCTAACTGAAAGCTGCCATCTTCCCTTGCCCCAAAGTCTTGCATTGTGGCTGAAGTCAAACTGCTTGAGATGTGTACAAAGAATAAGACAGCTTAATTAGTACAAGTCCCTATATTTCTACATCTGATGGTGTTATTGATGACAGAATGCTCCTTTAAAGCATATTGTGTGAGATCACCAGAATTTTGCTCTAAATTGGTTGCTGTTTTAAGTTCATAGGATTTAGTGCATTTTTCTAATTAACACTTAAGTCTGCTAGTAAAGGCACCTAGGTTTCTCTTCCTATGGATTTGTACATGCATGTGTTGAATGGAAGATTCAGCGTATTTGTTTTTAATGTGAAATTATGCAAAGCAGAATTATCCTGATGCGAGCCATCACTGATTATCTGATTAAACAGTAATTAATGTGCTAATTGCATAGTTTGGTTCTTATTCTAAAGGTTATGAGGAAAATCAATATTCATGATTACAAATCCTTGAATAATCTGGAAATTGTAGAATGAACCACAGATGGGCTGTTCACCACGTTACCTATTGGGGGTGAGGGAGTGCTGGTGTTTATGTCAGGTGAAACATAGCAGGAAACATTCTTTCCCATTTATGTAGTTGAAGGATGAATTGAAGAAGGTCTTGTTGTCTACATAGATATTTACTAGAAATCTGGAATGGCTAGACAACGCTGCTGAATGATGATTTTAACAGGACGACACTAATGATTATTTGTTTTTAATGGGTTTTTTATATGGTTTTTATAATATTATGCTGAATGTTTTTAATTGTATTTTTATGAATGTATGGCATCAAAGTCTGTCAATTCTGGAAGCCACCTTGAGTCACCATAAGGCTGAGAAAGGTGGGCTACAAATGCCATAAATAAATAAATCTCAAGAAACATCACTTCTCATTCCTTGGCTATCTCCTACTACCAATTTTGCCTTGACCTTCAACCCCAAATGTTGATCATGCCTATAACCATTCCACTCTTCTAGTTGCTCACCTTTATAGTTTTCTTTATTCAGTTTCCTTTGGAGGGGAGGGGGGGCGCTGAGCGCACATGGCACACTTCATCCAAATTGACTTCACATATCATTAACAATATTGTTTAAATTGTGTAGGTTTTCTCCTCATCATCCAACATCTCAACCATGTTTTCTGCTTTGTTAGTGAGGTACTATTCTCATATGCAAAAGACAAAGCACCTTATAAACTGTACAAAGCACAGTTCTTTGTTTTTCTTTTCACATTATGGTACTTTAGCAATTTCATTTCCCAACTACCAAAACTAGGTCTACTTCTCAGTTAATTATTTTGTGTGTTACTTGTAAGTAAGTAACATGTTGCATAATTGGTTTTGGCTATCTTCTAGAGTAAGATAGAGCAATCCTGGTGACTTCCCGGTATTATTTTGTCATCAGTGTAACCACATGGTATGTGATTCATAGGAAGAAGCTGCAGTAGGGGAATTCCTAACAGTTTTGTAAATGAATCTGAAATGGCTAGTTCTTCAAATGCATTTGTAAAAGGCTCAAGATTTTCATTGTAAGATGAAATCCACTGTCAAATGAACACATATATTAGCATAATAAGCAATGCTGTGAATGAGCCCCATATGCACAAGCCCATTTCTCATCCAGACTAGAAAAATCTGTTTATATGTTTGGTCAGAAACTATAGTTTAGGAACCTGGCTTGTTTCAAATCTTGTTACTACAGTTCCCTAGATCAGACAAAATGAGAAACTATTTATCTTAAGGCTTCCTAAATTTGCTTGCACTATAAAATAAAGAGACAGGAAAAAAGGAAAAAAAGATGAATTTTGATAATAATTTATTAATCCTCATCCATTTGATTAAAACCTTCAATTAAAACGTTTGTATTTTGCAAATTACGAAGAATTTTCTGCAAATGTATAAAAATAATTACAATGTTTTCCCAATGGTTGAAATTCTTTCTTCTGGAGGAAATGAATGGGGATGCCTAGTAACAACCAAAGCATGGCATTCCTACTTCACTATGCTATGGTTTTATTGGAAAACAGAATGTAGATTGTTGTTGTTGTTGTTGTTCCAATATGTTACTTTGGTTGAACAAGTTTATTGCTAACATAATATTAAAATAAATTGATTTTTAGGACCAACATTTATTCTTAAGTAAAAAATATTATGTGGCAAGTTGCTGAAATAGGGTATAGTGTTTGTACCTGTGTAAGTGATAATTTTGTACATTTTAGGTCTATTGATTGATTAACAAACCTTTACTCCAGTATCAACAATATATAAATTGGGAGGTAAACGCTGCAACCTCGGGTGTTTAGCGCCCTTCTTTCCAAATCCAGATTTGAAAAGTTTTAAAAATATGTGTGACTATCTAGTTTCAAGATAGTGAAATAAAATAGTCATACTTTATTATAACAGAGAAACTGAATTTAAAATGAATATGTGGTAACTGAACATATATATAACGTTGTACAGTGGTATTAATAAAGAATACCTACATAATATGTGTCATTCCACCCCCTTCCACCAAATGTTTGATAGTACAGAGATGGTCATGAGATCCTGTTGAGTAAGATAGAAGTTGGGAAGAATGTGTGAAAAGCAAGAAATAAAATGTAACCATGAGCAGAAAAGAAGGAGTTGGTGTGAGGACTTCTAATGAGGCTGATGCAATTTCCAGGGCTTGGACAGGTGAGTGGGTGTCAAACAAGAGAGGAAATAAACTGGACTAAGTAGCCACTAGGAAGAATGAAATGGAAGAGAGATGCTTGATAGAAGCCTGGAGAAAGCCATAAATTATGAAAAACCTTTATTACACCTTCACCAATAGATATGTGTGTATGGCAGAAAACAGAGGTATGGAGGCTAGGCAGGCTTTAGCAAGATAAGAGCAGAGAAAATGATGAGAGATCTTTGATTGCTACCAGTCATAAAGTTTGAATATGATGTGTTTCAGATGTTCAAGGCTGTAGGATGTGAAGTCATTGCCTAGTTGGAATAAGATGTATATATTGCCCCGGCCCTGAAAAAGCCTTTTGTTGCTAGAATTTTCCTTTTGAGTTTACATGGGATTGCTTCATGTGTTAATTGTTAATTGAGAATATCTGTCTCCTTACACTATTTTTCCATTATTTACTTTGCCTATTAAGATGAAAGGAATAGTTCAAAAGAACACAAGTAACTGACAAAAGTTGCAAGAGGGATATTTTTCTTTTGTGCTTTTGAGTTAAGGGCTCTCCAGTTCTGCAGTTTAGTCCTATTTATGCCTTGTTAAGAAGTTCTAAGGCACTTGCCACAGAGGAAGCATTAGACACAACAACCTCTGACTATGTGTACATTGACCATAAAGGTAAAGGTTGTCCCCTAACATTAAGTCCAGTCATGTCTGACTCTGGGGTGTGGTGCTCATCTCCATTTCTAAGCTGAAGAGCCAGCGTTGTCCATAGACACCTCTAAGGTCATGTGGCCAGCATGACCGCATGGAGCGCCGTTACCTTCCCGCCGGAGCTAGTTCTTGCAGTTCAACTTCAATTTAGGCTTGCTCTGCACTTATAGTAGGATACATAAGGTGAAGTGTGTGGATGCTAAAATGGGTTATACCATTTCAAGGAAGAGATGAAAGAGTACAATTTTTAATATTCCTCAAATTAAAGAGACAAACAAATCTTCGTCACTACCTCCTCTTCTAGCTTGTTTATATATTGGCTTGTTGTCTTTAATATGAGTTGTGTTCAGTGATGTATAACTAAATCCAAAGCTCATAAATCCAAAGCTCCTATGAATTTTTGATTGGCATGGACTTGTATACCACCCTTACATGTCTAAATACAAGCCCTTGTTTTCCCTGGGTTTTCTTTGCAACCCACATAGTATCAAGAGCAAAGACAGAAATTTCCTGAACAATGATATGTATAAACTATGCATATCATAATAAAAGGGTTTTAGTAACTTTACAAATGATCTGATCCCAATAAGGATGAAAACTGCTAGAAATTGTTTTAGAATAATAATAATAATAATAATAATAATAATAATAATTCTTTATTTATATCTCGCTTTTCTCCCAAATGGGACCCAAAGCGACTCACAACACAATACAATACAAACCAAAGCCCATTTAACATAATGGGCTTGTACATTTTAGGTCACACAAATCATAATAATATCCAAAAATAAGATATAAATAAATATTAAGCATTAAAACATTTAAAACCAATTACAATTATTGTGGAGACTCATAGTATATTTTGCTAAACTCAGTGCAAATCGACCTTGCTGTCATTAGCAATTAAATTCATTTGTCAAAATCTTGCTTGAACAGGTGGGTTTTCACCTGATTCTGAACAGGTGAACACAGCATTGAACGAAACATGCAGAATAATCACAGGATGTTTTAAACCTACATCTGTTGATAAACTCTACAAGCTAGCTGGCATTTTCTCTGCCCCTCCCCCCCCCCACCCGCCCTGATGTGCAACAGAAAGTTGCGGCTAACTGTGAGAGAAATAAGGTTGAACACTGTGAAAGCCACCCACTGCATGGCTATCAGCCTCCTCCCAGTAGACTCAAATCAAGGAAAAGCTTCATGAGAACCACCACCTCTCTTAACATCCCCCCAGCAACAGCATCCCTCTGGGCAGCTAAACCAGGAAATCTCAATTGGATGCCCGCCCCCGCAGGGGTCTTCCTCCAGGGGCAAACCAAGAATGGGCAACTTGGAAGTCCCTGAACAGACTCAGAAGTGGAGTAGGCAGGTCAAAAGACAACCTGGCAAAATGGCACTATCTAAAAGAATTCCCCACCTTGTGTGACTGTGGAGCAGAACAGACAACTCCACATCGGTATGCTCATCCACAATGCCGTGCCTCATGTACAGAGGAAGAATTGTTGGAGGCTACAGACAGTGACATTGCTGTTGCCCATTTTTGGGCAAAAGATATTTAGCCGCTTGTGCTTCTTCTATTTTTATCAGTTTTATACTAATTTATGCAATGCTTTTGATACAAAATAAATAAACCTGGTTCTTGAAAGATAACAGAGAAGGGGCAGTTTTAATCTCAATGGAAAGGGACCAAAGGGTGACTACCAAGAAGACTCTCTCTCTCTCGCTGCTGCCAACTGTATTTGTGGCAGCGGTGGCAACAAGGGTCTCACCGGAAGATTTAATGATCGGGCAGGTTGGTAATTAATGCTGTTACTTGTCCTTTTGGACTTTCATGGGGGTGTTACATTAGTGACAATGTTAGTGAGAACTCGCACTTCAAAATTTAATGTAGCATTGCTGACTATGATCAAATGCTGCAAAGTAAATGAGCCAAAATTGGGTTTTTTGTAATTATTCCCAGTAGAGTTTAGACTCTACTCTATAGTTCCTGGTAACACCTTTTTCAAGTTAACATATAAAAGAGCCATGTTTAGTCAGATTGAAGTTCCAGCTAGTCAAGCATTCTTTGTCCACAGATGAACCCCCAAAGCATGACAGAAAAACAGTAGCAATCTAACCATTGATCGCCCTCACCTCATGCCCCTGAAAATGAAGGCAATATATAGCCATTAGTTCTAACAGAATGACAGGTCTGCAGTTTGTCACTTTTATTTATATTAAGGTCACATTTAGATGGCCATTATAGACTAGCATAATTCACAATTTATGCAGAAAAGCACATTCCTGTCTAGTAAAACTGCCAAAACTATGCCGCAAGTTGAAGCAGGTTATAGTCAACCACCTATCTTCATACATGTATGGCTACTTCTGTCACAGTTCTCATCCTTCACCTTAGGTAAACCCACAAGCTGTTTGCCGTTGCTTCCTTAATCCGCAGCCCAATCCATAATTAGGCACACTAGGGTCCAATGAGGTCTGTGACCTTAGCATGCTCTACTGAGCACTTATCGAAATGTTGGACAGTACAGTTGTCTTTGCCTCAATTCTTGGAAGGCCTTTCCTTTTTCTATCAGCTTGTTTTCATTTGTTCAGCCTCCAGTGCAGATATATTTCAGCATATGCTGTTATCTCTTGCACTCATGTTGACCTTTCTAGTTTTGGTAGTGAAGTCTTTCCTACTCCCATTCCTTGCCAAAGATGAATTAGCTTGCAAATCATATGCTTATATTTTATTATGACATTTATGAAAATTATGCAAGCAAGAATAGTGGCAATTAGAGGATTCCTGACTAAGGGGGTATTAGAAGGGAGATGACTTTAAATTAAAGTTTAATTGTATAGGTATAAGCCCATTAACCACTTCTTTACTTGACATATTTTTCTCTTGTTGAAACAGTGACAATTCGTGCTAGTTCTGCAATGGTCCTACTATCCTAGTGGTCATTATCCTGACTTAGATTTCACAGCTGGAATCTAGTTTAAATTGAGAGATCTTCTTATCTTTTTTCAATCATTCTTTGTTAGTGAAATGAAGTTCTTTAGTGTAACAAGAATGTGTACAGCATATGCTTAATTTTATATGTGTCTCTTTGCTAATACAAATTATTTCTTATTAAAAGCGAACCGAGGGTACAGTTGTAATATTTAAAAAACACAAAGTTTAAAAATTTGGCATTATGCTAAATGTCCTTTGTTGGCCACTTGGAGTGTTTCTGGTGTTGCTATAAGGAGGTCCTCCATTGTGCATGTGGCAGGGCTCAGACTGCATTGTAATAGGTGGTCTGTGATTTGCTCTTCTTCACACTTGCATGTTGTGGGCTCCACTTTGCGGCCCCATTTCTTAAGGTTGGCTTCACATCTCGTGGTGCCAGAGCACTGTCTGTTCAGAGCCTTCAAAGTTGCCTAGTCTTCTGTGTGCCCAAGGTGGAGTCATGTTCAGTATCAGCCACAAGTTGAGGTTCTGGCTTTTTGCTTGCCACTTTTGGACTCTGGTTTGCTGAGGTGTTCCTGCGAGTATCTCTGTAGTTCTTAGAAAACTATTTCTTGATTTAAGGATGCTGGCTGATATCCAAACAGGGGATGGGCCAGAGATGTCACTGCCTTGGTCCTTTCATAATTGGCTGCTATTTCCCGGCGGATATCAGGTGGTGTAATACTGGCTAAACAGTATAATTTCTCCAGTGGTGTAGGGCATAGACATCCTATTATAGTGTGGCATGTTTCATTAAGAGCCACATCCACTGTTTTAGCGTGGTGAGATGTGTTCCACACTGGGCATGCGTACTCAGCAGCAGAGTAGCAAAGCGCAACATCAGATGTTTTCACTGTGTCTGGTTATGATCCCCAGGTTATGCCAGTCAGCTTTTGTATGATGTTGTTTCTAGCACCCACATTTTGCTTGATATTTAAGCAGTGCTTCTTGTAGGTCAGAACACGATCCAGGGTAACTCCCAGGTATGTGGATGTGCTGCAATGCTCCAGTGAGATTCCTTCCCAGGTCAGGCCCGTAGCCAGGATTTCGTTTCGGGGGGGGGGGGGGCTAAAAAAATTTCAGGGGGGGTTTCGGGGGGGGCTGAGTTTCGGGGGGGGGGGCTGAGTCTGAGTGAAAGAGGGTCTAGCCTAGCAAACCTTTTGTATCATTACCCCAATACCCCCATGCATATGGGATATATTGAGTATGGTGATCAGATCATGATATGAATAAACATAACAGTTTAAATAATGCACCAGTAAGGTCTTTTCGCGAACCACCATGAGAATTTCGGGGGGGGGGGCTGAAGCCCCCCGAGCCCCCCCCCCCCCCCCGGCTACATGCCTGTCCCAGGTAATCCTCAGAGCTCAAGATGCTTGTCTGTTCTTAAGGTGAAAAGCACATGTCTGTGTTTTAGATGTGGATTAGGAATCAGCTGGCTTTCCCTGCAATAGACAGTAAGAGCACCTAAAGCTTCAGAGAGCTCCTTTTGAGCCATTTCAAAGCTCTTTGCATGGGTGGTGATGATACAAATGTGTGTCTGGAAGTGTAATGTGTTAGGAAATGTATCTCAGTAACTAGTGTGAAATGTATGTCTGATAGTTGATGCACATATGAAATATGAGAGGAGAGTACAGAGCAGGTAAACCAGCTAAGCTTGAAATTTGCTTTGCCTCAGCTCTAAACTGAACTGGATAAATGAAGAAGTGATTTTCATTTTAAAAATCAAATTATTTTTATATTGCCACATTTTAAATAAGGAAATAGGAATGCTATACTTTTATGTATCAATTTTGATTGTTCACTTATCTGAAAATTATATAGTATTATATATTTACTTACTTACTTACTGTATTTATATACTGCCTTTCTCAGCCCGTAGGCAACTCAAGGCGGTTAACAGGGTAACATAACTAAATAATTAGTTAGAAACATAACTAAATAATTTCCTTTTTTTAAAAAATGGCTACTTATCTAGTATTGAAGGAGTCAAGAGCAATAGATGTTGCAGCCTCTCATTAAGTACAGTGCTTTTGTATACGCATGTTAAGGTCTACCAACCTGAAGGTAGCAGAATCTATAATAGTCTCTTTCCTAAAGCAATGGGACAGACTTGCCATTAGCGTTAGGACTGTGAGTGTCAATGAATCATTTGTCTGTCTTTGTATAATTCAGTTGTTATGTGCTCATCCCTGCATGGTGCAATTCATGTGGTTGTGAACCTCTCCCAACCTCATCTTGCTTCCTGCTGAGTTACAAAACTGGGGTTGAAGTAGAACCACCTGGGTTCACAGCAGGCGAAGATGAAATGTCATCTTCAATCAAAGTGGAGCTGCAGACAGAGGCAAACCAAGCAAAATCATATACATTAAGGAGACATGTACACAAGTTTCAGGAAGGCTGCAAGCTGTTGCGACTTGAGAGCTAAAGCTGTGGGTCTCTGAATCTCCTTTGATGTCCCTGGAGTTCCACTGTTTCTTTTCCATGGGTCTGTTGAATTATTACAGCAATATCTTAAGCGTCTCAATGGTTTCCAGTTTCACTTTTAAAATCATACATAAACCCATAATGAGTAAGACTGGGAGCTTAAATATGCCGGGAACTTTCCAAACCCACTGGGATTTTCCTCAAATAATCCTGATGAGGGAAAGGGAAGAGGGAGAGGGTGGGAGAGGATGCCACTTACTCAGCCCCCCTGTAAAAATAGACATCCCAGATGCTTCTCCAACTGTCAGCACACTTCCCACTCTTGTAGCAGAGTAACCAAGACTGGAGGAGAAAAACTTTTCTGCACACACACACACATACCTTGAATCTTTTTAATTCTCTCTGACCTGGATATAGGTAATGACCAAAAGAATTGCTCCATGGACAACCCAACCTTGCAGTGTTTCCAGAGTCTCCACTTGCCCCTCTGCATGCCACCATTGGCCGAGTGGAAGGCGAGATTGGAAGTGTCTGGAATGCCTGCTTTTTAACAGATGCCTTGTAAATAGAAGTACACCCCCCCCCCCTTTTCTTTTCCCCAGCCGGACTTCTTGAGAAAAACTCAGTGATACATGACAAGCCCTTTACCCTAACAAAAAACTTTTGGCTTTTGGAGTATTTTGAATTTCTGGATAAGGGAGAGTCAAACTGTAGTGCTTAGGCAATCTCTTGTTGTCTGAATATGATGGCCTTCCAAGTATGGGTCTTGACGGTGGATTCGTAGGTGACTGTAGAGCTCTATTCTTGACCCACATGTTTTTCCACAGTGAGGGTATCAGTTTCCAGGTGGAAGGTGGTTCCGGTCAGGATTGGCTTGACATGCCTTCCTCTTGGCACGTTTCTCCCTTTCGCCCTCCATTTATGCCTCTTCAAATTCTACAGCACTGCTGGTCACAGCTGATTTCCATTTAGAGCACTCAAGGGCTAGGGCTTCCCAGTTCTCAGTGTCTATGCCACAGTTTTTAAGATTAGCTTTAAGTCCATCTTTAAATCTCTTTTCCTGTCCACCAACATTCCATGTATTGTCAAAGGCATTCATGGCCAGAATCACTGGGTTGTTGTAGGTTTTTCGGGCTGTATGGCCATGTTCTAAAAGTATTCTCTCCTGACGTTTCACCTGCATCTGTCGCAAGCATCCTCAGAGCCTCACAACCTCTGAAGATGCTTGCCACAGATGCAGGCAAAACATCAAGAAAGAATACTTCTAGAGCATGGCCATGCAGCCCGAAAAACCTACAACAACCCAGTATAGTAACTGCTTTGGGAGACAGTGATTGGGCACTCGGACAACATGGCCAGTCCAGCAGAGTTAACGGGATCACTTCAGTGCTAGTGGTTTTTGCTTCTTCCAGCACGCTCACATTTGTCCACCTGTCTTCCCAAGAGATTTGCAGGATTTTCCAGAGGCAACGCTGATAGAATCATTCCAGGAGTTGAGTGTGACATCTGTAGGTAGTTCACATTTCGCAGGCATATAACAGGGTTAGAAGGACAATAGCTTTATAAGCAAGCACTTTGGTCTCCTTACAAATGTCTCGATCCTCAAGCACTCTCAGCTTCATTCTGGAAAATGCTGCACTTGCAGAGCAGACTGTAGTATTTATTTATTTATTTATCGTATTTCCGGCCCTATCTTACCCCAAGGAGGGGACTCAGAGCGGCTTCCAGTTTGGCACAATTCGTTGTCACATTGAAGCATAAACAGAACAGATTATAAATACATTAAGCATTAAGTCATTAAACATATAACAATCACTGTTACAACTGTAACAGTAATTGTTTATGTTTAATGATTTAATGTAACAACTGTTTGAACTCGTTATAAAACACAAGCAAATAGAAATAACTTTCAAAGACATTTTCCTGTTATATGACCTAGCTGCTGTTGCTCAAATACTCTGCCCGTAGGTCTGGAACTGGAAATTATGAAAAGGGACTGTGTGAACCTTTTGGGCTTCAAATTCCTTTGCATGGGAGATCAGCTGCTCCCTCTCTGCTCCCCCTTCACCAGCAGCATGAAGTTACTACCATGTTTGCCATCAAGGGAGAGCCACTGCTGTCTCAGCAATATCATGTCCAGGTTGATCATTGCAAGTGTGTTTGAATACCTCATAACCGCATTTTGCAATTTTATCTGCATTTTGAAGCAACTCCTATTTGCCTTCCAGGTATCCCAACATTGATTCTTGCCAGATCAGCATGTATTACACAATGCCTTTACAATCTGCATAGGAAAAAGAGTTTTACTACATGTGCAGAGTTCTGCCTGCCCGCAAAGCTTTTTTTGCTTGTTCATCTACACTTGTAAAAGCAGTGTTCGTGAGCATTCCTCCTCTGTTGAAGCAAATAAAGTTTCACAGTCACTTGGGCTCTTTTCAGGGGTTTCAGAGCAAAGGGACTGTTTCAATGGAGCTTTATTTTACAGGCGCCCCCCTTCCAAAAGAGTCTGCACATTTTTACATGATATTATTGTTTATAAAAACCACACATTTTATGGATAGATGAAATTATAACTGGCTTTCTGTAACTCTTTTTCTCTCTTTTATGTCTTCCCATATTAGTTGTCAACTATACCTAACACTTTACCTTGAAAACCCCCTTTTTAAAAATCAGAGTGGGAAGACAAAATGGAGTTTGGCAAGGTTGTTAACCTACATAGAATGGTGTGGTGTACTTCCTTCCGCTTTCTCACGCTTAAATGTAACATAGGCATTACTTTGTAGCACCCAATGTAAGGCTAATTTGCCTCATTTGAATCTGAAAAGGATCCCACATCCTTCCTGTGCCCTTCAGAGAATTCTAAAAGGCTCTGCTGAGAAAACAGATGTAGGAGTATGTCTCACTTACAGTTGGGGGCGATATGATTAGGGTTCTGTGATTAGCAAAATAAAGGGCAAAACTAAACTTGAAGAAAATAAGCTATTGAGAAAATGAATAGAGATGGACACAATTCCGCTTCGTTTATTTTGATACCATAACGGTATCAAAATAATTTTGAACAGAGAGCAGGGCGATAGAAGAGCAGCCTTCTCTGCGTTTTATTTTCCAGATGTGTCCCATTGCAAATCCCACAGTCCTCATATCAACACTGCCTTTTGCCGTGCTGTCTGGAAATTATGTAGGGCATATGGAGGGCAGCAGATGGGGAAAGCTGCCCTAGAATATATGTTGTTATATGATGAGGAACTCTTTTTAAATATGGAGATATTAACAAGGATATACAACAGGAAAAAGTAACTTTCCTTTTGGGGTAACAAACCAAATTTCAGTACTTATGACAGCATTGTGGAGTTTCTGAACATTTTGATGTTTTGTTGTAATATAGCCTATTTCCTACCTTCTGGGTATATGTGCCTTCAAGTTGACTGCTGACCTATGGTGGCCCTATGAATTTCATCGGTTTCTCTTATGCAGGAAATACACAGATGTAGTGTTGCCACTTCCTTCCCCTGAAATATTATCCAGAATCACTGAATGAACTTAAATGAACTTTAGTTATGTATTTGTCCTTTTCAGATGTCCTCATAGACTGAGATCCTGTATCATCTGGTGGAAAACCTGTGTCTTGTCTCCTTCTTCCCACATAGAGAAGTAACCTGCCTCCTATAGGCCTCATTTCTTATTTGCCCATTTAGTAGTAGCCCAGGTGCAGCTCATAGGTGGGCAAACTAAAATGTAGCCCAGGTGGCTTATGTGGTCCTTGGGACACCAACGTGCAGCCTCTGTAAACATCATGAGTCTCTTATTTGTTCCTTTTCTATTATGTACCATTAAAAACCTCTGTCCATAGAAAACGAGCATACTTGTGGCCCCTGAGAGAGATTTTCTGTTCGTATCAGGATCACCTTTAGAAAGTGCAAGTCACTTCTGGTGTGAGAGAATTGACCGTCTGCAAGGACGTTGACCTGGGGATGCCCAGATGTTTGATGTTTTACCATTCTTGTGGGAGACTTTGCTCATGTCCCCACATGGGGAGCTGGAGCTGACAGAGGGAGCTCAACCTGCTCTCCCTGGATTCAAACCGCTGACCTGAGAGAGATAATTCCATCATACCTTGGTCTCAGCAGTTGGCGAGAGGCTTTCCTTTTATTCCCACTGCCACAACGGTGGTCTTTAAGGGAAAGAAAATAGTCCAGCTTTTCCTGGTCTCAATCTTTTCCCATTGCCACCCCCTTTCCTTATGTGTCAATCCCTCATAGATAGTAAGCTTGGAGGCAGAGAGCCAGTCTGCTGTAGTGGCTTGAGCATTAGACTACAACTCTGGAGATTAGAGTTCAACTCGCTGCTCAGCCATGGAAACCCACTGGATGACCTTGGGCAAGTCACACACTGAGAGGAAGGCAAAACTCCCTTTGAACAAACCTTGCCAAGAAAACCCTGTGGCAGTCTTGTCTTAGGGTCTCCATACGTCAGAAATAATTTGAAAGTACACATCAACAACAACAAGCCTGAGTAGAGGGAATTGCCAAATTAACATTTATAAGCAGCTCTGGAGTCTTTTTGGCTGGAGGGCACAATATAAATCTTCTAAATAAATAAATGGAGGAGGAGGAGGAGGTCAACAGCAATATATTTTTCTCAGGGCTGGAGCTGGTGGGATTGGGAGGCAGAAAATAAACACTCCCACAAAGCCTCATATTATACCAGCAATATGGTGTGGATCAATGTTATAGCAGGTGCTATATAATATTAGAACTGGTTCCAGGCACACACACACACACACACACACACACACACACACACACACACATATATATATATATATATATATATATATATATATATTTGCATTAGACACATTTAGTTTGAATACCCTCTGTATTACAGCTGACATACTTCCTGTGTTTTTACATGAACTGTATGTTGACTCCGTTTGGGGTGGGAGGGTAGGCTGTCCAAAAGGAGTATATTTATTTATAACATGATGTATAAATACAGGGTATTGACACTCATGCAGGGACAGACAATGGGAATCTGCAACAATAATACATATGAGGATTCCAAATGAAGACTCCTTGTTCTCTGAGTGATTCATTATATCCATACAGAAATTCTCATAGCAAATAATCCCCTTGGCAGTTAGCGTGTATTTCATTAAAATATTTTATACTTAATTTAACTTTAGCAGATGAAACATGTGACCCGCTTCCAGATAAAGTACACTTCCACGCATTGGGTTTGTTTTATTGACAGAATTTATAGTTGCTGCTGCTCACCATTGTGCCGTCTGGGATTTATTCCAAGAATCAAAATGAATTTAGAGACAACAGCTGCCACAGGCCAAACAACTCCCCTCCTCTCCAACTGGGCCACCACCCGCTCATGCGCATTGAT
The DNA here is from genome assembly GCF_037176765.1 of Anolis sagrei. NCBI lineage: Eukaryota > Metazoa > Chordata > Lepidosauria > Squamata > Anolidae > Anolis > Anolis sagrei. The sequence continues at coordinate 92,729,853 of NC_090021.1, forward strand.
GGGATTGAAGCCCCTGGCTGTGGTCCCACAAAAGGAAGAACAAAAGCCTGTACTGTGTCCTTGAAGTACACCAAATGTGCTTCGTGATTGCTACTGACGGTGGTGGTGGTGGTGGTGGTGGTGGTGGTAGTGGTGGAGGAGGAGGAGGAGGAGGAGGAGGGGAAACTGCTATTGCTTATGTGTACTCTCTCAGGTAGTTTTTATTAGAATCATAAAACTAGTTCTTTTGCATCTAAAGAGGCATCGATTCTTTGCTAAACTATTCTTTATTTCTCTAACCTGAAAAGTTTGAGATAAGCTTACAGAAAAAATAACCAGCCACAAAAGCATGTCTTCAGAATACCTGTGATGTGAAATATGTTTTTGCCACATGCTTGTGGATGAACTGGAGGATTTAATAGTCCAAGATGGCAATAGTACCTGGAAAACACAAAACGGGCATATCTGAGCAAAAGCTGTAGAAGCTTCATACTGTAATGATGCTTTTAGAGAGGAAAGGAAGGAAAATAATATGTATGTATTTATTTATTTATTTATTTCGAGGTTTTATATACTGACCCTCTCACCTTCAAAGAGGGATTCGGACCGGTTCACAACATGTGTTAACATACAAAAAATATACAATAACAACACAATGCCACTTCATTACACGATTAAAATATCAGCACCATACACATTAAAACATTATCATCCCAGTTAAAAGAGCCAAATCGTCCGACACCATCACAATCCCATTCATCATCCTCCTTTCATGTGGACAAATAATTAAATCAGTTGTCAAATGCCGCATTCCACAACCAGGTCTTTGTTAGTTTCCTGAACATCATGAGTGCCAATGGATCACAGGAGATATGTTGTTACCTTCCAGGAGTAGACCTGAATGAAGCCAGGTCCATCTATAGCAGTGTTTCTCAACGTTCCTAATGCCGTGACCCCTTAATACTGTTCCTCATGTTATGGTGGTCCCTAGCCATAAAATTATTGGGTTGTTGTAGGTTTTTTCGGGCTATATAGCCATGTTGTAGAGGCATTCTCTCCTGACGTTTTGTCTGCATCTATGGCAAGCATCCTCAGAGGTAGTAAGGTCTGTTGGAACTAGGAAAATGGGTTTTTTATATCTGTGGAATGACCAGGGTGGAACAAAGAAGTCTTGTCTGTTGGAGCTAGGTGTGGATGTTTCAACCGACCACCTTGATTAGCATTTGATGGCCTGGCAGTTGTTTGGTGTGGCTTGTTAGTGCCTGGGGCAATCTTTTGTTGAGATGTGATTAGATGTCCCTGATGGTTTCCTCTCTGTTGTTTTGCTGTTGTAATTTTAGAGTTTTTAAATACTGGTAGCCAAATTTTGTTCATTTTCATGGTTTCCTCCTTTCTGTTGAAATTGTCCACATGCTTGTGGATTTCAGTGGCATAAAATTATTTTTGTTGCTACTTCATAACTGTAATTTTTCTACTGTTACGAATTATCACATAAATATCTGATATGCAGGATGTATTTTCATACACTGGACCAAATTTGACACAAATACCTGATACGCCCAAATTTGAATACTGGTGGGGTTGCGAGGAGAATTGATTTTAACATTTGGGAATTGTAGTTGCTGGAATTTATAGTTTACCCTACAATCAAAGAGCATTCTGAACTCCACCAACAATGGAATTGAACCAGTCTTGGCACACAGAACTCCCATGACCAACAGAAAATACCGGAAGGGTTTGGTGGGCATTGACCTTGAGTTTGCAAATTGTAGTTCATTATTTGAGTTCATCCATGTGAACTCAAATAATGATGGATCTGGACCAAATTTGGCACAAATACTCAATATGCCCAAATGTGAACACTGGTTGAGTTTGGAAGAAATAGACCTTGACATTTGGGAACTATAGTTGCTGGGATTTATAGTTCACCTACAATCAAATAGCACTCTGAACCCCACCAATAATAGAACTGAACTAAACTTCCCACACAAACCCCCTATGACCAACAGAAAGTATTGTGTTTTCTGATGGTCTTTGGCGACCCCTCTGACTCCCCCCAGGGGTCTCAATCCCCAGGTTGAGAAACACTGATCTATAGGTTTATCAGGGGCCCTGGTTGTATTGTATTGTATTTAGGAAATTGACTATGTGGTAACCAAGTCTAAGGATGTTCTTACACCATACAGACATAGAACAAATTTTGGGGGGGGGGGGGGGGAGAGAGTCATATCATGAAAAGTCTTTTTAAAACTCCAAAGAGCCAAATCTATGATTAATGTAATCATATGTTGGAGTCAGTCTGTCTAATAATATTTTAGTAAAAATGATGGATGAGACAGGTTTGGAACATCTGAATGCCGAAGCCACAAAATCCTGGAGGCAAATAAAACATAATGAGGTTTTAAATTTAAATCATTATACACCAATTTCATGAGTTTTAGAGCTGACTATAGCATTAGCCGGGGTGGTTCGCTATCAGATATTTCACATTATAAGATGACTGGAGGGGAAATAGAGGAATTGGCAGTTGATAGCATTCAAATGAAATGCTCAGAAAGCTGTGTTAAAGAGTTTACTTTCTCAGTCAAGCAGCTTGGTCATATACAAGGTACCATACAAAAGAAATGGAAGAGCACTGATGTATTAGTATACACAAATTCTGGTAGCAGTTTGACCAGAACAGTAGATTTAGTCTTTACTTTGGTTTGCCAAAGTAGTGTTCTCCGAGTGTCTTTTGCTTCAAAGATGCACCTAGAGCACAGGCACTGAGGAAACAGACTGTTTTCTGTATGAACCATGCTGAAGAAGGCTTTGTCTTCTTTCCCCCAGTGATTTTTTATGATGGGCTTGTTTTATCCCTGCTCCTTAAACCTGCACATTAGATCAGCCAGGAGTATCTCAGACCAAGTATAGATCTCTAAGTGCACATGTCTCACTTATCTAACCTTCAATCATCCAACGTTCTGTATTATCCAACGCAGTCTGCCTCCCGCCCGGATCCAGAGCTGTTTCAATACATTGCAATGTTTTGGTGCTAAATTTGTAATATAGTAATTACTATATTACACGAAGAGTCGGAGACGACTGAACGAATGAACAACAATATAACATTACCGTGTATTAAACTGCTTTTTCTGTCAATGTATTTTTATGTATTTTTATCCTTTACAATTTAGCTTGTAAATCGCCTAGACTCATGGAGGGCAACTAATAAGTAATAAAATGATGATGATGATGAATTTGTTATAAATCATGATGTTTTGGTGCTTAATTTGTAAAATCATAAAGTAATTTGACATTTAATAGGCTTTTCCTTAACCCCCCTCCTTATTATCCAACATTTTAGCTTAGCCAACATTCTTCTGGTCCATTCATTTTGGATAAGTGAGACTGTACTGTATTGTATTTTAATCAGAACCAGTGGGTCAATTTTAACCCAGTCATTGTCTATCCTTTGTTGTCTGTTGGGCATTCTAAAAAATGTCATATATTGTCAGCTGGCTTTTATTTCTAATTTCTTGTAAGCTACTTTCCAAACTAGAAGTGGCATACAAATGGAAATAATGAAGAGTTGATACTAGAAATAAGTGAATCATGGGGAGCAATGATTCTTGTAAAGAGACATAATGAGGCTGCAAAGAAAAGGAGACAGCACAATTTCCTCTTGAGTCTTAGACTTTTCCTGGAACTAGTTGCAAAAGAAAAATTTACAAGGGAAGTTTCACGTTCTTTCTTGCTAAAATGAAAAATTTCACAAACATAAGTCTTTATAATACAAAAATTCTTCAGAGTACAGATCAATGTTTTGAACCTTTAGGAACAAAAAGAAACTTACCTAAAGAGAACTTTGGGACAGTATCAGTTTGAATAAGAAAATGATAAATCTTTAACGACAACAAAAGTGCTTCAGAGAAGAATACTCTGCCCTTTTGATGTTTTCTTTAGCAATGAAAAGAACTGCCATTCAACTCTCCCAAACAAAGCCCCCCAGCTGTGAAGGCTCTTCTTAAGAGGTCTGTCCTTAAAAGTGGATCAGCAATGATTTTAAATGAATGTAGAAAATAATCAAAAATACATTTCTTGGGTGGGCAGGGAGAGGAGCTATCCATTTTGAAGATTTCTCAAGTTTGCAGAAATTGGCAGAGACAATGTGGACATTTAATCATGTTTGCTGAAATGCGTTTCTAACATCTCCCCCTTCTCTTTGCGGGCATTGCTTTTTTCCTCCTCTTGACTGAAACTGGTACAAGCAAAGAGAATGAAAAAGAATCCACTATTCCTTTCTTCCGTTTTGAAAGGAGGCCCTAGCACTCATAGAATCATCTGGCAATGAAGCTCTGTACAAACTGGGAAGAGTGGCAAAGTGGTCTTTTGTTGAGAGCTCGCGGGTGATCCTCCTCCGCTTTCATTTGCTGCATTGGAGGGGTTTTGATTACTCCTGCTCAAACAGCCACTTTGTGCTGCTGTGTTTTCTTGCGGATTTGCCAGGTGACCCCTGACTCATGGGCCCCCGGCCAGTTCCACCACAGGGACTGTTCCTTCAACAAGCACAGCGAGGGAAGGCAGCCTCCGCTACCGCCGTCCAGATGGAACACTGACTTTCCTGTTTCCTTTCAGCTCGTGGTGAATGTATCCTCGGTTGTACCTTGGTGTAAGAACGTGGAAAATGTTTTCCTGCATGCCAACATTAAGATAGCTTTCAATCAGGTTCTGCGAAGTATTTCACTCTCTTAGTTAATGGTACCCTTTATCCCTGGTGGATTTTTATTATATAAAATGTACAATAATAATAATAATACTTTATTTATACCCCGCTCCATCTCCTCCAGGGGGACTCGGTGCAGCTTACATGAGGCAACGCCCATCGATACAATACAAGCAATATAACACAAAACACAATAAAACGAGCAAAATACATAAAATGCAAAATCAAAATAATATACAACACAACAATATAAAATCAAACATTAAAAACACAAGGAATTTCACTAGGCAGGGCCAGATGCATGGATAAAATTATATATTTTAAAAATAAAATACTGGGAGATAGGACAGTGTAACTTATAAGGAGGAGGCTCCAAGAATGAGGAATGGTTTCATTGCACAACCCATAAAATAAAGTGTGTCTAAGAACATTTTGTGCAAAGTGTGGTCAGGGCGAATCTTACATTCAATCACTGAAGGCACATTGGACAGGACTGGTCGTTGTTCCTTCAGCTTCTATTCATGTGTTTGTTCTGTACACATAAAGTGATGGTTTAACATGCGATAGCATTTGGGTCTGAAGTAAGCCAAATCTGGGATGCACAGTTAGACTAAGGGTGTATCTACACTGTCGAACTAATGCAGTTTTGTACCACCTGAATTGCCATGGAATCACAGGAAATGTATTTTGATGAGGCCACAGAACCTTCTGGCAGAAAAGGCTTTTTTAAAAAAAAATAGTATCAGAAGTGACTTGAGAACATACTGCGAGTCACTTCTGGTGTGGGAGAATTGGCCGTCTACAGAGACGTTGCCCAGGGGGCACTCGGATGTGTTACCATCCTGTGGGAATCTCCTCTCATGTCCTCGCAAGCTAGTCCTGACAGATAGGAGCTCACCTCGCAAATTCGAACCGGCAACTTTCAGGTCAGCAATCCAACCTTCAGTTCAGCAGTCCATCCGGCACCACCACAGCTCCGAGAAGGCTAAAGATATTCTGAAACTATAACTCCTAAAGGAAAGAAGTTGCTAATCCAGTTTGGTTCCTAATTTTTTCCTAGAATGAATACAACAGATGGAAGCCCTATGAGTAGCTGAAGCAACAATCTTGGCTTTCTCTGTATTTATGGGCAATAAGTATATAATAGGAGCACAAGATAGGCCATCAAGAGGTTTGGTGTGTGGAAGGAGCTAAGTGAGTTTACATTTTAAAAAAGAAAAAAGGTTCCAATGCATTTTGGACATTTTAGAGAGGATTGAAACAATTTTTAAAATCTCAGTTCTTGTGGGGGTTTTTTCGGGCTATATGGCCATGTTCTAGAGGCCTTTCTCCTGACGTTTCGCCTGCATCTATGGCAAGCATCCTCAGAGGTCTGCTGGAACTGGGAAAAAGGGGGTTTATACTGTATATCTGTGGAATGACCAGGGTGAGACAAAGGGCTTTTGTAAGTTGGGCTAGGTGTGAATCTTTCAACTGACCACCTTGATTAGCATACAATGGGCTGCCTGTGCCTGGAGCAAACTCTTCTTGAAAGGTGATTAGATGTCCCTGCCTGTTTTTCTCTCTGCTGTTTTTGCTGTTGCAATTTTAGATTTTTTTTAATACTGGTAGCCAGATTTTGTTCATTTTCATGGTTTTAAACATTTTTAAAATGTTCAGTTACAAGGAATGTATATTTTTAAAGAAAAATCTTTCATTAATTTTAACGCAAATAATCTGATATAGAGTCAAATAAATAAACATTCAGAAAAAAAGCAAAAAGAAGAAAAGAAACAACAAAGGGGAAAAAGAATGCACAGTAGACTCTCAGTTAACTCAAGCAACCGGAACTTAAGGTAAAGGACATTAAGTCTAATCGCGTCCAACTCTGGGGGGTGGTGCTCATCTCCATTTCTAAGCCGAAGAGCCAGCTTTGTCCGTAGACACCTCCAAGGTCATGTGGCCAGCATGGCTGCATGGAGCACCGTTACCTTCCTGCCAGAGCGATACCTATTGGTCTATTCACATTTGCATGTGGCTGGCAGAAGCTGAAGCCAAAACCGGATGCTCACCCCGCTCCCCAGATTCAAACCGCCAGCCTTTTCAGTCAGCAAGTTCAGCAGCTCAGTGGTGTAACCCAATGCGCTCCCAGAGGGCCTGAACCGGAACTTAAGCAACCTGCAAAAAAACTGAAAAAATAATACTTTTAAATTTAAAAAGCTTTTTGTAATACAGTAAAGCAATAAAATTGTATTACATTAAGTTAAGTTTGTCTTTATTTTCTTTTAATTGTATTTTAATATAGATATCTCGTCAATACATAGTTTATGGTTTGATATAGTATGGGGTATAGAATTATTCTTAATAGTACTTCTTAAGCAACCAGACACTTACATTTATCCATCATCTACCAATAAATGTTTGTCATGTGCCATTCTTGAAATACTTCTATATATCATGTAGGCAAAATTACAGCATAGAAGAATGCATTGCTGATTCTGAAGATTGAAATGCAGAAGCATCATTGAATAAACGAAGGAAGATAGATGGTCACAGAGTAAAGGAGGTCTCCTTTGGTTCAGTTGAAATAAAGTCACAAACAGATGGATCGTTTCCCTTTAGGAAAGGAAACTAGGTGGATCCAGATGTCCAAACCAACAGTTCTGTCTGGTGTTAATGAAACTCTCAAACTTGTAATATTGCAGGTGTTTCTTATTAGCATTGAAAGATATATAAAACTTGGCTTCTGCTCTCTTGTTTGTGGTAGCACAGAAGAGCAAGTACAATTAAACTGAATTGCTTCATTACACAGAGTGAGTTTATTTAATCCCTGATAATAATGTGTGAAATAAATGCCGTTGTGGTGGAAGTATGAACGCTAGATGTGTTTCCATCTCGTATAAAGCCATGTAAACAGCAATGAGGATTTCTTCCCACTGAGAACAGCTTTCTTAGCACTGTGGGTTGAACATCTAGAACAGGGCTAGGGGCCACAATCTTCTGACTCAAGTATAAGCCTAATTTTTCAGCACATTTTTAATGCTGAAAAAGGCCCCCTCGGTGCATACTCGAGTGAGGGTCTTGGCAGGAAGGCATGGGGCTGAAAGAAGCCCTTTGCAGGGCTTCTACCAGCTACATGCTTGCTTCTCTTTCAGCACCGCAACCCAGCTGAATCTCTGTGCCAAGAGAGGAGGAAAGGAAGGCGCTCAGCTGGTTTGCTGTGCCGAAAGGAGAGGAGAAGCTGTTCATAGAATCATAGAATCAAAGAGTTGGAAGAGACCTCATGGGCCATCCAGTCCAACCCCCTGCCAAGAAGCAGGAATATTGCATTCAAATCACCCCTGACAGATGGCCACCTCAATTAATGTAACTGTATTGGTATTTTATTTTATTTTCAAATTTACCAGTAGCTGCTGCATTTCCTACCCTATACTCAAGTCAATAAGTTTCCCCAGTTTTTGTGATAAAATTAGGTGCCTCAGCTTATATTTGGGTTGGCTTATACTCGAGTATATACGGTACATTGGTTTCAGTTAGGTTTCAAAACAAAAGCCTGTTTATGTACAACAGATTGGTCACCATTTGCTATATATTACAGTTACATTAGTTATTCCTATTCTTTCAAGTGAAATTCCATTTACGACAATGTTGTTCTATTTTTTTGTTGGAAAGGTTTCTTAAGGGAGGTTCCCATAGCTTTTCTCTGAGGCTGAGAGAGCATGACTTGATTTTTTTTTCTAAACTAGACCATGTTAATAACATCATGATATAAATAAGTATAACTGAGTTAAACGAAGTTATATAAAAATGTAATGTTTGTTTGTGGGATTAACATAACTCAAAAACCACTGGACGAAATGACACCAAATTTGGACACTACACCCCTAACAGACCAATGAGTGACCATCGGTCATAACTCCCCCCCCCCCCCAAAGTGGAAAGGACATAAAAATCCCAAAAAGCTAAATGACAATACAGGGAAGGAAGGGGAGAAAGAAAGAAAGAAAGAAAGAAAGAAAGAAAGAAAGAAAGAGAGAAGGAAGGAAGTAGGTAGAGAAGGAAGAAAGGAGAGAAAGAGGAAAAGAAAAGGGATGGAAAGAAAGGGGTAGAGAAGGAAAGAAAAAAAGGAAAGGAAAGAGGGAGCAAAGGAAGAAGAGAAAGAAAGAGGGAGGGAGGGAAAGACAGAAGGAAGGGTGGAAGCAAAAAGCAAAAAAGGAAAGAGGTAGAGAAGGAAAGAGAAAGAGGAAAAGAAAAAGGGAGGAAGGAAAGAGATGGAGAAGGAAAAAAGAAAAGGGAAGGAAAGATGGAAAGAGGGAGTGAAGGAAAGGGGGAAAAGGAGATAAAGAGGGAGGGAAGGTTGGCCACAGCAATGCGTGGCGGGTACAGCTAGTAATGAAATAATTAGAATAAAAATGTGTTCATAAGAAAAATATTGAGAAAAATATTTTTCCATACTGATACCTTAATAATATTAAAAGTACTAAACAGTAGTCCCTAATTATGACTATGACTTGTGCTCTGTAATATATTGTTAGCAACATAAAATTTGATTGGATAGACATGCCTCCCATTTGACAAAAGAAGATGGATTATGAGGGGGTTCTGGAGCAAAACCCTGTTCTTGGGCGTTTTAATTTCTTTCAGCATTTCTTCCTTGTCTCCATAATGGAGTACAGACTACGTGAATCAAAGCTGATAAATCTTCAAACTTATCTTTATTTGTTCCTGAAAGGTCTTTATGTTCATTTTCTATTTTACTTTCATTCTGGGAAGATAAAGAAGTCAATAATTCTGAAGTTCATGTTCTGTGTTGCTAGACTTGTGATATATTAGTGATGTAGGATGACTATAGTTATACAGTAACAAAGCTGCCTAGGGCCCCATCTACACCAACCATTGAATGCAGCTTGGAGTCAGTTTCCGAGTGCTCTGATAATGTGCTGCAACTCACTTTAAGCCCTTTACACTGAAATAAGCAACATCAAGGGAAATCCAAAATAGACCTGTAATGCACATCAGCACGTTCTAGGGTAAATCACATTGCATGGCAAAAGCAACTCCACAAAATGAGAATTGCTATATAAACATCCAATGGGCTCTAAACATATGCATTCCAGTAGAAGGAAATTTTTGAAAACCCGAATTCACTGGAGTTGTCAAGCCACAGATACGGAGAATATTGGAATCAGTTTGAGGCCTCCCTTTGTGGTAGTGTAAGTGCCTTCATTTTCACAGAAGTCAGTCTAATCACCCGCATAGTGAAACTGATTTCTGCTGTTACTGTTCAGAAATAAGCTAAACGGACAGAGTCTATGTGCCCTAGGTGTTAATTTGCTCAAGTGCTTATATCTTTATGCTACTGTTGTTGTGATTTGATGTCACCTATTGAATTTTCTGCTCTCCATGCACTTGTCATTCTTGTTTTCTCTTTTTGACACAGCTGCAACTGGCCTTAAGTCATACGGGGTTGACACATTTTGTAGCAAGGAAATGATAAATGTGTATTTTAGGTAAACAAACAGGGTTTTCTGGTAGCTCTACCATTTGAGTATTAGAATATTGTCCAGGCTTTCAGAACCTAGGTGTGTCACGTAGCTGGAAAAAAAATAGCAGAGCACAGCCTCTTTTGAAAGACACCAGTATACTCTGCGAACAGTACATGGCTCATATATTTAGTGTTTATATCACAGCAAGAAGTCTGCTTAAGTTGCACTCTGTTTATTTGGCATCTCTTTTTGTTCCCCCATGCAGAACTGATTAGCAGAGTGAGTGGGAGGAAAGCAAGTGCAGAGGTTTACATGCATTCATTTAACTGGTTCTAGCCCACTTTGCAAGAACAAAGAAATCTAGAAAATTGTATTTCTTTTACTGAATCATTCTGCTCACATAACTTCCAAAATCATAGCTGTCTTTTAAGTCTTTGATGTACATAGTTGAAGCATATGTGGAAAATGAACTGAGCGAATTGAAAAATAAACAGGGCTTTCCCTTTCTATGCTTGACGTTTTGTGCTAAGCTGCAGTGCTCCTGTCTGATAGAGGATGGAAATGCATTAGTTTGCGTTCACGGATAAGATGAACCAGGATGCTCAGGAAAGAATAAGGATGTACTTACTGCCCACTTTGCTTCAAAAGCTTCCTTTTCTGAGTTAATGGAATAGTCTTGGAGGTCATATTGGAATCCTCATGGATTTGTTGTACTGGGGGACTTCAAAATCCATGCTGAGGCATAGTTTGAAAATGGTTTGGGACATCATCACCTCCATGATAAAGAGGGATGTGTAGTGCAAGGGGACTCCTGTTTGAGGTTGTGACCAATGGTCTGCAAGTCCCTGCAGGAGACTGTTGCTTTTTGACAAAAATAATCTGAAAACCTTGTGAGACTCTTGGCTGATCATACCCTAATCTTCTCTTTCCATTCCTTCTAAATCTAAAACTCTGTTTCTAGTGTTGGATTGAAATGTAAAGTTACTGTGATGCTAGCAACATTGGCACTGAAGAAAATCGCATTTGCCCCAAGCTATCTGAAGGGCTAAAGTCTCCCAGAAAAGTTTTCATAGGCATGGGGAGGTCCTTCCTTTGATCCCTCCATTTTAGAGGCATGGTTGATGGACATAAAGAGATTACTTTTCTTTCCAGGCCTTGGATCACCCTGCCAAGGGAGTCTGGCCTATCTCTCTCCTTCCATCATCCAGCAAAGACCTTTTTACTCCAACTGACCTGAATTAGCAATCAAGCAAACAATTACTTTATTTATTTACCCTATTTATACCCTGCTTTCTCTACTCCGAAGGGGACTTAAGGCAGCTCACATGTGGCATTTTTTCAGTGCCTTGCAACACATACAGACATTGAAAACTTAAAATCAATTGAGTTAAAATGAATACAAGTTAAGCATTTAAAATTAAATTCAATAATAAAATCACACCATCCAAAGATCGTGGTCCAAGGCCAATTCCATAATCATTGCACATAATCCAATCGATATTGCACTACAGTAGTCTCAGAAAGCCTGGTCCCAGAGTCAGGTTTTTACAAACCCTCGCTTTCCCATGCTGGAATGGGAGTGTGATCTAGGTGGCATCTACACTGTAGAATTAATGCATTTTAACACCATTTTAATTGTCAGGCTCAATGTTGTGGAATCCTGGGGGTTATAGTTGGTGAGACACCAGCAGTCTTTGGTAAATAAGGCTAAAGAGCTTATAAAACTACAACCCCATGGTTCTGTCTCATTAAGGATTAATTCTACAGTGTAGATATGCCGTTACTCTCAAGGAAGAACCACTGCTTGGAAGCAATCTGTTATTTATAATTTAGTAGATGTTGCTTTTTACAGTGGTGTTTTTTTCCCCTGCAACAGACAGGGCTGCAATGTACTTCTTGTCAGTCCAACATAATGGGGTTTCTGTGTGTTATGCATTACTACATGTTCTCCTACTGAGTCTCAGCAGTAGATGTAGGAGGAACAGAGTCTTGTGGCATCTTGGGCAGCTAAGAAGAATCAGCAAAGTAGAGGAAATGTGAGGGACGGGGTTGCAGAAGGCAATGGCAGTAGTAAAGAAGGCACGTCAAAAACATGAGTGGCTTTACATGATAAGGAAGTTAAACTTCGGAAAGTACAAAGTTGTCCTGTTTTTCTTGTCTTCAGGGGCGGCTCGTCCATTACGCGAAGTAAGCGGTCGCAGAACACTTTTTTTTGCCAGGGGCGCAGAGGCGCCTCTGTAAATGCTCCTCGACCACCACTTGAGGAGCCCCCCCTCAGCTCACAACAGCCCTAGCAGTCCGGGGGGAGCCTCGGCTTTCTTGCCTTGCTGCCGGGCGAATCTTTTTCCAAAGGGGCCCTTGAGCCTCGCCTAGCCCCTCTCGTTCCTGCTTCACCCGGCCACCGGGTGCGCAAACAGAGCCGGCGCTCAATCATTCTCCGTGTTCGATCCCTTCCTCATGACCAGCTCCCTTTCCTGATCCCCCGGCGCTCCCCCGCCTCCTCTCCTCTTCCCAATCCACGGGTGGGCCAAGGGGTGGAGCCGCCGTGCCTGGCCCGCTTCGGGTCCAGAGGCGTGTCTGAAGACCCCAGCGTGAGCACGAAAAGTCACCTCTTCTCCTGACTTTCTCTTCAGCCATTGGGACCAAGAGAGAGAGAGAGAGAGAGCCCCTCCGGCTGGAGGTATCTCCCACCTCCGCTCCCTCCTTTGTTTTTGTGCCTACCTTAAGGAAAGGTGGGCATCTCCACCTCTCTCTCTCTCTCTCTTGGTCCCAATGGCTGAGGAGAAAGTCAGGAGAAGAGGTGACTTTTGGTGCACACGCCGGGGTCTTCAGGCACGCCTCCGGATTCAAAGCGGGCCAGGCAAGGGAGCAAGTGCGGCAAGTGTAGTTACTGGGATGTATAGTTCACCTACAATCAAAGAGCATTCTGAACTCCACCAATGATGGAATTGAACCAAATATGGCACATAGAACTCCCACGACAAACAGAAAATATATATCAATGATTGGTTGGGGGGGGGGTGCCAAAATACTGTTTGCTTACCATTGAAAATTACCTAGGGCCGCCTCTGCTTGTCTTCCTTTATTCTGCTAAAGTGAAAAAGACATCTACAGAAAGAATAGAAGCGTTAGTGTGAATGCATGGGACGAGTGAGGAAGGATGTAAACGGTTTGGGCCCAGACTATTAGAAAAACCACATCTCAATATACAAACCAACACGAGCACCGCGTTCGGCTGAGGAGGCCCTCCTCCCGGTCCCCGTCTCAAGTGCAACTGGTGGGAATGAGAGAGAGGGCCTTCTCTGTGACCACTCCCCACCTCTGAAACTTCCTCCCGATAGAATTAAAAATAGCCTCCTCCCTCCTCTCCTTTAAAAAGTTACTAAAGACACATCTGTGCAATTTAGCCTATGGAGAGGAGGGGGATTAATTACATCTATATACACTCTCGCCCAGCTGTTAATATCCGCCCAGTTTACCATCCCCTTGCAACAAATTTAACCTAATTTTTGAAATCTTTTAATGAGATTTTAAAGATCTAATATGTTTGTAATTATGTGCATTGTTTCACATGTGGTTTATGTGATTTTTTTCATTTATTCAGTTGTTTTTTTATTTGCTTGTATATTATTATAGAGCAGTGTTTTTCAACCTGGGAGTCGGGACCCCTGGGGGGGGGGGGTGTGAGGGGTCATCAGAGGGGTTGCCAAAGCCATCAGAAAACACTGTATTTTCTGTTGATCATGGGGGTAATGTGTGTGAAGTTTCACACAATTCTATCATTGGTGGGGTTCAGAATGCTCTTTGATTGTAGGTGAACTATAGATCCCAGCAACTACAACTCCCAAATGTCAAGGTCTGTTTTCCCCAAACTCTACCAGTGTTTGCATTTGGCCTTATTGACTGTTCGTGCCAAGTTCAGTCCAGAGCCCTCATTGTTTGAGTCCACAGTGATCTCTGGATATAGGTGAACTACAACTCAAAACTTAAGGCCAATGCCCATCAAAGCTTTCCAGTATTTTCTCTTGGTCATTGGAGTTCTGTGTGCCAAGTTTAGTTCAATTCTGTCGTTGGTGAGATTCAAGATACTCTTTGATTGTAAGTGAACTATAAATCCCAGCAACTACAACTCCCAAATGACAAAATCAATCCCCCTCAACCCCACCAGTATTCAGATTTGGATGTATTGGGTATTTGTGCCAAATTTCACCCAGTGATTGAAAATACATCCTGCATATCAGATATTTACATTACTATATTTGCTACATTAGTAGCAAAATTGCAGTTATGAAGTAGCAACGAAAATATTTTTTATTGTTGGAGGTCACCACAACATGAGAAACTGCATTAAGGGGTCATGGCATTAGGAAGGTTGAAAACCACTGCTTTAGAGCAATTGCTTTGGGGACATGAAGTGGAAAGAAAGGAAGATTGGGTGAGTATTGCGATGGTCAGAATTGAGGGCCAATCAGTGAGCATTTTGAGAGGAAAGCAGGGTGGATCATCCTGTAGTTTTCAAGGGATGATCCACCCTGGGAGAGGTCAACCCTCCTGTTTAAGGGGCTCCATTGGCTGCCGTTCATTTTCCGGGCCCAATTCAAGGTGCAGGTGCTTACCTACAAAGCCCTAAACGGTGTGGGACCCACCTACCTGTGTGACCGCATTTCCGTATACGAACCCACACGATCTCTTCGTTCATCTGGAGAGGCCCTGCTCACGATCCCACCTGCATCACAAGCGTGATTGGTGGGAATGAGGGACAGGGCCTTCTCGGTGGTGGCCCCATGACTCTGGAACTCCTGCCCCAAGGACATCAGGCATGCCCCAACATTGGCAGTCTTCAGAAGGAGCTTGAAAACATGGATGTTCCAGTGTACCTTCCCAGATTAAGGAATCCCAAGCAACATGTCCCAAATGCACTTTACGAGAGAGTTAGAATTGTCTGCACACCCACTTACCCCCCAAAATATCCATCCTTTTTCACCTTGTCATGCCCAGCATTTTTAAAAAATGTTTAACCTTTACATTTGGCCCTGCCAGGTTTTTAAATTGCGTCGTGATATTTTGTTATTGTTTTTGCTTTGCTATGAGTTATTTATTGTTGTATTGTATTGTTGTGGTTGTGTTTTTGTTCTGATGTATTCTGGGCTCGGCCTCTTGTAAGCCACACCGAGTCCTGCGGGAGATGGTAGCAGGGTATAAATAAAGGTTTATTATTATTATTATTATTATTATTATTATTATTATTATTATATGAGGAATCTATTGAATTGCTTTGTGGATGCATTGGTACAGCTGAACAGTAATGAGGGATATAAAAGGCTGCTGTGCCTGGCAAAGCACATATTGTGCTGAAGGTACTTGAACTATAAGAACTGTGAGTATAGAATTATTATTATTATTATTATTATTATTATTATTATTATTATTATTATTATTATTATTATTCCCCACCAACCATCTCCCCAAGGAGACCCGGGGCAGCTTACAAAGGGACAAGCCCAAAAATTATAAATAAAAATAGAGACACAATTAAAATCAATGAATAAAATAATAAAACAAATACAGTCATAACAACATCATAAAAACAATATGGCTGAGATAAAGGAAACATAGCTGAATTCAGGGTGGTTTATAAAATTAGAGTGTCTTATGATAAAATAAATACCATTTATTTTTCTTAATTTGTTTTATGTAGAAACTGTCTTTTTTGTTTTGGAGAAGTAGATCATGACTCCTTTTCCTGTAAGGCCAATGACAAAATTATGAAATTTTTATATGACCCAACAATTGCTAAACATTTAATTTTAAAACCATATTAAAATCTTGTTTACTACTTGTAGTGCTAAACATACACCTCTACAGAGTCCAGTATGCATGGCTTCCAGATATTCTTGAACGATATCACCATTTTCTTCAATAGTATGAATGTGTGGGGTTTTTAAAAATATATTTTTGAATGCCTGCATTCAGCACAGTGAAGGTTTGTGAGGCTTTGCTGTAATGGCAGATAATAGATTCTTGCTGTCTGGTTGTTTAGAACTGTTGAATGGAGGGTGAACTTAAACTTATCCACAAAAGCCCTGGAGTCATTTTGAAACGAGTCCAGCCATGTGCTTGTCATTCTTGTCCTGAATCTTAACTAGGCAGCCAATGATATCATGTATAATTCGTGTCTTCGAGAAGAAATGGACAACATTTCAAAGACTTTGGCTTGAAAAGAAACATGTAGGTTACACCCTCTGTCACATCGTACACAGCCCTGAAATCAGGCAGTCTTTAGACGTGCGCAGCTTGTGCACTGAAGCCAAGTTGCAAAGGACAATGGAAAGGGAAACAGCCACTCCATCTAGCTTTTTCACACCCTCCTCCCTACTGCTGTCCCAAAAATACATGCCAGCAAAAAAAAGTGGGGAGGAAACACAGTAAAAGAAGGAAAGAAACAGACTAAAATATCCTTTTCATTTTATTTTATCTTAGTTTATTGTATATGCCATCTTTCTCCTAAAGTAGGATTCAAAGAGACTTATGGATAAAATTAGTTAAAATGTTAATACTGTTCTGTAATCAAGACACCATTGTTTTAAACTTCTGGGGTTTTATTGTGGCTTTGGCAGTGTGTATTACTTGCATCCATATCCATGTATAAGCCTAGTTTTTCAGCCCTTTTTAGGCTGATAAAGCCCCTCTCGACTTATACTCGAATCAAGGTTATTTATTATTTTACTTTGTTATATAATAATAATAATAATAATAATAATAATTTATACTCCGCCACCATCTCCACAAGGGCACTTGGGATGGCTTACATGAGGCCAAGCCCAGCAATACAACAATGCAAATGTACAACATAAGAATAAAAATATAAAAAATGAAAATAAAATAACATAAGATACAAAAAACATTATAAATAAACACATCAGGAAATATAAAATCACAATATTATTATATTTATTTTACTCTGTTACTATTATTACATTTATTATTATTTCCTCTAATTATTATTATTAACTTTATTGTTGTTGTTGTTGTTACTACATTTATTAATTTACTGTATTTACTATTGTTATTACATTTATTATTTTACTCTATTATTATTATTATGTTTTATTTAATTTTATTATTGTTATTATTATATTTATTATTTTATTCTCTTTATTGTTACTGGAAAGATATGTAAGCACATTTACATTGAAGAAGGTTAGAATTATAGTTTAATCAGAGTTGGACAGTCTTATCTTAAAATACAGTTTTATGTAAATATTCAAAAACATTTAACCTACTAATACCTCAATTGATGTGATTTTATTGGTATCTATTTTTATTTTGAAATTTACCAATAACTGCTGCATTTTCCACCCTTGGCTTGTACTCGAGTCAATACATTTTCCCAGGTTTTTTTTGTGATAAAATGAGGTGCCTCAGCTTATATTCGGATAGGCTTATACTCGAGTATATATGGTAGTTTCCCAAATGGCATGCATTTCTTGAACAGTTGTTTTCCTCCTCTTTTTTTTTTTTTTTTTTGAGGCATGTAGTACCTGGAGAAGACCCCACAAAAGCTGTGGTTCACTTGATACTGACTCTGTTATCCTTAGATCATTAAAGGATGGAGATATGGGAATGCAGGGAAGATCAGCCCTACACCATATTCATTGAAGCCTTTACAAAGACACTGAATGGCTCTATTAATGAGAGCTAAATTTTACTCACTCTACATGTGGAAATGAGTTTTTCTGAATACAGTATTTGCATACCTTGGAAATGTACATACAACAAATTGTATATAAATTTCATATTGCCTCTGAGTATCAATGGTGAAATGGAGAGTCACTGTAGGACAGTGGCACTTGGCAAATCCAGACCCCTGCCCTACAGTGCCATTAGTGTGGTCAGCCTAGTCTTGAGTTTTCATTGAAAACTATACAAGGTGTTCAACCTCCACATAGATTCAGCACCTTAGAGAGTTCCATTAAAACTTAGGTTTTTAAAGAGTAAAGCCTGAAATTCAGGCTTCAAATTGGAATCATGATCCCATTGGCATCAAAATTATTAAGCTTCCATTAGTGTAGGATGATCACAAAAATGGTTTCCACTTTCCTGGAGGAAGTGAGGTAGGAAAGAAGCAAAGCCAAAATGATCTTAGTGATCAAGTATACCATTTTTTAAAAATGTCCTGACAATAGTGGATACCCTGGATTTGAACAGGTTGAGCAATTGCAAAATAAATAAATCTCTGTTGAAGAAAATGTGCCAGACTGAAGAGCCTGGTGTGGTTTCCTCTCCTTCTTCTAGGTCAGTCAATGTGAGTGATTTATTTAAAAAAAAAAAAGATTAATTGGGTGGAAGCTGAGTCTGTGGAATCAGCAACTAAAGTCTTGGTGGTTTATGAACAGCATTTTCCACAGTGGTAATAAGGGTGTAGAGTTACTTCATAAACCCAAGGTTGTCTTAAGAGGACATTTCTCTTAAACTACAAAAACATCAGCTGCAGCTAAAGGCAGAAAAAAACCTGAAAAGGGTGTGTGTGCCTTTTAAATCTGGGGCAGGTTAGAGAAAGGCTAAGAGCACAGGGTACAAAGCCAAGTGCACGCTCTGCCATTAGTTTGTGGTAGACCTTATCATGTGCTCATTCCTGTTTGCCCACTTTGAAGCAAACCTTGTACTGACATGGGCCATGATGGAAATCACACTTTGGAAATGAAAAAGGATCCTATTTCAAATGATTTTCTTTTCTTTGGCGATGTTTCTGATTTGGAGCACAAACACAACTTGGAAAGAAGTTGTTTATGGGATTTTTTTTGCTTGTCACTGTTCATTACCTGTGTGTCCCAAAAACAATTACAGTAGAGTCTTGCTTATCCAACATAAACAGGCCGGCAAAATGAGGGACAGACGAAAATGTTGGATGATAAGGAGGGATTAAGGAAAATCCTATTAAACGTCAAATTATGTTATGATTTTACAAATTGAGCACCAAAAATCATGTTTTACAACAAATCAACAGAAAAAGCAGTTCAATACATGGTAACGTTATGTAGTAATTACTGTATTTATGAATTTAGTGCCAAAACATTGCTATATTTTGAAACAGCTGTGGATCCGGGTGGGAGGCAGATTGCGTTGGATAATACAGAACCTTGGATGAGCAAAGGTTGGATAAGTGTGACTACTGTATTATACTATAGCTACTGGCTGATAAATGGGCCAAGCCAGGTGAGGCATGCTAGACATCAAAATGAAAACAAATATGCATTTTTTGCCTTTACTGTTGTTTCTTCCAGGATTTTAGATAATGGGCTGTGTGCAATGTAAGGATAAAGAAGCAACAAAACTGACGGAGGAGAGGGATGGCAGCTTAAACCAGAGTTCAGGTTATCGCTATGGGACCGATCCCACCCCCCAGCATTATCCAAGTTTTGGTGTGACTTCCATTCCAAACTACAACAACTTTCCTACAGCTGGAGGACAGGGACTGACTGTCTTCGGTGGTGTCAATTCTTCTTCACATACTGGCACATTGCGTACAAGAGGAGGAACAGGTAACACGTTCATATTCATTCTTTTACTCCATATTCAGAAACTATTTCAGTAAAAAAAATACGTTAGGCTTTATTGTTCATTGTGTTTTATGTAAAACTTTGATAATAACATTTTAAAAGATCTGTATACAGAAGTTATAGTTCATCTATAATTGCTCTCCATAAATACCTCTGCCACAAAGTGGAGGGTGCAGGTTTATTCTCTTCTGCCTCAGAGGGTAGAACTAGATCTAAAGGTTTCAAGGTACAGGTGATTAGATTTTAATGGATTATTAGAAGGAATGTATTGATAGTGAATGAACTGACAATGACGAAGGAATGTAATAAAACCAATGGTCGAGAGAGGTGATATGGTAGCCTTCTCTAGATAGATATCTTCAAAAAAAGGCTGGGCAACTACCTGTTTAGGATGCTTTAACTGAAGCAGGAGATTGGACCTGATGACGGATAGGGACTGGTTATGTGCATTCAGAGTAAACCTTGATCCATTTCGTGTCTTGACTTTCGATGGGGGCCCCGATCTGTTTCGACTGAGCCTCAGATATTTGTTTTCTGTTTTCTGTGCCGAAAAATATTTTTCTTTCAGCCCATTATTAGGGGGAGGGTACTTCAGCCATAGGTCCAAAGCAGGCTTTGGGCCTACGTGCCCGGGCCTGGCAGGGCCTGCAGCTGAGCACCGAATAAGGAGCGCTCCTTACTCTAAGCTCGGCTGCAGGCCCAGGCGCGTAGGCCGAAACTGTAGTGATGCCTGCAGCTGAGTGCCAAGAAAGGAGCGCTCCTTACTTGGGGCTCGGCTGCAGGCCCTGCCAAGCCAATGTGTGTAGGCCCAAAGCCTGCACCTGTAGGCCCAGGCACTTTGGGCCTACAGGTGCAGGCTTTAGGCCTATGTGCACAGGACTCACAGGGCCTTCAGCTGAGTGCTAAGGAATTCTCTTCACTCGACGCTCGGCTTCAGGCCATGCAAGGCCCGGGCGTGTAGGCCCAAAGCACAAGTAAGAAGAGCTCCTTACACAGCACTTGGCTGCAGGCCCTGTGAGGCTTGGGTGCATTGGGTCTACCCGCTTTCGTCTGCCTTTTGTATCGGGTTTATTTTCATTCCAGCAGGGGCCTTCCCGTTTTGTGCCATCTGAATGGATGGAATGAAACATAAACAGTGTTTACTAAACACGAACCAAACGGATGAGACAAATTTCAGGCCCATGACTACTTATTTATTTACAGTATTTATATTCCGCCCTTCTCACCCCGCAGGGGACTCAGGGTGGATTACAATGTACGCATATATGGCAAACATTCGATGCCAAGACACAACATAGACAAGACAGTCAGTGGCTATTTAACTTTTTCTGGCCGCCAGGGGAGCTGTCGCTTTCATCGTCCATCTGCGATACTGATGAAGTACTTCCGCATTCCCCGCATGCTTTTGCTGGAGTGCATTGCTGGAGTCTTTTTATGGCCTCTTAAATTTTGTTAAATTAGCGTCCCCACACATAGGTGGTACCTAAATTTCCTACTTGACAGATGCAACTGTCTTTCAGGTTGCAAAGGTCAACAACAAGCTACACAATTGGTTGGACACTCACTCCGACCCGGGCTGGCTTTGAACTCATGATCTTCACTCATGAAGTGATCTTAATGCAGCTGACACTCAGCCAGCTGTGCCACAATTCTAATGGGAAACCATAGATTTCAACTCTATGATTCTATTACTTCATTGCCCTATAGGCAGTCCATACCCCACAACTCAATTAAGGAACAGTGTTTTCAAAAGAAATAACATAGCAATTGTATTGGTTTATTTTACCTCATGTTTTCCCCAAACAGGACTGAAGGCAACTGGTGACTGTTTTATTCACATTAGTATCTCTTTGCATAGGTGTAACTCTTTTTGTGGCTCTCTATGACTATGAAGCAAGAACAGAAGATGATTTAAGTTTTCATAAAGGAGAGAAATTTCAAATACTTAACAGCTCGTAAGTCCTTTTCTACTATAGGGATTGCCACTAAAACTGAATTGCTGTGTTGCAAAATGATGCATGCCTTACATTGTGTCACCAACATGAAATGTTTGGAAAGCTCCCATATAGTGGAATAAAGGTTGGGGGACTCATGAAAGAGGAAGAGATGGAGGGGAAGGAAACAAGCTCTTTTTCTGTAGTCTCCCTCCTTCTTCCTCTTGCCATTCATCTGATATAATGTGTGGTGCATCTTTTCAGGATGCATCCAAAGTACTTCACCCTCAGAGCTCTTTCCACTCCTGGTGAGTGTAACTCTGCTTTTGCACTTGCAAGAGCAAAAAGCAAAGCATTAAATGCTGCAAGACGAGTAGGAGGCACAAGAGGAATCCTCCAGCTAGTGATGCCCCTCCTTTGTCAGCGTTCTTGGTCAGCTGGAATTTGTTCTTTCATGCAAGGGGCTCCTGCCTCTTGCCTTTCTGGAGCACATGGCTACTGCAACTATGCAGAGAATTATATTTCAAGCTTGGAAACTGAAAGCTGGACTAGATTAATCGGCAATGGAAACACAGCCTTTTAAATGCCAGCGCTGTTAGTGCTGCAGTTTTTAGAATGCTTATTTTGGACTATCAGTGGAGCACATTGCTCTGCTTCAGAAAGCCCTGCAGTTTAATTTAATGTTCAACATACATATGCATTATGGGGTTGGGCACATCTTCATTTTTGCTATAAAGGCATAAACTGCAGTGAAATACCTTCAGAGCAAAGCCTAAAACAGTGAAAAATTGACGTAAAGGTGGAAGATAATTCTCAGGAATATTTCATGACTCTGTGTACCTGAACAGCTTTGATGTACATGAAAGCACAGCCATTTCAGCTATGACTTATACAAAGAACAAGGTTTTTAAAACCATCCTTTGCTTTTACATTTCAAATGGGGAAAGGGCTGACAAAAGGTTTCCATTATCCACTTTCCTTTATGCTTCAAAATGATGCGGCTGCAAACCTAACAAAGTAACGCTTGAATAATAAACAGACCCACTACAGATTCTTGACTGCAATGGATGGCAGGCTTCTTAAAAAGAGAATTTATGCTCATACAGTGATGTGGGAATGCATGCTGATGTTCATACGGCCAGGGATTTTTCAAAGCGAGTTGCACATGCAGGACTTTGTTCTTCTCTATAATTACATTCAAGGACTTTAATGCTGAAAATGGAACCAGGCATTGAGCATATTGTAAAACTGCCAGCCCTTTGTGGTTTTAGTGAGATATTTTTAGAAGGTAAAGTAAGGAAGTCCCATTGTGCAAAAAATAAATTTCAAGAGTGCACTGCTTGAATCTATATTATACAGAATTATACAACAGTATACAATTTATACAAAATTTTATTGGTGCTAGTGCTACTATTGGGAGAAATAAAAGGCTTTTCAGTATTGGGTTGCTGTAAGTTTTTCGGGCTGTATGGCCATGTTTCAGAAGGATTCTCTCCTGACGTTTCACCTGCATCTATGGCAGGCATCCTCAGAGGTCCTCACAAGCTCTAAGGATGCTTATCGTAGATGCAGGCAAAATGTCAGGAGAGAATGCTTCTGGAATATGGCCGAAAAACTTACAGCAGCCCAGTGATCCCAGCAATGAAAGCCTTCAACAATACTTTTCTGTATTCTTCTTTTAAGAACTATGATGTAAGACAGGCATGGGCAAACTAAGGCCCGGGGACCAGATGCGGCCCCTTGGCTCTTACCTTAGTCCCTCCTCATTTTCCCTGTCCTCTCAGCATAAGGACATTGTGGCCTTCATCATCCTTATGCAGAAAAAACAGAGGAGGAAGGCATGCAGCAGCTGGGAATCCTCTGGAGCGCTCTCAACCACCGCATGGCTCGCCCTCTTCCTGCCATAAGGATGGTGCGAGCAGCCCCATCCTTATGCAGAGAGGACAACCCGAGGAAGACATGCAGTGGCTGAGAGCCCTCCGGAGTGCTCTCGGCTGTCTCCTGTCTTGCCTCCTCCCGACATAATGCCGAGAAGACATCCTGAAGATCAGGGGAGGAGGATTGGCAAAGTAGATTGGGGCAGTCATCACATGTCTCGTTTTCCTCCTGGCATAAGGATGGGGTGAGCAGTCCCATCCTTATGCCAGGACAACCTGAGGATGATGCTGGCCCTGCCCTGCCCAACCCAGCTCATGCCCAGCCACCCTCCCTCGTGGCCCGACCCTCTCGGTCAGGCCCACAATGCGGTCCCAAAGCACAAAAGTTTGCCCATGCCTGATGTAAGACCACCCACTTCTTACACGGAGAATATGACTGTGAAACCATGCCTATGAGCTCCCATTCATACGATGGAGCCTTCTCTGTCATTTTCTATCATCGTTCCTCCTGACATGCCAAGTAGCTTTTTAAACGTGTGGGCTTTCAAAGCCTCTTGCCCTTGTACACATGCACAAACTACCGTTAGAGCTAATGACACACATATTGACACACTCTTTGAAAAAAGAGGACAAATGCAATTAAGCAATACAAATCAGTGTTCTCTTTCGGAAAAACCCCTCCTTATTACATAGCATGGGCTCCAGTGCTTGTGGATATGATAAAATATCTCCATCTAGTGGAATATCCAGGCAACAATATTAAAACAAAGAGCAATAAATGGAGTCAGCAGACATTTAACTATCCTATTGCTACCAAATTGCACTTCCACTTGTCACATCCCTCAAACTGTGGGGACATGAGAGAAGCCTCCCACAGGATGGTAAAGCATCCGGGCACCCCCTGGGCAACGTCCTTGTAGACGGCCAATTCTCTCACACCAGAAGCGACTTGCAGTTTCTCAAGTAGCTCCTGACACACACAAAAATCACTTGAACTGTGAATCTACTATGTCATTTCTTTTGCCTTTCCCCCATTGTTGTTATCTAAAGGAACTTACAATGAAAAGTAGAAAATTGCATCCATAATAGATGAGATATATAAAGCTAAATTGCATGGGAGATTTTTTTTTCTAACTTTTCCTCTTGTTTTACAGGGAAGGTGACTGGTGGGAAGCCCGTTCTTTGACTACAGGAGAAACTGGTTATATTCCCAGTAATTATGTCGCTCCGGTTGACTCCATCCAAGCTGAGGAGTATGTTTTTCTTTTAGTGTTATGAACGCTACTTAATTCCATGCCTGAAGGAAGTACAAGAGATTAGTACATGATAAACTGTAGTACTCTATTCAAGGAATGGAGTACTACATTAGTTTCTTTCTTTTTTGTGCGGTGCTGATAGAGATTTGGGTAATTAGAGGGAGGAAAGGAGGGAGAAGATTGCTTTGTGTCAGGTCAAAGTCAGGATTACCAAATGTTTTCACCGGGTGGCTAAATAATATCTTTAAGTTGTATCTGGCATGTCAGTACAGAAGGAGTAGTGCACGCCTTTTGAACAATCTAATGGCTGGAACTTATTGCATAATAAGGGCAAGTTCAGCAGCACACATCTTTAGGTGTCATTACCATAGTTTTAAATTTATTATTATTATTATTATTATTATTTGATGCATAACAAGATTAGTACACAGCAAAGATGCTCACTATGCTGGCTTTTGTATTTGATCACACATCAGACAGTTCCCAAGTGTCTAGGACTGCATCATGTATCAGTGAATAATGTGTGCAGATCCAAGTAGCGTGATCTTTTGCAGCTGACTGATGGTAATTTTGTCAGTGCAGATTGTTTTTAAGTGCAGGCCAAGGTCTTTAGGCACTGCACCACTGGGAACACCTTTACTGGCTTGTGTCAGAGTCTTTGCAGTTCTGTTTTTAAATTCTCATATCGTGTAAGTTTTTCCAGTTGCGTCTCATCAATTCTGCTGCCACCTGAGATGATGATGATTATTATTATCTTTATTTATAGTCTGCTTTTCTTTCCACAAAGGAAACACAAAGCAGGTTACATCAAAAGCATTTCAATACAATTTAAAATAACAGTATAATTTTATGCACATCTCTTCAAAATTGCATGCCACTGAGTTGGGGTTAAGGTAAAATTAAAGGTTTCCCCTTGACTTTAAGTCTAGTTGTGTCCGAATCTGGGGGTGGTGCTCATCTCCATTTCTAATCCGAAGAGCCCGTGTTGTCTGTAAATGCCTCCTAGGTCATGTGACCGGCATAACTGCATGGAGCACCATTACCTTCCCACCAAGGCGATACCTATTGATCTACTCTCATTTGAATGTTTTCGAACTGCTCAGCTGGCAGAAGCTGGGGCTAAGAGCGGGAGCTCACCCCACTCCCCAGATTTGAACCACCGACCTTTTGATCAGCAAGTTCAGCAGCTCAATGGTTTAACCCACTGCGCCACCAAGTGGGGGTTACTTCCAAGTAAATATGGTTTTGCTATTTTAAAATTCGGTCCTAAATGGTAATGATGACCAAGGGCCAGATATAAGCAAATGCTAGATCATCTGTCCTAACCTTACTCATACAACTGGCATATCTTTCTGATGGTGATTCAGCCATGATATCTATCACTCATTGATCACCAGGGCTGATTTGGTCAGGCTGGCTATGCAGGTTATCCCTAC
This sequence comes from Anolis sagrei, assembly GCF_037176765.1. Taxonomy (NCBI): domain Eukaryota; kingdom Metazoa; phylum Chordata; class Lepidosauria; order Squamata; family Anolidae; genus Anolis; species Anolis sagrei. The sequence continues at coordinate 92,756,065 of NC_090021.1, forward strand.
TTCCCTCTCCATTCAGTGTGCATCACTTCAGACCTCCAAACTCAGAGGAAGAATGCAACCATCTCAGTGCCCTTCCACTTATAACCCAGGATATCAAGACAGAAAATCCCAAAATGTCTGCTTTGAACTGGGTTATCTGAGTCCACAGTGCGATATATTTCAGTTCAAGACAGAAAATTTGGGATTTTATTCAGCTGTGAAGAAGGGGCCTCAGACACACAAAGTGTGCATTTTTTTGGTCAAGGGTTTAAACTATATCATCCTGGTATTTTCACTTAGATGGTACTTTGGCAAACTTGGACGAAAGGATGCCGAGAGGCAGCTGCTGTCATTTGGAAACCCACGTGGAACCTTCCTGATTCGTGAGAGTGAAACCACCAAAGGTAGTATGGTTTATTTTAATTGCTGAGCAAACAAAAAAGTTGGCTCTAAACAAAGTTGTCAAGTCAATCACAAACAAAATCAAAACTTTAAAATGGACATTGATTGTTTCCCCTGTAATATTAGAGTGCTATGTTTAAATCAAAACATTAATTGTTAATGAGTTGTCCATCATATTCAGTTCATTAATTTTGCACTGGTTTAGAGTTTGCAACTGGAATGATTTAAGTTTACATATAATTCTGCAAAACTCAAGAGAGAGATTTGCAAGCAAATATGAAGGGATACTAGACAAATATATAGCCTATTGGTTTCAGCTGAATGATGAAGCATTTGCTGGGCATCAGTTTAAGGTGTCCAACTATCAAGCAGTTCAGTGTTTGAGTTTAAAAACTTAATACACATTTTAATGTATATGGCGCTACTTGTGCCTGTTTTTATTTAGCTCTTTCCTATATAATGTTTTATTTGAAATATTAGATGCTGCACCGATATGTTTTTAAACTGTGGAATGACCCTTTTATTAAATCTAAAAGGAGCATTGTGTAAAAAGGGGGAATTATTTTCATTTCATTTTTATTTATTTACAACATTTATATCCCGCCCTTTTCACCCCAAAGGAAACTCAAAGCAGCCTCACCAATAGGCAGCAATTCAATGCCGTAAACATACATATAATAAAATAAACATATACTGTACATTAAAATGAGAATTTAAGACATATCAATATTAAAACAATTATTAAAACCACGCAGTCCAAACTCGTATTCCAAGGCCGTTCCAGTCATCAATGCACTATTCCATATTTATTTATTGCACCAAAAGGTTATTGTTTAAAGAATTGGTCCCATAACCATGTTTTAACTTTCTTCTTGAAGGTCAGAAGGCAGAGAGCTGGTCTAATTTCACTGTGGGGGGAGTTCCATAGCCAAGGGACCACCACTGAGAAGGCCCTGTCTCTCGTCCCAACCAACTACACCTGTGAAGGAGGTGGGACTGAGAGCAGGGCCTACCTAGAAGAACTTAACCTCCTTTAAGGATCTTGTGATCTTTTTATAATTGTTAATCTTTTTGCTGCTCTCTTAATAGCTTTTGAAGAAATTAACCATATTATCTCATTGGATAAATTTTGCAAAGTGAGACCTAGTAGTTCTGTTAATATCTATAGGGTGAGGTGCTATGGGAATGGAGACTTGCGTTCAGCTCCATGATTATTAAGCTATAGAGTGGCACATGTCTCTGTTTTGTCCTCAGTACTTTTTAGACATATACGAATTAACAGGAGGTGGAGAGGTAGGTGACATCAAGTTGCTGATGGCACCCAGCTTTATTTCTCTTTATCATAGTCTGTCTTTATCATAGTGAGGCTCTATTGGAGTTGGACTGGTGCCTGGATGCTGTAACGGCCTGGATGAGGACCAATGAACTGAAGCTTAATCCCAAAAATATGTCAGCCCTGTGCATCAGTGGTCACTATGTCTGAGAATAGGACAAACAAATTGATCTGGTTATAGTGCTGTACTGGAATACTGTCAAACACCCTTTATAAGAAACACATTATACAAGATTTAAAGAAATTGAACAGATTGCCTATATATTACCTGTTTGATTTCAGCATGCCAACTGATGATTTTAAAAGCTATAAACAGCTTCAGATGCACACAAGCCATGTATGTATATATGCCTATCATCTAGTGATTAAGACATGTTAGGGGACATCATGATTAAAATGGTGTTAACAATTTCATTTTGTATAAATTATTTCAAAGTTTTTTGTTTTGTTTTGTGTTTTTCATGTCAGAAACGACTTGAGAAATTGCAAGTCGCTTCTGGAGTGAATTGGCTGTCTGCAAGCATGTTGCCCAGGGAATGCCTGGATGTTTTGATGTTTTACCATCCTTGTGGGAGGCTTCTCTCATGTCCCTGCATGGGGAGCTGGAGCTGACAGAGGGAGCTCATCCACGCTCTCCCCAGATTCAAACCTCCAACTTGTCAATCTTCAGTCCTGCTGGCACAAGGGTTTTACCCACTGTGCCACCGGGGTTCCATTTCAAAGTTATTTTATTGATTATATACTGCTCTAAGATCTTTACATAAAAAGTGACTTTAAAATATTTTTTACAAATAAACAGACCCGCCCTGTTTTTAGACTATAATGTACTATCAAAAGATTCTAATTTTTTTACCATTTCAGTAAGCTTATGCCTTTTCTGTTTTGTTTCGGTTGTTAAATAGGTGCCTATTCATTGTCTATTCGTGACTGGGATGATGTGAAAGGAGATCACGTCAAACATTATAAAATTAGAAAACTTGACAATGGGGGATATTACATTACAACCAGGGCACAGTTTGAAACTCTTCAACAGCTTGTTCAGCATTATTCAGGTAAGTTTTGAAACTAAATATGTACTACATTGTTTTATAAATAAGAAAGCACCAAGACAACTTTTTTTTCCTGTAGAAAACATTAGGGAATGTGATATATGTATGTCTATTATATTGATTTTTATCCGAACTATTGGGTTACTGTGAGTTTTCTGGGCTGTATGGCCATGTTCCCAAAGCATTATCTCTTGATGTTTTGCCCACATCTAAGGCAGGTATCCTCAGAGGTTGTGAGGATGCCTGCCATAGATGTGGGTGAAATGTAAGGAGAGAAAGCTTCTGAAACATGGCTATACAGCCCGGAAAACTCACAGCAACCTACTTACTCAACATTAATTTCTATGGATGTTCCATATTTTTAAAATATATCACCTGTTCTTTTTTTTAAAAAAAATGTCATAGAAGCATTGAAGCATTTTGACTGTTGTCTTCATTAACTATGAAAACGAATAAAGAAGACATGACATTGACCATACATTTCCACCCCCACAGTTTAATGTAGTGTCCATATACTTCTTTTGCGCACATTATTTCAGCTTCAGGATTTCGTTTTCACATCAAGGATATCACTTTGGGTGCCTCCAAATTCAACATAACCTTTCTGTCTACATCAGGCATGGGCAAACTTGGGCCCTCCAGGTGTTTTGGACTTCAACTTTCACAATTTCTAACAGCCGGCAGAAAATAAATAATATACAGGAGGCAAATGCTTATGGCCAATATATTTACAGGAATCGTTCTAGGGAATATATAGGATTACTGATCACAGATACAAGCACTCAGCAGGTGTAGTTTGAATGACAGCTGTGCTCTTCACAATGGTTCTATTGACTTGATAATCCTAGCTGGATTTGAATTCCTGTTCACTGTAAAGAAGCCACTTCAGCTGTACATATTTCCTCTGTCTGCCTTAGAAAGTATTGTAACTCACTCGGCTCTTGAATTCCATGGGCTTTTTGCAAACTTTTGTTGATCACCATCCATATAGATTATGTAATGCATGTTTTCCCAAGCAGCTAAGTGTAAAATCACAGACCCAATAAACAAAAGAGCCTTAGGAAGCTATTTGTCTGGCATTGCCTCCAACTGAAATTCTTATTAGGATTAATAGTAGTGTTAGATTGCAGTCTTATAGACGTGTGCATGGTAGTAAGTCCTATTCATCCAAACAGGACTTATTTCCAGGTAGACATGCATAGTTAGCTTTCAGATAATTTTAAACCCTTATAAAACTTTAAATAATTTACCATGAGCCCATAATTGCTATGTTTTCCTCATTTCATTTTATATGCAGAGGCAGTTTTTACAGTAATGTTACCTTCCCAACTTGATGCCCTCCAAACATTTGGACTTAAATTTCCATGAGGGCTGGTCCTTGACCATATTAGTAGAGGTCAGTGGCAGCTGCAGTCCAAAATAACATTGGAAGAATTGATGAACCTTTACATATTAATTGTATACATCCCGTGCCATTTGGAGTGGCAGTATCCCAATTTTTTACTTGAGATTATTTTTAACCCTCTTATGTATTTTTCAAGTCGCTGTTCGGCAAATGTTGAAACTGTAAATATTGGGTCATACTTAATGCTTATTGTGGCAAGGAGCCATTACAATAAAGCTGGCCCTATGCAGCTGAGCCAAAAGACTTACAGAGCTTACTCAAAATACATAATTTATTGAAATGTTTTTCCCCAACTGTGTTCCCATATAAATAGGCCCCTCATAATTTAATATTTTACAATTTTATTGATTTCCTAACGGTTCCCTATTTTATTGCAATATATCAAAATAATAATAATAATAATAATAATAATAATAATAATAATAGGGAAGTATCCGACGTGTGATCCAATTCAACAGCCAGCAGAGTGTCTGCTGTGGATTCATTTTGTTGTATTTCAAATAACAACAACAACAACAACTTTATTTTGAAACCCCATCTCCGTTTTCCCGAAGGGACTTGGGGCAGCTTACATGGGGCCAAGCCCAGTTGACAGTTAAAACATAACATGTACAAAATGTAATAATCAATATAAAACAACATAAGCAACATTATAACAATAAAACAAGTATCAGAAACAACAACTAATAGTATAATGCAAGTAGGTGAATATTAAGTGTTATCAGCATAAAATTTTGGTGGCCTGTCATTTATTACATCATTGACTGATCCACCTTAAATATTTCTGTGCAATAGAATCTACATAATTGTTCTGGAACAGAGAATCTCTTGCAATGTCCCCTACAACACTGAGGGCATAAATAAAAATAAAATAAAAGAAGAGTGAGAAGAGGCAAAAAGCAGTATCTTCTCCCACCCCACACACACACACACTTGTTAGCTTTTATACTCTAAAACAAAACAAAAAAGCAATTACATCTAGGCCATGCAAAACTGTACAATAATATTACAATTCAAAAAAATCCCTAAAAATCCCTTAAAAAAATAAATGATATGAAATCATGATACATATAAAGACAGGTTATAATTGCTGTGAAATACCCCAAAATTGGTTTTTGGTTGTGGATTGCTTCCTCATGGATAAGGCAAGTCCTTGTGCAGGAAGGGAGCGTTTCCATAAAGAAAGACAAGGTGGGTGACATGTTGCATGAAATCACCTTAATGCACAACGTGGTCTAAAAAGTTGAAAATCAACAGCATATCTGATCTTTGCAGGCCCCCTTGTAGGCTCATAGTTGGAAACACAGATCTATCTTTCAGGAAAAGCCTGATAGTCGTGATGCATCTGGGATGCAACCCGCTACTGCCCCAATAGCCTTCAGACATGGCACCTACTTACACTGTGCTCAAATTTGGACATTAGCCTCTCAGTGACATTCACCTCCAAGGCATGTGATCTTCCTGAGGTCTCCAAGCAGGGCATCCCATGTTATACAGAGGTTACTTTCACCCACAGTGAAATTTCCTAAGGCTAAGAAGGTCCTTGCAGCAGGCCAGATTTGAGGTTTCCAATTTCTGACGTAATGGGTTGTTGTTTTCTACTCACTGCCTAAAAAGCCACAGTTGTTTTTTCCACATTCAGGGTCATAAACCATCATTGCGAATTCAGTCATCCAAACTCACATCGCTATAGACCGAAAGCTCTGTTTGCACTGAGAATGCATCTGTGATTAATCTCATTCTCCAAATACATTATTGCATGTCATGTTATCATATTTTCAAATAGAGACAAACAAACAATTATTCGTGCTATACACAACCTTTTGATTTAAAAAAAACCCCTAAATTTGAGGTCATGATTAACAAATGTCATGATTAGCAAAAGTTTCTTTCATTGTATTTTTAATGTCTTTGAAAGTGATTTGCAAACATGTGGCCATTTTCGTTTTCTTTGCATTTACTACCCAAATATCTATTTGATGAAATGCAGCCTCAAATAAACACACACACACATTTAAACTTATTTTTATTCCATAAGTATTTATTGAATGTTTAATCTTTCATCAATTTTTATTTTTAAAAGAATGAACAGGTTGCTGATAGGTTTTTCAAAAGGTGATATTTTCACGACATTATACTTAATATGATTACAGTGAACTAAATGTGCCATTTCCTATGTCCATAATTTGCATTATACAGCCCTTTTGTGAGACATCATAAGCTGAAATACTTGTTTATACAGTATTTGTATTCCTTTTTTTAAAAATTAGCCTTTTCACTTAGTGCATGTGCATTTATAAATATGCATGAATTCAGTATTCCAGAAACATCATGTAAGGTTATCTTCAAATTATTTCTTTTTCAAAACTTTAAAAAATGTCCTTCATGTGGTACTTCTACCGTAGCCTAACTATAACAGTGTCTAAGATTGTTCAGTATTTAAATGTGTTATAAAAACATGGTCTGTTTGGGATTATTCTTGCATATTTTTACTTCTGTTTCTAATGTTACTCAGGACTTTTTCTGCTGTATTTAACTAGCGCTAATAAGAATTCTGACCTTCTCACAATGCTTGGCCCAATGCTGTCCTAACTGGAGGAGTGCACTTCAGATGTAATGCCTTCCCCCTTTAAAAACACTAATTAACGCTATGACTCTCAGATGTTGCCCCTCTGTTCACTGTTATGTCAAAGCACTCACTCCATTTTGACTTTAAGATCTGTTTATTCCATCTACATCCAGCCTCTTGTATGTGAATTATTTGTTGCTTGTTGCCTCAGCTCTTCTGCTGGTGTAAAGCTGAAATTGTTGTCCAGCATTAATTTTTGCAGAGAACACAAAGATATGTTGCTTCAAAGGAACTCCATGCCTTCTGCTGTCTGTTTCAAGGCAGGATATGAGTTAGGATGGAGTTAGGATGGAGAGCGAAGATATAGCCAGCACCTGATGGAAGGCCTGCTGTGTTTTTATCTTCTTTATTTGGTTTAAATATATATTTTAATAACATGTAATTAAATTGTTATATATCATTTAATTGGTGTAAGCCACCTGTGTCAGGAAGAGGGCAGGGTAGAAACGGAAAGAATGAATGATATCTCTTACTCTAGTAAAAATTGGTGCCGATACAACCATTGAACAAATAATTAAGAGATTGAGGTATGCACACAACTAACTCTGCATTTACTTACCATGGTTAAGAATGTGGTAACATAATCTTGGTTTGCTGTCAAGGGCTTTTATGGCCAGAATCACTGGGTTGCTGTCAGTTTTCTGGGCTGTATGGCCATGTTCCAGAAGCATTCTCTCCTGATGTTTCGCACACATCTATGGCAGGCCTCCTCAGAGGTTGTGAGGTCTATTGGAATCATGATAGGTGTCTATGAACAACGCTGGCTCTTCAGCTTAGAAATAAAGATGAGCACCACCCCCCAGGGTCCGGCACAACTAGACTAAATGTCAAGGGGAAACCTTTACCTTATGCTGCCTAAGACTGCTGGGATTTACAGTCCAGCAAAAGCTGTTAAACCACCATAATTCATATCCCTATTTTAAATGATTGAATTAGATCAGATTACCTACACATCAATGCAAGCTGTTGGAATAATAGGAAGAAACGGAGAAGCCTTGAACCTACTCTCTTACTCCAAAGATTAATAAATGTTTTAAGGAGGCAGTGTGTTTATCTTCAAGCCTTTCTCCCCTCTCCTTTTGGAATGCTACTAACAGATGATGCAACTTGTTTATTAGCAGTGTTTTTCTTGCTTGCTGTGTTTGTTTCATGTTTGTTACTCTTTTCTTTCCCCTGTGCTTCACTTCTGCTTCATCAGAGAGAGCTGCAGGTCTTTGCTGCCGCTTAGTAGTCCCTTGTCATAAAGGAATGCCAAGGCTTACTGATCTGTCTGTCAAAACCAAAGATGTCTGGGAAATTCCACGAGAATCACTGCAGTTGATCAAGAGACTGGGAAATGGGCAGTTTGGGGAAGTATGGATGGGTATGCAGAGACTTTTTTTTCCCTAAGAGTCTCCCATTTTTGGGCGGCAAGTGTGGAAGATGGAATGTGGAAACAAAATGAGTCGTGACCAGCAGCATCAAAAAACAGACATATTTGATTACTAAGGATAATATGCTCCCAATGCTGAAAACCAGCACTGCATAATTTATACAAGATGAAAAAGAAAAGCCAATCTCTGCACTCCTAGCTTCAGTCAAGCTTGACAAATTACCTTTGCCTTAATAATCAAGATGGACACGTTCTAATCTTTTAATTATGCAAAGGTTTTATCCAAAAGTTACCTGAGTTCAGGCTCTGAAGGACAAAAACACATTCCATCTTTCTGAATGCATGCCATAACTACGTGAATTATATGTATTTCTCTTATTAATTTCCTTTCCTGTAGAGAAAGCTGATGGTTTATGTTTTAACTTAACTAAGATTGCATCGAATTACACTCCACAAACTGTCGGATTGGCTAAGGATGCATGGGAAGTTGCACGAGATTCATTGTTTCTGGAAAAGAAGCTGGGTCAGGGCTGTTTCGCTGAAGTGTGGAGTGGTAAGGCAGCGGAAACCGTTCTGTTTGGGATGCATACCTAGTGTCCACATGAAAAAAGTCCCTTTCAAATATCAAGTAATATGACATTATCATCTAAAACAAAAACATCTAAACCGCCAGTTGTTGGACAGGCCTTATTTGTCAATTTGTGCAAGTCCATATACTCAAATAATAAGTACAAGTACTAAATGAATAATTTAGTATTCGTCACAATAGACCATAAAAGGTCTATTGCAGAGGTCCTCAAACTTTTTAAACAGACGGCCAGGTCAAAGTCCCTCAAACTGTTGGAGGGCTGGATTATAATTTGAAAAAATCATGAATGAATTCCTATGCACACTGCAAATATCTTACTTGTAGTGCAAAAAGCACTTAAAAAAAATACAATAATTAAAATGAAGAACAATTTTAACAAAAACAAACTTATTGGTATTTTAATGGGAAGTGTGGGCCTGCTTTTGGCTGATGAGATAGGATTATTGTTGTTGTGTGCTTTCAAATCATTTCAGACTTAGGTTGACCCTGAGGGAGGGCCGGGTAAATGACCTTGGAGGGCTGTATTTGGCCCTCAGGCCTTAGTTTGAGGACTCTTGGTCTATTGTGATCAAAGTCTGGAAGGGGCTCCATATCATACCAAGCCATCCAAATCAGAGATAGGGGCATCTATTTCCCTCATGACAAAGATGTTCACTAGTGTATTACTATCAACCCTCAACATTCACTGGTGTTGGGAACATAAGATGCCTGCAAAAGTGAAAAACTGCAAATAAATTGCTATTTTTTTACCTGGGAGAATACCTCCATAGGAATTTCTGACAGTTGCCTCTTTTTTCAACTTTTGCTGGAAATAGACCATAGAATTGCATTGGAGGACCTAGAAATTCATAGGGAAGTGCTCTTTCTAGAAAGCTAAGTCTAGGTCAGGTCTGGGCAAACTTTAGCCCTCCAGGTGTTTTGGACTTCAACTCCCACTATTCTTAACAGCCAGTAGGCTCTTAGGAATTGTGGGAGTTGAAATCTAGAACATCTGGAAGGCTGAAGTTTGCCCATGTGTGATCTAGGTCCTCCATCCTAACTGAAGGAAGTTGGCCATAGAATCACGCTGGAGGACCTGGAGATTCTTTGAGAGAATAATTTAAATCACATCCAAGTCAAAACTTCAGTTGTAGAGGAACAACTGTATTTTTTTCCAGACATACAAAAACCATTCACTTATCCTGGGTAAAAAGGAATAAAAGGTTAAAATTCAAATAACCTTTGAGTAGAATCTCTAAGATAGGTTATGCTACTCTTTAGCTTGTTCAAGCAATGGAATATGGACCACGACTGTCCAAATATTATGTCACGGCTAGTTTCCTCAATCTTTGAGCTCTCTGAAACAAAATCAGTGGCTGTTTTCTGGGGCCAGTTGATGAGGTGAAAAGTTTATCCCATATACTCCCCCCCCCCCCCCCAAAAAAGGGATTGGTTAAATCTGATAGCTTCAGCTCCCATTCAAGGAATCTTCTCAAGTTCGCCCCTTTATTTTATTTTATTTTGTACCATATTTGACAGAGATGCTTCCACATAACTGTGGAGAAAAATAAAGTCATGCTCTAGCAAACATTTTTGTCATGAGGAAAACGAACTGCATCTGTCTCTGATTGCAGATAACCTTACAGCTAGACACATAGACTTAGCCGGATCTTAATGGTCTTTTTGTAAACAAAGCAGCCCAGATCCAGAATTCTGAAATCCAAAATACTTCAAAATCTTAAATTGTCCACATGGATGGCTGAGATGGGGGGACACCTTTATTTTCTGGTGGTTCAGTTTTCACAAACTTTGTTTCATGCACAAAATTGATTTTAAAATTGCATATCAAATTGCCTTAAGGCTATGTGCATGAGGTTCCTATGAAACATAAACTAATTCCATTTTTAAATATGGGTCCCATCTCTATAATATCTTTTTTTTTGTACATATATGCAAATACAGGGGTTCCAAAATCCAAAACACATCTGAAATCCAAAACACTTGTGGTCCCAAACATTTCAGATAAAGGATACGTAACCTGTATGAACACTGTCCATTATACAACATTATTAAAAATAATATAACAATTGGTTTCAAATATATAGACTTTAAGAACATAGCCCTTTTTTATAACTTAATTTACTGATTTTTTTCTATCTCAGAAATAAGCATGTCTCATCTGAAAACAATATGGGGAAAAAACCAAGGATAACTTTAAATATTTTTTGTGGTTCATGAATTACACATCCAAACAGATTTTGTTGAACTGATGCATGTATTCCTCAGACATATTCCTAGTTTCAGATCCAATGCTGAACTCAGCTTAGAGAAAAAAACAATATCTTATCTTTGTGTTTTAATTTTTTGAACCAAAAATATTGTTTAGTGTGCTGCTTTGGCCAAAGCTGTATATAGTCTTTGGCTATTAGCAAGTATTTTCCTCCTTTAATGAGTTCCCTCAAATAAATGTAACTAATTTTAGCAATTAAACATTGATCAGCAAAATTTTGCCCAGTAAATTTTGCTGCTTTAGCTGCTCTTAGAAAACGAAAGATAGATAGATAGATAGATAGATAGATAGATAGATAGATAGATAGCATATCAGTGGTATGTCTTAGCTGTAATGAAAGGAGCTTCCCATATTCCTCTATCAACTAAAGTGGAAGGATCTAGATGACACCGACTTGGTTTTCTTTTTCAAGAACTCAGTGTAGTTCTAGATCTCTCCAAGGGTTAATCAGTGCCAAACACTGACACATATTGTTATTATCATATAAGCTTTATTGGTGGCAAATGTTGCAGTGGAAGATAGACAGCACTGAAGCTGTGTATTGTCTAGCTCAGGCTTGGACAAACTTCAGCCCTCCAGATGTTTTGGACCAACTCCCACAATCCCTAACAGCCAGTAGTCCAAAACACCTGGAGGGCCAAAGCTTGCCCAGGCCTGGTCTAGGCCTCTCAAAAATGGAGTGCAGCAATCATATCCAGTGGTGGAATTGGGTCCCAAAACAAATTCTACCCAAATGAACTATGGGCAGCCATCAAATTCCTGACCATTGGACATATGGACAGCTTGGTTGGGGTGTATCCTGACTGGCTGGGGCCAACCTAAGATTGGCTCCCAAAGGCTATATAGTGCAGAAGAACGCATAGAAAATCTGACTGCACCAACATTATCTATATGCCCCCCCCCCTAAAGATATGAGAATTATGCAACTAGCAATTAAGACATTCATTTCTCCAATCCATTCCCATCCTTTATATCTTTGCCCAACCTCAAACTACAAAGCAAATGTAAAAATACAAATTAAATCTTTCTTGCTACTGATAACGTTTGGCCATGGCCAATCCATCTGCCTGGTGGAAGGAGCGTAGCTCACTACACCAGATGCCAAAAATTCTGTAGCTGCATCAATACTCAAAACTGCTTCAGATATCAGAGTTTATGCAGAATTTGGAAGTGTTACTTTTCTAGAGTAAACCTCAGAATTATGTAGCTAGCAACTCAGGTTGAATAAGGTATTTGGGAAGTGAAGTTCCAAATGGAGATCCCAAAGATAACTTTTCCAATCTCTATACTTACTGATCTTTTTTACCACTCCTATGCACTAATGTTAAAAGTATTGTACGTAAATAGTTTCATGATCTATGCAAGCATGGCATCTTTTGACTCGCGGTGTTGGTGGTTTCTTGGTTTTTTAGGTACCTGGAATGGGAATACTAAAGTAGCAATAAAGACATTGAAGCCTGGCACAATGTCTCCAGAATCATTCTTGGAAGAGGCTCAGATCATGAAGAAGCTAAAGCATGACAAGCTGGTCCAGCTTTACGCTGTGGTGTCTGAAGAACCTATCTATATTGTCACAGAGTACATGAGTAAAGGTAGGTGAGAGTCACTGCTTCTTGTGAAAGTTCCCAGGTGGATCTGCTTTGGCACATTCCAGCTGTGCTTGTGCATCTGGAGGAGAAGGTGTGTTGTCCAGCCAGTGTTGTCCAGTCTTCCCCAGCTGAAAAAGCTTAACTTGAATATGCCGAGTTACATCCCCGTAGTCATATCAAGATTACATCTGTGATCATCCTGGCTATGATTATGTACCCAAAGTAGGAAGCAGTGAGCAAAGAAGGACAGGATAGCTCTTCAATACCCCCTGCCCCAAAACGTAGACATGCATATGACCCAGCAATAGCAAGTTATGCTTGAATCTCTACATTTACATGTTTATCTATTGCAGTGGTTCTCAACCTGTGGGTCCCCAGGTGTTTTGGCCTACAACTTCCAGAAATCCCAGCCAGTTTACCAGCTTTAGGATTTCTGGGAGTTGAAGACCAAAACATCTGGGGACCCACAGGATGAGAACCACTGCTCTGCTGGTAATTACTTTGCTGTAAGGTGAACAAATAGGCAAGTAAACAAGCCTACCTTTGGGAAATTCTGTTGTAGCTGTTCTTGCTTTGAATGATTGTAGTAGAATATGAACGTAGCCTCTAATTTGTTGACATGTTGACTTTCTTTGTTATGTTTTGTTTAACCTCTAGATGAAATTAAATTATCTTTTAAAAATGCTTTTTAATTAATTAGAGAATGTAGCCTTGCTAATTTGTTTCCTGTTATCATCTAATAGCGGGGGCTAAGCAGAGATTAAAATTCAGTGTTTTAGTTCATAATAAGCTGATAGTGATTCAAGGAGTGTTAGCTGGAATGTCTTGGCAAATCTGTGCAGGTGAACCAGGACTGTTAATTCAGTTTTCTAATCTTGAATCACAAGGATTCCTGTTCATGTAGCTATAAACTATTAATAAAAAAATTCTAATTAATTTAATCAGATTTAACAGAAACATATATTTACAGAAAGGAATTATATATAAGACAACAACAATTTAAAAGAAATTATACAGACACACCTAGGATAACCTCACAAAAATGGAGTGTCCTTTCCCCATCAAGGAATAGCCTTATTTTCATGGTTGGAGTATTATTGCTATGCAACAGTAAATATTTTTTGACACCAGAGCATTAAAACTTGTTCTCCTGGCTATTATTTTTAGTACCTAAATGAGAAAACAAAACATGTAGTGGGCAGGAGGTGTCCGTGCAAGATTTAAACCCCTGTGCCAGCAAGACTGAAGACCGACAGGTCGCAGGTTTGAATCCGGGGAGAGGCGGATGAGCTCCCTCTATCAGCTCCAGCCCTCATACGGGGACATGAGAGAAGCCTCCCACAAGAATGATAAAAATGTCAAATCATCCGGGCATCCCCTGGGCAGCGTCCTTGCAGACGGCCAATTCTCTAATACCAGAAGCAACTTGCAGTTTCTCAAGTCACTCCTGACACGACAAAAAAAAAAAAGCTAATCTATATACCATTATGCTTATATATTTTTTCCTGTGCCCACTTTATTATGGATGACAATCTAGGGAAGGCTGAATCTCTGTGTGACTACTGTAGAGTCTCACTTATCCAACCTTCGCTCATCCAACGTTCTGTATTATCCAAAACAGTCTGCCTCCCGCCAAGATCCACAGCTGTTTCAATACATTGCAATGTGCTAAATTCGTAAATACAGTAATTGCTACATAATTTTACCATGTATTGAACTGCTTTTTCTGTCGATTTGTTGTAAAACATGATGTTTTGGTGCTTAATTTGTAAAATCATAACGGAATTTGACATTTAATAAATAGGTTTTTCCTTAATCCCTCCCTATTATCCAACATTTTTGCTTATCCAACATTCTGCCAGCCCGTTTCTGTTGGGTAAGTGAGACTCTACTGTAGTTTGAAACATTACTAGTATCAGATGTTTTGTTGCAATTTAGTTTGTCCAGCGTTTTTTCAGATTATTTCCTACATCACATATTGGACTGTTCTGGGCATTTCCTAACAACCATTTTGTACAGTACAGAATCTGCTGTTGTTTATTTGATTAAGATATGATCCATTTTCAAACAAAAATTTAAAAACTCTAGAATATTATAAGGAATGGATGATCCAGGACATGAAAATTTACTGTGCAAGAGTTTTAGGTATTACTCAAAATATGATGGAAACTGCCCTTCAGTATAATTTATTCAAGATCATGGTATTATAAGTAGAGGCAATCCCTTTCTTTTATTTCTACACTTCATATGCTTCTATGGTGGGCAGTACGTTCCTCTCTTTTAGTTCCAAACATCCCATTTGCCAGTTTAGTGTCTTACATATAATACCTTGAAGGGATCTGGTGTTTGTCGTCATACCCGCCCTAAGACAGAATCTTCATTTCTTTCATCCTCTAGGAATTTGGGACTTTATCTCTGAGAATTTCTGACCATTGGCCAAGTTGACTGGGGCTTCTGGGAGCTGAAGTCCAAAACTCCTGGATGGCCAAAATCTGAGAATTATTACTATAAATTAAAAAAAATCCCTGTCTCTGATAACCATCACGGAAAGGGGTTTATGTGGTCACCTAGGACATTGTTTTGTGACTGACAGAGTTAGCCTATATGTCCTGATGCTTCAGTAGATTCATTGTGTGGACTTTCAACGGTATGTAGTTAAGCCCTCCTGCAGATGAAGCAGTTTCTATCAATAGAATGGAAAGTGGGGAAATTCCTGCTCCCACATAGAGGCCTGCAAAAGAGCCTTGGTAAACCATCCCTTTCCCAGACAGTTTTGAAACTATGCAGATTTTCTCTGCTTATTTAATTTATTTATCATGTCAGAAGCAAATTGAGGTTACAGTTATAATGTATTTAAAAACACAAAGTTAAAAAATAGGCATTATGCTAAATGTCCTTTGACCAAAAGCTGGCCACTTGGAGTGCCTCTGGTGTCACTGTGAGAAGGTCCTCCATTGTGCATGTGGCAGGACTTTTCAGGAATGTCATATCTGTGCAAAATTCATATTCCAGTACCTTAGAACTATATCATTCATAGCCGTGGGGATATATTGTTTTCACCTTTTTAGGATTTCATATAAGACACATTTTGAAAGGTTTTAATTTTTCATTCTCTTGATTCCCATTTACTCGATAATCTATACAGATTACAGGCTCTATTATCTTAATACCAGCTCTTAAAATTTTAAATTTATTATTGCATTGCATGAATCTTTAAATGGAAAGGGTTATTGATTTCCATCTCCTAAGGCAATTAGATCTTGGCTCCATCAATTTGGTGAGGTCAAGCGTTGTGGTGTGATGCAGCCACTTTTTCCTCCACCAGGGAATGCTTAACTAAGCATTCTCCACTGACCTTTAAAATGCATTATCTGCATGGGCAGTCTGTGCAAAATATTGCTTAGGTGGTGGGAAGAACTCTTTTAAAAACTTAGCAATGGAGGTGGTTGCCATTTACCTTTCTAAATTGCCATGTATAGTGATAGATTCATCATATGAAATAGTGTTCCATGTTTGGTTGGCCATATTTTATGTACAGCTCTCATGTTCTTAACAGATTCAATTATTGCTACATTGTGGAGCATGGCTTTCATTTAGGGATAAAATGACTTTTTTCAGAGACATACATTTGTTCCAAAGTTCTGTGTAGTTGATGTTCCCATGGGCAGACTATGTGGGAGGTAGCCAAAAGTTGGAGGCATGCTGAAAGAATGTGAAGGGGAATTGTGACTTCATATGGATAGAGGGAAGATTGACCAACATGTCCTTCTTCACCACTTTCCAACTTAAGGGATGCTTTGTGTTGCATCTGATTCACTCTTGAGTAAAATGAAGTCTTTCATGAAACAATGGTCATATGTCATGAATACTATCCATCCACTATTCCATCTTCCAGTCCACTCTAAGGAAAATCTGATGCACCCTAGCAAAAACATAAAATGCAAGTTGCGGTTCAGATCCCAAAGGCCACACTTCTTCCTTTCTCAAAATGTGCTTCAGAAGCAATAACAAAGATATTCCAGGTGAAAAAGAATTTGTGGTGCAAACAACACAATAAACTCCTAAGGCAGATGTTTTGGCCTACAACTCCCAGAAATCCCAGCCAGTTTATTTGTGTATCTATTTATAGAAAATACCATTGCTACTTATTACAAATGAAAGTAAATATTATTGAATGATGAAAGGGGAATAAGATATGATGACTAACTAATAGCACATAATGACTGAGGCATATGACTGAGGGATAATGCAATTTCTATTACTGTTTTTGGAAGAATTGTACATGTGCCCATTAGTACCTACAATGAAGAATACTGGCAATTTATACCAGTTTAATGTTGTAAAATGATATTACTCTCATATTTCAGTTGATTGCATTGTTTCACTAGAAATGTGTTTAGGTTGAGCTGCATCAGTGTTTAAAAACTGGATCTGGGAGTATGAAAGTGGAACCTAAATACAATTGTTTCATTGGTTTCATTGATGCACTAGGCATACTCTTGCTGGGATTAACAATTGGATATACACTCCGATTAGCCATTTCTACATCTGTAACTGTATATTATGTGTATGTATATATGTAGTTAAATGGCCTCAAACTGTTCAGAAAGAAAAATATAATGAGTTTTATTTTCAGAATAATACAACTGCACTTCCAAGTTATAAAGATAATATAAGAATAATAACTCTATTCTTATACCCCGCCACCATCTCCCTGAAGGGACACGGGGCGGCTTACAAGGGTAATGCTTGAAATACAGGTTAAAACCCACACAATAAAAACAACAACATCAAATAATATCAATCACAATACACAAATTAAAAACAGTATCATGGGTGAAAGATTAAGTGCTGAATGCAGTGGTTGGGGGTACATATTCCTTATGGAAGTAGATGTATCGTAATTACTTTCGTAAATAAATAACATTACTGTAAATTGTCCGGCATCTAGTAGAAGCTTTAAAAAAATGAAATCCTTTGCATTGTAGGAAGTTTGCTAGATTTCTTGAAGGATGGAGAAGGAAGAGCCCTGAAATTGCCAAACTTAGTGGACATGGCAGCACAGGTAAATCTTGAACTAATAATGATATCATTTATTCATTGTCAAAGTGCTATATTTATATTAAGCAGAGTACATTGTGTTTAATCTAACAGGTTGCTGCAGGGATGGCTTACATCGAGAGGATGAATTACATACACAGAGACTTGCGTTCTGCAAACATTTTGGTAGGAAATGGTCTAATATGCAAAATCGCTGATTTTGGCTTAGCAAGACTAATTGAAGACAATGAATATACAGCCAGACAAGGTAGGAGCAGTACCCAATATAATCTTGACTCAAGGTTTGAACATAGTTGGCAGGAAGATGTGTCAAAATGTTGATTGTTTCTTTCCATGCTTAGTCAATCTGGTTTATATAGAATCTGAATCAGTATTTCATTGAAGAATATGAATAGAGAATTGCAGCTCTTTATCATTCCCAGCACAGAGCATGCACAATTGTTTTAATCTATTTCCACGGCCATTATCTGCATCAGCCTGTTTTGCATCTCTGATGAAATGGCTGCAGTCTGTGAAAATTTATGTCAAATAGAGCTCATTAGAGTTTAAAGTCTTCTAATGTGTGGTCTCTCTGAATTGAAAGGATTTAATCTGAAGGATCATTTCTGAGACACATGACTTTTTGGTGCTAGAATGTCATCAGGATGATTGGAGACGGCAAAGCAACAGAAGTAACCATTTCTATATGAACATGTCAGCAGTGTTCCTGATTGGAAAGAAAGAGGGCATTTCCAAGACTGGTTGTTTTCAGTGCAAGTTGATGTTGAGTAATAATGAATATAGTGAAAGCTATAAATATAGGGGATTCTCTTGCTGCAAGGGAAAACGCACCAACGAGCCTGAAATTTAATACCACATACCAACATTAACTGCAGCATTTCCCTCATTCTCCCAGAGCAGCTTAAAAATATCAGGAGCGAGATGTTGTTCTAAAGATAAGTGAGCAGCTTATAGGAAAAACTTGGCACTACAGATTTTATCTAACTCAATTGTTTTGTTTTGTATTGGAATAATTACTTTCTACTTAGTGAATTAGGTAACAATGTGTAATTTTTTTTAATTATCCAGGAATCTTGTTGGGCAGTCGTGAATGTCTTATTTCCATAGTTATGGAGCTACACAGTGTATTCAAGCCAAACTGCCGCAGTCCACACTTACTGTCAATTTATTTATTTATTTCATGTCATATTTTGCATAAATAATGTTTAAAACTTATAAACATAGAGGGAGCACAAGCAGCAAAATAATTTTATACCAAAATCAGGCAACAGTGGCCACATTGTCTCTAGCTTTAAACAATTTTCCTCTGTGCATGAGGCAGGGCATTGTGGGCAAGCATACAGATGCTGAGTTGTTTGTTCTGCTCCACAGTCGCACAAGGTAGAGGATTCTTCTAGGTCAGTGTTTCTCAACCTGGGGATTAGGACCCCGGGGGGGGGGGATCATGGGTGTCAGAGGGGTCACCAAAGAACATCAAAAAGCACAGTATTTTCTGTTGGTCGTGAAGTTTGGCCCAATTCTAATCTTGGTGGGGTTCAGAATGCTCTTTGATTGCAGGTGAACTATAAATCCCAGCAGCTACAACTCCCAAATGACAAAATCAGTCCTCACCCCTCCCCAACCCCACAGTATTAAAATTTGGGTGTATCGGGTATTTGTGCTGAATTTGGTCCAGTGAATGAAAATACATCCTACATATCAGATATTTGCATTACGATTCATAACAGTAGCAAAATTACAATTATGAAGTAGCAACGAAAATAATTTTATGGTTCGGGATCACCACAACATGAGGAACTGTTTTAAGGGGTTGTGGTATTGGGATAGTTGGAAAACACTGTTCTAGGTAGTGCCATTTTGTCAGGTTGTCTTTTGATCTGCCAACTTACTGTCAATCAACCACTGTGATCAATGAGGGTCCATTCCCTTATGGCTCAGCAAGGAGCTGATTGATGTTCTCACCCCTTCCTGTGAGCTATTTCTTCACTGCGACATTCAGGAGCATGGTCCTATCACAATTCTTGCCAGAGATCACTCAGATGAGGAAGGATGGGAGTGTCAGTCAGTTGCTTCCCGAATGACAGTAGAAAGGACCCTATCAATTGAAACAGTTGCTTCTTAATAAGTGAGGATTGGGAGCTATGTATCCCCTAAATTTACTACAATTGAAAGTAAATATTATTGAATGAGGTGGGAGAGAGCATAATGTATGATGTCCCAACTAACAGCTGCTAATGATCACAGCACAATTCCAATTCTATTACTAGTTTTTGGAAGGATTCTTGGTTGAATGTGTGCTCATAAGTACTTAAAATGAATTTCACTCGCAAATTATACCATTGCAAAATGATGTTATGCTCATTTTTTTTCAATTACTCGAACTAGGACCTACATAATGATCATAATACTTCACTGTTACAAACGTGGGTGAAAGTATAATAGCTGGGCCCCAGTGCTGGTAGTGCTACGCTGCTTGCATAATGCACCTCTAAATTAGAGAAGGGAGCATGTGTGCAAGAGATCGGACGCAGTGAGAGAAGCACCTGTGACAGAGTTGACAACATAGTTCAGTATAAAGGGAGAGGGGAAACAGGGAAGCATAGTGATGTAGTCTATCCAGAGATTCTAGGCAAGCACGTTCAAAAACATAGTTGCGTTGGAATGAAGGATAAAAAGGAAAGGAGAAATACCAGCAGTGGTGAAAAATGAATGACATCCAGTAACTGTTACATTACTTCACTGTTATCCTGTCCCACCTGCATTACGTTACTTCACTGGTATCTTGCCGCAGCTGCGTCTCTCATTTAGTGTGCTGTCTCGAGAGAGAGCCGAGTTGCGCAACCAGCGTAGCGCTACCAGCACTGGGTCCCAGCTATCATACTTTTACCCAAACGTGTAACTCCAGGTCATGTATTCACAACTCCCCAGCAGCTTTATGTATAAAGCTCTTTTGTTGCAGGCAGAATCTCATCAATCACCCTGCAATTCAGTATACCATCTTAATTTGTTGTTACTACCATATTGTTGTTGTTGTTGTTGGTAGTACTACTACTGTCACTACCACTACTACACATTTTTCTGTTTTCTTAAAGTGACTTAGAAATGTCAGAAATTTTACTTTCTCTGATCAAAGGCCTACAATATAAATAAACAGGACACAGAGAAAAATAAATTGGGAATCTAGAAGAGAGAAAGAGAAAAATCCAATTTAGTTTCTTTGTTGCAAAATCCAGTTATCCAGCACTATGTTCAGCAGGTCATAAAAATTAATTTCAGCATGACACAATAAGCTACCTGGTTGGTTTCCCTCGGGGGCAACTTCGCACAGAAGAAATTGATTTTAACTGTATTTCAGAATAAATGCTAAATCCATCGAGGTAGTGGCATCAATCACTCTGTGTGTGTGTTTTTTTAATGCCAGTGATCATCTCAAGAGAGAAAAACAAACATAATGGTCAACCACAATATTCCATGATTATTTTAATTTTCATGCTTTAAAAA
This sequence comes from Anolis sagrei, assembly GCF_037176765.1. Classification (NCBI taxonomy): domain Eukaryota; kingdom Metazoa; phylum Chordata; class Lepidosauria; order Squamata; family Anolidae; genus Anolis; species Anolis sagrei. Next base: position 92,777,243 of record NC_090021.1, read on the forward strand.
TGATTGAGCATATCAAATCCCCATGTTACTCCTTTCTCTCTTTTTAGAATATTGTTTCTGGCACAGTATTTTACTATGGTATATATTTCATTGGTTTCCATATAACATCACGTAAAGCACAAACATTACAATGAATACAGTAAAGCAAAAATCCCATAATAAAGTTCAACATTTATTTTAACATAAGATTTTAAAGTATAAAGTCCAAGTGAACCAGAAAGTCTTCACCTGGCATCAAAAAAGAAAAGTGGGGGAAACTTCACAACAATGCTACCACCAAAAAAATGCTACCACCAAATTTTGCTGAGATGGAATGGAGGAAAGTTGCTTCTGACGACTTCAGCTTTGAGCTAGACATGAGGAGTCTAATATCATTACCTGGATTCCTGAAGAATAGGTGGTCATAGACTGGTTTGCTCATAGTGACCTGAATCCTATAAAGTAGTGGCTCTCAACTTATGGCTCCCCAGATATTTTGGCATTCAGCTCCCAGAAATCCTAACAGCTGGTAAACTGGCTGGGATTTCAGGAGTTGTAGGCCAAAACACCTGGGGATCCACAGGTTGAGAACCACTGCTATAAGCATTGCATTATGTGTAAACACCATGGTCTGACCACCATTCCCTGTATCCACTTACTGGGAAGTATCAGCTATGATCAACAGGAATCTGCTTCCCTTTTGCTTGGGAAGCAAGTGACTGGCATTTCTAGCGCCTTCAAAGGGCAATCTCTAGTACTAAAGGCAGAAGAGGTGTGAAAGGAGGGTTCCTGTTGTGATTTTCCTTTGCACAAGGGACTGGAAACATGGATCAGCTGCATCCCAGTTGACATGGGAGCAGACCCCTGTCAATCACTGATACTGCTGCCTGGTAAGTATGACTTTGGGGACTTTCATGGTCTCTACATAGCTCCTCAACTAGGAGCCCTCAGTGGCAATGGGTTAAACCTTTGTGCCAGCAGGACTGAAGACCAACAGGTTGGAGGTTCAAAACCAGGGAGAGCACAGATGAGCTCACTCTGTCAGCTCCAGCTCCCTATGCGGGGACATGAGAGAAGCCTCCCACAAGGATGGTAAAACATCAAAACATCCGGGCATCCCCTGGGCAACGTCCTTGCAGACGGCCAATTCTCTCACACCAGAAGCAACTCCAGTTTACACATTCATAACTGCTGTAGAGGATTCCAGCTACTGACTTGAAAAGAAAGAACAAAATTATTCATTCATTCCATTTTTATTCTAATACATACAGCTTCTTTTGCATGTGTTGAAAAAACCCTCAAAAGGAAATTATTTAGTGAGCTAGAAGAACCTTCTTGGGCTTAATTCAGTAGACAGATTGGTATTAGTTGGTGAGTTATCTAGGCTTGTCTGTATACATTATTGAAGCTGGCTTGTGAAAGAATCATGAAAGGACTCATAATACAGTAGTCTCATTTATCCAACCTTCACACATCCAACATTCTGTATTATCCAATGCAGTCTTCCTCCTGCACGGATCCACAGCTGTTTCAATACATTGCAATGTTTTGGTGCTAAATTTATAAATACAGTAATTGCTACATAATGTTACCGTGTATTGAACTGCTTTTTCTGTCGATTTGTTGTAAAACATGATGTTTTGATGCTTAATTTGTAAAATCATAATGTAATTTGACATTTAATAGGCTTTTCATTAATCCCTCCTTATTATCCAACATTTTCGCTTATCCAACATTCTGCTAGCCCGTATATGTTGGATAGCAAGACTGTACTGTATCTTCCAAATAACTATTTTGAGGCATGCTCATTTTCACAGGAGTTTTCTTCTAATTCCCCCTTGTTTGTGGCTTATTAACTCCATAGGGATTAGCAATGGCACAATAAGCCCATAATGCAACCCCCACTTTCCACACCCAGGAGATCCTGTAGGAATGTATCTCAGGGGCTGTGTTGTTTTTCTAACGGGCTCCTGTTCTTGTAGCATCTGCAGCAAACAGGATAAAAAAAAACTAGCTGGAAAAGTTTGATACAGGCCAACCAGCCGTTTCCTTTGGAGACAGGAAGTGTTCCACTCACCCCTGTGAAGAGTTGAAGGTTGCATTTCAAAACACCCAATTTTCTTTTTTCATCTTCTTGCTACTTAGGTATTTTGCATACTTGACATTAATAGGGCTGACTTCCTATTCAAAACACTATATTGAATCTCTGAAGAAATTCCTAAAGGAAGCAGATGGTATTGAGATACACATATTCTGTAGTTTAGTAATAAATGGTATTATTAGTTCTGGTTGGTTTTTTAAAGTGGTTTCCTAATATTTACACTGACTATAAGTGGGGGGGGGGGGGATTATAAACTTTTCTTAGAGACTGATCACACCAGAGGAAAAAATCCACTTAAAATCCAGTTTCTGCCTCCTGCAGAAATCTGGGCTTTGTAGTTTAGGGAGGAGCCTTTAACAGCCTCGCTGAAATACAAACCCCAGAATTCTGCAGGAGACAGAAACAGAATTTTAAGTGTATTTTTTCTGTAGTGTGATGAAGTATTTAGTTCTTTCTGAAGTTCCCTGTCCCACACACAAGTTACTTCGCATGCTTGCTATGATTTCTGATAGCAAGATCAAATTTATTGTTAACTGATGACAAAAAATAAAGTCTGGGAGGTCTTCTGAGATGATGGTAATTTGAGGTTTTCACTGAATTGAGTTCAGGGAGAAAGAAAAAGAAACCCGAGGGGTTTCTAGATGAATAAGATGGAACTGGATTTAAGTGGAACATATAAGTAACTATCTGGGAATCTCTGGGTTGCTGTGAGTTTTCCAGGCTGTATGGCCATGTTTCAGAGAAGCATTCTCTCCTGACGTTTCACCCACTCTATGGCAGGCATCCTCAGAGGTTGTGCGGTCTGTTGAAAACTAGGCAAGTGAGGTTTATATATCTGTGGATTGTCCAGGGTGAGAGAAAGAACTCTTGTCTGTTTGAGTCAAGTGTGAATATTGCAATTGGCCACCTTGATTAGCATTGAATGGCCTTGTAACTTCAAAGCTAGGCTAATTGCTTCCTGGGGGATCCTTTTTTGGGAGGTGTTAGCTGGCCCTGATTTATTCTTGTCTGGAATCCCCCCCCCCCCTGTTTTTTGAGCATTGGTCTTTAATTACTGTCCTGATTTTAGAGTGTTTTATCTGGGAATCTGTGTTTTTATCTTGAGTGCTTGTTGCTAGTATGCTCTGCTTGTACATTTGTATATAAAGCAAATATTAGACAGGTTCCCTGAGTTGAAAATTACTGATGCTGCCCATGGCAGATCTGTGGAAGGGAAAACAACCCCTAAAATGTTTGTCTCAAGAAAATATGATCATATTACACTGGATGAGATGGAGTACATTTCCCCACCTTTTCCCACTCACTTAGTTCCACGGTAAAGGGAGGAAAGGAGATGGACTTGCAGTTGTTTATCCCGATTCCAGCACAGGGAGCAGGTGGCCTGGTCTTCATTTTTCCTGTTTTGAGCATATATGTGAACGGGGGTGGTTCTCCCAGAGCTTGGAAGATTACTGAGAAAAGGAATCTGTTGCATTTCATGTTGCCGTCCTTGCCAAACTGTTGGATAATTGTTGTCATTACTGCCCGTGTGGGAGCAGCATCTTCCGTTATGCATGCCCACACATTTATTTAGTTCCTGCTGCCCCACTGACAAAGTCCGCCTCAAAAGATCTTCCTTCTCAGCCCAGGGAGGTCCACAGCTTTCCCCTTCTCCCTTTCTTTCTGTTTCTTCAACACATTTCTTTCTTTTTCTGTTTAAAAACAAAATACAAGCTACGCGGGGACATATGTGGCTCATTGCATCTGCTACCAGCACACTGGGAAGCCTTCCAGAAATGTTAATGGCATAATTTCCCCAAGGCACACTGTGTGTAGAGCCATGGTGTTAGACCACTCTTGCGCAAGAGTACTCTTCTTGTTCTTGGGGGGAGAAACATCTGGAAGGTATCAGCGCTAAGAGGGGGAAAGGAGGAGTATGAATAGCTGTTTCCAATGAAAAGGAACTAGTCCAAACTAACATGTTCCTTTGCAACATGTTACCTGCACATTCTTGTATGAACTGCCCCAGTGCTCAGTGCCCTCCCAAGCTAGATCTCACTCTCTGCCAAAGGATGCTAGGCTGCCCTCCACACACATGTGGTGCCTTTCTACCTGCAAGCAAAGACCTTTTTGTGTTGTCAAAGGCTTTCATGGCTGGAATTACTGTATGGCCATGTTGCAATTGGCCACCTTGATTAGCATTGAATGGCATTGTAGCTTCAAAGCCTGGCTGATTGCTTCCTGGGGATCCTTTGTTGGAGGTGTTAGCTGGCCCTGATTGATCCTTTTCTCGAATTTCACAGTTTTTTGAGTGTTGCTCAAAATTAGCATGTTGATTAGCATTTAATGGCCTAGCAATTTCAAGGTCTAGCTTCTTACTGCCTGGGGGGATCCTTCGTTGGGAGTTGATTAGCTGGTCCTGACCTCACAGCCTCTGAGGATGCCTGCCATAGATGCAGGCAAAATGTCAGGAGAGAATGTTTCTGGAACATGGCCATACAGCCCAAAGGCCTTTTTATTTTCTAAACAGGGTTATAGTCGAAAGAGTCCGGATTTTTGCTCTCTTCTTATTGCTGTGTTTTAATTGTTCCTTTAATTTATTGCAGTAGTTTCTACTTGAATTTTCCTATTGCTCTCCACCTTGAGTTTGAGTTCAGTCATCTCTTTGCACCCAAAGATTCGACCATCTGCAGCATGAATATTTTTTTCTAAAAACCCAAAAGGGACTTGAACAATCCATGGATTTGGGTATCCGCAAGGGTACTGGATCCAAATCCTAGTTGATACCAATGCTCCGCTATGCTATAATAGGCAGAAATGTGGAATATACCTTCAATAAATAATCCTAAATCTTTGATGTGTTCTCTTCCAAAGGACATTACACCCTGTAGCTCAGTAGTTCTCAACCTGTGGGTCCCCAGGTGTTTTGAACTACAACTCCCAGAAATCCCAGCCAGTTTACCAGCTGTTAGGATTTCTGGAAGTTGAAAGCCAAAACATCTGGGGACCCACAGGTTAAGAACCACTGCTGTAACTCATTCCTTGGAATTCCCTATTTTTTGGTGATGCAGAATATGAAATGTAGCAATGTGCCATTTTATATGTTTATTCCACTTCCAGGTTTATCATTACTACAGGCCTAAATGACCACTTTCCTCTGTTGTGAATTTAGGCCTTACACCATGCTGGTAACTTGATAACTGTGTAGACATAATGAGGGAAAGGGTTAACCCTGGCTCATGGTAAAACTGTTTAATAAATAGATCCTTCCTAATAAGAAAGAAAGGTCTAATAAAGGTGAAAGCATACTAAAGACACTGTGTAATGTTTTCTGCATACACCTTGCTAATGTTATTTGTTGTCCAGCTGTCCTACTGTAGCTGAGGATAGATGTGATTTTCAGCATTATGACAATAGGTAAAAATAGGGAATGGGTAAAAATGTTTCTCAAGACTGTGCATATACATCTCTTTTGTTTACATCCATTACTTTCTGGTAAAGCCACACCTAGATAAGTTAAACAAAGAATCTTGTTATTGGCTTATTTTGACTTACGTCCTCGGGGCTGTGGCTTCCTTGATTGAGTCTATCTGTAATGTGGTCTTCCTCTTTTCCTACTTCCTTCTACCTTACTAAACTAGTGATTAATTATCTCGTTAGCCATCAATGCATGAACAGACTTCTTTTCTTTTTTTAGGTGCAAAGTTTCCCATAAAATGGACCGCCCCAGAAGCTGCACTGTATGGACGGTTTACAATAAAATCAGATGTCTGGTCCTTTGGTATATTACTAACAGAGCTAGTAACAAAAGGGAGAGTGCCATACCCAGGTAAGAATCAATGAGTATGTTTTCAGACAATTGTATGATTAAGGTGAAATTTTTGGTTTTAATGCCTCAAAATGAAAAATATATGTACATAATGGTGGAAAGGTGTACAAGAGTACTTTTTCATGAAAACAAGAGATGTCTACACACATAGATCTCCCATACATGAGCACCTTTTAAACTCTTTTTTGGATTTCTGTTGTGGTGAAGAGGAACTATTTCATGGGTCTGTGACTATATTATCTCCTAAAGCTGTCAAAAGGCAGTTCCAGATTGGAGAAAAGCTTCAGGAAATGCCAAGTTTTGATCCTGTACAAACCGATTCTATTTTGAAGATCCACATGACATTTTCTTCATCCCACATGATTTCTTTGGAGTTCACAGCAGTATCAGAGACTTTTTTTTATTCCCACTCCAATGTATTGGAAACGTATTGGTTATTTCCCTTGTGTTCCTACTGTAAGCACAGCTATTGTTTCCAGGATGCAGATTTTCAATAGAGGCCAAACAAGGGAAAGAGGAGTGTTAACAAAACTCACTATAATTCCAGTGCTTAACTAACATAATGTTGCTAAAGAATTTCAGCACTTTAACTATAACTCCTGAAGACTTTCTAAAAGGCCAAGTGGAAATCGGTGAAAATTAATTTTGGAAATGTTGTATGAGACTGTGATAAATGACATGTGGGAGTGAGGAAGAGATACTCACAAGGAAAGAAGAGGGAGAGAAACAGCATATTTCAAGACAGGACTAGATTCAGATCTATGATTTTGCAGCTAAACTTTGCCTATCTATGAAACATGTGGCATTTCTTTGGTAGATGTGGATTTTGGGACTGAAAAACTCTCTTTCAGAAAAGCATGATAAAACTACAGATTTTTCTCTTCAAATTATTATTTTATTCAGCTAGTTCTCGTATTTTTCTAATGCTGAGACAAAACATTTAATATGCCTTTTCGTCATTGTTAAAAAAATGGCATTTCCATTTTGGCCATTTCTAGTAGTAATTTTCATTTTGTATAGATGTTCTTCAAGTGTCATTTTCTATCATCTTCTTTATTTTCAAAGTCCTTGGCTTCATTTATTCATAATGCTGTTCAGTCCTATTATACCCGACAGTGATTTTGTAAATGATTTTGTATTACGTGGTCTGATATGGGCATGATTCAGTGAAGAACTAGACACATTAATCAAAGAAGAGGCATCAAAGCAGACATTCAAGAAGATGAGAGATTATTTTCCATCAAATGTTTAATTCCAAAGTTAAAAATTGAAATAAGAGAGTAATTGATGCAACACCACATTTTTGTTATAAAAAATATAAATTCCAAATTTATAAATTTGGAAATATAAATTTCCAAATTATTGTGGTGGTGGTGGTGTGCCTTCAAATCATTTTTGATTGATGGTGACCTATCACAGGAGTTTCTTGGCAAGGTTTGCCATTGCCTTTCTCTGGTTTTGAAAGTGTGCAACTTGCCCAAAGTCACCCATTGGGTTTAATGGCTGAGCAGGGATTCAGACCTTGGTCTCCAAGCTGCAAACAACTACACCATGCTGGCTACTGTTATTTTTAAGATAATGGCTGAGATCTGTGTTGTCAGACATATATTTAGGTATTCTGTTTAAACACTCTTGTTTTCCTTATTTACCTATATAAGCATTGCTTGTTGTGGCTTCTGTGTTACAGGTATGAATAATCGTGAAGTCTTAGAACAGGTAGAGCGGGGCTACAGAATGCCATGCCCCCAGGATTGCCCCATTTCTCTACATGAGCTTATGATCCACTGCTGGAAAAAAGACCCGGAAGAGCGCCCAACATTTGAGTACTTGCAGGGTTTCCTTGAAGACTACTTTACCGCAACTGAACCCCAGTACCAACCAGGTGACAACCTGTAATTTTCCTGGCCTTTGCAGACTACAATGATCATCATCGAGAGTTGCATTTGCAGCCGACCAAGGCTGACTGGCTTCTCCCAAGGTTGCACCCAAGAGCGCCAAAATGCACTGGAGGCCGAAGATGAGAACTAGAGCTACCTGTCCTAGAAATCTGAATGTCTTCTATGAACAGAAAAATGAACACTTGGTTTTGTTCTTAATCAGAGACTTTGAAACTGCATTCTTTTGATGTTATGTAAACTGCAAAATCTTTTGTTCAGTGTAAATAGTAATTCAGTGCCAATAACTTATCCTAGTGCTTTCCTTTTTTAAAAAAATAATGCAAAATTATGTGATTTTAACTAGTCTTCTCCTGGTTCGACTAAAGTATTATTTTCCAAAAGTGGCCTCTTTTTGTCTACATTTTTTCATGTTCTAACAAAATAAAATCAGGACCAGTGTTTGAGGGTTTTGTTTTGCTTTTGCTTTTATATATAAGATATATGTAAAATATATACATACCTGTATATATAGTTCGTGGGTGCTATTACAGAGGAAACTCATTTCAGAAACAATTAGCCATAATGCTGACGCACCCAGAAAAAGACTAACTTCACTGGAGACGTGAAACACTGGTGAAGTCTCTGAAAGCCAGTGACTGAATTTTTGGCTTTTGCCCAGCATGACTTTTTTAAATTGGATTGCACTTTTTGGTTTGACTGTGTACCTGTAGATCGTTGTAACTTTTTGATCTTTCAGAACTCACGTGCAGCATTTCCAGCAACATTTCCCAACTGCGTGGTTTAATTTTGTGATCGAAGTTGAAATGAACATCTTAAAGCGAGAATATCTGCTGTTGACAATTTGGACTGGAAGGTTGAACTGCAAGTACGTTCCTGTATGAGAATATGTATAATGAACGTTTTCTGAATCTTTTTTTATTACAAAAAATAATAAACCTTGCAGTCACCTGCAATAGTCTCAACCTCATAGCATTCTGGTCATGTCCACATGCTTAACCCATTCATCAGGCATCAACTAGAATACTTTTTTTGCGTGTACCATTTCCCATCGTGAGATAGGTGTTTTAAATGTCCTGTACTGCTAATGAAATTACTTCCATTATGTCTACAAGTGTTGCAGTGGAATTACTATGCACTTCTTTCACGGGAAATGGGAGTGGGGAGGGATGCACACAAGTTATTACTTTTTCAGTTTGTACCAGCCTCAAATTCCTTCCTTCTAACCAAAAAGAAAGAAACAAAAAAGCCCCATCCTTTCTATTTCTCTCTTAAGTTCGTTTTCTAAAATAATGTTACAGTCCTAATTACATTTTGTTATTGTTTTATTTGTAAGTTTACATTTTTAAAATGTTTAACTGTCTTAATTTAGTAATTAAAAGAGAGCATTTTACATTTGTATTTTTGTTCTTTCATTCCAAACACAAACTGATGGGTTGTTGTAGGTTTTTTTGAGCTATACTGATGGGGTTTGTAGCAGAGAGCACAATAGCTCTTGGTTACTTGGATCGGGACCATTATTGATGTATGAAACTGGTTTGAAATAGCTGGACTCAGCCTAGGCTCAGGGCTGGATCTGAAAGTCATTGCATTCTTGTATTTACTGTAGAATTACTTCCTTTTTCATGTGCTATCAGGAGAAAAGAAAACAATAATTGTATGTAGAATCAATTTGTATCTTCGTAACTATTTGTACTTAGAATTGTATTCAAATAGGGAACATTTCTGCCAGGAGCATCATGAATTTTAAGGAGCATCTATGGGGAAATTGATTTTAAGAAAGCATTACCAGAAATGTCAGGTGCAATTTGCCTGCCAGAGTGTCAGTAGGGGTCACTGGAACTTCATAAATACAAGAGACAGTTCTCCATCGAGTAACGCTACTGTGTAGTATTTAGAAAATCTTTTTAGATGTTCTGCTATTTTATCAGCTATTCCTATTTCTGTTTTTATTCAGCATTTTTTTAAATTCCAGTCAGCAAAGCCTTTTCTCCTGATGATTGCAAATACTTTCTTCTGGATTGTGTAGAAAAGAAGCCACTCTCAGTGTATCATTATAGTACTGGTTACCAATGTTCAGCAAACAGCAAAGAGAACCTTTATGATACCTCCAGGATAAGACTGGGAAAAGGGGGTCTCTTGCTCTCTAGCTTACTGTTTCTTAAACTGTGGACCCTTACCCCAAATGGGGTCCCATTAACTTAATGTTGGGGTTCCAAAATGTTGGGAACTGTAAAAGGTGTCTGAATGCTGTTTCAGATTTACACAAATCCTCTAGTAACAATGTGCAATGTTTACAATTAACTCTGCAGAAAATGCTTCAGCTGTACTCCACAAAAAGGGAAACTAGCCTTGCAAATGCTAATGTATTTATTTTCAGAATATGTCTGATTTTTAATACCTATTTTATGTACCTATATACCTGGGTCATGTCAACATTTTCCAGACAGAAGGGGTTTAAGAAGTTTAAGAAGCCCTGCTCTAGATGATATTGAGCTCCATTTCCACACATGTCAGTCTGTGTTATCTATAGTACAGAGATCATGAAAAATATATTTCAGTATTTGGCAATCCAGAGCATCCCTTCTCCTATGGCTAGATGTATTCTGTGTGATGATGATAGATCATTCTGACATGGGATAATCTAAACCAGAAGTGGACAAAATGCCATGGGTTAACCTGGCAATCATCTATCCATTTTGTATAGGGTACTCCTAAGCCATCATATCTCAGCAAAGCGGACACAGAAAACCCTCTTGCAGTTTTGTTGGAAAACAAGGCATGTACAGAGCACAGGTGCTGTCTTAATTGAATACAAAGTCCACGTTAATTGTGCACCTTGTATTTAAAAGGAAATGCTAGCCTTTTAGTGCTTGCTTTACCACTGAAAGCTACTGGAAGACCAGGATGAAAGTCCGGTACTCTTTGCCTCAAGGAAGAAGTTGCAGACTCCTGTCCTCAGCAAAATGGCTAACAATATAGTCCCAACAGGTTTTCAGAGGAAGTAACAAGATAGATGGTCTGCATGTCTTGCACCAGCAGGAAATATTTATAAAACAGAAGCAAGCATGAAAAATATGCATGTGAAGGGTGACTGCTGTACCCTACAATTACTCAAGTAATTATTTAGAAAGTCCCTCAAGTGGTTTTCCAGCAAACATGTTTATAAAGCAATATGCACAGACCACATTCAGTATGGCTGAAAACTGTTTTTCTTTTTTAGATCAAGTTAAACAATGAGGAGAGATTGTTTTGTAATGATAGAGGTCTCACAGGTCCCTCAGAAATTCTTGGTTTCACAATTCTGGGTAACTGGCCAATATAGGAACGTTTTTATTGATATCACACCATACATCACTGGTTCTGAACCAGTGGGTCCCCAGGTGTTTTGGCCTACAACTCCCAGAAATCCCAGCCAGTTTACCAGCTGTTAGGATTGTTGGGAGTTGAAGGCCAAAACATCTAGGAACCCACAGCTTGAGAACCACTGCCATATATCAAGGATGGCCAACGTGTGACTCTTGAAATGAAACAACCATTATAGCTTACCATTTCTTATGCTGGCTAAGCCTGATAGAATTTGTGGTCCTTCAGTTCAGTTGCTATAAGCTGCCTGATGCCAATGGAAGTTTAAATTCACCAGTGCCATGAGATGACATGTTTCACTGGAAAAAACAATGCTTGGTAAAGTGGAAGGTAGTAGGAAAAGAGGGAGACTGTGCTCTTGATGGATTGATTGATTTAATTCGACCAATCAAGCTGAATAGGCAGTTGTTTTAGGGGGTTTGTGTGTGTGTGTGTGTGTGTCAGGAGCGACTTGAGAAACTGCAAGTTGCTTCTGGTGTGAGAGAATTGGTCGTCTGGAAGGTCGTTGCCCAGAGGACACCCAAATGTTTTACCATCCTGTGGGAGGTTTCTCTCATGTCTTCACATTAAAAGTTGGAGCTGACAGACGGGAGCTCATCCCGCTCCCCGGATTCGAACCACAACCTTTCGGTCAGCAGTTCTGCCGGCACAAGGGTTTAACCCATTGCACCACTGGGAGCTCCTAGGCAGTTGATAATCGGGGTTCTTGGAAGTCAACATAAGTCAAAGTCAACTTGACAGCAAATACTAACAAATACCTGGTGTATCAGACACTGACTACCATTAAATAGATCATTGTAATAGAAAAAGAGATTCTCTTTCCCTATAATAAAAAGAATAATGGAGTCCTCATATTGAGTATTACAACCCTATTTCCAGAGAGAAGAGTCCTGCAACTTCTTCCAGAAGTAATTACCTCTGGCGAAGTCATTTTATCCCTGAGTATTCATGTGAATACCAATGAATTGTTCTCAAGGAGGAAATTCTCAGAGGTTGGCATTGTTTATTAATACCGTAATCCTTCAGTGGTGGAAAGAAAGCTCATTTTAGAAAGCAGAGATGAAATAACTAGGAAATGCTTTTCAGCAGCCAATTCTGAAAATTCTTTGTTTGTAAAAAGCCTATAGACATGAATGGGTAGTTTGATGACCGTGCTGAAATGCAATCTTTTGAAACTGTTTGATGCTGTGTTTATATTGCTTCTACAAAGCCGTGATAGTAACACTATATTGCTAAAACCAGACTGTTCTGATTTTCACAAGAGACAATACGCTTCCATGACACTGTGCCCTAAGGACATTTGCCAAGTTAAAGCAGGTCACTGTCTAGCAGGGTGCCTTGAAATCCAATCATGTCATACAAGTGACTTAAAGGTTACCAGACCAGTTGAGCTCAGGCACATCTCTGTGCCTGAACCTTTGCCAAGGATTCGAGTTAATCAGATTTGCTACCAAGGGATCAGAGCTCCTGATCTCTCCCTGCCAGAATTCAAAAGCTTCCATTGGAGAACAATATCTGTAATCTGCTTAAACTGGACAGTGAGAATAGCAGGTGTTGAAACAAGCTACAGTGCTCTGCTCTATTCAGTACCCCCTCCAAGTGGTCATGCAGACCTATAGGACAGAAGGGAGAGACAAAAAAATCTTGGTTTTTCTAGGAGTGGAGAGCTGAAAGAAAGCACACTCAGACCTTCCAAAGAACTATATTATGGTAAGAGGAAGGCCAGCCAAGTGAAGGAGCACAATGGGACACTTGCTTCTTCCATCCTTGGGTGGATAGTATTAAGCCTCAGCTCCCCATTGGTCTGTGACTATTAATGGGCTAAAAAAAAATAAGAATTGAGGAGTTGTGTTTAAAGGAGTCCTTACAAGGAAGAAAAAATATTTATTTATTTATTTATTTATTTATTTGGAGCTTTTATAACCCGGTCTTCTCGACCTCTGAAGAGGGACTCAGGCTGGCTAACAGCAGAAAATTCAACACAAATATAGTAAACATAATAGCCTCATAATACATTAATACAAAATACATTAAAATACAGATCATACAATATCATACAATTACAAAAAGCCACAAGACCATGGAAGCCAGAGTTATTTCTCCTAGGGATGCATGATCTGAAAATAGAAAAGAATATAGATAAGTTTCTGTTCTTGATAACAACAGCAGCAAGAATAACTTATGCCAGAAGATGGAAGCATGAAGACACGCCAGATGAAAACGAGAGGTTGACAAAAATCTTGGAAGTAAGAAACATGGACCGGCTCACATACCTAATAACAAGAAGTAAAGGGATACAAATGAAAGAAACAAACTGGAGAATAGTGATGGATTACTTTAAACAAAGGAACAAAAAGATCCTGACGTAATTGAGGAAGAGTTGGAGGGAAGGAAGAAGGAAAGAAAGAATACGAGGAGAGAGGAAGAGGAAGGAGAGGGGAAGGAGTCTAGAGGAACGATAGAGAAGACCCTGTGAAAACCCCGGGAAGTCGAAAGCAAGAAACTATCTTTTTTTTTTTTACTCCGGGCTGTGGGGCTATAAATCTATCCTTTTTCTCTCTTTTTTTTTTTAATTATTATATCTCTTTACATTTTCTTTTCTCTCTATAATGTTCTATGCACTACATCACTTCATGTTTCGGAGATAAGGCATGCACACATCCTATAGCTCTTCTTGGTAGCCTCGGCTACAAAGCTATATTTTAAATGTATTTTGAAAAACTGAATAAAGATGATTAAAAAAAAAAGCCACCAGACCAGAGGATTCTACCATAATTCCAAGACTTAAGCTTCAATCAGTTTGTTTTTCCATTTCTTTCCTTCCCACCCCCCTTATATCATTGCTATTACACTGCGAACTTGTTGGCACAGGCAATATTTTATATAGTTGACTCTCCATATTTATTGTGATTAAAGCTGCAGAACTCCCATGAGAGGGGGAGAGGAACCAGCCAGGCTTTGAAGCTGCAAGGCCATTAAATGCTAATCGAGATGGCCAATTGCAACATTCACACTTGCCTCAAGCAGACAAGAGTTCTTTCTCCCACCCTGGACATTTCGCAGATATATAAACCTCACTTGCCTGGTTTCCAACGAACCCCTCAACCTCTGAGGATGCCTGCCTTAGATGTGGGTGAAACATCAGGAGAGAATGCTTCTGGAATATGGCCATACAGCCCGGAAAACTGCAGTGATTCTGGCCATGAAAGCCTTCGACAACACATTTTCTAGGAATAATCTAGGGCTTCCAGCAGAAGTTGACAATATGTATTTTACTTTTTAACTATTGTCTCAAACACCAGGGTTGGCGGATCCAGATGTTTTTGGCCTAGAACTCCCATCAGCCGCAGACAGCATGCCAGAATGAGGGATATGGGGAACTGCTATCCAAAAACATCTGGACGGCCACAGTTGTCACTCTTGCTATACAGTACATGTTTATCTGGTAAGTCTGCACCACTGACCCTAATTGGATTTTCTTCTAATTAGAGAAGTATTGGTTACTGTAAATATCAATTAAACCAAAGTATCCATAGAAAAGGTGCATTTTAATTTGCGGGGAGAAAGATGGCACAATGAAAGTATTCTGGAGGGGATTCCAGATATCGTGGCATCAGGGAAAATGTAGACGTTTCACACAGCAATGAATGATGCAGGAGTAAGCTTAAGCTAAGCATTTGTAATTTTATTCATATATTCAGGACACTCTTTGAAGATAAATGCATCTATTGTTTGTTGTTGTTCATTCATTCAGTCGTTTCCAACTCTTCATGACCTCATGGACCAGCCCACGCCAGAGCTCCCTGTCGGCTGTCACCACCTCCAGCTCCTTCAAGGTCAATCCAGTCACTTCAAGGATGCAATCCATCCATCTCACCCTTGGTTGTCCCCTCTTCCTTTTTCCTTCCATTTTCCCCAGCATCACTGCCTTCTCCGAGCTTTCTTGTCTTCTCATGATGTGGCCAAAGTATTTCATCTTGGCTTCTACTATCCTTCCCTCCAATGAGCAGTCAGGCTTTATTTCCTGAAGTATGGACTGGTTGGATCTTCTGGCGGTCCAAGGCACTCCCAGAACTGGCATATGAACTAGCTCTATGGGAGGCTTAAATATTAACCAGTAGCTTTGTACATGACCATTGGAGAAAAATTTCCTTCTGTTTTGACTAACAGCAATTATTTTAAGATTCGACATATTGAAAATGTGGTAAGATTGTTCTGTCTTCAAATGATATTTATATTCCATATGTTTTAAGTTAAGCTTCACAGTTTGCTCTTGTTGCTCCAATAATAGCTTACAGCTTTAAGTTTCCTTGTAAGAGCAAGAGCAGCAGTTGTTGTAGCTAGAGAACGCCTGTGTTTTTCCACATACCACTCCTGGGATGATAAAACATGAACATGAGGTAAGAGACAGAAAAGTAAAGATGAGATCCAGCAGCTCTTTGGGTGAAGGGTTGGACCTGCTGAGCTTCTTTTGCACAAAATCTTTTCCAGAGATAAGAGATAGAATTAGCTATGTGAAACTAAGTCAGGTATGGGCAAACTGGATGCGGCCCCTTGGGCTCTTTTCTCAGGCCCTCCTCTTTCGCACCATCCTATCCTTCCTTCCTTCTCCCTTTCCTTCCCTCCCTCCTTCCCTCCTTCTTTCTCCATTCCTCCTTCCTTCCCTTTGACCTAATTATCTTTCCTTCCCTCTTTCCTCCCTCCTTCCCACTCTTTCTCCTTCCTTCCTCCCTCCCTCCTTCCCTTCTCTCTTTCCTCCTTCCTTCCTTCCTTCCCTCCATTCCCTTCCACCAATCCTTTCTTCCATCCTTCCCTTCATTCTTCCTTCCTTCCTTCTCTTTTTCCTTCTCCCTTTCCTCCTGGGGGATGTTTGGCTGGAAGAAGAGAAGGTGGAAAGGGAACATGAGAACCTTTTTTCAAGATTTCAAAAGGCGTCCCATTGAGGGGCGGGGGACTGACTTTCTGCTGCTCTAAAGACCAGGGCACAAGGAAGCAATGAGCTCAAATGGCAGGGAAAGACTCAACTGAAATGAACTTCCTGAGAGTAAGAGCTATTGGAAAGTGGCATAGGCTGCCTAGGAGTATGGTGCAATCTCCTTCTCTGGAGGCTTTTCTGCAGAGGCTCTCTATTGGGAATGCTTTGATTGTGCCTTCTTGAATGGTAGGGGGTTGGACTGGATGGCCCTTGGGGGGTCTCCTCCAGTTCTAGGATTCTTTATCAGGTGCAGGCAATACAGAGTCTCGTGGATACACTTTTTCTCTCCTGTCCACTATCTCATCCTGACAAAGGCCAACCCGTTTGGGATCCAAGCGTTTCCTGTCTTTCCTTCACTTTCTGCCTCCAAAAGAGAAGAGGAAGGGGAGAAAAGGGTCGAGGGGGGACTTGAGAAGAACCCCTCCCTCCGGCCCACCCACCCTTCTCCAGTCCGCAATTTGGCTCCCAAATTAAAAAGTTTGCTCGTGCCTGAAGTAAGTATTCACCATATCAGTTCGTTAGTTAAGCTCTTTTCCTCCAGGAATGTCCATGCAGGACTCTTCCAACATGGCTTATTTGTATCTTCAGTCTTTACTAGTACACAAAGAAAAGTGCGGAGAGGTATTTTTATGAGGGAAATCCTTGGTGACTAATCAGATCCAGGCTGTCCTAATCATTAAGATAATCTTTCAAGTGTTTTCTCCACATACCACATTGACGTAAAGGTCTCTTGGTGTGTTCTTTATTTAGATCAGTGGTTCCCAACCTTTTTTTTTTTTAACCAGGGACCACTTTGACTAGGTACTGCTCTCCAACGTAAGTACCAAAAGGGTTACGAATCAGTTTTTGGTCAACTTTAGATTCAATTTTGTTATTTGGGGTGCTGATTCAGAAAATTGCATTGGATAGACCACATCAGCTCTAGTTTCTGATATAGAACATATGCCATCCGGTAGTCACTATCTGCTCGCCCACAAAAAACAATATTTAATAATATAGAGCTGATGTGTCCATAGTAATCTTTTGTGGGTAGTCAGCCTCTCCCCTCCCAACAACCCCATTGCCTCGGCACTATAAGAGCGTTTCGCAAGCCCAGTCACTCTCGTTACCGCGTGGTTTCAAAGCAATGGTGTAGTAATGGGGAGGCTGCGAACCATATTTTTGTTATTGTGGACCACTGGTGGTCCACGGACCGCAGGTTGGGAACCACTGATTTAGACACATTGCAGTGAGGAGTAAGTGCAAGTTAGATTGCACAGATTGTCAAGCTCAAGCTTTTGTGGAGGTGTGTTAACTAGCTATTAGGAGTTGTGGGAACTGAACTCCAAAACACCCGGAGGGCTGAAGTTTGCCCATATCTGTGCTAGTGAATGTTTGCTGTAACAGTCTAAATGACTATGCTTATAACGGGGATTTTTATTGGAAATAATGGATTCAAATTGTACCAATGGCTTATGACAGCAGACTCACTAATGTACAGACCTTTCATGCCATTGATGCAACTGCCAAAAAGGAAAGTCGCAGATTTATATTTTTTTGGTATGGAAAGTAGGCTGACACTCTACACTAGACTGCCCGCCTAATGTCATTCTATTAAGAAGGCCTTGTGCACTTTTGTTCCCTGAACATTGTAAGAGAATTAAAAGAGAAGTAGCTCTGATTGTCACTGGCATGTTGATTCTCATTAGCCTGCAAAAGAACTGGAAGCTGTCCAGGAAATAATCCTCAACACAGAGGGCAGGCTTATCAAATTTGTAGATGTCACCAAATTAGGAGGGATAGCTAACACAACAGAAGGCAGGATAAGAATCCAAAAGGACCTTATCAGATTAAAGAGCTAGGTAAAACAAAACGAATTTCAACAAGAAGAAATGTAAGGCTCTAAATTTAAACAGAAAAAAATGCACAGACATAGGATGGGTGATACCTGGCTTCACAATAGTACAAGCGAAAGAAGCCTTAGTAGACCACAAGCGGAACATGAGTCAACTGTGTTGCAAAAGCTAAAAAATCATAGAATCATAGAGTTGGAAGAGACCTTGTGGGCCATCCAGTCCAACCCCCTGCCAAGAAGCAGGAAAATTGCATTCAAAGCACCCCCAACAGATGGCCATCCAGCAGATTGAACGCAAGGAAAGCGAGTTGAGCTCCCTCTGTCAGCTCCAGCTCCCCATGCGGGGACATAAGAGAAGCTTCCCATAGGATGGTAAAACATCATACATCCAGGCATCCCCTGGGCAACATCCTTGCAGACGGCCAATACTCTCACACCAGAAGTGACTTGCAGTTTCTCAAGTCGCTCCTGACACGAAAAAAGAACTAAAAATATTTCAGCCTTTCCTATTCACCCCATATATAATTCTTGCCCTATCAGTCAACTATTTAACTGTGATGTCTCATCTTGCAATGGACGCTCCTATAGCTTTTCTTAATGTTGCCTGCAGTTCAATTATATGGGTGCTTTTTCTCGGTGATCCATTCTGGCCCTGCCTCTTGGCTGCATATTTCCATGCTCCTGAAGTATAATTTCCAAGGAAACTGTCCTATTGTTTATTCTTGTTCTGTTAATCGCCGTGTGTCTACTGGGTAATGATCAATGAGCTGCTAATTGAAAGCAAGAGGGAATAAAGAGAGATTAGTTTGTTGCTGATCTTAATTAAAGAGATATATATTGCTATGGGGAAAACTTTAATAAATAGCAAGAGAGGTTTTTATCATTAAGAGAGAGTTAATTGGAAGCTACGTGTAAATTAATGTACAGGCATTGTGTTCACCAGTCCTTTGTTTGGTTCTCAACAGGATATAACAAAGCCTTGGGTATAACACCCTAAAAATATGAATATTTGACGGTTCTAGAAACTCATACAGTTCTAAGGGAGAGGGGCTGTAATTTCTTCATTAGTAGAAGTGACATTATATTATGAGGAGGAGCAAACTATAATAAAATCTCATGTAGTAGAAAATATTTTAGATCTCTCATATATCTCTTGTTAGTCTACCATCCAGATCTTTAAAGTATTTACTTGGGCATTAGAGACTTGCTGTAATTAATGGACGTTATTTCCAAATGCATTGCTTCAGATTTATTAGCATCTCTCGCCTGATTCAGATGCAACACCAAGCTCCAGGTTAGTTCATGCAAATGAATCATTGTGACGTTCAAGACTCATGAGCTCCCTTTTCTTCCCTTCTTCATACACAAAAAAATTCAAATCAAAATCTTCTGATCATGGCTTCAAAGAAACCATATTTCATCAAAGTACTGGAATGGGTGGTTTGAAAAATAATATACTTTGCCCTTTTCTTTCTCCATGCTGACAACCATCTCTTTCTGCTTTACCCTCTCTTTACTCCAAATGTGGGCCACCCAAGAGCCAGTTTTCTATCCCATTTGCAATTCACCACAGACTGCACCTCCACAAAAAACGTACAGAAGGGAAGGCATAAAAATTGCAGTTTCCAGAAGTCCATTTCCACTTTTCTTTTGTAGTTCCTATACATTTTGTGGGCAAACCAAGATGAAGGATGTCCAGTGCCCTGCTTAATGCAAACTCTCAATCCTGGCAAGCTTCCCGGAGTAAAAAATACTGACATTTTTCCAACAGACCTCACAACCTCTGAGGATGCCTACCACAGATGCAGGTGAAACATCAGGAGAGAATGCTTCTGGAACATGGCCATACAGCCAGAAAACTCACAACAACCCAGTGATTTTGGCCATGAAAGCCTTCGACAATATATTATCTGACAGTGGGGGCACCGAGGCATTGGTGTTCTATTCTGCTTTGATACCCTTATCTTAAATTTCAGTCACTTAATACTTTGTTTTTAGTTTTCCTTGTACACGTTTTATATTCCATTTGGGATCTAGAGGGTAAGACTTGTGCAAAAGAAGAAAGATCTTGCTCTGAAGCTCTGCAGTTTGTGAAAATCCAGACGGTTCATTGTACCACTGGGATTTTAAATCAGAGCATGCTGTCAGACTTGGCTACACTGGAGCACGTTTTCTACTACATTCATCACTGTCAGGGTCTTATGAACAAGGATATGCCACCGATGCAGAGCCCTACAGTCAAGGAACAGAGGTGGAAGATCCTTCTTTGGAGGCTTTTAAACAGAGGCTGGATGGCCATCTGTTGGGAATACTTTGATTGTGCTTTTCCTGCATGGCAGGGGGTTGGACTAGAGAACTAATGTGGTCTCTTCCAACTCTATGGTTCTATCATTCTAACAGGACACTTCTCTTGCTGGGGTTAACAGCCACGATAAATAACCAGGTAGTTATTTATTTTAGAAATAACCATCTAGTTATTTTTAAAATAAAGCCAGCTAAGGGACTAGATTACTGCTCATGCTTTCCCCAGCAAGGTTCCCGGGATCCTAATGACTGTGCTGTCGCACGCTGGGCCTGTGCATTAGACTGTACACAGGACATAAATTCTCTGTGCCCAACGGGACGCCGGGGCTGCCTCAGAATAAAGGCCCTTAGATTCCCCCAAACAGAGTCCTTAGAATGCTTAAAGTAAGTCCAACAAAGTTCTTTTATTAAGGAACAAACAGGTATTGTAGAGCTTTAAAGTATCAGTTCTCTCAAACTTGTCCGCAGGGAACAGGCACTATCTTCTTAACTATAATTAACTAAAGGGGAAATCCTAGCTTCTAATCTGGGCAGTCTGTACTTGCCTCTGTTGACGTGGAGCCCCTGCACCCGGTACCAACTGCATCTGGCTTCCGTGAGTGACCCTTGCCTCAACAGAGCTTTGTAGACCTCCAGGGAAAAAGAAGGAGTTCAGGTTGCTGTGATGGCCGGCTGGAGTCCCTCAGCCAAGCTGTGGCTGTATGTCTCCTGGCCAAGCCGTAGGGCTGTATAACCCCGGCCAAGCTGTAAAAGACGAAGCTTTTCTACAGGAGCCACTTCGTTCTGTGTCCTGTGCGAAAGGCTTCTCTGTGAGAACTAACTCAAAATGGCTACCAGTATTAAAAAAACTCAAAAATTACAACAGCAAAACAACAGAGGGGAAACAATCAGGCACATCTAATCACCTCTCAACAAAAGATTGCCCCAGGCACTGCTAGGCCATCAAATGCTAATCAAGGTGGTCAGTTGACACATTCACACCTAGCTCCAGCAGACAAGAGTTCTTTGTCCCACCCTGGTCTTTCCACAGATATATAAACCCACTTTCCTAGTTCCAATAGATCTCACTACCTCTGAGAATGCTTGCCATAGATGCAGGCGAAACGTCAGGAAAAAATGCCTCTAGAACATGGCCGTATAGCCCAAAAAAACCTACAACAACCCAGTGATTCCGGCCATGAAAGTCTTTGACAATACATCAAATTAATGTAGTTTGGCACCACTTGTAGGTTTACACAGTCTTTAGCATTTCTTTCTTTCTTTCTTTCTTTCTTGCCAGAGTGCTGGCGCCCCACCTAACTACAACTCCTGACAGCAGCATGGGGGGGGGGGGGGATCGCCGGGGTTATGTCAGAGAGGTTGTCAAAGACCATCAGAAAAATAAGTATTTTCTGTTGGTCATGGGGGTTCTGTGTGGGAAGTCTGGCCCAATTCTATTGTTGGTGGGGTTCAGAAAGCTCTTTGATTGTAAGTGACCTATAAATCCCAGCAACTACAACTCCAAAATGACAAAATCAATACCCCCCCCCCAACCCCACCAGAATTCAAATTTGGGCGTATCAGGTATTTGTGCCAAATTTGGTCCAGTGAATGAAAATACATCCTGCAGATCTGATATTTACATGACGATTCATAACAGTAGCAAAATTACAGTTGTAAAGTAACAACAAAAATAATTTAATCCAGCTTTAATCCAGTTTAAAGCAGAAAACCTGGGATCAGATCCTGGGATATAGGGCCTGTCTGGAAGAACCCAAAGTCATCCATGAGTTTCAAATTCATCAACCCTACAAGGGGAGAATTGCTATTAATGATCAGAACACCATTGATTCACACACACCTTATTTCTGCAATGCAATCTTGTAAATACAAATGAAAAAAACCCAAGGCAAATGAAATAACACTGCTTCCAAAGTGGGTAGCACTTTAGTTAAGGACTGTGGTGAGTAGGGATAAACTTAAGCCTTTACTTTCATTACAGCACCATACTCTCGCTTTGTGGTTTATAGTTTGCGGAGTTGTTACTTCTGGGATTTGTAGTTCGGGGAAGTGGTGGTAAATGCTTGTTCTTCTACAAATTACTATTTCAGTGGGAGAGGCAGTCAGGGGTACTGTGTCTCTTATCTTACAAAATAAGTTGGATTTCAGAGCTATGCATGCTTTCCTCTCTTTTTTTGGAAACCTGGCACCTTTTTCTCTGGCACTTTCTCTAACAGCCAAAGTGAATATTACACCAGGCAAAGGTCTCCAAGTGAGCTGACAGCTGTCTGCTTGGTTCCCTGATCGCTCCCAGACGTTTTCCAGATCATGTTTCTAGGAATTTGGCAGCCGACAGAAGAAAACCATTTCCAGTTGTTGGCCTTGTTTTTCTTTCATGAATCCTTGGACTTGTTAATGGAGGCCCCTATGGACTGGCAGAACAGAAGGTATGCATCCTGTCCTTGTAGAACTCAGAACTCAGCTTGAAGAGCTAATCTTTTGTATTTTTTTGCAGGGAGTTCAATATTTCTAAACCCACTGAACCCAAACCCCAACTCTGCCTCTTAGGAAGGGATATAGTTAAAATAGTGGCAGTACCCAAGTTACAAACAAGACAGGTTCTGTAGGTTTGTTCTTAAGTTGAATTTGTATATAAGTTGGAACAGGTACCACAGTACTTAACAAGGGGTTTTCTCTGCTTGCCTTGAAGTCACATTCCCTGTTTTCTCTCACAGGAGGGCCTCCTGCTATTTTATCATATAATCATGGAGTTGGGCTATCCAGTCCAACCCTCTGTCAAGAAGCAAGAAAATTGCATTCAAAGCACCCCTGACAGATGGCCACTCAGCCTCTGCTTAAAAGCCTCCAAAGAAGGAGCCTCCACCACATTCTGGGGCAGAGAGTTCCACTGCTGAACGGCTCTCATAGTCAGGAAGTTCTTCCTAATGTTCAGATGGAATCCCCTTTCTTGTAGTTTGAAACCATTGTTTGGTGTCCTAGTCTCCAGGGCAGCAGAAAACAAGCTTGCTCCATCCTCCCTATGACTTCTCCTCACATATTTATACATAACCATCATGTCTCTTCTCAGCCTTCTCTTCTGAATGTTAAAAATGCCTAGTTCTTTAAGCTGCTCCACATAGGGCTTGTTCTCAAGACCTTTGTTCGTTTTAGTTGTCCTCCTCTGAACACATTCCAGCTTGTCAATATCTCTCTTCAATTGTGGTGCCCAGAATTGGACACAGTATTCCAGGTGTGGTCTGACCAAGGCAGAATAGCCTTCTTCACTTGACTCAACTCGTCTGTCCGTGTGTCCATCCCTGTGCCACCCCCTTGAGCGCAGAAGTGAAGGGAACCTCTGAGAGAATGCATAGTTCCCCCTTCAACAGTAACACTTTAAAGGGCTTTAACAACAGGTAAAGGTAAAGGTTTTCTCCTGACATTAAGTCTAGTCATGTCTGACTCTGGGAGTTGGTGTTCATCTCCATTTCTAAGCCAAAGAGCTGGCGTTGTCTATAAACACCTCCAAGGTCATATAGCAGGCATGACTGCATGGAGCGCCGTTACCTTCCCGCCAAAGTGGTACCTATAGATTTACTCACATTTACATGCTTTCGAACTGTTAGATTGGCAGAAGCTGGGGCTAGCAGCAGGAACTCATCCCACTCCCCAGATTCGAACCGCCAACCTTTCAGTCAGCAAGTTCAGCAGCTCAGCAGTTTAACCTGCTGCGCCACCAGCGGGCCCTTGAACTGCCTGTAGTTTCCTTTATTCAATGGAAAAGTTGTTATTATTATTATTATTATTATTATTATTACATAACAACACTCTTTGCTCTTTATTTCATGAGAAATAGGCCTCAGGTTTCTGACAGTTAAGCTTCCTACTTCTGTAAAAGTTGAGAATAGCATGTCAGTGATGTCAGTTAAGAATAATGTCTTCATAAATACGAACGTACATATTGTGCGTTTATATAAGGGAAGGATTCCAATCTTCAATCACTGTATTCAACTACTTACCAATATATGTATATGTAGCCTTTGGTGGACTGAGCAGGAGAGAGGAGGCACTCAGGTTCATTTATCGTGTCAGAAGTGAACCGAGGGTACAGTTGCAATGTATTTAAGAAGCACAAAGTTTAAAAACTTGGCATTATATTAAATGTCCTTTGACCAGTAGCTGGTCACTTGGAGTGTCTCTGGTGTTGCTATAAGAAGGCCCTCCATTGTGCATGTGGTAGGGCATTAACTGCATTGTAGTTGGTGGTCTGTGGTTTGCGCTTCTCCACACTTACATGTCGTGGACTCCACTTTGTGGCCCCATTTCTTAAGGTTGGCTCTGCATCTCATGATGCCAGAGCACAGTCTGTTCCAAGTTGCCCAGTCTTCGGTGTGCCCAGGAGGGAATCTCTCATTTGGTATCAGCCATGGGTTGAGGTTCCAGATTTTTGCACTGCCAATTTTGGACTCTTGCTTGCTTCCTGCAGGTATCTCTGTAGATCATAGAAAACTATTTCTTGATTTAAGGCGTTGGCGTGCTGGCTGATATCCGAACAGGGGATGGGCTGGAGATGTCACTGCCATGGTCCTTTCATTATGGGCTGCCCCTTCCCGGAGGATGTCAGGTGGTGCAGAAGCAACCAGAGGCACTCAGGTAAAAGCTGCCTTGAAGGTGAAGAGAGGTTAGGGTGCGTCTTTACTGTAGAATTAATCCAGTCTGAGACATCTTTAACTATGCTATAGTGAGGAATATAGTTAGGCTGTTAGGAATGATGGGAGTTGCAGTCCAAAACTGCTGGAGGAGGGCCGAAGTTTGCCCAGGCGCGGCCTAGGCCTTCCTTCCTTCCTGCCCCGCCGCCTGAGATTTGCATAGACGAAGCGGGCGACTTCCTGGAACGAGAGGCGCTGCCTCGGCCTCTTACCTGGCTGGAGGAGGAGGAGGAAAGAAAGAAAGGCCGGAAGTAGGCCGGGTGGCAGCCCCGCAAGGAGAGGCTGCTGTTGCCCCTTCTCCTCCTCCTTGGAGGCCCTCTTCTTCCTACCTTCCTTCCTTCCCGAGGGGTGAGTGTGTCCCAGGCCTTCCCCCCTCTGCCCCACTTCCTTCCCCTCGCCTTCCTTCTCACAGTCGTTTCTCCCCTCAGCATGGCCCTTCCCCTCTTCTCTCCCACAACACAAAACGGGCGTTGAGTGTATCTGTGGGATTCACAGAGGGTGTTTCACCACTTTCCCTGACTCAGCTCAGTGCTATGGGATCAGGGGAACTATAGTTTTTGCAGGCCCTCACTGCCCCCCAGGATCTGGGAGGCAGTGAGACATGGAGGTTCAATGGGGTGTCCCAAATGCATTCATTCTCTCTAGGCATGGCCAAACCTGGGCCTTCCAGGTGTTTTGGACTTCAACTCCCACCATTCCTAACAGCCTTAGGCCCCTTCCTTTTACCCCTCAGCAAAGCTGGGCCTTCCAGATGTTTTGGACTTCAGCTCCCACCATTCCTAACAGCTTCAGGACCCTTCCTTTTCCTCCTCAGCCATAGCAAGCCTAGGGTTTCCAGGTGTTTTAAACTTCAACTCCCACCATTCCTAATCAGGCCCCTTCTTTTCTCCCTCAGCTGCAGCAAACATGGCCTTCCTCCAGATATCTTGGACTTCAACTCCCACCATTCCTAAAAGCCTCAGGCCCCTTCCTTTCCCCCCTCAGCCGCGGCAAACCTGGGCCAGGTGTTTTGGACTTAAGCGGCTGAGGGGGAAAAGGAAAGGGCCTGAGGTAGTTAGAAACGGTGGAAGTTGAAGTCCAAATCACCTGGAAGGTTCAGGTTTGCCAGTGCCTGTTGTAGAATGATGCACCCCAGTTAGCATAGTCAGGAATTGAAGTTGCAGCCTCTGGAGTACCAAAGTTTGCAGATTGTTGTTTTTGATTTACCTTGACTAGAATTCCTGGGCTGCTTCTTATAACCCGATGTTAGGAATTGTGGGAGTTGAAGTCCAAAACACCTGGAAGGCCAAGGTTTGCCCATGCGTGAGGTAGGGCATGCATCTGCACTGAAGAATTATTGCAGTTTGTCAACATCTTAACTGCCATGGCTCAATGCTATGGAATCCTGGGAGTTGTAGCACTACAGTGTCCACTGTCCACCAAAGGGCGATGGTGCCCAAACTACCACTCCCATGATTCCATAGCCACGGCAGCTAAAGTGGTGCCAAACTGCATTCATTCTACATTGTGGAACAAGCATGAGAAAACTTTGGCCCTCCAGGTGTTTGGGACTTCAACTCTCACTGGGCTGGAGTTTGCCCATGTTTGGTGTAGAATGATGTAGCCCAGTTAGCATAGTCAGGAATTGAAGTTGCAACCTCTGGAGTACAAAAGTTTGCACATGGTTGTTTTGGATTGCTAAAGGGCCTTGTCTAGGATTCCAGGGCTGCTTCTTATAACCCTTGTGCTTGTTTTGGTGTCATAAACCCTCCATAACCAATGCTGAGGCTGCAATTCTCTGCACACTTATTAGAGGCATGCAGCAGGGCTTATTTCAGGGTAATTGCAGATAGGATGCCCTGCAGATGGGTTTAGTGAAATAAATTTTAATAAAAAATGCATATACATATATTTAGGCATTATCAGAGTGTGGACACAGATAACCCAGTTCAAAGCAGATATTACGGAATTTTCTGCCTTATATTCTGGGATATAGGGCTGTGTGGAAGGGCCCCTAGTCTCTGGCTGTTTACAGTGGATGTTTAATTTCTTGGGGTCAATGATAGGGGCAATCACAATTGTTGTTATAGATATCTCTGCATGTTACAGAGTCAATGATAGGGGGCCATCTCTGTGGAGTAGCTCATCATGGGCTTTCTTTTCATCCTTCCTTTCCCAATATTCCTGAAGACTTTTTTAATTCCGCTGGGATTTTGTTGCTTTCTGCTGCTTCAAGAAAAGTGATGTTATGTTGATTTTATTGTGGCTATGCATTCTTACTTTTATTATGATTTTACTGTTTTGTTTTTAAATTCTCAGCCACTTCCATTTTTCTCCATAAGGAATGTTTTTAATCTTACTTCTTCACTATTGCTGTTAAATTTGGGCTCTTAATTCTGACACAGGAAGACCCAAAATATGAAATGCTGTGTTCACTGGCTTTTAATTTGCAATGAGTTCACAAGTCAGAATAGTGTTTTTAGGCAGCACAAACATGTACCCTGAGCACATTTGATATGTACCATGATATCTTGCTGCTGGATGAATGGTTAAATAATCAGTAATGCCAAAAGCGATCAGCAGGTAGATTTTAAGCATTATTCTATTCTCCTTTTCAGGGAGAAACCTGAGGTTGAAGATGAAACTAGCTGTCATTGGTTGGAACACTAGCTATTAGTGCTTTGTGCTGTCATATCTATCTGTCAGATAATCCAGAATGGAATGCAGCTAAAACCAGAATAGTTGGCTGGTTAAAATATTGTTTTGCTCTGTGAGACCTCTCTTGTGCTCTGTTTAATTTAAGAAAAATATATCTGAGGAAAATATATAAAGACAACTGAAATTTATTCTCTCAAACATATGTTCACGTCACAGAATGCTGTCTTTTTTGTTTCTCCTCCCCTGCCAGTATCTTAGCAATGGACCTGTCTCATAGCAATATTAAATGGCATGAAATTGAAGGCCTTTGAAGTGGGAATTTACCTAGCGAGCCATTCTTCGCTGCATATTCTTTCTCGCTGCTGTCAGAAGAAGGTGTAATCAAAATCAAGCTGGTTATACAGGCTCCTTTGGAGATCTCATCTGCTGACACAAGCCTTTAGAAAGGGAAACTGCACAGATTTCAAACAGGCCATGAAGAATTATATTAAGAAATGTAAAGAATGGGCTTGAGCACACAGCTATAAGCTTGCTTTAACACTGAAGCTCCTGGTGTTAGGAATCCGAACTCTCTGTCAGGACAGACTTATCCAAGATAAACTGGAACATCTGCTTCTTTTTTCTATTCCCTCCTATTTCCTTGAAAGCTTGAATGAATGTCGTTATCCATTGCCACAATCCTTTATCTGTGAACATTACTGTGCTTCACTGTTTTAGCTGAGGGAGAACATTTCCCACACCACTTCCATGCTTCCTCTTCCTTCAGCCAAACTGACAAGTTAAACAGAAGACTCTTAGTCCTGCCTCAAGATTTAGAACTTTAAAAAGTAAACATTTGGAAGTGCCAGGTCACAAGGGTATTCTACTGTGCAAGTTACTGAAGGCTTCAGAGATTATTTACCCAAGCAATATCTGTGTTATTGTTTTCTATTAAAATACAAAGTGAAGGAAAAGAAATTACAAGGATTCAAGAGTTTAAATAATATGACAGTGTTTTGTTGTCTTAGGATGCATCTACATTGAATATTTAATGCAATTTGACACCACTTTAACTGCCATGGCTCAATGCTATGGGACCATTGGAGTTGCAGCTTTATAAGGTTATAGGCCTTCTCGGCCAAAGAGTGCTTGTGCTTCACCAACACCCAGGATTCCGTAATATTGGTCCATGGCAGTTAAAGCAGTGTCAGACTGTATTAAATATTCAATGTAGATGCACCCCAACTCAGACTTCATAGTTTTAACATTTGAAGTTTCTTGTAGGTCTGGTAATTGCAAAGAATATGTAAAACAATGGCGACTGTTGTGTATTATATTGCTCTTATTTAATTCAGCAAACGTTGAAGAATTCCAAGCTGCTCCAGGAAAAAGACTGAGTAGATAAATAAGATATTATTAATGTTATAATTGTATTGAGCAGTTTACTAAGCAAGTCATATTGAAAACCCTGTCTACAAGTAATATTGCTTGCACCAAACATCAGAGCATGGCATACAGAGAGAGGACATCCCTCCTGTTGTGTCAGCTCCACTGGCTACCGTTCTGCTACCGAGCCCAATTCAAGGTGCTGGTTTTTGCCTATAAATCCCTAAACAATTCTGGTCCAACTTACCTGTTCGAAGGCATCTCCTCTTATGAGTCAACAAGAGCTTTAAGATCAGCTGGGGAGGCCCTGCTCTCAGTCCCACCCCTCTTGCAAGTGCAATTGGTGGGGACGAGAGACAGGGCCTTCTCAGTGGTGGCCCCTCAGTTGTAGAATCCCTCCCCAGTGACATCAGGCAGGCCCCATCTCTTCTGGTTTTCAGGGCAGGGGGAAAGCTAAAGATCTGACTCTGTACTACACAAGCATTTGAAGAATAAGTTATACAGGTTCTGATACAGTCTGAATAAGAATGGTGGATAAATGGAATTATGCACTTTATATGTTTTAATCTGCTTATTTTTCTATGTGTTTTATCTGCTTAATTGTTTTAGTTAATGGGATATATTTTATTGTTAGAGTTTTAAGCTGCATTGCATTTTGCCGGAGTTGTAAGCTGCGGGGTGAAAAAGGTGTGGTATAAATGAAGCAAATCAATGATAATAAATAAATAAGAATGGGCCAAAATACCCACAAAGCTCTTCTAACAGCCCACCTTCAACCAAAAAACTTTCTTTTTGATCTGACCTTCCATTCTTTCACTGCAACTTCTGTGGAGTTCAAGTTCCTGAGCTTCTGTCATTCATCTTGCTGTTTCATGGATCTGGTATGTAAGCCTCAAGGGGACCACTACTAAACAAATAACTATGTTGAACACTGGCTCAATGTGGTAAAGTGGAACCCAGTCCTCCTTATTCGTTGTTTAAATAAAAACATTCAGGCAGAGTTGTGGAAAATAAAATGTGCAAAGATTTATCATGTAACTAGTAAGTTAAACATGAAGTCCCTGTAGTCTAGCGGTTCTCAACCTGGGGGTCGCGACCCCCCGGGGGGTCGTTTGGCCATTTTCTGGGGGTCGCCATGCCGCATTGGCTAGCCACGCCCCCTCCAAAATGGCGGTCGACCCACATGCCAATGGCACTCCTGATAGGGATAGTGGCAGCCCTTTCCCAGCCCAGCAATAATCGCATGCCTTCCTGGAGCGGCGGAGGCAGCGGCGTCCTACCTCTGAACACCTCCACCGTCGAGCTGCTGCTGCAGGCCTAGAGGAGCAGCTGCAACCCAGCAGCAGCAGCTCGACGGAGGCTGATGGAAGTCCTTCCCTGCCTGCCAATGGCTCCTGGAAAAGTGGGAGAGGAGGCCTTTCCTCCGCTCTCTCTCTCTCTCGGCAGAGCAACCCAGCTAGGGAGAGAGGAAGATAAAGGGTATGCAGGGAAAGGGAGAAGGAAAGAAAGGTGCCCACGGAGTGAGGGAGAAAAAAGGAAAAGCACGCACAAGATGAGAGAGAAGGAGAGAAAGGCACGCTGAGGGTAAGGGAGAAGGAAAAAAGGCAGGCGGGGGGGCAAGGGGGGTGGAAAGGCAGACATGGGGCGAGGGAGAAGGGAAAAAGGGTCCACGCAGGGTGAGGGAGAAGAAAGGTGAACGAGGGTCGAGGGAGGAGAAAAGGGCACGCACATGGCAAGGGAGAGGGAGAAAAAAGTGCACACAGGGCGAGGAAGAAGAAAATAAACGTGTCTGGGGCAAGGGAGAAGGAGGGAAAGGTGTGCAGGGAGAAAGAGCAGAGAAAGAAAGGGGCAAGGAAAGAGGAGGAAAAGACAGCTGGGTTGCTATGCAGAGAGTGGATGCCCTTCTTTCAGCCGCACACCTTCTTGGCATCATCCTCCGTGGAGCAGGTGCTGGGCTGCAGCCGCTCCTGTAGGACGGCCCAGGAGCGGAGGAGAGCCATCCCCAGGCCAACGGAGAAGCTGCAAACGGAGAAGCTCCGTGCTGCAAACGGCCCCTGAGTTCTTGCAGCAGCGTTTGCAGGCGCCTCCCAGGGGATAGCTGTGGCAGGAAGGAAAACACAGGCTCCCAGTCTCCAAGATCTGTTTTCCCCAGAGCCCCCAGTATTCTCTTTGTGTTCATGGGTGTTCTCTGTGCCAAGTTTAGTCCAATTCCATGGCTGTTGGGGTTTCAGAATGCCCTTTGATTGAAGAGTTCCCTTCCACACAGCTGAATGAAATCCCACATTATCTGCTTTGAACTGGATTATCTGAGTCCACACAGCCAGATAATCCACTTCAGTGTGTATTTTATGCAGCTGTATGGAAGGGGCCTCAGACAACCCAGTCCCTTTCCACACAGCTGAATGAAATCCCACATTGTCTGCTTTGAACTGGATTATCTGAGTCCACACAGCCAGATAATCCACTTCAGTGTGTATTTTATGCAGCTGTATGGAAGGGGCCTCAGATAACCCAGTCCCTTTCCACACAGCTGAATGAAATCCCACATTATATGCTTTGAACTGGATTATCCGAGTCCACACAGCCAGATAATCCACTTCAGTGTGTATTTTATGCAGCTGTATGGAAGGGGCCTCAGACAACCCAGTCCCTTTCCACACAGCTGAATGAAATCCCACATTATATGCTTTGAACTGGATTATCTGAGTCCACACAGCCAGATAATCCACTTCAGTGTGTATTTTATGCAGCTGTATGGAAGGGGCCTCAGACAACCCAGTCCCTTTCCACACAGCTGAATGAAATCCCACATTGTCTGCTTTGAACTGGATTATCTGAGTCCACACAGCCAGATAATCCACTTCAGTGTGTATTTTATGCAGCTGTATGGAAGGGGCCTCAGACAACCCAGTCCCTTTCCACACAGCTGAATGAAATCCCACATTATCTGCTTTGAACTGGATTATCTGAGTCCACACAGCCAGATAATCCACTTCAGTGTGTATTTTATGCAGCTGTATGGAAGGGGCCTCAGATAACCCAGTCCCTTTCCACACAGCTGAATGAAATCCCACATTATATGCTTTGAACTGGATTATCCGAGTCCACACAGCCAGATAATCCACTTCAGTGTGTATTTTATGCAGCTGTATGGAAGGGGCCTCAGATAACCCAGTCCCTTTCCACACAGCTGAATGAAATCCCACATTATATGCTTTGAACTGGATTATCCGAGTCCACACAGCCAGATAATCCACTTCAGTGTGTATTTTATGCAGCTGTATGGAAGGGGCCTCAGATAATTTATTTATTTATTTATTTCTTGCATTTGTTAGCCGCCGCTCTCAGCCCTAGGGCGACTCGCGGCGGCGTACAGTACAAAAAAGACATTTTACAAAAGAATCAAACAACAATTAACATCTCTAATACCTACATCAACTTATACTAAAAATCCGCTCCGTCATATTTATGGAATCATAGACAGTCTCGTCGTCGTAGTTCAATCCGGTTGTCATTGCCCGTAGCATAGCACTTAGTTGAAAGCCTGCTCAAAGAGCCAAGTCTTCAGGCCCTTACGAAAGGCCATGAGGGAGGGGGCCTGTTTGACATCAGCCGGGAGGGAGTTCCACAGCCGGGGGGCCACCACCGAGAAGGCCCTCTCTCTCGTCCCCGCCAGACGTGCCTGTGAGGCAGGCGGGATCGAGAGAAGGGCCTCCCCAGATGATCTCAAGGTCCTCGTGGGCTCGTAGGCCGAGATGCGGTTCGCAAGGTATTTTGGGCCGGAACCGTTTAGGGCTTTGTAGGTTAACACCAGCACCTTAAATTGGGCCCGGTAGCAAATCGGCAGCCAGTGGAGCTGGAACAGCAAGGGCGTTGTATGCTCCCTGCGTCCTGCTCCTGTTAACAACATGGCTGCCGCGCGCTGGACTAGCTGCAGCTTCCGGGCCGTCTTTAAGGGCAGCCCCACGTAGAGAGCGTTGCAGTAGTCAAGACGGGATGTGACCAGAGCATGTACCACCGTGGCCAAGTCAGACTTCCCAAGGTACGGGCGCAGCTGGCGCACGAGCCGAAGCTGTGCAAATGCTCCCCTGGTCACCGCTGAAACCTGGGGGTCCAGGCTCAATGATGAGTCCAGGGTTACACCCAAGCTGCGAACCTGCGCCTTCAAGGGGAGTGCGACCCCATCCAGCACAGGCTGTAACCCTATACCCTGCTCGGCCTTGCGACTGACCAGGAGTACCTCTGTCTTGTCTGGATTTAATTTCAGTTTGTTCGCCCTCATCCAGACCATTACAGCGGCCAGGCACCGGTTCAGGACTTCGACAGCCTCCTTAGTAGCAGGTGGGAAGGAGTGACAGAGCTGGACATCATCTGCGTACAGATGACACCGCACCCCGAAACTCCGGATGATCTCACCCAGCGGCTTCATGTAGATATTAAACAGCATGGGGGACAGGATAGAACCCTGAGGAACCCCACAGGTCAACGGCTGTGGAGTTGAACAGGAGTCCCCCAATAACACCTTCTGGGTACGGCCTTCCAGAAATGACTGGAGCCACTGCAGAGCAGTGCCCCCAAGACCCACTTCCGCAAGGCGCCCCAGAAGGATACCGTGGTCAACGGTATCGAAGGCCGCTGAGAGGTCCAGGAGCACCAACAGGGACACACTCCCCCTGTCTAGCTCCCGGCGCAGATCATCCACTAAGGCGACCAAGACCGTCTCGGTACCATGTCCCGGTCTGAAACCAGACTGTGCCGGATCCAGATAATCCGTGTCTCTCAAGAGTACCTGGAGTTGTGAAGCCACCACGCTTTCCATGACTTTGCCCAAAAAGGGAAGATTGGAAACAGGCCGAAAGTTGTCGAATTTAGTGGGGTCCAGTGATGGTTTCTTCAACAGCGGCTTTATAATAGCCTGTTTTAGGCTCGCTGGAATCTTGCCTTCCCGAAGGGAGGCATTAACCACCACCGTTACCCACTCAGCCAATCCCCCTCTGGCCTCCCTCAGAAGCCAGGATGGGCAGGGGTCTAGGATGGACGTGGTGGGCCTCATTCCTCCAAGTATCTTGTCCACATCCTCGGGCTTCACAAACTGAAAAGAATCCAACAAAATAGGACAAGCAGGCGCTCGTGTCACATCCACAGAGACTGCATTTAATGTGGTGTCCAGCCCAGAGCGGATCAAAGCGACTTTGTCTGCAAAGAACCGAGCAAATGCTTCACAGCGCGTGGCCGAATTGTCAGGGCTCCCACCTGAGGTGGTGGGAGTCAAAAGACCTCTGACAATCCGAAACAACTCCGCCGGACGGTTTTTTGCAGACGCAATAGTAGCCGCAAAGAAAGTCTTCTTTGCGGCTTTTATTGCCACGGCGTATGCCCTCAAAAAGGACACGAACCGTGCTCGGTTTGGCTCGCTTGGGTCTGAGCGCCACACGCTCTCTAGTTCCCTCTTCCTTCGCTTCATCGCTGCCAACTCCTCAGTGAACCAAGGAGATGGTTTAGCTCGGTTACTTGAGAGGGGACGTTCCGGAGCGATCGTGTCAATTGCCCTGGCCATCTCCCCATTCCAGAGAGCGACCAAGGCCTCGACATGATCACCTGCCGAGGTGGCGGGAAAATCCCCAAGAGCCGTCAGGAATCCATTCGGATCCATAAGCCTCCTGGGGCGGACCATCTTAATGGGTCCTCCACCTTTGCGGAGGTTGGGGGGCGCAGTGAGTCTAAATCTGATCAGGAAGTGGTCAGTCCACGGCAACGGAGAAATGGACAACTCCTCCACACCGCCACCTTGCTCCCATCCCTGACAGAAAACCAAGTCCAATGTGTGTCCAGCACAGTGGGTGGGGCCGGTTATTTGTTGGGACAGCCCCATGGTTGCCATGGCAGACATGAAGTCCTGAGCCGCTCCTGTGGGGGCCGCCTCGGCATGGATGTTGAAGTCCCCCAGCACAAGAAGCCGTTGGGACTCCAACGCCAGGCTCGAGACCACCCCCGCTAGCTCAGGCAGGGAGACTGTAGTGCAGCGAGGTGGACGGTACACTAACAGAATCCCTATTCTGTCCCGGTCACCCACCCTCAGGTGGACGCATTCAAAATTTGTGGTCTGCGGGATGGGGCTCCTGGTCAGATGGATGGAATCTCTATAGATCACTGCGACCCCGCCTCCCCGTCCTCCGGATCTAGGTTGGTGCTGTACGGAGAAGCCTGGAGGACAAAGCTGGGTCAGGTTTACCCCTCCAGCTTCATCCAACCAGGTCTCCGTAATGCACGCCAGATCTGCCCGCTCCTCCAGGATTAGGTCCTGGATCCAGGTCGTTTTTCCGTTGACAGATCTGGCGTTCAGCAGCACCACCTTCAATCCCGAGGGCCCGCTCACCTGGCTACACCAATTTACCTTAGGAGACCGGTTGGGAGTTATTAATTTAGATAGGCGGTCCGAATTAGGCCGAATTCGAGGTCTCCTTCTTCCGCATCTCCTCCTTCCCACCACGACCCAGTCCTTTTCCACACAGCTGAATGAAATCCCACATTATCTGCTTTGAACTGGATTATCTGAGTCCACACAGCCAGATAATCCACTTCAGTGTGTATTTTATGCAGCTGTATGGAAGGGGCCTCAGACAACCCAGTCCCTTTCCACACAGCTGAATGAAATCCCACATTATCTGCTTTGAACTGGATTATCTGAGTCCACACAGCCAGATAATCCACTTCAGTGTGTATTTTATGCAGCTGTATGGAAGGGGCCTCAGATAACCCAGTCCTTTTCCACACAGCTGAATGAAATCCCACATTATCTGCTTTGAACTGGATTATCTGAGTCCACACAGCCAGATAATCCACTTCCGTGTGTATTTTATGCAGCTGTATGGAAGGGGCCTCAGACAACCCAGTCCCTTTCCACACAGCTGAATGAAATCCCACATTATCTGCTTTGAACTGGATTATCTGAGTCCACACAGCCAGATAATCCACTTCAGTGTGTATTTTATGCAGCTGTATGGAAGGGGCCTCAGATAACCCAGGCCCCTTCCACACAGCTCAAGTTTGGTCCAATTTAATTGTGGTTGGATTTCAGAATGCTCTTTGATGGCTGGGGAACTAAACACCCCAACAAGTCCCAAATGCCAAGGTCTATTTTCCCCAAACTCCACCAGTCTTCAGATTTGGGCATACTGAGTATTTGTGCCATGTTCTGTCCAAATCCATAGTAATTTGGGTTCACTGTGTTCTCTGGATGTAGGTGGACTATCTCTCCCATAATTCACAGAGCTGCATCAGTTGAAGGTACTTCACATCCCATCATCCGTTGCCCACACTCCCCCAAACATATTGTTTTTGTGATTAATCACTATGCTTTAATTATGTTCAATTTTTAACATGGAAATACATCCTTCATATCAGACATTTACATTACATTTCATAACAGTAGCAAAATTACTGTTATGAAGTAGCAACGAAAATGTGGTTGGGGGTCAGCACAACATGAGGAACTTTATTTAGGGGTCACGGCATTAGAAAGGTTGAGAACCACTGCTGTAGTCTTTCCACACTTTCTGAGCTCTGCAGAACTCTGCTAAGATTTCCACCCCCCTCTTCCTAAATTGCATGAACACATGTAATCTTCTCAATATTTAATCCTTCCTGTCTGCCATGCCCCTCAATCGGGTTCTAACTGAACCTGTCTCTATTTTTTCTACATGGCTCCATGTAACCCATTAACAGAAAAGCATCTAATTTTATACTCTCCCTGCCCCAGGCTTCCCCTTCCATGGGCTGTGATGGATTGACTCTTCCCAGCTTGCCCAGCTTTTTGCTTCAGAGGGATAAATACTAAAGGTAGTTCAAAAAAAATATACCCTACCCCCAAATTAACTGTAGCTATCATAAGAAGTTCTCCGAGTTTCTGGGGTAAGATTGATTGTTTTAATGCAGGGGTGAAAATCACACAGGCTTCTAGGTGTTGGTAGACTGGAGTTCCCAGCATTCTTCACTGTTGCCTAGCCATGCAGGCATCTGAATTCCAGCAGCATCTATATGAGTCCCATCCTTGCTGTAGAAGCCAAAATGCAGAAGGGCTGTGATCCATTCTGTCTGTTTCCTATCATATATAATTTATTGGTTCTCCAGAGGCGAATATATGTTGAGGTGATTATCTCTGAACACAGAGAAATTGCTACAGATGAAATCTGTAGGATCCTTGATAGGTATGAACAGTACTCGGTATTTTTGTTTCCTCCGCAGAAACAGCCAAAATGAAATTGGACTTGTTTCAGTTTGATATTGAAGTGTTCCCTTTATGCAACTGCAAAATGAGTGAAGCTTGAAGGAACACATCAAACCAGCTCTCCTGGAACACATTATTATTCTTCCAAACTTGGCAGGAAAATTAACAATGAAGAACATGTGCTTTCTCAAATTAAATGCATGGATATATTTATTTATTTATTTATTTATTTATTTGGACCAGAGAGAGGCACAGGTCAGAATGGAGAAACAAACAATTGCTTGAAAAGAACTTCATCTTGTAGGTTTTCACCTCCTTGTCTAATGGCAGCTTTTGGGAATGGGAGCCATGATTTAGGCTAGGTTTGGTCTTTTTAGGGTTTTTTTTTAATTATCTCTTAGGTTTTGATGTGCTAAACTTTAAAGGAGAATGCAAGATTAAATATATTAAATATATAGGCAGGGGTCCCCAAACCAAGGCCTTCCAAGGTCATTTACCGAGCTCCGACCCTAAACTGTAGACTTAGGGTTGCCCTAAGTCTGAAACAACTTGAAAGCACACAACAATCCTAATTAACTTGACTATCTCATCAACCAAAAGCAGACCCCCACTTCCCATTGTAATACTGGTAAGTTTATGTTGGTTAAAATTGTTCTTCATTCTAAATATTGTATTGTTTCTTCATGGGTTTTTTGAACTACAAATAAGACATGTGCAGTGTCTTTCAAACACTTCCCAGCTTAATGTGGTGAAGTCCTTGGATAGAACACAAATGAGTGAAGGAACTGTTATTTCTGAGTAGTAATGGTTGTATGTCTGTTTTCGCAATCAGATGAAAGACTACAAAGCTTTCAAATGATAAAATATCCTGTGGCTGGGACAGGAAGAAGACAGATCGAAATCTGATGACAGATATCTGGTCATATGCAGTAGATCACTTAAAAAAAAAACAGTAGCAAAATGCAAACTAAGCACTGTTTGGGTGCCACTATTCAATGACCTCTATTCCCAAGTAATTCTGATGTCAGTTCAGTGGCTGAAAGGGGGGACAGAGATGGATTTCACTGCATCAGGATTATAAACTCAGTTCTAGTGCTAAAACAAATTCTTTGGAAGCTCTAATGTTCTTCCAGTTATCATCTCAGTTTTCCTTGCGAAAGCATGCCACGCCTTGTTGGGGTTCAGCCTGAGTTTGAACTTGAACCTGATTCTCTGTTTGTTCCTCCTGATGCTAATGAAAGTATATTTACTGATGCTAATGGAAATGTACCTTTTGATGCCAATGCTCCTGAAATTAGTGAGGAAGAAACTGCTGTAGGTTTGGAAAATGCCAATGTTCCTGAAATTAGTGAGGAAGGAACTTCTGTAGATTTGGAAAATGAAAGTACCAGTGTTCATGAGAATGTTTCAGAGGGAGACCTTGAACTTTCCCTCCCTTCTGCACCTGTTAACTGTAATGACAACAGAAGGGGCCAAATTTGGGAAGACAGAAGTAAATCACTCAGTTTACGTCGATCCTCCGGAATTCAAGAATTAAAAACATTGGCTTCAAAAAAGAAGGGCGGTTCACGGAACCAATTCCTGACTTTTAATTGCCTTACGCCGGGCTGACTGTCTCAGTTCAGGCATCGTTTCAGAATTGATGAAGACCTTGGCAGTTCTCCCGGTTCCCTGGCCATAGTTTGGGAAGATTTCTAGGATATCAAGTACGGTTAGTGGATTGCTAACAGGATCCAGCATTTCCCAGTGAGGCTTTTGGTTTTGCTTTGTCCATTTAAATTCATGTTTGCTGATTTTGCTGTGACTTTTGACTTGCATTTTTCCTTTATTTTGTAACCATTTTTCTTCAATAAAAAAGGATTGTTTTTCACAGCCAAGTGTGGTGGATAGTTATCTTAGGGCCTCGTTCCCTGCTCTGGATTGCAACATGCCTGATCAAACACCAAACATCCTATTCTGTATGAGTGAAAGATAATGCCCTCCGACCCCGTAATTGTATGCTCCTCATGTAACTTATCTGTCAGGTCAGGCCATCCAAATATATCCTCTACATTTGATTTAAAAAAAAAAAAACATTGGGATGCCTTCCTACCCCTCCCCAAAAAGATTTCCATGTGTGCTATTTAGCTTTTAAAAAAAAATCAACTACATGTATCCAGATGCAGTTAAAACAAACATGCATTAACAGGTATAAACCAGTTTTATTTATACAGGTAGTCCCCGTGTTACAAACATCTGACTTACAAACTACTCACGGTTAAGAACGGGGTGAGACAACAGGAAGTGAGAGAAATTTATCCCTAGGAAGGGAAAGCAAGAAATGCTAATAATACTTAGCAAAGACTTTACTTAAATTTTCATAACTCAAATTGCCAGTTCAAATTTTTAAAGACAATTATTTTGGACTAATTATTTTATTGTATATTTTGTCTTTGAGATATGATTGTAATTAAAAGGTTGGTTGTTTAATAGCTGACTTTTTCCCAGCACGAATCAAAGGTATTAAACTTGTGGAAGTAACATTTACAGAGATATTGAGTGGTTATTCTTTTGTCTTTGTTTTTATTTCCTCAGTTGACATTTTCTTTGGAATCTCAACATGACCTCCTTCACAGGTGAGTGTATTTGTACCACTATTGGGCAAGGTTGTTCATTCTTTAAGAGGTATGCATTCTAATGTGCTATGTTTTTAACTCTGTTGTTGGGCTTGGCTCCATGTAAGCCAGGGAGATGGAGGCGTGGTAGAAAAATAAAATTATTATTATTCAATTATTGCTGATAATATGCATTGTGATATATTCAAACGG
The DNA here is from genome assembly GCF_037176765.1 of Anolis sagrei. NCBI lineage: Eukaryota > Metazoa > Chordata > Lepidosauria > Squamata > Anolidae > Anolis > Anolis sagrei. The sequence goes on from NC_090021.1 coordinate 92,817,226, forward strand.
GCCAAATTCTCAAACTTTTGTGAGTTTTATAAGCATTTAAAATGCCCAGTTCTTTCCACCACCCCTAAAATGACCCATTCCTGCTGTAACGTCTTAGGAGAGAGGAGGGACGATTTATTATTTATTACTCTTAATGGTGCCACCAATGTGTGATGTGAGGTATTATTGGGAGATATGGCACACTGGACACAGAATTAATGGAGGTGAGGCAGTCTTCAATACAAAAGTTAACAAGTTTATTGAGCACAAAGCGTGTGGTTGCAAGTGGTAACTTTTCTTATGGACTTCAGAATAATGCTTGGTTAGTTGAATGTTACACTTTTTCAGGTTATACAGTATCTTCCTGAGGTGAAGCACTTATTACAAAACAAAGTTCCAATACAGGGATGTCTCCCTTATCTGATCCTCCCTTGATCAGATACTTAATAAGCTTATTCTTTAGCCTTTCTTTAGACTAACGGAATACTGGTTATGTTTCCCTTATCAGCCTCTCTGGCTAAGAAACTTCCAGTAGCTTAATCTGGCTTTCCAAAGCCTCAAAACTTGGCTTCACAATTCACTCTTTTACAGCTATAACCTCCTAATCTTTCCTCTACCAATTCCTCACCCTCCAATCTTAACTCCTGACTGCTCACTCCTCTAACCCTAAACCCTAACTCTGACTGAACTTAAACTGTCGTTTTTCAAACTCTCCCCTCTAAGCTCCTCCCACTTCTCTACAGCATCGTCTCCATGGTAACGCACTCCTCTCAGCTAGGCCGCTCCAGCATTAGTGCAGCCAATCTAAACACAAATACAGTTAAAATCATACAATTTATAATCAACTTCTTTACACCTGCAAATTAAATATGACTTCAGTGACTAGTTGCAGAGCATAAGCTTGGGAACAAAAAAAATGGTTTTGAGGGGTGTTCTCAAAGTGGGCCTCTATCCACCCTAGTTCTACCTGCAAACATATATTTAAAAGAACAATGTAATTAATATTCTTCCTGCAAAAGTGAACTCTCTCCAAGGTCCTGCTCCAATTTGGTGGCTCATAAATCTTCACCAAGAGTGGTTCCATGCCTACTTCCTTTCCCTAGGCATGCCACCAACCTCCCTGTCCATGCATCTATCTATGGCCACTTGGTGGCCAGGGGGAGTAGAAGGGTGGCCAGGTAGTGTCCAGCTGTATTCTTCCAGATAGACAGAAAAATGATACACTGATCTCCCAAGGTTCCTCCAAGGACCCTTAAGAGATCAAGAAGATGTCGGCTTCTTTGGCTTCAGGAGCACAGCTGGATGCTACCTGATTTTTCCCTGATCATTAAATAGCTTTTTTGGACCATAGTGCCCAGCCATTACAGGAGTAGATGGGACAGGCAACAGATTATTATGGATGGAAATATAGGTTATCTGCCTCTGAGGGACCAAAGACACATGCAAGTATAACTTAATAGTTATCACCAACAGACTTCTGGCTATCAGATACCATTATATGTAGCAACAGTGAGCAATTTGCAGCCTTTGGACCACATGCAGGCCCTCAAAGTTGGTTTTGTAGACCTTTATGCCTCTAGAGTTCCCAGACAGTCATTTCTCTACTGACAAAGAAGGAAGAGATATATTGTTATTCCTTGAAGCATCCAGAAAGAGCAATTTAAGTTTCAACGAACTTGTAAGAGCCTTTGTACTCTTTAATATAAAAAATCATTTCTCCCTAAAACCAGAAGTGCACTTCTATCCACATCCAGGCTTGAGAGTTTCTTTGGGTTGCGAGTGTTTTTGGTTTTGTTTTGTTTTTGCAATTTGGGCAGTGTGTATGTGAGAGAAAGAGAGACACCCATAGAGGACTATAGGGAAAATGGCCTCTGATCTACTGTGGTTGACTATCCAGAGATTGATAAACAACCACGCACACACACACAAACACATTTCCTTCTGATGATGCTAATGTTGATGATATTTGTATCCTACACACTATCATAAGGTATTTGGGTGATGTACAATAGAATCAGTTTAAGCAATGTACATTTAAAAAAAAACAAGAATATGAACAATCTGAAAACATGTGACATCTTTGAATAATTTAAACATTGAGTAGTTTAAAATGTTAAAATAATTTAAGCCCTGTGTATATATGAACTAGGATGGAATAACTGGGCCTCAAATGCTTTAATAAAAAGACAAGTTTAACTTGATGCTGCTATGAAACCTATGAAAACCAGGGGAAGACCTGTTTTGGCCTACAACTCCCAGAAATCCCAGTCAGTTTACCAGCTGTAGGCCAAAACATCTGGGGACCCACAATACTATAATAAAACTTTATTTGTATTCCACCCTATCTCCCCGAGGGGACTCAGGGCGGATTCCAACATAACAATGGCAAACATTCAATGCCTATATAAAATATATGATACTAACATAAATCCCAGAGAACCCCCACATATAAAAGTAACATTAAATTAAGACCTAACATCAATAAATTAAACTACACGTAATCAGACAAAATTCTATAACAACATAAATCTAAACATCCACAGGTTGAGAACCACTGTTCTAAGGGAAGATCAATCAGACTTCCAAAGACCAGGCATTCCATGATAAGGTGATCACAGCAGATAAATTGTTATATTATAAGAACTGTAAAATGATCTCTTACTATATTTCCCCCCCCCCCCCCCCATATTTTTAGGCTCGGTGATGGGTCGAAGTATACCAGTTGAAGTTGATGAAACTGGAGATTTGTCTTCATTTCCAGAACATTCAGCAGAGGAGAGTTTGGACCCTTCAGATGAAAATAGTGAGAACTTGGTAGCTGTGGCATCATACGCATCTTCTCATGGAGTGGCTGGGCAGCCATGTTTTTGCAAGCATCCTAGTTGTCCAGATAGTAATAATATTATACTGGAAGCACATGATTACAATTTCCAGCAAAAATTCCAGGATTCTGGAAAGGAGTTATTTCCTTGCCCATCTGGTGAATCAGTGGTCTCATCAAAACTTAATCTTTTATCAAACCAACTGCTAAGGCTTCGACTTTCAGCTGTTTCTCCTGATACTGGGCAAAATTCTGACAGTTTGCACAGAAATTCATCCAATTTGTCCCATAGTTCACTTGGTGAAAGCCATGAGAGTGCAGAATCAAACCAGGCTAAGAGTAACAGGACATCATTAGACCTACAGACAGAAGATGTAGGATATGATTCTCAACCTCTGGACGTTATGGGTATCCGACAACTAGAACCTCCATTGCCGCTTACATCTGTCTATAACATTCAGGATCTTCCAAGGCCTTTGATGTCTGGAGAGTATCTACAGGTGGACCCTAGGCTATGTCATGTGCTCCCACAACTGCCTCGACCTCAGATTTCTCCACAAGTTCAGTGGCATCCGAGATACTGCATTCCTGATTATGCACACTATCAGAATCCGTGTAAGTTACTTAGACATTGGGCTATACGTTTGCCCTTCCTTATTGACTAAGGGGTGCCTTTCTGTAAAATGATACTGCAACTGTAACTCTTGTCATCCTTTGGCCAGTTCAAAGCCCAAGGTCGTCAAAGCTCCAAAAATATTCCTTTCATAATTAAATTTGATGGCCATGGGATCTTCATTTTAAAAAAACCAAACAAACAAGGAAGTGACATAAGGTTGTTTCTTTGGTGATTTCATGATATAAAAATGTTTCTTTTGGATCAAAACAGCCGAGAGGGGCCAAAAACATAGCAAAAATGTCCCAATATCTACAAGAGCAGGAGTGGGCAAAGTGTGGCCTGCAAGCCCCAGGTTGTCCATAAGATCCAAAAATTCAGTTTCCCATGTCTCTGGAGAATCTTGGTTTTTGGTTTTTTGCCTTTCCTTGGCAAAAACAGTTATTAGTTTGCAGTGGCAACCAACATACTTTCATAGTTTCTGTCCTCCCCTTCTTACCTCCTTGCAGCTGTTCCTTCTTACCTTCCTTGCTGCTCATCTTCCATCAATCCCCAAGGGTCTCTCCAAATGCCTTTTGATCTCTTCTTAATTGAATCCATACTGTAAATCAGTGGTTTTCAACCTGTGGGTTCCCAGGTGTTTTGGCCTACAACTCCCAGAAATCCCAGCCAGTGTACCAGCTGTTAGGATTTCTGGGAGTTAAAGGCCAAAATATCTGGGGACCCACAGGTTGAGAACCACTGCTGTAAATACTCTTTGTTCAACCCACTTCAACAGAAATCATGTTGGTTACCTCCAAATGCTTCAGCCCCTCTCTCAAAAACATAATAGTCAGATTTTTTAAAAAGTGTGACCTTTGAGTAGTACATTTCCTGCCACAGTTGCCCACCCCTATCTTCGAGAGTATTCAGGTGCCAAGCCTCCACGCCTCACCTTGCCTGGCTTCTCATGCCTTGTGTATCCATTTCAGGTTGGAAACTTCCATACTTTTGCTATGCAACAAACAGTGGGGGTGTTGTTGTGTGTTTGTTTATATACCAAAACTCTTGCATATTTTCTCTTAGCCTTCATAAGGGTTGCTAAATAGCTCATGGTGATAAAACTATAATCCTGAAATTATAAAAGTAGAAAATTGTGAAATAAATAAATCTGTTTTAAAAAAAACCCCAAAAATTGCTAACAGTTTGAGTGCCTCCCTAAAATCCATCAAGAAGCCAATTGCACTACAGCTCTAATGGTGCCACTAAAAATGCCCTATCTCATGTTACTGCCTACAGCATATTTCTTGGCATCTGACAAGGCAACCAAATATTAGTATATATGAAGCATAGCTTTATGTGAGAGGAAACAGTCCTCCAAGTATCCTGATCCAAATCCAGTTAGCAGTTACATAGGTAATATTCAGCTCATTGAATTAGATTGCCCATGTGTGTTCTAAATTTTCCCCAAGGGATATCACATTCTTACTGCTTCTTTTGTTCCACCTCTACTTTTTCACTTTCTGTTTCCTTTGATTCCTTGAGGTCTGTCTTCTCTGGCTAGAAACAACCCCACTATGTATGTTCTCTATTTCACAAAGCTACAGATATGCTAAATGACGCTTTATGAGCACCAGAACTTGAAGAAACGTTTTTTTTATTTTAATGACAACTCCAAAAATTCCCCAGCCAATATTGACATTGATCTAAATTCTGGAAAGCTAGCAGAAGATTTATTTGATACAATTGTAATGGGAAAACTGTGAATTCAGTTCAGGAGTGTGTGCAAAAAAGATATATACTGTACTTAGGAGTAGAATGGAAAACATGTCTATGAATTCCTGGACCAGGGAAGAGGTAGTCTTGGGTATGTGGACAGAATGGTTTTTCTCTGGGAATACTGTAAGTGTGAGCCAATATCATTCCAGATTTGAATCCTCCACAAACCCATTTCTTAGTTTTGTCTAGGAAAAAGCAAAAACAAAAGGTACTTGACACATTATATCTAAATCCGTGTACCCTGGTTCCTTGCTAATCTCCACTCCTCCTAATACATAACAGCATCCCCTCAAACAAAGCTTTCTTTAAAGCAGGAATCATTATGTAATTTTAACAATATTTCAAAAGGCTTACCCCCACCCTCGAAAATACCCAGACCCGCTGACTTACTCAGACCTGGGGATAGTATTTTGCTCGCTAACGTCCCACTTTTTATAAGGCATAAAATTGACTCCTGACAGCTTTTCGTATTTCCAGTGATTACTGGGCAATCATCACTCACAATAGGGTTTTATGCTTAAGTGTGTTTTAATGTATACCTTCCAGACAGAAACAATCTAGTTGTTCTCAGGCAGTCATCTAGCCATGGGCAGCAGCTTGCCAGTGTTTATAATAGGCTCACAGTTGCATTTCAAAGACATTATCTGAATAATCCTTCTCTAAAGATGAATGCTGAATCTTGGCTTCCTGGTAGCAAAAGCACAAATATGGGATTACCAAATAGGGGAGAAAACATCAATTACATCTTCTAAAAGTAAATGCAAAGTGTAGGAGTAGTGCCATTCTAAGCTCTTGTTTTTCTTACAAGAGTCCTGCAACATTTTAGGGCAGTAGTTCTCAACCTGTGAGTCCCCAGATGTTTTGGCCTTCAACTCCCAGAAATCCTAACAGCTGGTAAACTGCCTGAGATTTCTGGGAGTTGTAGGCCAAAACATCTGTGGACCCACAGATTGGGAACCACTGTTTTAGGGCATAATTCTGCCAAAGATGAGTGCACTGGGACTTATTCTTGTCTGTGTATTACCAGCAGAATTAAACACACCCTTTAAGGCAGGAGTGCAAACTGTGTGACTCTCTAGGTGTTGTTGAAAATGAGCTCATTAATCCATCTATATTTACTTTCCTTAATTTGACTGGGATACATCCTAAAATTTGAAAAGATAGAAACTGTAGGACACAATCTAGGTTAAAGTTTGGTCATCTTGTGGCCCCCCAGTAACTCCTACCATTACCAATGACTGTTGTCTAGGACAGTTGAACTTGTAGTTTAACAACATTTGGAAAACAACAAGATTCCCATCCCTAAGCTCAAAATGAAACATTTTGTAAAGTAAATTGAGCCCTTAAGCATGCTTAAATCTCTACCATTTAAATTAGTTGACTATATCTGGATTGTATTCATAGTCTCCTTTTTAAAAAAAAAACCCAAAAAACCGAAATGTGTTATAAAGCTATTATTCTTATGATGTCGTCTACCCTTGCCCTCATACTATCTGTCCATCTTCAAAATGTGGAAGAGGATGCGGTCCCCTTTCTTAAGTTTATGTAAAATTTGACTGTTACCTTGACCAACATTTGTATATGAAATGGGAAACGTGTTGTTTCTTTCTCTACTTGAGGAGGCTGTGGGAATGATGAAAGAAAGTGAGGCATTCTCCAATCCAAAGTTCCATGTTTAAGGCAGCTAATCCCATGTATAAAGTTTAATTGTCTTTGATAATAGCCATCACATAGCCTGCTGAAAAGTCATACAAAGTGTGACTTCACTTTTCATTTTTTTTATTCCTAGATGGGCAACCACCTCAACAACATTTTGCAAACTCACGTAAACGACAGCAACGACCAGTAGCGGGCCCCTGCGTAAGAGCAGTCCAACCTGCTCGTCAGATAATCCCAAATTTCTCCAGTCCTTATTCCCTCAAGTGCAATGAAGAAAAACTTGCACAAAGAGAGATTCCTTCTGCGGAACATCTAAGAATCCAGTAGGTTTCTGCTAGGCTTGAAATTTGTTCCAAATATGGAGATCCAGGTGTGAAGATGGAAATAAATCACTTTGTTGTTTTAAAGACTGTGAAGGCCTGCCTTGGTTTTTCACCTCTCCATTTCTGGGCTCCAGCATTTCACAGATGAAGGTAGAACATATGTAGCCACGGACCACAAGAGTTATTAATAACAAAGAATACACAGTTAGCAGAGAGTAAAGCAGTTTGTTTTTGCCTGAGCCTACTGTTAGGAATATTTTATGCTCAATCTGTGAGTTATGGAAATACCTGATTAGAACAGCAAACAGGCAAGGACAGCAGAGGTTTCTTTCCACAGGCTTTTATCTTGCAGTTTTGGCAATACGTACATGCAAAGCCCTGTGCAAAAACAGAAGTTCTCTCACTCTATCCTCCTCTCATCAATCTTCACAGCAATTCTCCCACGTAGATCTCTCTTCTTCATTGTCTATAACAATCAGCAACACCAGCATAAACACCTATCCTCAGTCATTATGATAGCTGTCCCACTTTTATCCTAGATCTGACCAATCACATATTGTATTGCATCAAACATGGTGCCCCAACATTGTACCATGGTCGCATCAGACATCAGGCATTGCACTCTAGTTCAGTAGTTTTCGAACTTGTGGGTCCCCAGATGTTTTAGCCTTCAACTCCCAGAAATCCCAACAGCTGGCAAACTGGCTGGGATTTCTGGGAGTTCTAGGCCAAAAAACATGGGGACCCACAGGTTGGGAACCACTGCTCTAGTTTAATCATCCTCTGCAACTTGCCTTATCATTCTGACTCTGCAGTTAGTACCTGAATATGATGGTATACTTTTGTCATCCTCCTTTCCTCTGCTCTCCCCGGCTGTGTTAACTGAGTTCAAACTACTTTTGCACTCAATTTGTAAAAATTAAAACAAGAGATAAAGGTGGGGATTGGAAAAATTAAAGTAAACTAGGGGTAATTACAGTAAGATAGGGATGAAGGAGGGAAATTGGAAGAGGAGAGAGAACCTGAGGCATTTTATAAACAGTTGGAAAAGGGTGATGACAAATGATTAATCGGGACTGTCCCTATCAAGTCAGGTCAGTTTAAGAATATATTATTAATTAGTATTAATTCTGCTGTTTGCTACACTTTTAGTGTAGGTTTCTTGAAATTTACCATTTGGCTTGGAGGAACTGGTTTAATTGTTTCAGTTGCAGAATAGTAGACTTTTTTTCAATCATAAGATCTGTGTTTATGGCAGAGCTCGAAAAGTTAGGTTTCAAAATTAATTATGTAACATTAAATGTCAGAAATTGGAAAGTTAATCCATTAGCATGAGCATTAATAATGCAAATTATTTAAATCATTACATTGTCACTAGTTAACTAGTTGATAGAAATATTAAGTGTTGGGCAAAGCTTTGATATTTGTAGAAAAGGGCATGGAGTCTATTCCAGTTGAATTTGGGGGAGTACATTTTGTTAATGGCTCTGCAACTTCTCCTTTCATACTTTTTTCTCGGGAAGAAACTACTCTCACCTTTATGCCCCTTTGCTTTAAAAATTACATCCTGGCTATGTACATGTTTAGAGCAAGGCTGGGTTTAAACAAATGTGTGCACACATCGAGTTTATAGTCTCCTCTGTTTTTGGTCAAGTATCAAAGCAACCTTCTGGCTTGTTTTCTACTCTCACTTTCAAGAACAAAAAGGAAAATATAATAGTTAAAAACAATACATGCCCAGTAACCATGAAATGTATATGGCTTTGGAGTCATCAGTTTTCAATATTTTACTGACCAGCACTCATCTCCTTCCTAGTGGCGAGTGTCAGGATCACCTACTTAATGGAAGACCAGCATTTCAGCCTTATGGTGCCCATGAGGATCTCTATAGGTGCCCTCCTGATTCTGCAGCTCAGCATAATATCCCACCATGCCCAGTTGCCATTCCAAAACCTCTGAGAAATTTTGAAGTCAAGGGAACACTGAAGACAAGTAATCTGCCAGAAGAACTACGTAAGTTTGTTTGAAAACTGTGGAAATTAAGTAAATATTCCCTAGATAGCCTGTTGACATCATCTGCAGAGCTTGGAAGATTATTTTTAATTTATTTATTTATTTGCTGTATTTTTATACCGCCTTTCTCAGGCGACTCAAGGCGGTTTACAGGGCAAAATTCAATGCCTACAATACCATAAATACAATTAAAAGCATAACAAATAATAAAAACTATAACAAAATGAATAAAATATAAATCCATAATTACCAGAAATGTCTCCTATGCAAATGCACCTGTGACCATCTAGGTTGCTTATGTGTCAAGTCTTGAAAATGGGTTAGAGCCTTTTTGACTTTAGCATCAAAATTATGAGAAATGTGCTTCTGAATATCTATTGTACAGAAAGGTGAAATATAAATGTGATGAATTTAATAAAATATTTGCAGTGTTAAATACCAGGGAGTAAGTACCACTGAACTCGCTGGGGCTCACTGTCAAGAAAACAAGCAAAAGATTCACAAAGAACAGGTGGTAAAGCAGGCAGCTTCCCAAAAAAGCCTTTAAACGGCAGCTTTACAAAAATGGCTTTTGGTCCAATATAAAATATGTTATTGTATGTCTACAAGTTGTTTTTGACTTATGGCAACCCTCAAGTGAATCCATCATTGGATATTTCTTGGCAAGATTGGTTAGGGGCAGGGAGGGGAGGTCGACTTTGCCTTCCTCAGAAGCTGGGAGAACGTAGCTTGAGTTTCCATGGCTGACTGGGAATCTGAATACTGGCCTGCAGAGTCCTAGTCCAGTGCTCAAACCACTTTATCCTGAACCTGCTGAAGCTGTTAGCCAAGATTTCATTTGAAGCTGCTCATTTTCCCCTCTAGAGTATTAGGTGATTGAAATGACATGAACATCAAAGCAGTGATGTAAAGACTGCAAGAGGAAGATGTTTTGTGCAAATTCCAATGTGAACTATTTGATTCTTTCCACCCAGATTTATATGTAGAATGGAATGTCATTATTTGTCAGGTTTTCCACTTCTCCAGATTTTACAATGCTAAATGTAAAAGTTGAGCCAATATATATATATTTTGATCAAATATGTTCAGAAAAGTTAATTTAATTTGAATTTAAATTTAAAGTCATTTCCAGTGTTTATTTAAATAGTACTGTGAAAATGAGGTACACTATACTTATCAATGAACACATGTGAAACCAACACAGACAACAAATAACTGACTTATCCAGTGTCATATAGCTGTTTTGGGTCCCGTTAGGGAGAAAAGTGGGATATAAATAAATAAATTATTATTATTATTATTATTATTATTATTATTATTATTATTTTAATTTAGAAATAAATAATTTGGTTTTTATGATGCAGTCTGGTTCATAGAATAACTTACCAATGTTTTTTTCCCTTCAGAGCACAATCTCTCTGATATAACCTCCCTTTCTCCAACAATAGTATCCAGGAGTAATTAATTGATCAGAAGTTTCCTTGTTTTCTCATGACTTTTGTCTGCAGCATAAAGTATTAAATTACTTCATAATCTGGAGATGTCTAGTAGAAGGTCTTTGATAATTTTGAAGCCACCAAATTAGTTCAGTTTATTTGTATAGCAGACAAAACCAGATAGAGCTACATGTCTCTTCTGCATGAAATATAGGTCTGCCTATATTTGATTACTCACATTCATCTAACATCTCTCCTAGGTAAAGTCTTTATAACCTATTCTATGGACACAGCTGTGGAGGTCATGAAATGTGTGAACTTTTTGTTTGTAAATGGATTTCACACTGCTGTAAGTACTCCATCCTCAAAGAGTGAGAGTGAATAGCAGCAAAGAAAACCAAGTGGGAATGTAGGATACTGGGCATTTGTTTGCTCAAGTTTTATTCCTTATTCTGAAACATTTGCCCAATTTTGAATATTGTATTCAGTGTTGCATATTTATTTATTTTATTCATTTATATTCTGCCTTTTCCTTGATAACTGAACTCAAGTTAGCTAACAATGTATTAAAACAATACAAGTTCAAAACAGTACAAAAGTCAATATAACTATAAATAAAAGGTTTTAAAACCCAATTAAATGTTTTAACTGAAAACATTAAATATTAAAAATATTAAAATGTAGTAAAATAAACTCTATACAAAAAGTTGAAACATTCAAAACCAGCACTGTGTGGTATCAACAGCTCAACAGATGTCAGGTGGTGCAATACCGGCTAAACAGTATAATTTCTCCAGTGGTGTAGGGTGTAGACATCCTTTGATAATGCGGCATGTCTCATTAAGAGTCACATCCACTATTTTAACGTGGTGAGATGTATTCCACTCTGGGCATGCATATTGAGCATGATGAACTTGCAGCATGATGAACGTTGTTAGTGTATTACTCATGTGTGTCTGTGTCCATACCAAAACCTCTGAACTTAAAAAAATTAAAAACTGTTGAACTGATGTAGGTTGCTGGTGCAATCAGTCAATCTATCTATATTAGTCTGTAATCAGAATGTTAAAAAATCATGTTGCAATCTTCATTTTCCTATAGATTGATATATTTGAGGACACTGTTCGAGGTATTGACATAATCCAGTGGATGGAACGTTTCCTGAGAGATGTAAGTAAAAAAAAAAAAACAAAAGTGAATCTTGCACAAGCATTTTCACACACAAAAAAATGCTTCAGATTGTCTTGTAGGCAAGAATACTTCAAGAATACTTGAATACTTAAGAAATACGTAGGATTGTCTTATAGGAAACCATGAACTAAAACAGAAACTTTTCCCAACACCCCTTGTGAATTGATTATGTTGTTCCTATCTTTACCTCCTTCATTTTGACTAATTTAAAATGAAGTAGGAAAGTTTTCTTATATTGGTAAAATACACGTATTGATTGATCACGCTCTGTTAATATGAGTAGAAGAGAACTACACATAATGGCTGGCATCCTGTTGGCTGATGTGGTGGTTGTCAACCCTTTCCTGCTTCTGCACCAACAGGAGCTCTTCCTACTGTAATCACTGCACCATTACCTCCCAAAATGTTGTGACTGGTAAGAAGAGGGGGATCAGAGAAGTATCTGGCTATGTCCCTGTGGCCAGACATGAAATAGTTATATCCTCTGATACCAGTGGCTACTAAGACGTAGTCAGGTATTTGTCCTATCCCCTAATATAGTGGTTCCCAATTTTTTTTGACCAGGGACCACTCTCCAGCATCAGTACCAAAAGGGTTACGACTCAGTTTTTGGTCAAATATATGAGAGGAAGCCACAAGGAGGAGGGAGCAAGCTTGTTTTCTGCTTCCTTGGAGACTAGGACACGGAACAATGGCTTCAAACTACAAGAGAGGAGATTTCATCTGAACACGAGAAAGAACTTCCTGACTGTAAGAGCTGTTCAGCAGTGGAACTCTCTGCCCCGGAGTGTGGTGGAGGCTCCTTCTTTGGAAGCTTTTAAACAGAGGCTGGATGGCCATCTGTCAGGGGTGATTTGAATGCAATGTTCCTGCTTCTTGGCAGGGGGTTGGACTGGATGGCCCATGAGGTCTCTTCCAACTCTTTGATTCCATGATTCTATAACTTTAGGTTCGGTTTGGTTATTTGGGGTGCTGACACAGAAAATTGCAGTGGATAGACCACATCAGCTCTATTTTCAGATACAGAACATATGCCATCTAGTAGTCACCATCTGCTTGCCCACGGAAAAACATATTTAATAAGTCTTGGCACTATAAATGGGTTTCACGAGACCACTCACTCTTGTTGCAACGGTGTAGTAATGATGAGGCCACAGATCCTATTTTAGTTCTTGCGGACCACTGGTGGAATAGAATGCAATAAGATTCTTGACTAAAATAAATATAATACAGCACAGATCGCCTCATCATTTCTACTGTCGGCCTCCCTGTTCTACAGCTGGACAACACAGCTTGATGGTGCCAGTATGAAACCCCATAACAGGGACACATCCAAGTGTCGTCCAAGTGCAGTTGGACAGCTGGGAAAAAGAAGCAACTATCCTCTTCCTAGATCACCAGCATAATGCACAAGCATAAGAGCTACCTAAATCCAGCCACACCATATCCAGACATTTCCCCACCACTTTGACCACTAATCGGCAATGAAGATGTGCCCTGTGTCAAGCTGCCATATAAGGTGGTGTTCCTGGCCTTTGTTTTTGGAAGGAAGATTTTTTTTAATCTCCTCCTATCAACTGCCTCTTGTGACTCTCCTGAACCCCTCCAACTCTCTGGGAGGCTTTTGTTTTTAGGATACAAATGGTTACAAGGCGAGGGAGTGGAGGACTACCTTCACTTCTGCAAAATTCCTGATGTTAAGCAATCTAAGCATCCAAGCCAAGAGCCTTTCAGTTAGTGCATAAAAACAAACAATGGCCATATCTTGCCACTGATAGGTGTATGCTGCGCACAATCTGTATAAATAGTTCACCTGGAATGTTCTCCTCAGTGAACACCTTAGGCTTAAAAACTACAGCATTTGGGTAATGAAGATCAGTAAAAAATAAAAACCACCAAGCAAAACAAGCTGTGTGTATTCCATATTGTAACAATAAAGAATTTAGAACTGTGGGCTGAATCCTTTGCTTGAACAAATGTAGTTGTTTAAAACTGCAGTAAGGAATGCGTGTTGATGAACTGTATTGCCAACATCCCTCATTGGCAGAAAGGCTGGCAGAGTCTACTGAGAATTTGAGTTTAACATGATCGAGAAGTGGATTCATCAGTTGTGGTTTATAACAAATCAGTGTTTCTCCAGATTCCTACATTTGAATTAATTTTAAAATGTGCATGTAAAAGGAGTCAGCTCTTAATATCACCTGCGGTTTCTTGCTAGCAAAAGTAAATTTTCAAACTGCACAATTTTACAAGTTTTGCTTTCAGAAAAAGTGTATATTTTTTAAGTTCACAGAGGCTTGGTTTACTATAGCATAGCATAGAAAACAAACTCCTTTAAAATAAAAGCATATATAATCCAAACAATAATTATTACTTTTTAGTAGAACAGCAATAGTTTTAGTTAATAGTTTCTGCACCGGTGGTGCTTTTACCCCCTCCCCCCATTTTTGAAATTGCATTGTTTTATGAAATTTGTTGAATAATCTGGTCAGCAGCAATGAAATATATTTTATCTCCCTTTGTGTTTTAAGTGTCTTAAAATGTGCTACTGGACGCGTTTCAGCAAATCTAATGTGAAGAACCCCAGTGCTGAGATTAGTATTGCATCACTGGCAAAATGAACTGGATTGTCTTACACTTTCAGGGAACATCAGATCACGTAAAATACAGAGTGGCAGGCCTCCAAGCTGCTTTGTCCAACAAGGCTGCATTTTACAGTTTCATAAAAGCTTCTCTCTCTCTCACCCCCCCCCCCCCCCCATTTTCTCCCTGACAGAAGACAGTAATGATAATCATAGCAATCAGTCCAAAATACAAACAGGATGTAGAGGGGGCTGAATCCCAGCTGGACAAGGATGAACATGGCTTACATACTAAATACATCCACAGGATGGTAAGTGAGGACACGTGCTTCCCATTTCAAAAAGAGGCCAGCAGCTTCTGCTTTCCTAAATAACTGCCCTTTGTGTGACTTCTCAGTCTGCAGTACTGCAGTTAAACACTTGCTTTGTTAATGTTCAGACTCTGCTCCCTATTAGTACTGAATGTATTTGCAATGGTTCAGAAGCTCAGCTTGCGATTGGTGTGCTTGAGCTTTCTTTATGGTTTTTACAGCCTGTTTAAATATTTTTGCACCCCCTTTCAAGCCTTGTAATGTGAGCTTATCTCATGCCTGTATTTCCTCATACTGATTCACTCCAACAACACACTCAACAGTAAATCTGACTGACAGACCTGGAAAAATAAGCACGCAGGGCAGAAAATTCATTTATGTGTATTTTCATAAATCTCCAAGCTGGAATATTCTCTTTTTTGAGAGTATTTGATCTTGTCTCCCTGTGGTTTCTCCATTGCTTCAGAAACTCAGTTTGCCAACATCATCATCAATTCTCTCTGGTGTTTCTTCTGATCACATCCAATAAGGTGGCATAACACTGGTTTCTCCTTCAGCTGGCAGATAAATAGCAAACCATACCGGTCCTAGTTGCTTCCAGCAGTTTAGGTTAATCAGGATTCTTCATGCAACACAATTGAACATTTGCAAGCAGGGAACTAGAGCCCACAGTGCTGCTGGGGAAAGGAGTGATTTCTAAGATAACTGGTCTAATTTGGAAAAAAAATATTCATACTAATAGTGACAATAACATGGCCGTGCAGCACTATAAGATGGTTTTTCATTAAGATCAAAAGGCAGAATCAAGCAAAATAAATAAAATCTTTCAGGGTGTCTGTCTCTAATTCAACCCTGTCAACATTTTAAGATAATCAGGTGGAGGTTCTTCACCTCTATATTCCCGTTACATTCCAGACACTCACCCCTTGAAAATGTGACATCTTTAACATATTTTCAGCACCACATCAAAATCTATGTGGTTGAATATTAACAATTGATGTAGTGTATTAAAGTTGTCAATCTGTCTGTCCATTTTATGTAAATTCTTCATGTGCATTAATATGTTTTATTAGGTATGTGTATTATATTTTGTAAACTGTTGCATAATTATAAGATCAAGTGTAGCAGAAATATTTTGAAACCTACCTATCTATCTATACAAAAGTCAAAGCATATATCATCATCATCATCATCATCATCATCACTTTATTTCTTAATTAGTCGCTCTCCACCAAGGTGCTCCGAGCGACTTATAATTTAAAACAGTTTATACACAATATAAAAACATTCAATATAAAAACATTCAACATAAAAACATTCAGCAGTGACTATGGCAAAATTTGATCTGGTTACTTAAATGCACAACCAAACAGCCAAGTCTTGAGCGCCTTTGCAAAAGGTTGCAACTCCGACATTGCTCTAATATATGGAGGCAATGAGTTCCACAGAATTGGAGCATAGATCGAAAAAGCTCTACGCCTTGTAGCTTCCAAATGTGCCTCCCTAGGACCGGTATGTAGAGGAGATTTTCCTGGGTGGATCGAGGTGACCACTGATGGGGAAAAGGAATGAGGCGGTCCCTAAGATATAAAGGTCCTTGGCCATTTTGAGCTCTAAATGTCAGGATCAGTATCTTGTAAGAGATCCGATGTTCTATTGGTAGCCAATGCAGTTGTTGCAGAATCGGTGTAATATGGGATCTTATAGATGATCCCGCTAGCAGCCTGGCTGCCGCATTTTGAACCATCCGAATCTTCTGGGTCGTTGACTTTGGAAGGCCAGCATATAAGGCATTGCAATAGTCCAACCTCGTGGTGACTGTTGCGTGGATTACTGTTGCCAATGCTTCTACCGAAAGGTAGGATGCCAATTTCCTTGCCTGGCGAAGATGAAAAAAGGCCTGCTTACTTATGGCAGTGATCTGGGCCTCCATCGTCAGCGATGAGTCCAACATAGCCCCAAGGCTTTTAACAGTGGCAGACAGAACCAGAGCTTCCCCATCG
Organism: Anolis sagrei; assembly: GCF_037176765.1. Classification (NCBI taxonomy): domain Eukaryota; kingdom Metazoa; phylum Chordata; class Lepidosauria; order Squamata; family Anolidae; genus Anolis; species Anolis sagrei. The sequence continues at coordinate 92,833,915 of NC_090021.1, forward strand.
AAATCAGGCAGAGACTGGGTTAATTCTGGCGGCTGGCCGGGCCAGAGTATCTCAGTTTTTGCAGGATTGACTTTTAGTCTGCTTACGGGTATTGCGTGTCTGTTTGTACCACAACAGCTGTTGCTAGCTGAAGTGGCCCTCTGTGATGTCACTGGGGGGAAAACTGGGGGAATTATCATATATACTCGAGTTTAAGCCGACCCGAATATAAGCCGAGGCACCTAATTTTACCACAAAAAACTGGGAAAATGTATTGACTTGAGTATAAGCCGAGGGTGGGAAATGCAGCAGCTACTGGTAAATTTCAAAATAAAAGTAGATACCAATAAAATTATATTAATTGAGGCATCCGTAGGTTAAATGTTTTTGAATATTTACATAAAACTGTAATTCAAGATAAGACTGTCCAACTCTGATTAAACCATTATTCTAATCTTCTTCAATGTAAATATACTTACATGTACTCCAATAATAATAAATAGAGTAAAATAATAATAATAGAGTAAAATAATAAATGTAATAATAACAATAATAAATAGAGTAAAATAATGAATGTAATAATTACAACAATAAAATAATAAATGTAATAATAATAACAACAACAAAGTAAAAAAATAATATTGACTCAAGTATAAGCCGGGGGAGACTTTTTCAGTCTAAAAAAAAGGACTGAAAAACTAGGCTTATACTCGAGTATATACAGTATGTATCGGTGGCATGTTCGAAACCCTCTGATCTGGTCAAAAAAACCTAGGTTATTTTTTTCAATCAAATGCAACCCTGATTTCCCACTTGTCAACAAAACACAAGTTCCACAGTAAGCAAATGTCCTTCTGCTCTTTTAAAAAATATAGACACAAATCTTTAGAGATCCTTTTGTAGTGTACATCAGCCATACAGCAAGTGTATTAAGCCACCCAGTGTTAGGGATGTTCAGTAAGGAATCATTTAAACCGGTTCATACTAAGGGGGGGGGGGGAGTGAAAATTATGCTCAGTTCACTCAGCTCCAGGCAGGGGACTAGCCGTGATCAGGGAAGCATTTGTACCCTTTGACCCAATGCCAAGGAAGGTGAACCTCTGTGATGACTGTGATTTTGAAACCAGGAGCAGGGCAAACATGTCTGCACATGTTTGCCACTGCTGGATCAAAACAATATGGTACAGCAAACATAGAAATGTAGAAACATAGAAAAGTCTGTTGCAACGTGTGGAATTGTTTGGAACCTTAAATGTCTGCAGTATAAAATGATGGTTAAAAACTTTGTCTCGGTTTCTTAGATGCAGATTGAGTTCATACAGCAAGGAAGCATGAACTTTAGATTCATTCCTGTGCTTTTTCCCAATGCAAAAAAGGTAAAAAGTAAATGATCAAATTAATCTCACCTTATTTTAGCTGAAAACACGGGGTACAGTGTGCTTTGAGAGTCTTTTCTGCATTTTAAATAAAATTTTCTTGGTATATGAAATAATAAAATCTTAGAGGACGGCTTCACAACAATTCTTGACATACAGTTTGTGTCAAGCATATTCGTCTACTAAAAAGCATTGGTGCTCATGTGTTATGAGAATAGTTCTAAGTGTCTTGAAAAATTACAAAAATTTAGGGATTATCTATGGGACTCTTAAACTATATTGAGCAAAAATGGAGCCTTGTGAAGATTTCCCTCATTACAAATTTAGCAGAGACCAGTGAGGGCTGAATAACCTTTGAAGTATATATGAGAAAGCTGGATGGAGGCTTAGATAGTGACAGACAGTTCCATAGCAAGCATTTATTTCTAGTTAGCTATATAAATCCTCCACCAGCCTTATCCCTTGAGTATAAATAATAAAACATTATTTAATCTTCATTAATATGGTTATTTAAAAAAATAAAAGCCAGATCTGTCAGTAATGAAACATATCATGCCTAACTAAGGACTGAAGCACTTTGTAAACATGTTTGTTGTTGAAATCAGCATGATCTGGCCTCCTTAGTGCCATTATTTTCTTAGGAGTGTGTACTCAGTTTGTGTCCAATTCTTCCATTCAGCTATATGGGACTTGTAGTTGTCTATATGATGCCCATAATTTTCCCTTACACACTAGTGATTATCAACATCTGCCAATTTGAGATTTCCTTCCAAATGGGCACTTTCTTCTAGCATTCTGCCCCACATTGAGCCCAAAGTCTGTTTTCATGAGCAGCCATGCAGAGTTGCTTGCAATAAGCCATGTTCATATTGCCTGCTATCATCTGGAAGTATCTGTAGTAATAATTTCGCATCAGCATTAGAAGTGGAAAAGAGTATTTTACTCCTCACCCTTTCTTACAAACACACTGGGGGGAAATGTAAAAACAAAGCAGCAGCTCTTTCTAAATTTGCTTCTTCTCAAATTACAGTCAAGATATAGTTGTCTGGACAAATCTATGAATTAGTGAATATCCATAGCCATATAGCACCTGTCTACTCAGGGGTTGGTGACAGAGGAAAAAGAAACCACTTCTTAAAGGGTCTCCTCTTTTCTTGGAACTTTGTACCTCTTGTCCAGACACTCCATAAATATACATGAAGGTAGTGCCGCTGTGTGATATCCACTGGACATCAGTCAACTGGGAGATGCATTTTGGAAATACATCTAGTTGATGTCAATTAAGTGCATTAACACTGTAATAGTTAGTGTCACAAAGTGCTGACAAAAAGGTTTCACACAGGTGATTTCCACAATGAATTGTTTAAATTGCACATAAGCTCAGAGAAGGGAATCCAAAACATGACTAATGATCTGTCATGTTTTGGCAATGGCCCTTTAGAGAGATGGGTGGAGGGCTTTCTAGGCAAGTCTGTAACTACAAGTTTCTGTAGCACAACAGAAAAGGAATTTCTTCTCCATACATCCCTCTCAATTTTTTTCCTATTGTCCTTTATCCCCAGGAACACGTACCTACCTGGCTTCAAAACACTCACATCTACAAATGGCCCAAAAATAAAAACAACATACTGCTGCGATTGCTGAGAGAAGAGGAATATGTTGCTCCCCCAATAGGACCTTTACCCACTCTCCAAGTTGTGCCATTATGAATGTTATAAGTGCATAGGAAACAATTGTTTTATGACTGTTGGCCACTAGCCAGGATTTCCCTGGCTTTGCTTTCTAGGTGATGAAAAGCATGTGTGTATACTCACTCTCTCCTCCTGCTAATCATTGTCTTGGGATAACACATGCCCATGTGTTTTCTTTTATGCTGAATGTTTCCTTCTGCGATTGATCAGGCATACTGTTTCTCTATCATTGCTTAAACAAACTGTAAATGGAAAGAATGTCCCCCATCATTTTTTTCTTTTGTTTCTAGCAACTTGCTTTCTAAGGATGTGGCACAGCAAGTTAATAGTGTAAATGATACTGAAATAAGCCAAACATTTGCCTCCCCTGACTAGTTCAGGGTTCCTTTTGCTATTGCATTGTGAAACAGTCTCTCACAATTATTTTGTGTACATAATAAAAGAGTTGTCTTTCCTATGGACAGTCATATTTTATCACTGTAGAGGGAACGTAAATATTTAACACTTCCATTGTTGGTAAAATGTCGGCTATGGAACACCCTTCCCAGAGATATTAGATCAGCCCTTTCTCTGTTAGCATTTCATAGGAAGGTTAAGACTGGTTATTCAAGCAGGTATTCGAAAAGGCAGTGTAACAAATATTGGAACATGAAACGACTGGATGACGAGATTTGATCTTGATTTTAACTAAGAGATGCCATAAGTTATGTAGTATTGACTTTGTAATGTTTGTATATTGATGCTATGGTTTTTAATTGTTTTAATCTGTTTTATGATGTTCAAGCATTGAATTTTGCTACTGTAAACTGTTTTGAGTCACCCGAGGGCTGAGTAAAGCAGTATATAAATGGAGTAAATAAATAAATAAAAATAGACAGAAACCCCAAAGTTATTGTTTGGTTAGGCACATTGTTTGGGTTTTTTGTACTTCACATCTCACTAACAAGGCTGCTGTAAAAATAGTATCTCCCATGTATGGCTCTCCCCCAATTATATATGAGATCATTTATCCTATAAAATGATATTGACATTTTGTATATTTCTCTACTACAGTTGACCAATGATGGCATAAACCATAGGGATCTGTATTGTGCTAAACAGCAAGTGAGGTGGAGGACAGTAAAAACCTATGGCAGAGATTGGTTTGCGCTGGTGACACAACAGAGCCAAAAGATATGGCAGAAGAAAAGGGTAACTGCAGAAAGGAGATAAAGGAGAAAGTGATCAACTATATGTGCTCTGTTTCTATATCTAAGGAGGCTGCTTAAACAACTGACTGTGCTTGGGCAATGTTCAAGACATTGTTTTCCATACGAATAGATCCCACTCCCCTCAAACTCACACACCCTTGGAAACCAGACTTTCAAGAGACAAGTACAGGCAATCCTCGAATTACAGACATTCAACTTACACATGACTCTCATAGTTACAGACTGGGTGAAACAACAGGAAGTAAGAGGACATCTATCCCAGAAAGGAAATTTCACTCCTGGAAGAGTTATCACGGAGGAATAGTGTCTCCACAGTAATTTAATCTTCAATCTACTGGGGAGGGCCTTCTCTCTGTCCCACCACTCGCTTAAGCATGTTTGGTAGGAGCACTGGAGAGGACCTTTTTAGTAGCTGCTCCCCAAAAGACCAGGGTGGCCCTATCCCTGCTGGCCTGCTTCAGGCAAGTGGGGAACTTACCAGCAGGCACTTTGGGAAAGTTAAGGGGCAGGCTTCTGGGGAGGTTGCCGGGGGGGGGGGGTAGTTTTAAAGGCTATTTAAAATGTATTTATTATATTTTAAGCTGTTTCTACCACACTGTACTATTTCATTGTTTTTTAAGTTTTTGTATTGCACTTTTTAAACTTGACTAAAGCGTGGGATTGTTAGCTGCCTTGAGTCCCCACGGGGAGAAAAGGCAGGGTATAAATGAAGTTAATAATAATAATAATAATAATAATAATAATAATAATAATAATTATCACCAATCTTCATTTCCACAAGCCAAATTTTTAAAAATTCAATTATCACAGGAACAGAAGGGGAGCTGAAATCTTCTGAACACACAGCAAAGCAAACACCAGAGGGGTGTTAATCCTTGCCTATGCTACCCAAAACTTAAAAATATATTTGGCTGTTGTTACACCTAAAAACGTACCTGTTCTGACTTACATACAAGTTCAACTTAAGGATAAATCTATAGAACCTCTATTGTTTGTAACTTGGGGACTGCCTATAGTATTGAACCAGCAGCCTTCTTCTACAGCGAATACATTCTTTTTGCACAAGCACCAAGAAAGTATGAGTGATAATGTAATGGACAGTTATACCAGCAGTTTATGCTGGAAGGATCCTGGCCTCCCATTCTTGTATTAATGGGCAGCAGAGGAAAGTAGTAACATATGCAGCACAGAGCATCAATCTCTCAGGTAACTGGCCACTCATCAGTTCTTGATTCCAAGACACAAACTAATGCTGTAGAAGAACTTTTCAAGCAGGCATGTGTTCCAGACTCTTGACCACCACCTTCCAATGGTGAGGTCATCTGTCATCCAGGAAACAGGCTTCTCATATTTTGTGGCAGCCAAAAGAAAGGCGATTATTTTTTGCTTTTTGTTTTACGGTGCTTTTTTACTGTGTAAAGATAAAGCAATAGAAGAGTATGACAAAAGTGGATGATTTATTTGTCGATAAGAGAAATTTGGTTTATAACCGCAATCCAGAAGTTTTTGAATTTAGGGCATTCTATTCATATATGGAGATAGTGCCTACTTGTTTGTATTCCTTCCAAAACTCTGATGAGGTAGTTTTAGTAATTCTTGACAATTGATTGGAGAGTCAGATACCACTTTGAACTGTTTTAAGTACTCCCTCCCTCTCTTATATTTGCTGACCTAGGCTTATAGGGAAGAGAGGACAAGATAGGGAGCCAATTTGAATCAGTGATACCTAGTCTGAGATCCAACAGCCAAGTTGATCTGGGAGAAAGACCATTTCCATATGTAGTTTTTACCAGTATCTTATATGATTGCAGCTTCCCCTTTGCTTTGTAGGACATAGTTGACTCATAAGTGGGGGATAGGATCATAGAATCTCTCTGGCTTCTGCCAAAAAGTGGATGGTGTATTTAAAACCATACAGTTTTATTAATTAAGTGGAGCATGATTATTTTGTTTTACGTTGTCTATATATGAATAGGTCTTTAATGTGGTATAGACCTTGATATTGCCAGTCCAGTCTATAACATTAAATTTGCCGGCAAATAGGTTCTTATGCTTTACTTGGAGCAGAGAAGCTAAGACATAAGCAAACTGGCTGGACAAGCACTGGACCAGCACAGCTGCCCAGTGCACCAAGCTGTCTCACAGAAGCAGAAGAGTTGTTAGAGCTACTCATTGTTTCTATATGATACTTAATCAAAGATCTTCGTATACAAATGTACTTTAAATAGGGTGTGTCACCAGGGTCAGTTGTCAGTGAACTACAACCCCCAATGGTTTATAGCAGTACAGCTCGAAGTGGCAGTCAATACACTGGTGCTAGTTTGTGAGCTATTGTATTCTAGTCCATGGCAAGTTTCCAAAAAGAATCCGTTCTAGTCAATGGCTACAAATATGGTGCCAATTCCTGGCACATTGTGGGAAACATTATGTTGTTTAAGCAGCATTGATTTGCAGAATAGAATTTCAGCAATGTACAGTAGTTTATTACAGGAAGAAACCTCACAAATGTAACTGCATATCTAACTCTGTCCTTAGATGTTACATAAGGGTGCAGAGGACAGCAAAACATAGGATGGAGAGAGTAACTTCCTGTTTCAGCTTTCCCATCCTATTGAAAATTGCACTCCCAAAGCTGTTAACTTCACAGTATATTTACTGAGGCAGATTTAAAAAAATCAGTATTCAGGCTCTCACACCACTTAGACAAGAAATCCAAAACCTATGACTATCTGTGTAAGAAAAAGAACCCCCCCCCCCAAAAAAACCCCAAAATAGTTGAAAAGGACTGTTATTAAAGGACTAGCCTTCCTTATCTCAAAGTACCAGGGTGAAGGGGTAAAGCAGACATCAAGACTGCTACTAACTGCAATAAGGTTGAAAGAGGGAGATTATTGTTACGGCAACATACAAACGAGACAAGACTCTTGAAGGAGAAAGATAATTACTATAATGTATCACATGTCCACATTAATGAAGCTTGGGTGAATACCTGAGTTTCAGAAGACACAATGCTGTATATCTTTGAACTAGTTTACCATAGCAACAGGCAGAAACTAGCCTCTTGTAATCACCTGTCATTGAAAGAACAATGTAGCCTTGACTTACAATAGAAAGTAAACATTAATGAAATAAACCTAGTGGGCAGGATCACTTAAAGCAGCTGTACTCATTTTCCTTTCTCTGGCACACTATTCATGAGCCAGGGTTCGCTATTTATGAAAAGATAATTCTTTGTTGTAAACACGTATGTATATACAAGGCTGCTTTGGATTCTAATGCTATGGTATTATTAAAAGGCCTTCATTACAATAGTTGGACATCCTTATTTTGAATGTTTACCAAGTACTGCTACCTGTTGAGAAATAAGGGATTTAGACAAGGAGTGTTTAAGGCAGAAATGCAGGGTGTCCAAAATTATCCTTACAATTTCCATTTTATAGAGAGAGAATGCCTTACTGGTTCATTTGGAATATAATACCTGTCATAACAAAATCGGCACCGTCACTACCATCATATCTTCCACAAAATAACAGGTGTAATTTCGAATTAAGTTTTTCAAATACTCAAGCTTCTCTAGCCTTATCTTCAGCAGGCAAAGAGTAAGGTAGAAATGTTTGGGGTAATCCTGAGGTTGGCAGAGCTGACCTTAACTGTGAGCATACGTCCTATGAAAAAGGGCCCTGCTCATATTATGTTATGCTCATACATAACCTTGGTTCTTGGGGGAGGGGTGTAATTATTTATATTACACATTTGTACATGAAAAAATGTGTATATTGTCCCTTCTCAATGTTTGGGGCCACCATCAGGATAAAAGGACCACTGTGCCTCAGGGACAACCACCCTTTCATGCAACAGCATAAAGTAATCTACTTTATGAAGTATCATAGCTGTGGGAAAGAAAGATTGGAATAGATAACAGTAGGAATCAGATAATGAATGGTGTAGAAAATCTTTTACATTGGCTGTAGGATTGCAAGGTGGATCTGCAATGCTGCAAAATGTGTCAGGGCTTTCTGTGTCATGGAAACAAGAGGGCTAGGTAGAGATCTAGAAGGAATACATAAGATGTCCATTCCTAAAAACTGCCCAGCAGAGCATGGAGAGTATGAATAGAAGAGAAAGTCCTAATGAAATCCCCACTTGGTTTTTAGAAATGAATTATTGTTTAAGTTAATCAGTGTGGCAATCTTTAAAAGGTGAAATTGCAGAGAAGCTATTCAACCCCTCTTTTTGGGCAATAAAAGAGCACCATAGAGGAGCTTTGGGGATTGCATATGGCCAATCATTACTGAGATGGAAGTAAAACCATTTAAAATAACAAAATTATTAATTTATTTCAGATTGGAACAATGTGGAGAAAAGTGTGTAATTTAAACTACATAAGTCAGCACCCCTTTATACACATAAGGAACTATTTTGTATAATACATGGCTTCTAAGACTTCAGTTGCAAGCATACTTCTGCGTGGGAGCTACGATACTATACAGCAGTAGCAATGTTAAGACTTGGCTGACAGCTATGCATCTTTTACTTAAGCCTTAGAAAATTCTGTGAGGCTTCATTGTGATACTGTCTTTTTAATGTCCTTCCTCTCTGTGCTCTTGAATAGAAGAAAATAAACTTCCTGAATCATTCGATTTACTACAAAGGAATCCATTGTTTTCCTAACCAAGGACAAATATATATCACTAAACAGTTTGTGTGAAAGCTCTGAAGAGTCTTCTAAGAAGATAGCTTATTCTCCCAGATCCATTTGTCTAATGAAGTGGATCATGTGATAAGTGTGCATAATGAGTTACCTTGGTGCCAATGGAAATCCTGACACTAACTCTCACAGAAATCACTGGATGCATTAAAATATGCTTCCTTTTCTAACCAGAATTAACAAATGGCAACATGGTAGCATTCTCCACCACAATTCACCAAACTATCATATCCAATCTAGAACACTACCTAGAACTTGCAGAAGTTGGCAAATTGCTTTTCAGATTTTCGAAAGACAAGCAAGCGCAAGAGAAATTAACCCTTTTTTAACCCCCCCCCTCCCCAAATTCTCTCAACTTCTTTCAAAACATTGTTTTGCACTATTATGCCACAATGGAAAAACACACACTTCCAAATTAACTGCTAGGAAAATCAGATTATAGTAGGACTGCATTACAGGACTCTGTGTAATATAGCTTTTGCGTATAACCTGGCACCCTATTTTTCTTATCTGAAATAAACAATGTCTTGGCCTTCCAGCCAAAGCATACCATAGAATTGCTTTGGAAGACACAGTGATATTTAGAGAGGTGTTCTCTCTAAGCCCCACTACAATTCCATGGTCAGCTTCTGGTGGCATTGTTAACAGGGATCATAATCAAGTTGTTATTGCCAGATGTGTTTAATTTCCCCAAAGTCTTATATAACAAAATCTCATAAAATTCTCTTTTACAATTTTGTTGGCACCGATCAAAGAAGCATAGTCTTGTTTCTGAGAAGAAGAAATAGCAGGCTGTGTTTAAGGAACTTAAACTACCAAATGTTTGTTCTTTTTCATTAGGAAAGACATAAGGAAGATAGCACTGCTTCAGATTTTTAAGATAAACATTACTGTCTTTGTAACATCAGAACCTATTATATCAATCCAGACCTCTTTACAGCAAACAATATATGCTTCAGAAGATAAAAGATTGCCACAGCAGATCTGAAAACAAAGAGCCAAGAATAACCACTTGTACAGATAGTCTCTCGAAATAATGCAGACCTTTGGCAAGCTTGAACAGAGGCAAGGATATCGAACAACGAAAGAAAACTTTATTTCCTCATCATAAACAAAAGCACACTTTTTATATTATTATTATTACTATTATGTTTATTTATACCCTGCTTATAGATCAACTTGTCATGCTAAAACCCATTATGTATTCAGTTTTGTGGTAGCATATCTGGTTTATGAAATACGATCATCCCTTGGCTTTAGATTTTATGTAATGTCAGAGATGCTCAGAGAACAGAGTCATACCAAAGTTCATTTATATTGTTTATTTCACTGATATCATGAACATATATCACCAGTTTAACAAACTTATATACAAAGTGTGATATAAAGAACAGCAGGCCAAAAAGACTAGCCTGGTCTTAAAGATTAAAAAGGAAATCCTTCTGGGGATGGATATCTCTTTACTAATTACTAGCTTAAAACCCGCATCCAAGAGATGTGCCTAAATCATTGCCATTGAGAAAAGTGCTCCACAGGACATGGGTGGCTATGTACAATGAAACAAACTGATGCACCTTTACCAGTCATGACTGAAGTAAAGTGTTTTTGATGGTAAGGTAAAGGTTTTCCCCTGACATTAAGTCAAGTCGTGTCCGACTCTGGGGTTGGTGCCCATCTCCAAGAGCCAGCATTGTCCGTAGACACCTCCAAGGTCATGTGTTCTGTATGACTTCATGGAGTGCTGTTACCTTCCCGCTGGAGGTAACCTATTGATCTACTCACATTTGCATGTTTTCGAACTGCTAGATTGCCAGAAGCTGGGGCTAACAGAGGGAGCTCATGCTGCTCCCTGGATTCGAACCTGCGACCTTTCGGTCAGAGGTAATCGATTGCAAATCAGAAAGCATGATTTATGTGCAGTGGTAGCACATTGCACTTGCAGAGTTATTGCCAGTCAGAGTGAACAACACAAGAAGATAAAAGAAAAAATAGCTGAGCCTAGGGTGCATCTACACTAGAATGCAGTTTGACACCAATTTAACTGCATTAGATCAATGCAATGGAACCATGGGAGTTGTAGTTTTACAAGGCCTTTAGCTTCTCTTTTAAAGAATGCTGATGCCTCACCAAACTACAAGCCCCAGAATTGCATAGCATTTTGCTAGGGCAGTTAAAGTGGTATCAAACTGCATTAATTCTACACTATAGATACACCATAAATATTGGGCAAGAGCTCCGATGGCGCAGTGGGTTAAAGCCCTGTGCTGACAGGACTGAAGACCGACAGGTCGCAGGTTCGAATCTGGGGGGAGGCGGATGAGCTCCCTCTATCAGCTCTAGCTCCTCATGTGGGGACATGAGAGAAGCCTCCCACAAGGATGATAAAACATCAAAATCATCCGGGCGTCCCCTGGGCAACATCCTTGCAGACGGCCAATTCTCTCACAACAGGATGCTCCTGCATACAACAATATATATATATATATATATATATATATATATATATATATATGTATGTATGTATATATATATATATATATATATATATATATATATATATATATATATATATATATATATATATATGTATGTATGTATGTATATAGGGCAGTTTCTGAGGTACCTTCATGTTTTAATTGTCATCCTTAACTTGTATAACGTAACAGGAATCTTTATCAAGAATTCCAGCCACTTTTGGTTATGTTTCTGCTGTTTTGCTTTGTAAAAGTATTTAACTGGCTAAGATTTATCCTGCTCAGATTTTACAAATCATGAAATATGTGATTACAATAGCATTTCCATATTTTTTCTTCTATTGAGACTACAGCAGGTATACTTAAGGTTGTACTTTAGGCTCAGGCTGCTCTGTGCTACATTGGAGCAATGCTCTACATTTCTTCACCAACATTGGGAAAAGGAATTCTTTCTGTTGTATCAGAGCTAAATAAGGAGTCTGTTTGGTTCTAAAAATAGTAACTCATATTGCTCTAGTTATAGCAAGGCTTGCAATCCTTTATAGTTCCGTAAGGACTGCAAGTTCAAATGAGGATACACTAGCAGAGAATCAAATTTGTATTTCTTCATTTACTGACAAGCCACATTAATTCAGAAGTTTAGGCCTGCTTGTGATCAGAAGAACTGAAATTATTTGAAGGTTCTGTTTTTGTGCTAGAGTGCTAGTGTTTTTATTTTGCTGTTCCTATAGGCACTAATAGTCAATGGATAGACAACTGATATAAAACTGTTGTCAGAAGTGTGTCACATCAGAATAAACAAAAAAGTGCATTAAGGAGACACAATATCTCCAAAACTGTTTGCAACAACTTTATAAAACCTCTTCCAAAAATCAAATTTAGAGGCAGGATTTCAACTGATGGTGAACAACTTTCTCATTTTCTCTTCACAGACAATTGCGTCCTTTTTGCCAAAAATCCGGAAGATTTCCAACAACTAGTTCGATTCCCAAAATCAGTAGGACTGGAAATGAACTTGAAGAAAATGAAATGGATAAAAATGAGTGGTGCGCCCAGGGCTGCATTGTTACAAACTGAAATGAAATTGAGGAAGTGACTGAGTGAATATGTACCTCTTGGATAACAAGTATAGTTGAATAAATTGGCAAATCATGAATGGGCAAGAAGACGCAAGGCAGCCTGGGAGGCTTTTAATTGAAACCAGAAAGTGCTAACAGATACTAAACTGCCAATGAATGTGAGAGCAGATATCTTCAACACTACAGTTCTACCAGCAATGTTATACGCATCTGAAACATGGGCAACAACAAAGATGGTGGAGGAAAAACTGGTGGTAACTCAAAGATCAATGGAAAGAAGGATGTGTGGTGTGACAATCTGTATAAATAAAAATGTAATGTTCGTTTGTGGGATTAACAGAACTCAAAAACCCCTGGACGAATTGACACCAAATTTGGACACAAGACATCTAACAACCCAATGTATGTCCTTCACTCAAAAAAAAAATGATTTTGTCATTTGGGAGTTGAAGTTGCTGGGATTTATAGTTCACCTGCAATCAAAGAGCATTCTGAACCCCACCAACGATGGCATTGAACCAAATTTGGCACACAGTTCTCCCATAACCAACAGAAAATACTGAAAGGGTTTGGTGGGCAGTCTCCTTTGGTTTTGGAGTTGTAGTTCACCTAGATCCAGAGAGCACTGTGAACTCAAACAATGATGGCTCTGGACCAAACTCTACACGAATACTCCATATGCCCAAATGTGAACACTGATGGGAGTTTGGGAAAAATAGAATCTTGACATTTGGGAGTTGTAGTTACTGGGATTTATAGTTCACCTACAATCACAGAGCATTCTGAACCCCACCAACGATATAATTGGGCCACACCTCCCACACAGAACCCCCATGTGGGCCACAGCAACGCGTGGCAGGGGACAGCTAGTAAGAGATAAAATCAGCAACAAAGAGGTGCGTCAAAGAAATGGAGTATGCAACATGGTCAGTGAGATCTATGAGGCAAAAATAAGATGGGCAGGGCATATAGCATGAACAAAAGACAACCAATGGACATGGCAACTAACAAGTAGGATACCAAGAGACCACAAGTGGCCCTTGGGTAGACCTTGTACTCAGTGGGATGAACCAATAGTTAAGCTATTCGGCCAGAAATAGAAAAGAAAAGCACGGGATCATATATTTTGGAAAATGGTAGATTTGTGTGAAGCCCAAAGAAATGGATCGATGACAAATCAAACAGAATAGAATAGATGGAAACAAAGTGATTTTGATGTTGTATGGGGAAAATTTGTTGTAAATGGTTTAAAAAATAATGAAGGAAGGTTACCGCCACAAGAAGAAATGAGATTTTGGACAAATTATATGTAAAAGTTGTGGCTTGAAATGGGGGGAGGGGAGCACAGTGGTGAGAAAAAAAGGGGGGGGGAATGCTTAAGCAGAATAATAAGATTATATGTTAAAAAGGGTGATGAATAATATGTAACTGCTATAACCAATGTATAACAAATGTAATAACTATGATAAAACAATAAAAATATTTAAAAATAAAGAATAGAATAGAAACCGATGCAAAGGTAGAATTCTAGATAACAATCACACAAATCCATGAACATCAATTTTTCTTTACTACAAATAACTTCAATCTTCTTGCCATTTTGTGACCAGACACACTCCCATTACCGCATCTGTTGTGGTATATCCCTGAGGTATATTCTTAGAATTCCAGATGTTCTGAGATTAACTTCTGCTTCGATGTAGCCCACAAAAACCTTCAATTTCACTCCTGAAACTGGGAATTTCAGTAAGGCCTTCGACAAGGTCTCCCATGACCTTCTGGCAAAACTAGTCCAATGTGGGCTAGGCAAAACTACGGTGAGGTGGATCAGTAATTGGTTAAATTGACGAACCCAGAGGGTGCTCACCAATGCTTCCTCTTCATCCTGGAAAGAAGTGACAAGTGGAGTGCCGCAGGGTTCTGTCCTGTTGCCCAGTCCTGTTCAACATCTTTATTAATGACTTAGATGGAGGGCTAGAAGGCATAATCATCAAATTTGCAGACGACACCAAATTGGGAGGGATAGCCAATACTCCAGAGGACAGGAGCATAATTCAAAACGATCTTGACAAATTAGAGAGATGGGCCAAAACTAACAAAATGAAGTTCAACAGTGACAAATGCAAGATACTCCACTTTGGCAGGAAAAACAAAATACAGAATGGGGGACAATGCCTGGCTCGAGAGCAGTATGTGTGAAAAAGATCTTGGAGTCCTCGTGAACAACAAATTATACATGAGCCAACAATGTGATGTGGCGGCAAAAAAGTCAATGGGATTTTGGCCTGCATCAATAGGAGCATAGTGTCTAGATCTAGGGAAGTAATGCTACCGCTCTATTCTGCTTTGGTTAGACCACACCTGGAATATTGTGTCCAATTCTGGGCACCACAATTCAAGAGAGATATTGACAAGCTGGAATGTGTCCAGAGGAGGGCAACTAAAATGATCAAGGATCTGGAGAACAAGCCCTATGAGGAGTGGCTTAAGGAGCTGGGCATGTTTAGCCTGAAGAAGAGAAGGCTGAAAGGAGATATGATAGCCATGTATAAATATGTGAGAGGAAGCCACAGGGAGGAGGGAGCAAGCTTGTTTTCTGCTTCCCTGGAGACTAGGACGCGAAACAATGGCTTCAAATTACAAGAAAGGAGATTCCATCTGAACATGAGGAAGAACTTCCTGACTGTGAGAGCCGTTCAGCAGTGAAACTCTCTACCCCGGAGTGTGGTGGAGGCTCCTTTGGAAGCTTTTAAACAGAGGCTGGATGGCCATCTGTCAGGGGTGATTTAAATGCAATATTCCTGCTTCTTGGCAGGGGGTTGGACTGGATGAAGTCGAGCATGCCCCCCCCCTCAACAAGGGATGGTAACTTATAGTTCTGCAAAGGACAAGGGTACCAGACTGCACAATAGGGTTAAGTCTTGGTCAATTTGCCAAGACCCTAACAACAATGAGGACCCCATGAAACTTCAGGAATGGCTAGACCTTGGGGTCTCTGCTTCTCTCAAGAGATGTAGTTTTCCAAGGACCATGGGACCGGCTTCCATCCTAGCACTGCAGGGCTTTCTGCCTTGGCCCAGTGGAACTCCCTAGACTCCCTTTGGTGGTTTTTTGAATTCTGCTACATTCCTGGACTTCACTCTCTTCAAGGACTTGCTCTCTACCCATGAACTTTCTTCAAGACAACTTATGAATTCATGCTGTGTCCTGATATCATCTGCTTTTTATAATTGGTATTATTAATTTTTCTTTGGGGCCCTGGATGGGAGGATACCTGCATATGATTTCCTTGTGTATAATTTCTATATGTTTTTTATGTTTCCTTGTATTCCTGACCCTTTGCCCCTTCTCCCTCCAAAGAAATATGTATGGAACCCCCTGGCCTTCAGAAACAAAAGCCATTAGCAATTACTGAAACCTCCCGCCAAAGACACATCTGTAGGGATAAAAGAAGGAGAATCTTATCTCTAGCATTGGAAATGGCCCACTAGAGTAAAGAATTGTTTGGCAAAAGTTGTGTCACTCTTCAAGTAAGATAAGGGGAAATCTTCCCCTCTGCTTTTGTTCACTTCCCATTGATAGCATTAACCTCAGGCTGCCATCATTGTTCTGTCTCACAGCCAGGAAGGATCTGGATATTTTTACACGTTAATTCACAACACTCATGAACACAATAGATCGGCCCTGTTTGAGCTTTTTGTCTAACGCCACATGGCATTTCCTTTGTTTAAAGACTCCTTCCCAGATTCCTTTGTGCTCTCTCATCCCGCCTCCCTCTCTCCTGATTTGCTGTTGCCACCAGATGGCAGAGGTCTCCACATTGGATCCTACGGACCACTGGAGCTTCCTGATTGGCCCAGAGGCATCGGGTGTGGGAGGGCCGCCTTCCAGCTGTTCGCCCATCGCCCAATCATGGTGGGGAACAACAGGGAAGCCGGGGCGGGGAGTTTGAACTCTGCAACTTTGAATTCACTCTAAATATGACTGTATTGGTGTACTCTCCTCATGCTCTGCTGGCGAATGATTGCAGCTCGGCATCCTTTTCAGCTGAATCACAAATAAAACCTCGATGGCTTTTCTTCAACTTGGTGAGACCTTTCATTGGGAAATCAGGGAAAAATATGGGATGCTTCTCTGTCTCGCCAGGGAAAAAGAACTCTTTGATGAGTCTAATTGGTCTCTGCCTCCTGGCAAAGACCCCTAAATTTTGATTCTATGATTCTATGAAATGGCCTGTAAAAGCCTGGATCTTGCTGTGACCAACAACAGAAATGTCTTGCTTCTAAGATTCCCTGGTGGTAATAACTCTGATGTAAAATGGCTCCCTTTCCTCAGGCAGAGGGGCAGGCAAACTTACTGATACAAACCAGGAAGGGGCTTCTTAAACTCCACCCTCATAAAACTAACATAAAAATGACTACTCTAAAACTGAGGGTGAGGCAGCCTGACAAAAAGAACTGGGACTTACACAGTTCCAGCACACAATCTCTTGCACAACCAGACTACAAGCAGCTCCTAACATGTGATAGTTGCGTATTGTTTCAGAGACGAATCCATCATCCAGCAGTGAATATTTCATTCTTTATACTCTTTTTCCTCAAAACTGGATTCAAAGCTTTTCAGCAAACATGCATATTCTTCCTTTTCAGTACAATATAGAGAGGCTTGCTGGTTGCAGTGCAAAGGCTTCTCTGTTGTTTTGTGAAATGGCCTCATCACTGAGATTAGGCAAGCTTCTGGTGTCCAGTGCTTCAAACAAACGTGTTTATCTGATTACTTTCCTGAATGTTGTCACTTACTCTTGGATTTTATTGGATTGTTTAATAGATTTTGCTGTTGCATGGTTATTTTTAGCTTTTGTTCTTAACCGCACACTTTTGTCGTTAAGTGGTCTTGAGATTCTCAAAACAAGCACTATAAATGTGCAATCAGAATACAATATAGCAAAACCAGCAACTGCAGTAAGCAGGCAGTTGTTATTTTCTGGGTCTGCCAGCATTATTTTAACACATTTATGTCTACTGGTTGAAGTTGGAGCCCCCAATGGTGCAGCGGTTAAACTGTTAAGCTACTGAACTTGCTGAAAAGAACGGTCGTCTGTTTGAATCCTGGGAGTGGGGTAAGCTCCCGCTTCTGCAGTTCAAAAACCATGCAAATGTGAGTAGATCAATAGGTACCACTCCGCTGGAAAGGTAACGGTGCTCCATGCAGTTGTACCGGTCTCATGACCTTGGAGGTGTCTACAGACAATGCTGCCTCCTTGGCTTAGAAATGGAGATGAGCTATAGCCTCCAGAGTCGGACATGACTACACTTAATGTCAAGGGGAAACTTTTTTCTTTACTATGTCTACTGGTTGTCAGACAATTGTATATCTCTGAAGGCCAACCCAACACTGAGTTGGAGCAAGAGGGAAATTATATTTGGAAACCACTGCTTCAGAGTATTTAGGCTGGTTGGAGAAAAATCCAAGTCCTCAATCTGCCATAGAAACCCAGTGGGTGACACTGGAAAATCCAGGCTCTTGTAGGCTGAAAACTAATCTCTGAGGCTTGATTTACACTGCTCATACAATCCAGTTTCTGAATCCGGATTATCTGCTTGGAGCTGGATTATTTGCAGACTTAGTTGAACATGATTTTACCTTGGCGATTTGGTATATATGTATTTTATCTATTTATATTTTAATCTTGTATTGTTGTGTGATGTTTCGACTTGTATTAGTAGCATTGAATCCTTGCTGTAAGCCGGTCTGAATCCCTCTACGAAGGTGAGAAGATCAGGATATAAAAGTTTTAAATAATTAATAAATAAATATTTGAGTGTACGATGCCATATAATTCAGTTCAAAGTAGATAATCTGGTTTCAGAAACTGGATTATATGGGCAGTGTAGATGACGCCTGAAGCAGGGAACCCCTTGACAGAGCCAGATGGGAGTTGAAGGCACACATACACGGTTTTGCAAGCTCGGAAGACATTCTTCAATCAGTAGTATCTCAGCAGGCCCACTGAGGGATGATTTCAAGAGACTCGCTCGTTTCTTATGTCAAGGCAGGGATATTATTCATCCAGAGGCAAATCGGGGACTGGAAGAGCAGCCACAGGAGGAGGATGAGCCCAGGCATGTCCTTTCTGCAGCAAGTCCCTCCCACCCACAATGCGCTTCACACCCAGCTGCCCATATATAGCCTTGAGCCGGGCCTCATTCATCTTTTTCCTCTTCCTTCGCCGCTATGTGGAGGCGGGGGACAGCGCGCATGCGCAGGAACCGTCACCTCGGAAAGCCTGCTGCTGCGGCTCTTCCTCCTCCGCCTCTGCGTCTGGTGTTCTAAGACGAGACACGTCTTTCCCATCCCTCCTCCTCCCCCGCCCCTCTCCACTCACCTTTCCTTTATAGGCAGGCGGCTTTTTCCGAAATGGCGGCTAAAAATGGAGCCTAATCATCCCAGGCCGCTCCGCCCCTTCCCCCTCTCACCTGCAACTCTGCCTTCCCTCAGGCTCGGTTAGCCGAAGGTCGAACTCTCGATAGGCGGCCCTCCTTCAGCAAGAGAGCGTAACTGACCCACGCCTCCTCTTACCTTTGTAGAGCAGAGAGGAAGAGACATTCTGATATAGGAAAGGGCGGGGGGAAGGGGAGATGCCTTTTCAAAAAAACGAAGGCAACGAACACCTCGCCCTCGCGACCCTCCCCCCTTCCCCCCCTGGCGGCTTCTCTCAGGCAGAAGTGGTTGGGTCCGTGACGTCATTCTCATGGCAACAAGAGCTGCAATGAGGGAACTATAAAGTCGTACTCCAGAAAGTAAAGCAACAATTGAAATAAAAGAATGCATTCACTTTGTTTGTTTGTTTATTTATTTATTTAAATCACGAGGCGCATAAACCTTGGTGGGCCTTTCCTGGTTGCTTGTTTCTGAGAGGGAAAGAGCGTGCGGGTGCGCGCGCCGGCTAGTGAGCGCGCGCCCGCTCGACATCTTTTTTTTTCTCCCCTCCCAACGTCCGTGTGCGCGCGCGAGAGAGGGAGGGAGGGAGTTCGTGAGCGAGCGAGCGCGCGCGTGAGATAGGAGGAGGGCGGCGGAAAGAAGGCGGGGGCTTCTGCGCTCGAGCCTGGGCTTGGAGCTGCGGCGGCAAAGCAGGAGAGGAGAGAGAGAGAGGGAAGGAGGAGGAGGAGAAGGAAGGCAGCCCCGTCCTTGAGGGCGGCCCACCTGGCCTGGCTTCTACTCCGCGAACATGTTCTCCGTGCGGGTCGTGACCGCCGACTACTACCTCAGCAGCCCGCTCCCCGGCCTGGACCCGTGCCAGTCACGCTTCAGGGAGGCCCCCGCCAAGAAGGTGCCCGTGGTGAGGGTCTTCGGGGCCACCCCGTCAGGTGAGGGCCGGCCTGCACGTTGGGATGGGCCTCGGGGAGAGCGGCGCACTCATATGTGTGTGCGCGCGTATGTATATACACACACGTATATATGTATGCATTCGTGTGTTTATCTGTGTGTCTGTGGGAAAGAGGGAAGGGGGCAATTCTGTGTATACACCTGTGTGTGTATATATATATGTGTGTGTGTGTGTATATATCCCCACACGAACATATATATGTATTAGTGTATTTATATGTGTGTTGGGGGGGAGGGGGAAATTCTGTATATACACGTGTGTGTGTGTATCCACACATGTACATATATATGTATTAGTGTATTTATATGTGCGTTGGGGGGAGCAATTCTGTATATACACGTGTGTGTGTGTGTGTGTGTGTGTATCCACACATGCACATATGTATGTATTAGTGTATTTATATGTGTGTGGGGAGAGGGGGCAATTCTGTATATACACGTGTGTGTGTGTCTGTCTGTGCGTGTATATATATCCACACATGTACATATGTATGTATTAGTGTATTTATATGTGTGTTTGGGGGGGAAGAGGGGATGGGGCAATTCTGTATATACACGTATATATGTGTATGTGTATCCACAGTCGTATATATGCATTAGTGTATTTATATGTGTGTGTCTGTGAGAAAGGCGGGGGGCTCTTCATTTTTTCCTGACTGACAGGCATTGCCTCCTTCTCCCTTTCCCCATTATGCCACCTCCCATTATTATGTCTGTTTTTTGTGACTGACAGACCTTCATTGCCTCCTCCCCCCCCTCCCCCCCTCCCCAATAATACTCTACCTGCTGCCTCCACCTAGTGAGTGATTTCGCCCATGCCCTGAAGGGAACAGAGAAGGAAGGAGAAGAAGAAGAAGGCATTGCCTACCCCTTATCCCTTCAGCCTGCTGTCTTCTTATGTATTGTGTTTCTAACCAGGCAAGCTAGTATTGCCCTCCTTCCTTTCTTGCCGCTGACCTCTTGCAGATATACAAATGGGAGGGCTGTCTATGCTTGCTGCTGAAGCTGCTCGCCTCACTCACACTCCCCCCCCCCCCAATTACAAGCTATAATGCAATACAGCTGTGCAAACACTGCTTTTGTTGTAGTGGGAGCTCAGGGTCATCATTCATCCTCAGGTGATAGGAAGCTTGGGAGCTCCTGCTTGCTTTCCAAAGGATGGGTGGGCTTGACTTCTATGATAGCAAGCAGTCCTCGTTTAGTGACACAGCCTCTCAAAATTCTAAAATTACAAACTTCATAAATTCCTCAGAACTATAAGAGCTGGAAAATGTCCAGAGGAGGGTGATTAAAATGATCAAGGGTCTGGAGAACAAGCCCTAGGAGGAGTGGCTTAAAGAGCTGGGCATGTTTAGCTTTCAGAAGACAAAGGCTGAGAGGAGACATGATGAGGGCCATGTATAATAAATATGTGAGGGGAAATCATAGGGAGGAGGGAGCAGGCTTGTCTTCTGCTGCCCTGCAGAAAATGGCTTCAAACTATGGAAAAGGAGATTCCACCTGAACATTAGGAAGAACTTCCTGACTGTAAGAGCTGTTCAGCAGTGGAACTCTCTGCCCCAGACTGGTGGAGGCGCCTTCTTTGGGGGGTTTAAACAGCAGCTGGATGGCCATCTGTCAGGGGTGCTTTGAATGCAATTTTCCTGCTTCTTGGCAGGGGGTTGGGCTGGATGGCCCATGAGGTCTGTTCCAGCTCAAGGGTTCTATGATTCTGTGATACTAAGAATGACCTGCTGCATACACAGAGTGGGCCTAAGTCACAAAGGGGTCCTATATATACTGTGTATGATGATGTTAGAGTATTGATCACCATTTGCAAGAATTGATTCCTCACACATAATGTAAATATATGAACAAGATAATGATAAGAACTTTATTCTTGTGCCCTGCCTCCATCTCCTCGAAGGGACTCGGGACAGCTTACATAAGGCACAAAGTGCTTAAACCAAAGCATCAAATAAACACACAGTACAATACAATAAAGTAAAAAGGGTTTGAGCTTACATAAGGCACAAAGTGCTTAAACCAAAGCATCAAATAAACACACAGTACAATACAATAAAGTAAAAACCATAGCATACAAAAACAACAATTTAAAACTCAGAACAACACCCAGTGACCTATGGTGAACACTAGAAAGACATGGCTAAACTGTAAACAAGAGAAGGGGAACTGGATAGTTCAAATTGTAGCTAAGGAACAGGGTATGGGATGAAAGTGCAGTGCTGTGTCATTGATTGGTTCGGTATGTTTGTTCATAAGTTGAATTTGTTTCTCAGTCAGAACAGGTACATTTAAAGTGTAACACCAGCCATATCTATCTATCTTTGGATAGCAAAGGGATGGGTGAACACCCCTGTGGTGTTTGTTTTGCTGTCTGTGTCCCTGTTCAGAACATTTCACTGCACTTTCTGTCCCTGTGAGAATTGGATTTTGAAAAATTTGGCTTGTTGTGGAAACAAGGGTTTGAGATAAAGCTTACATGGAGACATCTTTTCTCCATGATAACTCTTTCAGGAGTGAATTTCCCTTCCTAGGAGTAGATTTCTCTCACTTCCTGTTGCCTCACCTCCGTTCTTAACTATTAGTTGTTTGTAAGTCAGATGTTTGTAACTCAGGGACTTCCTGTATACTCTATATGACGTTGTGCTGTTGTAAAATAAAAACAAAACCTAATGGGGTTATTAAATATTGATGTCCCCTTGTGACATTTGACCCACCCTTTACATGTTCACACAGTATTTTCAGTATTACATTCCATTCTTACTTGCCTTCTTCTGCCTCACCACATTGCTTCATTTCCATTTTTCTGAATAAGAGCGTTTTTTTATTACTGCCCACAATTGTTGCAGCAAATTGTAGCTATGGCCATACAAACCTATGATAACTATAATGTAAGATGAAAAGTACATAATCTCAGTTACAGTTGGGCATATGTACGGGTAATATTGCATACAATCATACTGATGTTGTCATGAAAGACAGAATTCTGCAGCAGTTCATAGTAAGACCAAACATAAACCAGTAAAGGGAAAGGCAGATGGACAGAAGAGGTAACCTGTTTTAAATAGTGACAGTATTTTCCACTACCTGTCACATGTGCTTGGGATTCTGGCCTTTTTTGGGAGAAAAGCCACATAACAGCAACAAATATTGTTGTGTCATATTTAGGCAGTTTTCTGACTACTACTTGTATGAAGGGAGATTATCAGAATGTTATGTAATCTTCTGTGTAATTGTTTTCATAATTCATAACCTTAAAGTCTGAAGTGTTGTGGAAAGAAGCTGGCATTTGTGTGCTCAGAAACAGCTTTTTGTCAGCCTTTATCATTGTTTCAATCAATACCAATCAATCCTTTTCAGTATTTTACATTTTCCTGCAAGTCTACCTAGCAACAATAGAAAGTGCCTCTTCCTTATCTGGTGATTGCCTATGTCCTGCACTGTCAATGCACAGAATGAAGAAAAGAGAAACGGTGTGTGTTCCGCAAAGGCTGAAAAAGAAGATGGGGGAAACTGCCTCTTTTCTTGAGTTCTTTGTAGTTCATGGATAACTCAAGGGATGGAGACAGTGTTTTCTTTCTTTTTCCCTCTGGGCTTTTACAGAAAGGGAAAAACAATGTCTCTTTGCCTTCTGGAAAAGCCTAGTGTTAAAGCAGAAAATAACATTCCTTTTCCTCTGCAGTTCTCAGCACATGCCAAAGGACATAATGTAAGGGGTAGAAATCAGTCTGACCATAACTAATGACTGACAAAGATGACAAGATAAATCCTTAGTCCTATTGAATTATTTTTTTAATGTATGTAGTGCCTTTCTGCTTCATGTGACTCCCAAAATGGTTTGCAGTAAATAAAACACTTGACATAATGATAAATAAAGGAATATACAGCAAAGAAAATAATTGAACAATGAAAATAAATTCCTCAATGCTTCATGGAATAAAATGTTCTTTATTATTCATCTGTCTGAACATTCTAATGTCCATTTACCGCAATGTATTCAGTCTGTCTTACTCTGAAAACAATGTGCTTGGATTTACTGTTAAAAATCTAAATGTCAGTATTGTGTCCGTATATTTCCTAGAGCAAGATTTGGATACTATTTTTGATAGGTCTTTAAAATGTAAGCTGTGTGAACTTGTTAATGAACCACTCTAAACTTAGTGTGGCTTATTTTCAAGTAAATATACTTAGGAATTTATAACAAGTCGTTCTTTTAAAATTGCCATATTGTGGTTATGCCTTTGCTGTAGTGCAGCATTTGTTTTGTTGTGATAGTATTCATCATGGAAGCTAGTCACTATGTCACATAAAGCTCACAAACGGCACTTTACTGCCAAAAATCCTGGATGAACGGGCAGATCTGGCGTGCATCACAGAGACCTGGCTGGATGAAGCTGGAGGTGTGAATTTAACCCAGCTTTGCCCGCCAGGTTTCTCTGTGCAGCACCAACCGAGATCCGGAGGGCGGGGAGGCGGGGTTGCAGTGGTCTATAGAGATTCCATCCCTCTGACCAGGGGCCCCATCCCGCAGTCAACAAATTTTGAATGCGTCCACCCGAGGGTGGGTGACCGGGACAGAATAGGGATTCTGTTAGTGTACCGTCCACCTCGCTGCACTACAGTCTCCCTGCCTGAGCTAGCGGGGGTGGTCTTGGACCTGGCATTGGAGTCTCAACGGCTGCTTGTGCTGGGGGACTTCAATGTCCATGCCGAGGCCGCTCTATCGGGAGCAGCTCAGGACTTCATGTCTACCATGGCAACCATGGGGCTGTCCCAACAGGTATATGGCCCCACCCACAGTGCAGGAAAACATTGGACTTGGTTTTCTGCCAGGGATGGGAGGAAGGTAGCGGTGTTGAGGAGTTGTCCATCTCTCCGTTGCCATGGACCGACCACCACCTGGTCAGTTTTAGACTCACTGCACCCCCCAACCTCTGCAGAGGTTGAGGACCCATTAAGCTGGTCCGCCCCAGGAGGCTTATGGATCCGGATGGATTCCTGATGGCTCTTGGGGAATTTCCCGCCACCTTGGTTGGTGATCCTGTTGATGCCCTGGTCGCTCTCTGGAATGGGGAGATGGCTAGGGCAATAGACACGATCGCTCCAGAACGTCCCCTCTCAAGTAGCCGAGCTAAACCAGCCCCTTGGTTCACTGAGGAGCTGGCAGCGTTGAAGCGAAGGAAGAGGGAACTAGAGAACGTGTGGCATTCAGATCCGAGCGAGCCAAATCGAACACAGTTTGTGTCCTTTCTAAGGGCATATGCCGCGGCAATAAAAGCCGCAAAGAAGACTTTCTTTGTGGCCACTATTGCGTCTGCAAAGAACCGTCCGGCTGAACTGTTCCGAGTTGTCAGAGGCCTTTTAAAACCCACCACGCAGGATGGGTGCCCTGATGACTCGGCAGCTCGCTGTGAAGCCTTTGCTCAGTTCTTCGCAGACAAAGTCGCTTTGATCCGCTCTGGTCTGGATACCATATTAACGGCAGTCTCTGAGGATGTAACACGAGCATCTGCTTGTCCAGTTTTGATGGATTCATTTCAATTGGTGAAACCCGAGGATGTGGACAAGGTGCTTGGAGGAATGAGGGCTACCACATGCATCCTAGACCCCTGCCCATCCTGGCTTCTGAAGGAAGCCAGAGGGGGATTGGCCGAGTGGGTGAAGGTGGTGGTTAATGCCTCCCTTCGGGAAGGCAAAATTCCAGCCAGCTTAAAGCAAGCTGTAATAAAACCGCTGTTGAAAAAACCATCACTGGACCCCACTCAATTCGTCAACTATCGGCCTGTTTCCAATCTCCCCTTCTTGGGCAAAGTCCTGGAACGTGTGGTAGCCTCACAACTCCAGGCATTCTTGGTAGACACTGATTATCTGGATCCGGCACAGTCTGGCTTTAGGCCGGGACATGGTACCGAGACAGCCTTGGTCGCCTTAGTGGATGATCTGCGCCGGGAGCTCGACAGGGGGAGTGTGTCCCTGTTGGTGCTGCTGGACCTCTCAGCGGCCTTCGATACCGTCGACCACGGTATCCTTCTGGGACGCCTCGCGGGGATGGGTCTTGGAGGTACTGTTTTACAGTGGCTCCGCTCATTCCTTGAGGGTCGGTCTCAGAAGGTGTTACTGGGAGACTCCTGTTCAACCCCACAACCTTTGTCTTGTGGGGTTCCTCAGGGTTCAATACTGTCTCCCATGTTATTTAACATATACATGAAGCCGCTGGGAGAGATCATCCGGAGTTTCGGAGTGCGATGTCATCTGTACGCGGATGATGTCCAACTCTGTCACTCCTTTCCACCTGCTACTAAGGAGGCTGTCGAGGTCCTGAACCGGTGCTTGGCCGCTGTGACGGTCTGGATGAGGGCGAACAAATTGAAATTGAATCCAGACAAGACAGAGGTACTCCTGGTTAGTCGTAAGGCCGAACAGGGTATAGGGTTACAGCCTGTGTTGGATGGGGTCGCACTCCCCCTGAAGACGCAGGTTCGCAGTTTGGGTGTGATCCTGGACTCATCGCTGAGCCTGAAACCTCAGGTTTTGGCGGTGACCAGGGGAACATTTGCACAGTTAAAACTTGTGCGCCAACTGCGCCCGTACCTTGGGAAGTCTGACTTGGCCACGGTAGTCCATGCTCTGGTTACATCCCGTCTAGACTACTGCAAGGCTCTCTACGTGGGGTTGCCTTTGAAGATGGCTCGGAAGCTCCAGCTAGTGCAACGCTCGGCAGCCATGATACTAACAGGAGCGGAGCGCAGGGAGCATACAACTCCTCTGCTGCACCAGCTCCACTGGCTGCCGATTTGCTACCGGGCTCAATTCAAAGTGCTGGCGTTGGCCTATAAAGCCCTAAACGGTTCTGGCCCAAGTTACCTATCCAAACGTATCTCTGCCTATCAGCCCGCCAGGACCTTAAGATCTTCTGGGGAGGCCCTGCTCTCTATCCCGCCTGCTTCACAGGTGCGGCTGGCGGGGACGAGAGACAGGGCCTTTTCTGTGGTGGCCCCCCGGCTGTGGAACGCCCTTCCAATGGAGGTAAGATCAGCCCCCTCGCTAATGGTTTTCTGAAGAAGATTAAAAACTTGGATGTTTGAACGGGCATTTGGTTAAACAGTGCAATGAATGTGATGATTACAGGAAT
Source organism: Anolis sagrei (assembly GCF_037176765.1). NCBI lineage: Eukaryota > Metazoa > Chordata > Lepidosauria > Squamata > Anolidae > Anolis > Anolis sagrei. The sequence continues at coordinate 92,860,954 of NC_090021.1, forward strand.
GGAAATTTGGACGACGGATTGGATCACGACTCTAGTTATGAGATGCATTGTGTTGTCTATTGTTGTGTCAATATTGTATATTATGCTTTTATGGTTTTAAATTGTATATTGTTGATTGATTCTTATCCTTGTTGTAAACCGCGTTGAGTCGCCTGTTGGGCTGAGAAACTGCGTTATACAAGTTAAATAAATAAATCTATATATATAAATGTTAGGTTGGTTCAACGGGACAGCAAAACTCTACAACCCCCCAACGAAACTTAACCAAAATTCCCATGCCCATAACACAACCCACAAGGTACAAACATATCTACTCAAAATGAAAAACAACACAACAACACACTCACAAAACGGCAAAACAACAAAACTCAAAAAAACCCCAATGAAACTTAACCAAAATTCCCATGCCCATAACACAACCCACAAGGTACAAACATATCTACTCAAAATGAAAAACAACACAACAACACACTCACAAAACGGCAAAACAACAACACTAAAAAAAAACCCCAATGAAACTTCACCAAAATTCCCATGCCCATAACACACCCCACAAGGTACAAACATATCTACTCAAAATGAAAAACAACACAACAACACACTCACAAAACGGCAAAACAACAAAACTAAAAAAAAACCAGCGAAACTTAACCAAAATTCCCATGCCCATAACACAACCAACAAGGTACAAACATATCTACTCAAAATGAAAAACAACACAACAACACACTCACAATACGGCAAAACAACAAAACTAAAAAAAACCAGCGAAACTTAACCAAAATTCCCATGCCCATAACACAACCAACAAGGTACAAACATATCTACTCAAAATGAAAAACAACACAACAACACACTCACAATACGGCAAAACAACTGAGCATGCGCATTGGTGCCCAGCTGCAAGTTCCCTGGGCGCGCACACAGCCTTCCGGCCAACGTTCCCTCTGTGGAAGCCATGCCCACTCCAAGCTCCGCCATGCCGCTTCCCGCACACACACACACCCTGCCGCATGCACACACACAACCCCATGCTCCATCACTTCCCCCGCCGCTGCACACACATACACAACCCCACGCTCCATCACTCCCCCCACCGCCGCACACACACACGCAGCCCCACGCTCCATCACTCCCCCACCGCCACACACACACACACAACCCCACGCTCCATCACTCCCCTGCCCCAATCTTACCTCCTTTTACTTCACGTCACCTCCAAACCCCACCCCGCCCCTTCCAGCCCTGTCAAAATCCAGGAAAGACAGGAAGGAAGGAAAAAAGGAAGAAAGAGAAAAGGGAGGTAAAGAAAAAGGGGGAAGGAAGGAAAGTTGGAGAAAGAAGGAAGAAGAAAAGGAAAGAAAAGGAAAGATGAAAGGAAAGAAAAGAGAGAGAAAAAGAGAAAGAAAAAGGGGGAAGGAAGGAAAGGGGTAGGGAAGGAAGAAATGAGAGACAGAGGGAGGGAAAGAAAAAGGGGGAAGGAAAGAGAGAAGGAAAGAAAAAAGGGAATGAAGGAAGGAAAGAGGGAGTGAAGGAAGGGCAAAGATGTAGAGAAAGAGGGAGGGAAGGAAAGAGAGAAGGAAGAAAAGAGACCAGAAGAGAAAGAAAAAGGGGGAAGGAAGGAAAGAGATAGAGAAGGAAGAGGAGAAGGAAAGATGGGAGGGAAGGAAGGAGGGAAAGAAGGAGAGAAAGAGAGAAGGTTGGCCACAGCAACACATGGCGGGTAAAGGTTGTTATTTCTATTATTATTATGCTATTATTCCTATTAGACCCTTTTAGGGGGAATGGGAGAGGTGTCAGGTCCCAGAGGCAATACATTGCATTATTGTTATTGTTATGATGGTGGTGAAATAAAATGAAATAAAAAGTGAAATAAGGAAGCAAACAGGGAGGGAAGAAAGGCAAAGGAAGAAAGGGGGAGGGAATGAAGGAAAGAGAGAAGGATGAAACCAAGCAGTGAAAGAAGGAAAGAAAGAAAGAGGTAGAGAAGGAAGAAAGGAGAGAAAGGGGGAGGAAAAGGGGGAAGGAATAGGTAAGTACCTCTCTTTCATAATAGTCCAGATACCTACCTCAACTTTGATGAGTTTTACTATAGGCCACAGCAACGCGTGGCAGGGCACAGCTAGTAAATAAATAAAAAGGACTGGTACCTCACCAAACTACAATTCCCACGATTCTATAGCATTGAGCAATGGCAGTTAAAGTGTCAAACTTCATGAACTCTATAGTGTAGATGCACCTTTTGTCTCTGGAGCTCCAGAAAACAAGCCTGGTCTATCATCAGTATAAGATCTTTTCAAATATAGGGGCTTTTCAAATATAGAGTCATAATTGGAGAAAACAGATTCAGGTACATTTTTCTACCACCTAGATTTCTAGAACTGGGGCATGTCAAGGTTTTTTGTTGTGTATATTGGACATCCACAAGCAATAGTAATATCTGCAGACTTTAAAAAAGCTGTTTTTTAAAAGACATATTTATGAAGGATGAAGTTGTCAAGATTCAGATTCAGTCTCTGAATACCAGATGCTGGGAATGAGCAGGGGAAGACATCATATTTAAGGTATTTAAGTTCAATGCTCCAAAAAATAATAAAGATTAATGAATTTAGATACCCCTTCCCCGTTTAAAAAATACGTCAAGAACAATATTATATAGGAACATAGACAACGCATTTATAATATATGTTCCTTTATTGTCCATCTAATCAAATTAAATTCATATTTAATACAGTCTTGGGCCAAAATTCATTTGAGATCATCTTCTTTACAAGGAGAACCTTTTTCTTCTTGATCTGTTACTGCTTGAAACACCTACATTTTCCCCCATATACTGGTCTGCACATTTGCTAAACAAACCAATGTTGCTAGAATGTTCCTGAAGACTTTTATAATTTCCAGCTTTTTTTTTTTTTTTGCTTATCAAATTAGTACACTTTTTCCATTAAAATTTTTTTTTAAACCTGATGCAAAGGAGTGATTCTGTTATATAGCAGAGAATCTCACCATGCTGCTGGGCACCTTGATTGTCTTTAGACAAGGATTAGCATTTGGTGGCACCTTCAAATGACATTTGAGGGAAACTTTGTGAAGCAGAGGTGCACTTGGAGAGAGAATTATCCCCCCTTCAGATCCATAACAACTACATGTGTCAAACGCAAAGTCCGTGTGCCGAATCTGGCCCACCATGTTATTTTATGTGGCCTGCAAGGCTTTCATTGCCAGAGCAACATAGTTACATTTATACAGTCTGACAATTGCAAATGGCCCTTGGAAGACAACCATAAGACCGATGTGGCCCTCGGTGAAAATGAACTTGACACCACTGATCTAAATGGAGGGCTGGACAGACATCTGCTGGAATTCTGTAGTTTCACCTCACGTTGTTGATCCAGCTTTGAGCAGACTGCTTGGTGTTTATTTTTCGGTGTTGTTATTTGAGTGTATACACTTGCTTCAAATGGCATTGTGTTTATGGCATAAGGTACGACATACTGCCCTCCTTCCATGAATACTAGATTAAATGTCATAAATAGCAAGTTCCTTTCTTTCTGTATGATCTGGGCCCTGTATATTGGGAGGGAGAAGGAGCGATAATACACCAGTACACTACTACAGCAGAATGTCCAACAATGACCTGTTCTCTTTAACCCACCTACTGCAGTAACTGGAAACAGAAATGACTGTTTTCACTAAAAATGAGAAATGTGTCACTTTTCTGGTCTTCTAAACAGCATTTAGATCTGCTGTTCTAAATGAGCTTTGTACATTGGGACAGATGGTTAAAAGAACACACAATAATGAATTAAAGCAGTTTTTCATTAAAATGCCATGCAAAGTGTACAAAAATCTTTGAGTTTTTGGATATATAAATAAAAATAAGAAATTGTATAAATTGTCTGAGGTTTTGTTAGAAGTAAGCATTTTCTCAGTAAGATAAAATAGGACCTGCCCTTCAAAATGGACAGATTCATTTGTTTCAAACATTAATCAACTCTGAGAGTTATAATATAGACAACATTCAAATAAAATATGAAATGTTAATATATGTTAGTGTACTTTAATTCAGATATTTATTAATTGTACCATTATTTATAGAGATATCATGTTTATAAATTGGCCTAAAATACAGGCTGTGTAATTTTATTTTTATTTTTTGGGGTCCTCCCATAGAGAGGAATATTTTATTCTTCTCTCCTTGTTTCAAATAGTGGTTAATTTTGAACAAGAAAATCTAGGTTTGAAGAAACAAGCAGTTAAAAATTACTGCTATCTATGTTTGTAAATGCTGAAAGTTGAATACTCTGTACAGGTTAAACATCCCTTATCCAGAATTCTGAAATCCAAAATACTCAAAATTTCCAAAGTTGTCCATATGAGTGATTGAGGTACTGTTGCATTTGTTTGCCAATGGTTCAGTAGACACAAACTTTGTTTCATGCAAAAAATATTAAATGCGTATAAAATTACCTTCAGGGAAGGTTCATTTGTGATAGATTTTCAACATGGATCTCATCTCCAAGACTAGGCATTGCAAAACTTTAAAAATTCCAAAGTACTTCTACTTTCAAGCATTTCATATATATAACCAGAACATGTACTTATATCCCACTGGGAAGAGTGCTATAATTGATGTTTGTCAGGAAAAAAAAATCAGTCCCTTGATATTAAGAAACAGTAATTACAAGGCAAAGTATTAAAACATTTAAATTGGCATTATTTCCAATATACTGAACATGTCCTGATAAATTTTCATGGCATTAAAGGAATGCAAAATATTATTCATATCCTTAATTTGAAATTGGTATAAATTAGAGAGCACAACATATTGTCACAAATGCAGACAGTACCAGTTACAAAACTCACATTTAAAAAAAGGATAAGACAACAGAAAGTGAGAGAAATCTACATTAGGAAGGGAAATTCACCCCTGAAAGAGTTATGTGGAAAAATTATCTCCACTGAAGCTTTATCACCAATCCTTGTTTTCACAACAAGCCAAATTTTCCAAATCCAATTGTCACAGGGAAAAGGAGCTGAAATCTTATGAACAGGGACACAGACAGCAAAACAAACACCATAGGGGTGTTCACCCTTCCCCGTGCTATCCAAAGCAAAGAAATACATGTTTTTGGCTGGTGTTACACTTTAAAAATGTTCCTGTTCTAACTTACATACAAATTGAACTTAAGAACAAACATACAGACCCTATCTTGTTCATTACTTGGTGACAGCCTATAAATGTCTTTGCTTTTATTTTGTAAACTAAATACAGTGGCAAATTTGATCCCCCCCCCCCCCCCCGGAATATATGATCTTTTTTTTAAAAGATATTTTTATTATATTATATACACAGATCAGTAAGCCAAATTCCAAGTGTTACACATATAAAACCTAAATAATTCAACAAATATTAAAGATATTATACTAATTTACACTGGTGTATATTACCTTATCTCCACCTTCCCTCCCTCTCCCTCACTCCCTCCCTCCCTCCCTCTTCAACCACAGTGTATTTCTAGCTAATCTTGCAGATCCAGCCACTGGTAGAGTCTTTGTGTTTTTTCTTTGATGTGATCGTTGGCTCCTCCGTTTTTCACCCAATTGAAGTAGACCTTCCATCTATTTGTAATGATCTTTTCTTTGTCCATTCTGGTGTTTGCTTGGTCATAATTCCTGTAATGTCTAACAGTACTTGGTCGTACATATAATTATTCCAATTAGTTAACGTCCATTTCGATTTGTCTTTCCATCCTCTGGCAATCACTGCATGGGCTGCTCTTATTGTTACCTTAAATAACTCCTGGCAATTAATTATTATACTTGGATGATCCAACGCTCCCCAAAGTAGCAAATCATTATTAATTTGAGTTCTTATCTGGAATATCTCCTGAATTTTTACTTGTATGATTTGCCAGAATTTTTTTATTTCAGAACACTCCCACCACATGTGTGAATAAGTACCTTTTTCTTTATTACAATGCCAACACTTCGAATTCTTTCCTTTTAACATATAAGCCAATTGTTCAGGAGTTCTATACCATCTTAATATCATCTTTTTTTCTAATTCATTATATTTTTCTATTTTTATTTTATTCATGTTCCTAATTATTTCCTCTATTTCTCTTGTCTGTAATGATTTAACTCCATTCCATTTATTACTTATTGCTCTAATCATAAACTCTTTATCTTCTACCATTAAATTATATATTTTTGCCACTGTTCCTTTACTTGTCTTTTCTCTTGCATTTAGCAATTTATCTACCTTTAGTTCTTCAGTGGGTTTTGCACCCTCTTTTTTTACTTTTTCCCAAATCCCTCTTAATTTTAACCAATTTTCTTTCCCCCCCCTTTCCAAAAACTCTGGCCAATTAATTATCTCTCCATCTTGTTTCCACATATCTTGTACCCTCCTTAATCCCTTTTCTTCTAAGTTATTTGCTAACCTTTCGGGGAGTCCTATGCTCTTAATAGGGGTCTTTCCTGATATTTTATATGCCCATAGTTTTTGCCGTTTTTGCCAACAGTCATATGCTACCTTTCTCGGCCCAGTTAGATTTTCCTTTATTTTGTTAATATCTCTGGTGTATAACCCGTATTTTCCCCATCCTAGATTTATTTCATTCTCTACTTTTATCCATTTATCTTCTCCCTTTAAACTTATTTCTAGTAGTGCTCTTAATTGGAAAGCCTCATAATAACATAGTAGATTTGGAAACCCCCATCCAAGAATTCTCTTTGGGGTATATTGAATCTTTTTCATTATTCTGTTTCTCTTTTTCCCATATATCCATTTTCTCAAAGTGTTGTCCCATTCTTTTAATTGTTTATATTCTATTTTTATTGATAAAGTTTGGAAAAGATAAAGTAGTTTGGGAATTATGCACATTTTCAGAGCTTGTATTTTCCATGGGATACTTAATTGCTTATCCCTCCAGGCTTTTATTTTTTCCTGAATTTTTTTCCATATTGCCCCATAGTTGGCCACTTTTAACTTGGTTATTTCTTTTGTAATAGTAATGCCTAAATATTTTATTCTATTTCTTATTATTTTTATTTCTCCCATTTTTGCCTGCAGCGCCTTCTGCTCCTTTTTCCCCATATTGTATATAAGCATTTCTGATTTGCTCATGTTGACTTTCAATCCTGAGTATCTTTCAAAATCTTTTAGAATTATTTGTATTTCCCTTATTGCTTTTACTGGGTTTTCCATTATTAATAAAATGTCATCCACATAAAGATTTATCTTCAGTTCTTCGTTCTTAATCTGATAACCCTTTATCCTGCCATTGTTTCGTATTCTGTCTGCCAGAGGTTCCATTGCTAATGCAAATAACAGCGGAGATAGAGGGCAGCCTTGTTTTACTCCTCTTTCTATTTTCAAGAATTTTGTTAGTCCTTCATTTACTCTTATTCTTGCTCTCATATTACTATATAACTCTTTTATTATTTTAGTAAATGAAATGTCAAATCCGTAGTTACCCATTAATTGCAACAGATAATCATGGTTTAGTGAATCAAAAGCTTTGTATATGTCTAACTTTAAGAGTGCAAATTTTCTTTTTTTGTTATGATTAAGAATGTTTAATACATTTCTTATAGGATGTGCGATGTTTCTACCTTTTATAAATCCGTATTGATCGTCCTTTCCTATTTTACTTATAATCCCTTCTATTCTGTTGACTAATATTTTCGTGAATATTTTGTAATCCTGATTTAGGAGGCTAATGGGTCTATATGAATTAGGGTCTTCTGGATCTTTCCCGCTCTTTCTCACTGTTATTATCTCTGATTCTCTCCATGTGTCTGGGGGCTTTCCTCCTATCATTATACTATTAAATAAATCCTTCAATTCTGGGATTATTATTTCTTTCGTTTCTTTGTAAAACTCTGCAGTGTACCCATCGCATCCCGGGGATTTTGAATTTTTCAGTGTATCAATCACCTGCTCTATTTCTTGATATGTTATTTCTGCTCCTAGTTTCCTATTGTCCTCTCTATCTAATATCTTTGGTATATTTTCATTAAACCTTTCTCCATGTATTTGTTTTTTATATAAGCCTTGGTAGAAATCTTCAAATACTTCTCTTATTTTCTTATTTGAATTTACCTTTTTATTATATTTATTCTTTAACTGTGTGACTCTTCCTTTCTCTTTCGCATTTTTCAAATAGTTAGCCAATTTTTTCATTGTATTTGTATTTTGTCTTTGAAAATTATTTTTAAGAAATATCTCCTTTCTCCACAAATCCAAATTATCCATTTCTTCTAATTGTTTCTTTAATTTTTCCAACTTTACTTTCACCTGCACTTGGTATTCACTTTGCAATAGCTTTTGTGTTTCCTCTATTTCTTTAACCATTATTTTTCTTTCTTTATCTTGCCGTTTCTTCAGTGCCGCTTCTTTTGCTATGCAATAACCCCTAATAACTGCTTTTGCTGCATCCCAGACTACTTCTATACTTGCTGAGCCTCTATTTTCCTTGAAATAGTTTTTAAGCTCTTCTAATAGTTCTTTTTTAAGTTTTTCTGTCTTGATTATCAAATTTTTATATCTCCAAGTTTTTATTATCTCTGTTTCATCTGGCTCGTCTAGCTTTAACTCCACTATAATAGGCGCATGGTCTGAAATCCAGATTGGTTGTGTTTCTGTATTTAGAATTCTAGACCTGTTAGTGTTTTTTATTAATATGTAGTCTATCCATGTGAAACATTTATGACTATTTGAGAAGTATGTTGGCTTTTGATTTATAGAATTTCCTTCAAATACATCCTCCAACTTCCATTCTTTTAAAAGTTTTTTATTATTTCTAAGGTCCAAGTTAAAGTCTCCTCCAACTATTAGCTCCCCTTGATAGATTTCTTGTACTTTCTTGAACCACTTTCTAAAGTATTTCTTTTGTCCTTTATTTGGGCCATATACATTACCTATTGTATATTTCCTGCCATTTATTTTACATATCAACACTATATATCTCCCTTCTTTATCTATTGTTGTTTCTAATATTTCCAAATTTAATGAGTTTTTCATTGCTATTGCTACTCCTCTGGCTTTATTTGTACCCCTTGCTTCTGCTATCACCCTCCAACCTGGTATATTTATTAATTGTTTGCTATCTTTTTTATGTTTGTGGGTTTCCTGTAAACAGAGGATGTTGCAATGCAATTTCCTTACTAACTGTGCTATTCTTGACCGCTTCAAATCCGAAGCCATTCCGTTTGTATTAAAAAAACACATTTTCAGATTATCACCCATTATCTTTGTCTATTTGTGGCTTTTCATCTGCTATTATCCCTTTCCTTATAACTGTGGTTGCCCCTTCCCCCTTCTCAAATGTTTTTTTAAGGAAATCTATCTTTCCTTTCATTTGAGATTTCTTGGAGTACTGCGCCCCCTGTTCCATCTCCTGTTTATTTATTATTAGTATTATTATTCCAGTCCGTCCCATTACTTCACTGTTTTTTACCCTTTGTATGGCCCCGCCTTCAAACCCCTTCCCTCCATATATGCTAGTTTTCTTATACCAATATTACAGCCCATCAACCCTACAATCATCTTACGAAAAGGTTCCAAAAACAACTTCCGATAGAAATCCAGGAGAATAAAGAAAAAAGCAAAAGTTACTTTCACCCTTATTTCCCCCATACTTAGTCCCAAGGCAGAGTTAGTACTTATAATAATGTTGTAGTCCATGTTCATTTTGAAGTTCTTGTTAATCCAGTTACTAGTTATCCTTCTGTAACAGTTTGATCTTCATCTTCCTCTCCTTCTTCTGACTTGCTTACTTCTCCTTTTTTCTCTGTTTCTGGTATTGAGGGAATACCCAATTTTTCCAACATTCTCTGGGCTTGTTCTGGAGTTCTTGCAATATATTTTTCCTTATCTTTATAAACCAGAATGGCCATTGGTAACACCCAGGAAAACTTTATTCCATGAGCAAACAAACTGTCTGCATATGATTTTAGGAGAGCTTTTATCTTCAAAGATTCAGGAGACAAGTCATGTTTTGGAATTATTTTTTTTCCTTTGTATAATAAGTCTCTGTTTTTTCTAAGATGTTTAAACACTTCCTCCGTTTTTCGTTCTGAAGTAAAGGCAATTAGGATGTCTTTAACGCCTCCCCCACTTGCTTGGCGAAAAGCTCTGTTCACTCTTTTGATTTGAGTTTGCGTTATTTCCAAGTTTAATCCTTGAAACCATGATAGTAATTCCGCTTCTAGCTTTTCTGCAGGTATCTGTTCTGGGAAGCCTGACAATCTTAAATTCTTTCTTCTTTGCCTGTCTGAAAGCTCAGCCACTTTAAGTCATAAAGCTGCAATTTCTTCCTGGTTATGCTGTGATTTTTTCTCAAGTCTGTTTGAGCTTTTTTTTAATTATTTTGTTATCTTGTTGTATTGTCTTCATTTATTCCAATAGCAAGTCAATCTTTGAATTCAGAGAGTCAGATAGCTCTGTAATCGTTTGTTGAATGTTTTGCAGCTCCCGTTTGGACGCCATTTTTGGCTGTCTTCCCGGTTTTATGCTTACTTGATAAAGTCACTTTTCCCCCAATGTTTATACTATAAAGAGAAAGTCCATCACCTGCAGGGGCCTCTTATGCAGAGTTATCTTTTATCTGACTGTTAATTAGTACTTATCTCAGGCTCTGGACATTTATTTTCATTTGTTTCTCCGGAGCGTCAGGAACAGAGTTGCTTCCTCTTAGCCAGGCATGTGCAGTCCTCCCGGAATATATGATCTAATTGCTGTTGGTCTATTACTCTACTTCAAGAGGGGGTAAGCCTACAGGTGACATGTGGCCTCCCAGGGCCATTTGTAGTTCCAGAACCAGTAAGATTCATTAAAAAATTGTTTCAAAATGCCTTAGGGTGAGAAGAGTTTTCTCCTCACATTCCATGGCCCCTGGGATCAAAATCTTTTGTGAAAAATCCCCCCCCCCCTTGCCCTAATATTATATCCAGGGGAACCAATGCAGATCCTTAGCTGTACATAGTTGCCCATTTGGAGATCATGTGAAAACCAGTTCTCCTTTAAAAAAATTGATTAATGAAGTATTAAATGCAATAGATCTGCTAAATGAGCTGAAGATTGTTTTAGACAACAGTGTTCTGAAAACACAATTTATGCTATATATCCAAAACAAAAAGGATCTACAGTGTCCCAGATCTTTGGATTAGTTGAAAACAGACTGTTCTGCCAAATGTGCAGCACATTTTACAACTAGTGTATTTTCATTCCTTACTTGTTTTTCTAGAGAGGGAGAAGAGCAAAACCTTGTACGTGTACTGTGCTCTAATCCTGTCAGCCATTAATGGCCCAACACACAAGTACTCTTATCCTCACAACTTTCCCCCCCCCCTCTGTTCTTCATGGTAGAGTAGGCAAAGAACAGAAACTAGAAATTTCTTTACCCTTAGTAGGAGTAATAGTCTGATAACTGTTATTTACAAAATTGTAGACAATTTACTCCAACAGTAGAAAATTTAGCGCAAAAAGTTTACCTTGGCATGATATACAAACAATAAATGTTTGTATTCCCTGTATTAGCCCGTCTCATAGTCCAAAATTAATGTCTCTGTGCTGATCAACAGTGGTAGAAATTCCTTCCAGTTGCCTTTTGTTTTTGACATTAAAATAGTAATAATCTTCTTCTTTGTGCTCTGAGTGCTTCACACAAATAGTTTTTGCATCTGCTCAACCTCCCTCCCCCACTCAGAACCTTCTAAACTCTGTAGCTTGGTGGAACACCCAGCACCTTCCTGCATAGTCCAAGCGATCACCCCTTCATTTTATCTCCATTCACTGGCAGGATGACAGTGTTCAGTTTATTCTCAGAATAGATTCCCCTCTCTCTATTTTCTGTATTATTCCTATCGTGGTATCTATCTGTCTGTCTGTCTATCTGTTTATCTGTCGGATTTGTACCCAACTTCTCTTCCAGACTGCGATTTAAAAAGGGTCTTCAATGATCTCTCTATTCAAAGATTGCATTGCCTGCAACCGAAAGGTGTGTATGTCTCCCCCCCCCCCCCCCCGGTCTCTGTGATGGGCATTACCAGTGTTTGTTTTGTTTGGGAGGTCATATTGTGGAGAAGTAACCTATTTCTTGGGGCTCTACTTCACAAGTCTTGAAAAACCAGGCTTTTCACCATAAGGTTCTGTGTCTCCAAAAAGCCCTCAATGTGACTTCTTAGGTAGGTTCAGGTCAACCACTTATTGAGTCACAAAAGTCTAAGGTTGCTTCAGTTCCATCAGATTCCGTCTATTCCATTGTATTGGTCATTTACCACCATCACTGCCACATATAATTCTACTGTCCCCAGACCTCCTTCATCACCAATTGTTGCAGGTCCATCTAGTCACCCAGTCCAGGTTCCATTTGTCATTTAAGCAGTCTGGAGGAATTGATAACCACCTGCAGAGTCATAAGTGTCACAACTCAGGGTAGTTTTCATCTTACTCAAGACACCAGCACACACCAAGGCTGTAGTTTTGTAGTTTATTGAGAAAAAGCAAAATCAAAACAGAGAAATAAAGATGCAAAAGTTCAATAGGCAAAACAGAGTCTTAAATGCAAAGGCAAGGTTTCCAAGAACCACAAGCAAATAACATGAAGCATAACCCCTTAGCAATGGTCAAACAAGAGTCCATGGCAAACAGGTAAAATCAGGATTAGGATCCCAGTCTCCAAAAAGCCAGGAGTGTTTCGCAAAAGCCAAGGCTATTCCACAGAAGTTAACGGGTAAGAAGTAACATTGGACTGACAAGAAATGCCTGTCAGCTACATCATTAAATAACCCTCCCGAACATGAAAGCATTGTGTTGACCTTTGGCTTCCCTCTTGCTAGCAAGGCGTGTGCTTCTCCAAACCCTTAATTGCAAACAATCCTGTCTGCTCATTAATTCACTATTATCTTCAAACTCGGCCTAGCTGGGCCGGATCACTCTGGAAACCAAAAGGATTCTCCAGCTGCACTTGTGGGATTGCAGATAGATTGTCTCTATCTAAAGGCACATTCCTTTCCCCAGGGAACAGGCTTGCTGTTTCTTCTTCAGAAGGCACACTATCAGCCCTGTCTGGAGCATGTACAGGAATCTCATATACAGGAATCTGAAACCCATCAGTCAACTCGTCATCCTGCAGAAAATCATGCTCAGGCTCAGAAGACCCAGACCCAGGCCAATAAGGGCCAAACAGTTCAGTTTCAGACTCAGACTAAGCCACAACAATAAGTCCCTCCAGCCTTGTTTTCAACTGTTGAAACAGCTCTGGTTTTTAAGTGGTTATTCCTTCTGTTCTTTCACTTTTGGGCCATCTCAACAAATTCTTCCATCGGTACCGGCAGTTGCCACACCTGGGGTCACTACTCTTGTGGTTCTAGATTTGGAATTTTCTCTTGACCACCCAGATGCATTAGATGATGGTTATGAATCTGAATAAGTGGATACTACTCATAATAGATTTATTTATTTATACATACAATGTTTTTCTCTCAGGACTGAGATGCAAAGAAGCAAACAAATTTTAAAACTATACAATTTTAAAACCTACAAAACACGAGTTTTAAAGTAAAATTAAATATTACAATTATTAAAAGAAATAAAAATGGTTAAAAACAATTCCTACTACTATACAAACCCTCTCCCGGCCCGTTATTAAAAACGCCGTGCATTAGAAAAAATCCTGAATAAAAGTTTCAGTTGGTCACTGGAAGGACAATGGGGAAGGGACCATTCTGGCTTCCCTGGGAAGGGAGTTCCAAAGTTCAGGGGCAGCTACTAACAAAGATACAGGATAAAATCGCTGGCTACTGGTAACATAGGTGTCAGGGTACTGTTGTACTCATGTTGAATGTGGACACTCTGTAGGCAATGTGTTGGATACTACATTAACATAATTTTGGGCTAGATACACATTTTGGATGATATGTCATTCTTTTTATGTTCTTAATCTTGTTTTCTGTACTGTTAACTACTGACGTGCTAACATTAAAATTGGTTAATCATGAATTGTTCATCCTTTTAAGAGGAAAGTTGAAGTTGATGGCTTTCTGTGTCTTTGTAGTTTATGGTTTTGAAAGATTGGTTTCTTGTTCTCTAGGTCAAAAAACCTGTCTCCATTTACACGGCATTTTTCCTTACCTATATGTGCCATATGATGGTCTTGAACAGCTGCCAGAAAATTATCTGCGTCATTTTGCATTCAGCATTGACCGAGCACTCAATGTTGCTTTGGGAAATCCATCTTCTTCTGTTCAACATGTGTTCAAAGTGTCATTAGTCCATGGAATGTAAGTATTGTGGTAGCCATTTTTCCCCCTGGTGTGATTTTTTAAAACTGTTGAAAATATCCTAAAACAAAGTCATCATAAATGATAAAGAATTTTGAAAATACTTTGATGTTGTTTTATTTATGTCTTCGCAGTCAGAACAGTCTTTCTTCCCCCCTCCAAATCTTTCTTTCAGCATAGTTGCAATCTTGACTCCTTTATATCATGTTGAAAAATACCAGTAATATTTTATCATGTGCCAGTCAATAAACTATAATTATGATACACAGGGCAAGGCCCAGATTTAAAGTTTGGAATCAAGTTTGGAATAAAGTCTAATGTGTAGGACTCTCATTTATTTACATGTAGACATGGAAGAAAATAATAAAATTGTGTTGGATGTTTGTTTTCCAGGCCTTTCTATGGTTATCATGAAAAGGAAAGACAGTTTATGAAGATCTATCTTTACAATCCTGCTATGGTAAAAAGGTAATAATATCTATTATCTCTCCTCCTGTAAGAAGCAGTAAATAACATCTTCATTGACAAGAAAAGGAAAACGAATGGTTGCACATTTTTTAATGACTGCATTTATAAGCCGCAGTATGCCTTGGCACTTTTCTTTTAAGTTTCCTTGTCTGGCATAGCTTCAAGAAAATTTGAAACATTTGTTTCTGGTTTGGATTATGCATAATTTGTACATCAACCTGCACAAATGTGTTTAACATTAACTATGGTTTGCAGAAATAACCCAACTTTAAATATGAAATGGGCTTGATTCAACAAATCATAGTAAATATTAACCAAAATATAAGGTTCCTATAAAAATAAACCATACCTTTTAAAATGTTCAGATTTATTTAGTGGGAGCAAAGACCATGCTTCTAGTACATTTATTTATTTATTTATTTACATCACTTATATCCCGCCCATATCAGCCCGCAGGCGACTCAGGGCGGTCTACATATCGGCACAATTCGATGCCATCAATAGTACAGGCAGTCCCTGAGTTACAAATACCCAACTCACAGTTAACGAGGGTGAGACAACAGAAAGTGAGAAAACTCTACCCCTAGGAATGGAAAAGAGTTATCATGGGGAAAAGGTGTCTCCACTGAAGCTTTATCTTCAACTTTTTCACAGCTAGTCAAATTTTTCAAAATCCAGTTGCCACAGGGACAGAAAGGGAGCTGAAATTTTCTGAACAGGGGCACAGACATTAAAACAAACACCACAGGGGTGTTAACCCTTCCCTATGCTATCCAAAGTGAATATATATGTGTTTTTGGCTGGAGTTACACTTTAAAAATGTTCCTGTTCCGACTTACATACAAATTGAACTTATGAACATCTCTACAGGACCTATCTTGTTTGTAACATGGGGACTGCCTATATTAGTAAAGTAATATTTATTTATTTATTTATTTGCGATATTTCTACCCTGCCTTTCTCAAACCCGAAGGTGACTCAGGGTGGCTTTACAACATAGGCAGCTATTTCATGCCATTAAAACAACGTAAAAATTACAATAAACATTTAAAACAGAATTCTAAAACACATACATTAAAACCTTTAAAAACATATAAAACAATTACCTTCACTATTAGCCTTGTTGTCCCAAAACATTGTTTAAGCCATTCCAGTATTCAATTTCACATAGTTCTGTTTTTATCTATTGCACTAGGTTCCCAATGCCCTATGCCCTGTTCAGCCTCATCATTCAGTTGATGAATTCATTCCCCCACGCACCTGCTCCCTCTTCTTGGTGCTATGGGGCTTGACTCACCTGCCAGCAGTCAATCCCCGTGAACTAAGGATGCAAATATTATGCAGGGAGTAGTAAAAGTCCAATGTTGCCATCCCAAAAATGGGGTTGCAACTGTTATGCAATGCTGACTATTGTGTGATGAAATGCGTTAGTAACACCACATAATGTAGCTGACCATATAGAATTTAGCATTAGTACTGGAAAGCATTTCAGAGGGAAAATAGTAGGAAAATTACCATGGACATGGGGGAGGGGCAAATAGCATTGAAATATTTCAGATATTTGGCAAAGGTTTCGTTAATAATCAGTTCACCTGCTTGAAATCCGCTTCTTTTGAAATGAATATTGAAATTTTGTAAGTGCTTTTTATATGACTACGTTTTATGCGTACTCAGGTGCAGGTGGCTGTTAATGCAAATAAATTGCCCCAGTTCTTTCCAGAGTTGTATCAAATTCCACAAACTATTTGCTTTTGTTTTAATTGGTGCAAACAACCTCCTTAGATAACTGTGCAATCAAATACTTCAAAGAATTTTGCCACAAATTAAAGTCTTAACAGGTTTTTTAGTGTAAGTTTCTATGAACTCCAACTCACTTTATCAAATATTTAATGAAGTGGACATAACATTTATATCAAAAGTCAACAAAATCCAAAACACCCCCTTCCTTAATCTTTAGAAAGCCATACCTAATAAAGCTTTTTGCTGCAACAGAGTAACACGTCCACACCCCTTTGACATTCATGCATATATTTCAGAATTGCATTCTCCAGTATGCAGGATCATTCTACTATATAAGTATTTTATTGTTTCACTTTATTTTATAAATGTTGCAGTATTAAGTAATAAGGCATTATTTTGTTTTCCAAGTTTCTAATATTCCTAATTCTGTTTGATTGTAGAGTGTGTGATCTTCTACAAGGCGGAGCTATAATGAATAAAATTTACCAACCTCATGAAGCACATATTCCCTATTTGCTCCAGCTCTTCATTGATTACAACTTGTATGGGATGAATTTAATAAATCTGGCTGCTGTCAAATTTAGAAAAGCAAAGAAAAAAGGTGTGTTAAATCCAGTTTCTTATACAGTTTCAGACATACATCTAGATTACTTCGGTATAAAATATGGAGGATATCATATGTACTCGTGGGTAAATTGATCCTGTGTGTTAATTGAAAATGGTGATGATAATAATAATAATAAACTTCATTTGCAACCCACTCTACCTCCCCAGAGGGACTAAGTTTTAAGGTCATAATTATGGATTTTGATATGACCCGTGGATAAGGCAAAGGTTATTCCATGGAAAGAGGGGAAAGTGTGAGTATTGCCTCAAGAAGTCAGCTGCCATTTTCCCAGCCAGGCTTTCAGAAAGGACCTAGGAACTTCATCACACTAGGGAATGAATCCATTTTAAATCCTGTTGCTGCCTCCTGCAGAATTCTGGGGTTTGTAGTTTAGGAATGAGCCTTTAACAGCCTCACTAAATGACAAACTTCAGAATTCTGCAGGAGGCAGAAACTGGATTTAAAGTGGATTCATTCTCTAGTGTGATGAAGTAGTAAGTGGTGCCACGATGGAGAAAGCAGAGGGATCAGTGTGTTTTCTAGGTTTTCCAAAATGGACCCTTTTTTAAAAAAATAAGAGTGAAGGCACAGTTTTTACATTGACTCTTGGTTAAGTCAACCCAGGTTTTTGGGGTCAAACTTTTGGCTAAATTTTCTAGACTTATACAGTACATGAGTACATACGGTCATTCATTTTGCTTTTGTAGCAATTAATTTTATTATTATTATTATTATTATTATTTATATACTGCTTTTTCTCTCCATAAAGAGACTCAAAGCTATATTACATACTCTATCTTCTGCTAGTACATGCTATGCATTGTGCGACCGGTAGCATTTATTTCTTTGAAGCCTTTTTAACTACTCTTGGCTGGTAAAGACACTGATATTGATTCAGAAAGCAAACTTTGATTTTGTACATTTGTGCAGCTTCCTCCCATTTCATAGATCCTTGGGCTATTTCTGGCACTCCTTTGAGTTACTCGGTTTTTTGTTGTTTTTTTTTTGTCGTGTAAGGAACAATTTGAGAAACTGCAAGTCGCTTCTGGTGTGAGAGAATTGGCCGTCTGCAAGGACGTTGCCCAGGGGACACCCAGATGATTCAATGTTTTTATCATCCTTGTGGGAGGCTTCTCTCATGTCCACACATGAGGAGCTGGAGCTGCTATAGGGAGCTCATCTTCCTCTCCCTGGATTTGAACCTGCGACCTGTCGGTCTTTAGTCCTGCTGGCACAGGGGTTTAACCCACTGCTCCACTGTTATTTTATATAAGTGATACTATTTTACTATGTATCACTTGTATGTAATGGGACTTGACCATCAACATGTTGTTGGTATCCCCAGGGGCTCCGGAACCCCCAACTCCAATGGATACCAAGAGCACAGTGTAATATTAATTCCTTTGTTATGGATACTATATCTCTATTGGCAAAGCCTGTGTTTGAATTAGCTTTCTAAAATATTTTTTAAAATGTTGTTGTGTCATTGCCGTATGTCAAATTTGAAGTCTACCAAAATCCATTAACTCCTGGATTACTATAAAGTGACAGAAGTTAAGTAGATGGGACAGTTCAACTTTATCTTTGATATACATTAGCATTTCTTCATTTTCTCCATGCAACAGACCTTCCTTATTCTTCCTCTTATTCTGAACATAGCCCAAAACATTTTGTGTTATTTTTAACATCTGTTGCTAGATTGAAACAATGTTAAGATGCAGTCTGTATCACCCTTTCATTGTTCTTTCTCGTTGGATTTGTTTGCTATTTTCTCTCCAGTATTTCACCTTTAGCAAAATCACATCCACAATGAACCTCCTTCTCTTTGAATATTTTTGACTATGGGATACTGCCTAGTATTTCCTTAGGCTTTCTGAAATCGGCTTTATAAAGACCAGAGTGTATGTCTGAATACACTCATCTTTCCCTTTTCTCTGTACAATGAATCTCAAGTATTTTTTTATTATTTCATCATCATAAATCAGGCATTCCCCATTGGAGAAAATCATGTTCAAGATAGTGGTTCACCTTGTTCCTCTTTCTGTGTTCTGGAAAGTGAAATTGCAAGCAATTAAGGAATTTCTTCGGCTTGCCTTCTTGGCAGAGTGTGGCTACCAATAGATATCAGGGTAGTTTGAAGGTTTTCAATACTACTCTTCTTTTTCAGTGTTCAGTAATGAGTTTTAGGAAATCATTATTTGAATCTTTATGATTGAACATATTGATATTTTCATAGTTATATGGTATACATGGGTGTGCCTTAACCCACTTTTGGAGTTTTTTTTTTTTAAAAAAAAGATTACTTTCTGTTTTTTAAAATGCCTCTCCTGAGTCCAAAGTAGCCCAGAAAATGGGGTCCCGCACATCCCTTGGAGGGCATTTAAGGACAAATTGTGTCTCCCCCCCCCCCAAAGAAGGGGTTCTGTGGGGTGCATGAGATGTGCAGGCAATACTTTCTCCACACCCATGATATGCCATCAGGTATGCATGAGATGCCTAACATGTTAAGAATTCATGCCAAACCTGCAGAGATACTGTTTACATTATTTGCATAAGCTTTCTTCAAACTTCTCATGCCCCTTCTTCCAAAAATATATATTTTATCATCTTCCTTTATACTGTTAATGTAGTGGCAGGAGGAGAAATTTTGTCTAGCTATCGTGATTTAGACTTGTTCTGTGATACAAATGTTGGAAGAAACACAAATACATATGCAAGTAAACTAGATATGTTCAGTGAGAGCAGCTATGTAAAAGTGAAAGCTGACAAGCAAATCACTTTTAAATATTCCTGCAATTTTAAGTACCCCTGAAATTCAAGAACCAAGTGAGAAAAGAGCCAAGATGAAACTTCTAGTTTGTTGTACATCAATAGAAGTGTAACTGCAAAGTGTCTAAAAGTAAGAGGTTTTGGATAACCTGTTTATCCAATGATAAAGTATTTATTTATTATTTATTTTAATTACAATATTTATATCCCGCCTTTCTCTACCCCAAAGGGGACTCAAGGCAGCTTGCAAATAGGCAAAAATTCAATGCCTTAACCACAGCATACGAGTAACATACATTTAAATTAAAATTAAAAATCAAAATTAAATACATTAAAACATTATACAACATTACTATCACTATAAACCACACAATCCACAATCATGGTCCAGGTAATTCCCATAGTCGTTGCACATAATTCCAGCTAATCTATTGCAAATGGTTCTTCTCTGAAGGCTTGATCCCCGAGCCACGTTTTTACTCTCTTTCTGAAGGTCGGGGGGGGGGGGGCTGATCTAACATCGCAGGGAAGGGAGTTCCACAGCTGAGGGGCCACCACTGAGAAGGCTCTGTCTCTCATTCCCACCAGTCGTACCTGCGAAGCAGGTGGGACCGAGAGCAGGGCCTCCCTGAACGATCTTAAACTCCGAGATGGTTCATAGGGGGAGATCTGTTGGGACAGGTAGTATTCTGTATAAAATCTACAGTTTTTAGATGTGAAACAGAAAAATGTATTTTTCAGTATAGGAAAACTTATATGGTGTTATTTATTTGTAGATAATACATGTGAAGAAACTGGTTGTTCTAAAGACAATTTATCAGGACATTTTGTTACTAGAACCCTACATCGATGGGAAGATAATCAGATACCAAGGTTAGTATACCTTGAAGCTTTTAAAACATTTTTAAAAGTATGATAGAAAGTATAAAGCAGAGGCTGATATAAAATTAAGTGAGATTGGGGTTCTGGCTTTTAATTGTCCTGGTCTCTGTTGCCTGGAAATCTTTCTAGTGCCTGCCTTTTTGTGTCATGATTACTGTGTGAGATATCTATACGAGATGGCATTGTGGTGCCGGGTAATGATGATTAGTTTTCAAGTAGATAACTAACACATATCAGCTATCTAACTATGGCAACTTGCTATGAATCCAAAATTATTAAATTGAGGCTACAGTTTAGAATTATCCATCCAATGACCACTTCTTTCCTTTTGTTTGACCATCTCCCCATTCATCTCTAAAACCTGCTCAGGAGAGCTAAGAAACCCTTTGGAACTAATTTCCAAGCAGCATTGAGGGCTACAGGGGTACGGGAACGTCGGTGCTAGCCCTGTATTACATTTTGGCTAAACTGTTTAATTTTGTTTTCAATGAAAACTTGTAATTAGTGACAATCTTTCCTAATTTTTAAATTTAAAAGAATATACTTTTAATCAGAAATGTAGTTGGAATAATTGTTCTTTAATGTAACTGCAGTTCTTTGATACTGGAGGGTATTGAACGACAGAGTACCTGTGAATTAGAAGTGGATGCAGTTGCTGCCGATATTTTAAATAGATTGGATATTGAAGGTAAACCTCTTTTTTCTGTGTGAAATCATTCAGGACAGTGAAAGACTTTGTTTTACAGGGCTTAGACCCACAAATAATTGCATCTCTGTAAAACTGTCAGTCCTATAAGCAATATAGTTCTATAATAGGAGAGAGAAAATAATAAACAAGAAGAAGTGCGAGGGAAAAGGCCCTAATGTTATAGAACTGATAAGTTATTGTTAATGTTATTTGAATATTATCTTCTATTCAGGTAATTGAAGGTTTGGTTTTATGTGCTAGAGGTAACTATTGTATGTATTATATACCTTTAAACAAAGAAGGAATAAAATTCTTAACATGCCATTACTTAATATGAAATAAATTAAGTCTTGTGGAAAGCAGGGGATTATCCACAAGGGTTTTTGTGGTATTTGTTTTTTAGGAAGCCTGATACCCAATCAAATCTGCTGTCTCTCTTATTTTTCCAGCCCAGATTGGTCGAAACCCGGGTTTACAAGCAATATGGGAAGATGAGAAACAACGGCGTAGAGACAACAAAGAATCTTCACAGATTAGTCCTCCTAATTCACAAGGTTATTTATTTATTTCTCTGGACAAATACATGTGTAAGGTTATTATTTAATGGACTGCTTATTACTTGTGTGATCTCTAGATATATTTCAGCAACCAAGAATTGAAGACATTTTCTTATTATAATTGTAAGGCAACAATAAGCTTGAAATACATTAAGGAGTTAACTTGGTCAATTAGTTCATTTAATCTAATTAAAATAGTGACATAATAAGTCTCCTAAAATCTCCATGGCTTATATTTAAATAACAATATTTCTCATTAATTGATTGTAACTATATACGTTTATACATAACATACCATTTAAAGATATTTATCATTAATATTTGTATACATTGTGATCCATCTCTTTTCTTATACTATTTGTGTCTCTTAGTCTCCACATCTCAGTTGAAATGTTGGCATTTTCATGAAACCAAGACACTGATAAAATACATTAACTGGAGACTCATTAAGTATAATACAACAAATACATCAACAAAGGAATAGGTAGAAACAGCAACTAATAGTATTTAGTAACAGGACAAAATCTAGTCAAAATTAAGCATTTTCAAATTCTGCTAGTATCAGTGGAAATGGTTAAGGTATTTCCCACTGACAGGGATGTGTCTTAACACATTCCTGTCAGTTTTGACTCCAGATACCACAGGGATAAAGACTACTAGTTGCTGATATATTTCTTATATTAGACTTACTTTAATATTAATTTGATGTACTTTATCAATGTAATTTTAGATCCTGAGAATAGTAGGTGTTAGAAGAAGATAGATGAACCCCTGTTAAGTGAAGTCTTGATCAAAGCTAGTGAAAAACTTCCTTATCAGCTGTTGCATTTCTGACTAAGAAATGATAAGAAAAAATTAATATCTGTAATATACTGTCTATCGAAAGATTTTAAAATGTTGCAGATGATAGGTTTGTGAAAAATCTCAAACAATATTTTATGTAAAAATAAACTTATCTGGATTTGGGGTTATTTTTTCATAATGCTTTTCTGCTAAGAGGAAATAATATAATAATAATAACTTTATTCTTGTATCCCACCTCCATCTCCCCGAAGGGACGGGGTGGTTTACAAATGGCACAAGGTGCCAAAAAACAGAATATAAAATAAAACACAATATAAAATACAATTGAATAAAACAAATAGGCATAAAATCAACAACTTAAGACTTAAATTAAAACAGTGCTCATCAACAAATGGCAGTAAGCTACTGTAAATGTGGCCAGGTTGTAAACAATAGGACAAGGGAATAGGATAAATGCAGAGCTGTAAACATGGAAAGAGGGCATAGGATAAAGTACAAGACTGCATGACTATTGTGAAGAACAACTAGGGACTAGGGGCTCTCAAAAACTTGTTTGAACAGCCAAGTCTTCAGGTCCCTATGGAAGGAGGACAGTGTGGGGCCTGCCTAATCTCCCTGGAGAGGGCGTTCCAAAGCCGAAGGGGCCACCACCGAGAAGGCCCTCTTCCTCGTCCCCACCAACCGTGCTTGTGACGGTGGTGGGACCAAGAGAAGGACCTCTCCGATAGATCTTAGAGCCTGTGCTAGTTCATTGGGGAGGGGAATGTGGTCACAAAGATAGACAGGACCCAAACCATTTAGGGTTTTGTAAGTAATAACCTGCACTTTGAATTGGGACCAGAAACTTATCAGCAGCCAATGGAGCTGCTTTAGTAGGCGCATCATGTGCTCCATATAGTTAGCTCCAGTGAGTAGCCTGGCTACCAATCTTTGCACCAATTGTAGTTTCTGAGCCATCTTCAAAGGCAACCCCACATAGAGTGCATTGCAGTAATCCAGTCTAGCTGTAACTAAGGCATGGACCACAGTGGCCAAGTCAGGCTTTTCGAGGTACGGTTGCAGCTGGCGCAAAAGCTGTGCAAAGGCCCTCCTGGCCACCAACAACAACTGAGCTTCAAGCGTCAGTGCTGTGTCCAGAACAACCCCCAGACAGAAGACCTGTGTCCTCGGGGAGTGTAACCCCATCAAGCACAGGTAACCACCCTATGCCCCGACTGGCCTCACAACTGACCAGGAGGACCACTTTTTTGTCTAGATTAAGCTTCAACTTGTTAGCCCTCATTCAGTCCATCACAGCTGCCAGCCACTGGTCCATAATCTGGGGGGGATTAATTGGATTTTGGTGGAAAGGAGTAGTAGGGTCGTGTGTCATCTGCATACAGATGGCACTGAATTCCAAAACTCTGCATGACCTCACCCAGTGGGTGAGGTCATGCAGATATTGAAAAGCATGAGGGATAGAATGGAACCTTGCGAGACCCCACAGGCCAAGGGCCAGGGATCTGAGCAGGTGTGATCCTCAAGGATCTGCAGTGCAATACCTCCAGCACCCATTCTGAAGACCTGCCTCAGAAGGATACCATGGTCGAGGGTATCGAAAGCCGCTGAGATATCCAAGAGAACCAAACATCTGAGCAGAACAGATGTTCTGTTAGAGAAGCCTGTTTTGTATCCCATTAGAATGTTATTCTTTGTAATAGTATTGTTAAATATTTGTAAAAAAAATATTGCTATGTAACTTTTATATTTGTCCTTTTTTGGTAAATAAAGATCGTGGATGTGTGACCACAACAGACAGTGAAAAAATCTTTCAGAAGAGGCTGAAAGAAATTCTCAAGCAAAGTGATCTCTCAGTGTAAGCAGTTATTTAGCTATTGTTGTTGTTTCATTTGTGAGCATTATGGCGGTTTTAAAGGCATTTGTTTTATTAATTAGGACATTGTCTGGATCCGTGGACTACAGTGGTGGATTACAGGAGTTCTCTGCTGAGTTGACACTACATTCTGAGCTACATTCTCCTGTAGTTATTTCTTGTTCTCCAGCAAATATGGTTGAAGTACACAGAGATACAAGGATTAACAAAGGTTAGTATTAGTCCAATTGTTACTATGCTATCCTGTTCATATATTATGATCTCATAATATATGAACAGGATGCCAGGCAATGTATCTAGAAGGTTTGATCTGTTTATATGAAAGAAAATCATGCTAAAAACGTATTTGTAGATGTTTTAATTTTCTTTTTCTTAGTGAAATGCATGATAAAAATGAAAAGAGGGGGAAAGTTTCTTGGAGATCATTGTTTGGAAAGTGGGATGTGAATCTTATAACTAAATAAATATTTAAATCTCATCTCTTTGAATACTGCAATGGATATAAGGTCTTAAAATTCTCAAAGATCCAGTGTATCTGATTATGTATTCTGAAAAAATTGTTTGACCATTTGAATGTGCTCCTATATCTAGAAGGTTTGATCTGTTTATATGAAAGAAAATCATGCTAAAAACGTATTTGCAGATGTTTTAATTTTCTTTTTTAGAGGAGTCATGTAGCAAATATGAAGAGGAAAATGCACTTATTAATGAAGAAGCCATTTTGAATATCATGGAAAACAGTCAGCATTTTCAGCCACCATCTCAGAAATTTAACAGTACCCCAGGGCTCAGTAAGTATATTCCTGTAGTACCTTATTTTTTTTTCCTCTACTGAGAAGAGTTATGCTTCTCAGTGGTGGCTCCTTGGCTATGGAACTCCCTCCCCAACGAAATTAGATCAGCACCCTCCCTCCTGGCCTCCAGAAGAAAAGTAAAAACTTGACTACGGGATCAAGTCTTTGGGGAGTAAGCAGAACAAGGAATGATCAGGGATTATGTGCAATAGATATGATATTTGGAATTGCCTGAACTATGATTGTTGGATTGTGTGATTGTAATGTTTATATTGATATATTTTTAATTCCATGTTTTAATATCAAATTACTGGATGGCTGCGTGCAAGCAGGTTGAGGGTGAATCCAGCAAAGATGGAGATCCTATGGCTGGGTCAACCAGGCAGTGGGGATATCCAGGTGCCTACCCTGGATGGCGAGGCGCTATGCCCGTCATCATTGGTAAAGAGTCTGGGAGTCCTTTTGGACCCTCTGCTGACGATGGAGGCCCAGGTCTCCGCCGTTAGCAGAACCGCTTTTTTTCATCTGCGGCAAGCTAGACGGCTGGCCCCCTACCTGTCCAGGGACGACCTAGCTACGGTGATCCAGGCTACGGTCATCTCAAGACTGGACTACTGTAACGCCTTCCTCTGTCGGTGATCCGGAAGCTCAAGTTGGTACAAAATGCAGCTGCTTGGCTTCTTGCGGGAATTCCGATGAGATGCCACATAACTCCAATCTTACTACAGCTGCATTGGTTACCAATTGAGCACCGGATCACTTTCAAAGTGATGGTACTCACCTTTAAGGCCTTGCATAGTCTGGGGCTGATGTACCTGAGGGACCGCCTCACCCCCTACCAACCCCAGAGATCCCTCCGTTCTGAGGACCAAGATCTATTGGAAATTCCCAGTGTCAAGACCTTGCATCTAACAGCAACCAAACACAGAGCCTTCACAGCAGTGGCATCATCACTCTGGAATACTCTGCCACCTGAAGTCTGTGCCTTGCGGGACTTATTTATTTATCAGCTTTCCGCAGGGCATGCAAGACATACCTGTTTCGACAGGACTTTGATTTTTAATATTGCTGTTTTTAAATTGTTTTTAAATTGTGTTCGATTTTAGCCATTCTTGTAAGCCGCTCCGAGCCCCAGGGGAATGGCGGCATATAAGTTCGAATAATAAATAAATAGATGTTGTGTTTTATGATTTTATTGGTAATTGTATGCCATTATCAATATATTAGGTTTCTGTATGTGAGGCATTACATTTTGCCATAATTGTGTTGGAAACCACTTCGTGTCCACACCCCCCACCCCCACCCTGGGGTGAGAAAAGCAGTATATAAGCAAAGTAAATAAATAAATAAATTTAAATTTTTATCAGTAAGAAAATAAATTATAATTAATTTTTAAATTCTTAATAATCAGAAATATTGAGTTTAGTAATGTTTACTAAAATAAAAAAAATAGTGTGACTAGCAGGGCTCTCAGGGACACTTCTAAGAATTGCAATAAAATTATCAAAATTAATAGTATTTTCTGCTATTAGACTTATCCTGGAAAAGTCTCCTTGCAAACAATAAAAAATATATATTAAAAGGAAGAAAAAACTGTGGCCCTCAAGTACTTGGTTAACCTGAAAAGTGTCCCCCCTCAGCCCTGTTCACTCGTAGTACATTTTGTCTAAAAATAGATCTTTATAAAACACATTGATAAAAGTTATATATAAGTAGTATTCTAGCACTATCCCCAGATTAAGGAAACTTAATCTTAGTACTTTTAGAATTCATTTTCTAATGAAAAATTGAGAGGGAAATATACACAGTTTATATTAAAATATTTTTAACAGAATTTTTGATTAGGCATTAGGTATTCTAGGAGCAGAGAAATTTGAAAGAAAGAAAATGTTGTTCATCTGTTTTTAAAATATATTAAATCTTAAGATATGGGCCATTTAAAAACATAATTGTACCTGAGATTACAAAAATAGTCATGAGTTTCCTTTAAATACCAATAACCTACAAATTAAAAAGATATTCTGAATTGTTTGTTTTTTTTAATTTTTCCTGCAGTGGATAATAGCGTTGATCAAGCTATGGTACATCTCCTGGCCGGGTTGGAGGACGACGGGTATGAAAATGGAAGACCAAATACATTATCACATTTTTCTTCTGGAAGCTGTCAAAACCCTCAGAACAGTGATGATGAAGAAAATGAACCACAAATTGAAAAAGAGGAATTGGAGCTCAGTTTGTTAATGTCTCAACGATGGGACAATAGTCCTAATGATGTCAGTGGAAAGAGAAGGTATTGTCTGTTTTTGGAATTGTTGCTCCAAAAGAAATGTTACTAATCAGCCTGTATCAAAATACCCTAACTATACAGGGTTAGTCAAAATGCATAGGCCAATAAGCCATTCAATTGAATGGCTTATTGGCCTATGCATTTTGACTAACCCTGTATTTCCCCACCAGTGTCGAAGGATATAATAAAACAGACATGAGCCCTTTTTCAAATTGGAAATACAGACATGGTGGCTAGTTGTAGGGTTGATTTGCAGTGAGTGATGTGAAGCACCCTTTATGTTTTAGCTGATATCCCTTGTTAATCATTTGAGTTTTGATTTCTCAGCCTCTAACCCTGCCTTGGCTGCCCATCCTGCAGCCGCTCAACAAAATCCCTCCTGAAGCCACTTATCTGTAATGAATAGTTGTAGAGTTTGTAAAGTGGGATTTAGGAAAATGCAATGCACTTCACTAATCATCACTTTTATACTCAAGAAAACAAAACTCTATATATTTCAGTGTATTGTAAAATCAGTGTATTGTAAAATCAAATTTTACAACCTGGCCACTTGGTTGTCGGCCATCAAGGAGGCTCACCTGAAACATGTTTCCTATCCTATCTCCAAACAAGTGTTTGACCATTTTGATATTTTGATCACTGCTTTGTTGCGGAGATGGTATCCTCCCTGAGAAGGGATACAGCAGACAGCCTCATTTGCATGGCTTTTCTAATACACACGGAAGCATCTCAGTGAAGCTTGTGCTGCAGCTATTTTCAAGCGTACACTGCTCATTTTCCTTATTTCAGAACTCTTTAACCTTAAAATAAAGATACATCACCCATCCAACATATTCAAAGTACCTAAAGTTATCATAAAACAAGTTACCAATTTTAACCCATTCTGTCCTAACAAAATCTTCCTGTAGTAAGATGGTTAGTGTTA
This sequence comes from Anolis sagrei, assembly GCF_037176765.1. Lineage (NCBI taxonomy): Eukaryota > Metazoa > Chordata > Lepidosauria > Squamata > Anolidae > Anolis > Anolis sagrei. Next base: position 92,889,640 of record NC_090021.1, read on the forward strand.
CCTTAAGAAAAAGCCCCTGCTCATGTTTATACCAAACCTATATACAAATGTTCCCATTGCAGTGATTTTTAAATTTTGAAAGTGCCTTAGCTTTATAGTACAAGAAATAACCATGCCACACAATTTTTGGTAGGTCTTTCTTCTCTAATGTATCACACTAGTGCTTCATCACTGTCGAATTTGAATTGTGCTACAATTTGCAGTGAGTAGCACCAACTCTTAGGAGGAAGACACTATTTTATGATACATTGCATTCTTTCAGTTTTAAAAACCATGACTTCAAAGCAAATCTACAGTTTCTGTTGTCAGCCATTAGGGACATGATTCATGTCTCTCTTAAACTATGCTGTTGTATTTGATTACATTATGTGTTGTAATATGCTGGCATCCCTTTTCAAATGTTTTGTATTTCTTCCTTTCCAAGTAAACTGTCATGCACCATAATTGTATCAGGTTGCTAGCAGAAAAAGTTTTTAGATTCCTAAAATAAGTTGCACTTCCAGGTCAGTGAACAGAAGTAAGAATCAGAGCTCAAGCGAATATGACAGCTCTTCAGAAGATGATATGGACTGGAATGATAACAACTTGCTTCTGGGAAACTTATCTATACCTCAGTTAGATGGAACCGCAGATGAAAATAGTGGTAAGTAGATTTAAAACAGTATGGGATTTTAGGATTCCTCTGGAAAATCGTTTGTTTTCCTTATAACGTCTCAGTTGTTTTCTTCATAGAAAATGTATTTTTATTGAATTGCCTGTTTGGTCTGTCTGGTTAAATTTCCTGAATAGTGGAATATCTGACCATTGTCTGAAGTATTAAAAATTAACTAGGTATTTTTAATTACAAAAATGTGAGTCAAGCACTGAAAGGGTTAAATGGATGCAGTGACCCAGCAAAAGCTGCAGCTCAATGTAAGCAGGTGTGCCTGTAGCTTAGTATGCCTCAGTGTTAGTTGCCCTCAGTATGAAGAGGCTTCAGTCTGAGAGAGGCCTCAGTGTGAGATAGGCCTCAGTGTGTGAGAGACCTGGTGTGAGAAGGCTTTAATGAGCGAAGCCCCAGGTTGAAATCCTCGTGTGTAATGTTCCAGCTGCTGTGTGTAAAAGGTTATTATGTGAAGCTCCTGTGTAAGTTTCATGTGAGAAAAGGCTCTGTGAGAATGAAGCTTTTTATCTGCATGAAAAAGAAGCCCAGTGTGGAAGCAAAGACGGGAGTATAAAGAACTTTGTGTTGTGGAAACCTTGTTCTTGTAAATAGTGCAGCCATATTATTTTGCTATAAAGAAAAGCCTCCTAAGAAAGGTATAACATTGGCCTGTGTGTTTTTGTTCTTTTATCACTTTCGGCTACTGGTGCTGGGTCACGGTGCTGCTAATAAATTACTCTGATATACGTTTATGAGGAGGGTCTTTTGTTAATAAGCCCACTCGTCCAACAGTTGTCACGTAGTTTACATTGTTTAATCCATCTGATAGACAACAAGAAAATTTTGTTTCTGGATCATGTTTTCTAAGTTTCTTAACTGTTAAGTCATTTGGCATGGTGAAATTCTCAGTTTGGAGGGGGAAATTCTTTAAAATAGAGAGTGCTGATAGAGGATAGTTTTCCTTCTATTGTACAACTCCCCCTGTACTATCCTTCAACAAACTCTGTTACTTCTCCTATTTCACTTATCTCTGATTTGATACAGCACATCTTTAATACTGATAATTCACTTGCCATTTTTATTTCTTTTTCTGTGGTGTGTCTTATTTTAGACTATCAAATTAACTATTTGTCAACAGTTCTGGAAGCCTTTTGGTTAAAGATTGAAGTATATGTATAATACATAAATGAATAATGGCCAATGCTTTAAGAAATATCCTCTGAGACAGAAAAGTTGTTAACTACTGTTTCTGTTTGATTCTAGACAATCGTTTGAGCAATGAAGGTTCTCGAACACACACCTCTGTAATTGCAACAAGTAAAACATCTGTACAGACTTCAATTTTTCACAAAGATGCTGCTACTCTTGAACCTCCATCTTCTGCAAAGATTACCTTTCAGTGTAAACACACAAGTGCCCTTTCTTCTCATATTTTGAACAGTGAGGCTTTAGAAGAGCTTTCTCAGCCAATTATGGTGGACATAAGACCTGAAATGGCAGTTCACTCTATTGCAAAAGAAGGCACTTACAATGTGAAATACCCAACACCCTTCAACAATATCCTTCATTCTGAAAATTCAGTCAAGGAAAATAATAAAAGTGAAATACTCCCAGTTTTGTGTGAAGATATCTCCTCAGTAAGCAGACATTTGTCTAACCGAAAATACACTGGAATCAGGAAGATAACAAATGACGTCCCTCTACATATGAACCACCAAATTGGTGAAAGTGTTGTGGTTAAAAATGCAAACTTTGCAGATTCAGGCCACTCCAAAATATCACCCTCTGGAACAAATCAAAATACCAGTGCCACTCACATAAATAGCCTTTTCCCGGAGCCAGAAAACTGTGAATCTTTGTCTTGCTTTGAAGATCATTCAGCTGTAATTCATTCGTCTGAAAATACTACTGATGGAGATAGCCTTAAGAATCTTAAAATTAGATATGAAGAATTTCATGAACATAAAACTCAGAAAACAAATATGAATCAACAAGCACCACATTACATGTTCTTTCCTAGTGTTGTTCTTTCCAATTGTCTCAACCAACCACAGAAATTGGGTCCTGTTACATATAAACTACAACAAGGGAGAAAACAGTCTAGGTTAAAACTAAGTAAAAAGAAAGAGCTTCTTAGTAATCGACAGCCTACAAATGTGTGTGATAATCCATTCACAGAAGAGAGTTGCTACATACAAGGTAATGCTAGTAATAACATTCCTGACAAAGACAGTTCATTACCGAATGATGAGGTTCAAGTTCCTCATGGTGCTTTTGAAAACAAAATGTCTATGGGTACTAGTAATTGTGTTGATTGCCATTTTGAAGACAGCACTCAAGAATCTTATCAAGCTTTTGGGCTATGTGGAAATAAGTACACGCTTAGAGCTAAACGTAAGATAAATTATGAGACTGAAGATAGTGAATCCAACTTTGGTACACACCATTCCAAAATTAATCTACCTCATTCTGTAGAAAATGATGAATGTTTAGACGGATCAAAAAAATGTCAAAAAAGAAGAAAACTTTCTAAAAAATTGCCACCTGTTATCATAAAATACATTATTATTAATAGGTTCAGAGGGAGAAAAAATATGCTTGTTAAACTAGGAAAAATAGATTCCAGTGAAGAACAAGTTATACTTACAGAAGAAAAAATAAATATGTATAAGAAACTTGCACCTTTAAAAGAGTTTTGGCCCAAAGTTCCTGATTCACCTGCAACCAAATATCCTGTTTATCCATTAACACCAAAGAAAGGTCAAAAAAGGAAAGCAAAATGCAAGTCTACAAAGAAAAAGATTGGGAAATTGCACAATATCAACAGCAAAAACATTAAAAGAAGCCTGTATTTCAGGAGACGACCACATGCCTTTCTTTCCCTGCCTCTGCCATCTTATAATACTGAAGCTGAAGACTGTGATTTGAACTATAGCGATGTTATGTCTAAATTAGGATTTTTGTCAGAGAGAAGTGCAAGTCCAGTTAGTGTATCTCCACCTCGCTGCTGGTCTCCCACTGACCCAAATGCAGAAGAAATTATGGCTAATCTGAAGAAAGAAACTTTGGTATTTCAAAATGCTAATATGTACAGCCATAAGATTATTAGTCCCTACATGGGAAAAAATTGTCAGTCAAAAATTCAGATAAAGAGATGTAGGAAGCAACTTGTTACCTCTACTGTAAGGACTAATAAAAAGAGCAAAGGTAACCTGACTAATAAACCAGGAAGTGAGGTGAAGAAGAAGCCTAGAGCAAAACAGAAACAAAAAGAAAAAAAGTCAAAAATGGAAACAATTACAGATGAAAAAAATGCTGTTCCTTCTGCAGAAGACAAACACCTTGATGTACCTGAGGGTGTTCACAGTTTAGGAAACTCACAGCCTCTTTCTACCCAAAGAGAAATCCCTTCAGCTGGCTATTCATCAGGTCATGTACCATCAGTACAACTTGGATTGACAGCTAATTCACAAATAAATCCGCTGATTTATTTCCATTCACTGCTGGAAAATGAAAGGCCTGTAGGACAGCTGGGTTCCACCCTGACAAAAGAGGGCCTTTATTCATCTATAGCTTCTGGAAAGGAAAAAGCCAAAATTAATTTCCAAAGATCTAACAATCAAAGTGGAATGTTTAGGACAAAAGAGTCCCCCTTAATTCAAAATAGTGCATTTGAGCAGTCTCGCCATATATCTCAAATAACGCTGAATACATACGGATCTAAGGATATGCCCAAAAAGGCAGAAGAAGTTCCAAATTTACAAAGCAGATTTTTGTCCTCTTTTGGAAAAATGAATGAAAACTATGTATCTTCTGATACAGTGAAGACGGAGCAGGTCCATCCGGGTAACTATTTGCATTGTAAAGATAACCAGCAGTCAGTTGTTTATCTATCAGAAGCAACAAAACATACTGATCATATTTCTTTTTTTAAAACTTCCGAGGAAGGCAGTGATTCTTTTCAATTACCAAAAACATGTTTTGTAGCTTCTCTGAGAAGTCCAGTTAAAAAAATGGGATGGGAACAGAAGCAGAGGGGATTTATTTTGGATATGGCACATTTCAGCTCTGAAAAAATCATGAAACAAAAGGGGCTGTCAGAAACCATCTCTCAAGCCAAATCCGATTCTCATTGCAAAGGCAAGACGCTGGTAACTCCTTCCGCATTCAGTGAAGGCCATTCTGGCTTGGCTGTTCTAAAAGAATTGTTACAAAAAAGGCAACAGAGGGTGCAGGCAAACAGCATGCAAACAGTTAAAACAGTTAAAACTCAGCTGAGCAGAAGTGTTTCTTATCCTCCTGATAAAATCAAACCAATTAAAAAATCACGTTCCATTGCATCCTCCAGAAAACCTCGTTCTCCTAGGGATAAAAAATCTAAAAAAACATTCAAGTTCTTGAAAGATTCTACAAACCAGCTGAATAATAAGAGTGGTCAGGTTGCACCTGTCAGTAGTCCTGTTTTTCATTCAGATCCTGGTTTTGAAAGTTGTTACTCACTTGAAGACAGCTTGTCACCTGATCATAATTACAATTTTGATATTAATGCTATAGGGCAGGCTGGATTTTGTAGTTTATACTCTGTCAATCAGTTTGTCCCAGCAGATCAAAATCTGCCACAGAAATTTCTGAGTGATGCAGCTCAAGATCTTTTTCCAGGCCAGGCTGCAGAAAGTGAACTTTTAGGTCATAACAATAAACTGGCTAAGGAAGAAAATCATTACTCTTCAGACCCCTCAACATGGTTACGATCTGGCCCATTGAGCCCTCAGCTTTTTGATAAAAGGTACCTGGATAACAGTGACATTAATCTCCACAGTCAATGGAAAAACAAGATATTTCCATCACCATTTCAACCTAGTTCGCCACTAGATGTACAACAGGCAGAAATGTGCCAGAAGGACAGAAATGTAGTAAAGAAAGGGATTTTTCTTAATCTTTCATCGCCAACTGATGAGTGGGATCAAAGCCACTTTAAAAAAGAAACCACTTCTGACCCTAGTCACTCACTTGACTCAGCAAGTGTATCTTTCTCCTCCATTCTATCTTCACCAGATGGTGAACTTATGGATGCAGCTTCTGAAGATTTAGAGTTGTATATTTCAAGAAACAATGAAGGATTGACACCAACCCCAGATAGTTCACCAAGATCTACTAATTCCCCTTCACAGTCAAAAAATACGCCTCGTGCTGCTCGCATACTTAAACCTCTGATGTCACCTCCAAGCCGTGAAGAAATCATGTCGACTTTATTAGATCATAATCTTGCAGAAGCTATTTACCAGGAACCATTTTGCAGCAACCCTTCAGATGCACCAGAAAAACCAAGGTAATGTAATAATACAAGAAAACCATGGGACATTTTATAGCCAGATTTCTGTATTTTGTGTAGATATGTATTCTGTAGCTCTTAAAATGTCATATATGAACAAAAAAAATCTGTCTACCTTTATTTGTGGCATTTTCTTTTGATTACATAAGCAAAGATCATACCTCCATATTGTTAAAACAATTGTAATGCCTAAAAAGAAAATGTTCTACTTCATTTATCAGGTACATGGTACAGTGAACTCAACATAGCATTTTTAAACAACAAATATATTAAAGTTTTCCATGTTTCCTGTCCACTAGAAATCTTGGTATCCTAATTTTAGCATTGATGGAGATAAACATCTCAATATTTTATTAACTAAAGAAAGTATTTGGAGTTGTTCTTTTTTCTTAAGCTGCATTTCAGGTGTGCATTAGGATTCTACTAGAACAGGCATGGGTAAACTTTGGCCCTCCAGGTGTTTTGGACTTCAACTCCCACAATTCCTAATAGCTAGTAGGAAGTTGAAAGTCCAAAACGCCTGGAGGGCTGAAGTTTGCCCATGCCTGTACTAGAACCATGTATTGTAATATATTTTAAAAATGTAAACAAATTTTAAACAAAAACATTAACACCCAATGAAAGTAATAGAGTTTCTTTCACTCTCCCCTAAAGAATAACTGAAAGCTTTATATTCACAGAGAGATTGGAGGAAGACTACTTACCGTAGAAACTAGACTTCCAAATGATCTGCTTGAGTTTGAGGGAGAGTTCTCATTGGAAGGGTTGCGGCTATGGAAGACAGCATTTTTGGCCATGGCACAGAGCCCGAGACCAGGATCTCCACTGCGAAACAGCCAGTGCACTACGGACAAAAAACCAAAAAATATCAATGGGACTAGTGAAGATAAAAAGATAGTAATCATGCCATGCAAATGTGCACCAAGTTACCAAAAAGTTAAATCATGGTTTCAGGCCAAAGAAGATTATGAGCATTTAAGGAGAAGAACTTTCATGAAAACAACAGAGATAGAAAAGGCTGATGAATGTTTGAACTCTGCATCTTTGCCCAAAAATATTTATCAAATAGCCACGGCAGGTGGGGATTCCACCAAACCTGTTGTACAGTTAGAAGATCTTTGTTCATCACCGACAACTCCTACACCGCCACAGACTATAGATAAGTTTGATACAGATATCACCGAACAGGATAAGAATGTAGTCCAAAAAGGGGAAATGCCACTTGTTACTATAGCAGTAAAGATGGACAGAGATGAAGAGGACTCTGTTAACTGTAGTCCCGCTGATTCACCACTCATTCCTCCTTGGCAACAAGTTGCATCACCAGATTCAAAACATTTTAACTCAGAAGACTCGGAGAGCATAATATCTTTGGAAGAAACTGAACTTCTACCTGAGAAAGAAAAGAAATATATAAAAAATGAAAGTAAAAAACCCTTCAGTGTCTCTCCAATGGTGAACAAAGAATACAGTGAGAATTCTGAAAATATTTACCTGCATAGTACACCTATTCGGAAGATTCAGTCACAAGGAAGAATACCTGAAAGATTAGGAGGTTCTTCATTGTTACCAGGTAAGGTTAAGAAAAAGTGGTATTGTAAAGACTGGAATCAAAAATAAGGCAAAGAAAGACTGGAATGAGATGTGAAGATAGTATTAGATAATATAGGTTAGTATTTCTTAATATAAGGTAATCATGTATTGTCTATGTGCTTTTAAGTCGCTGTTGACTTATGACAACCCCATACATTTCATAGAATTTTCTTAGGTAAGGAATACTTGGAGATTGTTTTGCCAGTTCCTTCTTTTGAAATATACCCTATAGCACCTGATCACCTGTCCAATTACTAACCAGGGGCTTTGCTTCCAAAATAAGATATAGTCCAGTGCATTTAGCACATTTAGTGCCTTTCAAATTATATTTAAATACTCTAAAATATATGTTCTAAAATATATGTAATTTGCAATTAGCATAGTGACAAACTCCACATGTAAATCAGATTTAAGATCAGTAACGTAACAGCCTGTTCCATCTGTTGAGACTGACTTTGGCAATCATTAGGCATATAAGCCTTTTATCACATCAGATCCATTAATCCATGAATAATTGCACTGTTCTCTTGCACTGACCTGTAGCCATTTTTTGTGGAGTTCAGTCTTTTTCCATCCCCACCTGAAGATGCCAGGAACTCAACTGGGAACTTTTCTCCTGCAACACATGTTCACTTCCAATTAAATATAATATTCTTCTAATGCAAAAGCATTTTGGAATTTTTTGTGCATTTTCATTTTATGTGCACGCTCATTACAGTCACCTCTCCCTTCTCAACCACAGGACCAAGCATCCAGAAACTGAATTGCAGAAGAGGAAATAATGCTAATGCTCTTCGAAAAGTGCTTTTAACAACTCAAGTTAAGGTACAGTAGAGGGATAATCATTGTATTTTTCAAATTTGAGTCTGTTTTAGTTACTTTCCCCAGGTTTATTTTATTAAGATAACAAAATGTTTGAGAGAGAGAAGAGGAGAGGGAGAAAGCTAGCAGGGTGTAGTGATTTGAGTGTTGGACTAGGACTGCGGGAGGCAAATCTCTGCTTGGTCACAGAAACCCACAGGGTAACTTTGGGCAAGTCACACCTTCAGCCTTCAAGGAGATCAATGACCTTTGAATACCTCTTGACTAGAAAATCCTATATCAGGCCTCTTCAACCCGTGCCCCTCCAGCTGTTTGTGCCTCCAACTCCGCTTGTCCCGTGTTGACGGATACTTTTCAATTTGTGCAGCTTGAGAATGTGGACAAGATTCTTGGAGAAGTGATTGTCACTACAAACAGTACTAGACCCTTGCTAATTTAACAGGCCATAGAGGGGCTAGCAGAGTAGGTAAAGGGAAGTGATTCATGTCTCTTTGCAACAAGGCAGGATCCCAGTAAGAAAGCTGTAGTAAGGCCATTTCGGAATAAACTTTCCAGGATCTTGCTCTATACTATTAACTACTGTATAAGCCAGTCTCCCAACCTTAAATCTTTGGACAAGGTACTAGCTCATTTGGCAGCTTCTGAACTCCAGAGCTTCCTGGATGAGACAAATTGTCTAGCTCCATTTCACTCTGGTTTCAGACCAGATTATGGGACACAGACAGCATTTTGGTCATTTGGGGGCAAAAAAATTACCCTAAAAACAGCTGGGAAAATTGAAAAACGAGTGGGCTTTGAGGAGGATTGTAGTGAGGATTGTAGACTGTAATTTCTTTACCTTGGCATCAGGAGTTGTTTTTTTTCTTGTTGACAAAGAATTATAGATATCTGAACAATGTAGCATATTTTCCCTGTTGTTAGACATAAGACTTGAGGTTACAAAAATGTTTTTATATATTTTTACAGAATCAATTCACTGCTCAAACTACCCCAAAGAAAGAGACCTCTCAGATTGAAGGGCCATCTTTAAACAACTCATATGGTTTTAAAATAAGTATGCAAAATCTCCAGGAAGCAAAGAGTTTACATGAGGTAAAAGCATTCTTTGAAAATATTTTAACTACTTCTATGCTTTATCTTTCTCAGATCAGATTTGAATTAAAAGCTTTAGCAGGAAGAAACTGCTAATTTATTTGATGCACTTATTAACCGCCATTCTCAGCCCATAAGGGCGACTAATAAGCCCAAGGGGTTGTTCATGGCCACAATGGCAACCTACCAAAGTAATCCTTCTTATGACCTGCAGTGTCTCACTAATTCTGTATCTCCAAACTATTACAATATATTATATAATGGACCTTTATTGTCTGTTGGTTCCAAGATACCAAAACCCATGGATAAGCCACTCATATTTTATATGGTGTGTCTTATATAAGAAGACAAGATCAAGGTTCACCTTTTGGATGTTTAAAAATATTTTCAAGCCATTGATGGTAGAATCTGTGGATATGCAGAGCCAACTGTTTATACATTTTTCATTCATCTAGCAGTGTTTTTGTTTATTTAAATTAGTGACTAATATCCAGTGGGTAGTAGTCACTGCAGGCACAGCTTGTGCAAATGCAAGCTGAAGAAAGACAGTCCGCCCCACTTCTTTCAGTCTCCTACATGCCCTAAATATCCTAACCTGAAATCCATGTTAAAAGCTCATTGTATGTGTGTGTGTGCGTGCATGTGTGCATGTGTCAGGAAAGGGGCATAAGATCATTATTAAATAAACTGTAAAAGAAATGAATGGTTTTCCAGCTCTCCTTCCACTAGCTGGTTAAGACAGTCTTTTGGTTCTTGTTGCTGTGTGCTGGCGTGTGTATTAATTGAGTGCTACATTATCCTCATTTGTTGTGCTTCAAAGACTTCTTAAATTGTGGTAGTTTAGTGCTGTTTTTTAAATATGAGAACAGGTTTTAATGGTGTTAATATTGAGGAGAGGGCAGAATATTAAATGGATGTTATTGTATTCTACATTGCTTTCACTTTACTAGTTCAAATGCTTACTAGTTCAAAGGAGATAACACTGTATATTTTCCTGTGTAGGTTCAACACCTTACTCTTCTCAGTCTAGAGTTGCATGCTCGAACAAGAAGGGACTTGGAGGCAGATCCTGAATTTGATCCTATCTGTGCTTTATTCTACTACATCTCATCTGATACATCATTGCCAGATACTAACAAAACGGAAATCACTGGTGCTATAGTGATTGATAAAGACAGAACAAGAACAATCTCAGCCCAAGGTTCTTATTTTATTTTTGTTTTCTTAAGCAATTCTTTAGCATTTTGATTTTAATGTATTCAAGTAAATAATAAACAATACAATGAAATGTTATTTTTAAGGTGTTTTAATAAGAGTTTAAGTTCATATCATCTCATTGTAGACTTATGGGAAGTATAATAGTGGTTTCCAACTTATATCTTCATGTGAATATTTGCAAGGACTATAATACATAAGCATGAACTCAATATAGATTGAGTTAATATTTAATACTTTTTGACATGCTACTGCAGATATCCTGAAGATATAATGAGGAAAGAAAAATTCTGATGGCAGTCCTCAAAACTCTTGTTGTGTTTTTCTCCTGTGGCTCTATTCAATAGCTACAACTTTGTAATCTGTCAAAACTGGTTTATGTAGACATAGAAAGTTATTTGTGTTGAATGTTGCATAAGGGTTGTTATGTGGTTTTTCTCTGATCTTTGTAGGGTCTAAACAGGGCCCTTATTGTATTGTACCTTTTTGGCTTTGTTTAGACCAGTGATACTCAACCTGTGGCTCTAGAGCCGGATGCTCTTGAGGCCCTACAGGCGGCTCTCGCAGTGTAGGCATCTGATCGGCGCTCCACTCTATCAGGCAGCGCGGGGAGCACTGACCCAAGGACCAGCAGTCTGGGAGTCACTGAAGTACCTCCTCCTCCCATAGGAGGAAAGCGAAGGAGCTGCTGGGATCCCCCCCACAGGTAAGAATAGAAACCGCCTCAAACCCAGCAGCCATGGGGGAAAGGATGGGGAAACTTCCCTCTTTTTCCCAGCAGCCAATAGGAAATGATGGTCTTGGTGGAGAAAGAATGGGGTGTCATATAGTGTTTAAATATGTGATGTTTTGTTGTGGCACAGCATCATCACAAATTACTGTAACACCTTGATATGAATGTTGAGATGCTGGTACTTGATGTTCTGCTCTGCAACAACATGGTGAAGTGGCTCTCCAGCTGTTAAAGGTTGAGTACCACTGGTTTAGGCTAGTAGAAAATACCTACAACTTAAGATTTGATCTTGACAGTAAAATGTTAACGTCTAATTAAACAACTTGGTTACTTGTCATTAACAGCCTGAAAATATTTAAGAAATTTAATAGTACAGCAAAACTTACACCTTTTGTCCACTGTTATTTCTAGCTACAAAGAGATATTATTTCTTCCCTTCTTTCATTACTGTATATATTGATAGCAGTTTTCTTTTTAAAAATTCACGTAGTAGGTTGGACTTTATGGAGGCTGCCTTGATAAATCCTGAAAGAGGATGTCTGATTAGACTGTAAATTAACTTCATGGTTTAAACATTTTCTTTTTAAAAAATTAAAGGTGTGCTAACATTTAATGTTGCAGAGTTCTTTTATTAGTGTTCATTATTGGATCTATTGCTTTATTTGATGTAGTACTGAATAACAGTCTAGTTCCTATCATGTATATTGATAAGCTCTAGAAACACCTTGGCTGCTTATTATCAAAGTCATGATCAAATGAAGAGAAATTGTTGTAGATGGGAAAGATTTCATGCATTGTGTTGACTAAACTTTGATATTTAAGGATTTTGTTCTATTTCATTTGTGTGCAGCTTAAAATAATTTATTTGCAACTGATAAATTGGGTAATGTTTGTGCCAACAGTTGTTTGGATGATCAGTAGATTGCTTTTTATATATTAGCTTAGGCCACAACAGTATACTGATTACAATGAATAACTAGTCTGAGGGAGAATTTAGATGGAGAGCAATCATGTCCTTTTTTTCGTATCAGGAGTGACTTGAGAAACTGCAAGTCATTTCTGGTGTGAGAAGTGTCTGGTAATAATAATATAAAAATAAAACTTTATTTATATTCTGCCCTATTTCCCCTGGGGGACTTGGTGGATTCCCACAAACAAAAAGGCAGACATTCAATGCCACAGTAACAGTAAATACAAATATAATAACCCAAAATAACTCCACATAAAGAGCAACTTAACCAAGATCTCATGGTCAGGGAAACCTATATGAACTTAATGCTCTTTACATGGAGCCAGTAGGATTTGTACTCTTTATTTCTGACGATGCACTTTATGTAGCACTACTCTGGTAAGCTTCTTTAAAGATACCTAGTCTTGTTGTGCCTTTAAAAGGACTTCTATTATTCCTTTGATGAAATAGAGGACTGCAGGAAAAACGTTTTGACTGCAAATTGCAAAAGGTATAAATGGCTTAAGAACCACATTTTAAAATCAGGTTATATTATTGATATATAGTGAAGCCAATTGTTTCTTCCAAGATAGAGAAATAATGCTTGTAAAATTTTCTAAACTATTTGAAGGCAACATAAGTAGAATGGACTAACATTCTCTGTCATGTATTAAGCTATATCTATTTTTCAAATATGAAACTGCCATAAATTATTTTATTTTCTATGAGCAGAAGAAATGAAGAGAGGCACTTGTTTTCTTTTTGTTTTTGTGAAATGAAATAAATTGTAGGAAAATATTTTTTAAAATTTGCTTTTTCAGGTAACAGAGAACATGCCCCTTTACTTACAAGATCTGGTATCTCAGGATTGGAAGTTACATATACTACTGATGAAAGAGCACTTTTCCAGGAGATAGTGAATATTGTTAAACGGTAGGACATGTATATTTTGTTTTCCCCCTATATTTTTTGTATATGTTTTTATTGTGGTATATAAGAAAACAACAACATACAATCTTCAAAATTCAACACTCAAGAAACAAGTATTATTTCCCCTGTCCCGCCACCTCCCCATTCCCACCTATGAACCACCACCACCCATGACTTCAGACACTACACCAAATAGAACTAGTATCTAACAAAAATCTGTCCTTATCCCGACACTAATTAATCCCTTATTTGACTATTTCAAAATCTATTTTTGTCTTCTTTTTTAAATACCCAAAGGCCAGTCTCCATTTTCTAGCAGATTCGTCTTTCTTTCCTGCCTTATGCCATTAGGGGCTGCAGATGCGCAGCGGGTTAAACCCTAAGCTGCAGAACCTGCTGATTGGAAGGTCCGTGGTTCAAATCTGCGGGACAGGGTGAACTCTCATTGTTAGCTCCAGCTTCTGCCAGCCTAGCAGTTCAGAAACATGCAAATGTGAATAGATCAATAGATACCGCTCCGACAGGAAGATAATGGCGCTCCATGCAGTCATGCCGGCCACATAATCTTGGAGGCATCTATGGACAACGCTGGCTCTTCAGCTTAGAAATGGAGATAAGCACAGCACCCCAGAGTCGGACACAATTAGACTTAATGTCAAGGGGAAACCTTTACTTTTACCCATTAGAGTATACCTCTGTTCTCTATACCTTTTTTCCCCAAGCAGATTGTGTTTTTTTAATCAATGTGTTTCTATATTTATAGGAATGAAGTTCACATTTATCAGAGCTTGCTAGATTTAAGTTCAGTATTTATATTGACATCTAAAGCATTTAGTTCTATGAAAACTATATGTATTCTTTTTTAGGTATGATCCAGATATTTTATTAGGCTATGAAGTCCAAATGCATTCTTGGGGTTACCTCTTACAAAGAGCTGCTGCCCTAGATGTTGATTTGTGCCAGATGATCTCTCGCATTCCAGGTATGTTTGTGATTCTAAGATCCTTACTTACTGTGGAAACTGTTGAGTAAAAGTCATCTATCTTCTTATCCGTGCACTATTCTTGAAATCATTGTCTCTTTGTGTGTGTCCTGTCTTCTGTTTCTAGCACTAGCAAACTGATGAAAACTACATTCTTGTTTTGACATTTCCTGCCTTATGTTAATGATTATTTATCCTGTATGTGTTGGACTAAATAAAGTAGGTACATTAAAAAGAAATACAGTCGGCTCTCAATATTCACGGGGTTAAGGATGCAGGACCCTGCAAAAGTAAAAAATAAATAAATACTGCAAATACTGCTAGCACACACACCCCTCAGTATACATTACAGACTCATGCCCCAGCAGGGTGCTCCAAGATGAATTTATGAATTTAAAGCCTTCCTTCTCATTCCCCACATCCCCACTTATTGCTTCACCTTTTTCCCACTCACAGTTTCTCTCACCATTTTCTGTCCTGCCCACCCCATACTCCTGTTTTCTGTTTACCACAACAAGCCTCAGACTGAATTTAAGGTGGTGATGGTGAGCTGAAGGAATGAGTGGAAAAGACACAAATCAGCAAAGGAAGGACTTTAAATTCAGGCAAAAGCTTGTGGCATCCCGCGATTAAATGTGGGGAAGGGAAATACTGAGGAAGGGGGTTAAAATCTGGCCGTTGGTTTGATGGGAAGTTAGGGAGGGGAGCAATGGCAGAAGGAGTTTAAAAATGGAGGAGATAGGGAAGGAAGCGAGGAACTGGTGCTTTTGGTAGCAAGGTGCAGCAGCAGAAAGATTTAGGAAAGGATATTGAGCAAATTAAGTAATAATAATAATAATTTTATTTTATACCCCGCCACCATCTCCCCGCAGGGAGTCCGGGCAGTTTACATGGGGATGAAGTCTAACATAAAATAACATTTACCAGCTAAATCACTGTTAAAAACATAGTAACATATAATATAACATAAACAATCTAATTAAAACAATTTAAACATCACAGTATTAAAACATTGTAAAAGTGTTTCAAACCAACCTCAACAATCAGTAACCAGGAATATGGTGGGCAAGAAACCCATGAATGTTCGAATCCATGGATGGGCATATTTGAGCATATTAAAAACTGCTTGTACTGTATAAATATTAAAGAGACATGCTTGATATATTATCCACAGAACAAAAATCTGAAGAGGTATTAATGAAAATGGGCCAGTTTATTTAGATCAGGCCTGCACAACTTACTGCCTATTGGCCGGATGCAGAGTGGGTCTCAAGGGAACGGTGCAAGCCTGGCAAAGGAATGAAGGGGCTGAGATTCCCCTTCTCTAATTGGCCCTTTCACTGCCTGCCTACCTGGACAGGCAGGCAGGGAAGAAGGGAAAAGGAGTGGCGGCGCAGAAGTTTTTTTAAAAAAATGTTGTCCCTTTAAAATTGCCAAGTTGTGCAGGCCTGGTTTAGATGAAGCCAAATAGACTCCCATTGTTAACCTAGAACAGAGGCGTGGGAGTTAGAAAACCACTAACAAAATTGAGAAACAGTTCATTGGAGATGAATATATGTATTTGTTATACACCCACTTTGAGATAGACAAAAACGTATGTTTAGCTCCCTTAGTCTGCTTTCATCCTTTCACATTTTAACCTACTCCCCTTTTTAAGTGATTCCCTATGCACAGTTTGGGTAGCTCGCATTACTATTACCATCATTACACTCATTTTGTTTTCAGTAGTCATTCTGGGATATGTTCAATTCTTTCATTATTTTGGAATGTTCTCTTGAAACAGATTGTTTTAATTTAATTTTTATATTAATGTTTGTAATAAAGTGGAATGTGGATGTGGCTCCAGAAAATTCGCAGTTCCATAAGATACTTGGAACATTACACATTTTTAAAATGTTGCATTATTATTTTTTATTGAAAAAAAAAACACTTTTAAAACACCAATAGAAGTAATGGATGTTTCTGGTTCTTTTAACACATAATAATAATAATAATAATAATAATAATAATAATAATATATTTCTAACCCGCACTCTCCACATTAATTGTCAAATACAATCACAAAAACACAACACTCCAAAAATAAGAACAACTGAATAATAGATTAAAATGTGTATAAAAATAGACCCCATGAGGAAGATGGGAGATCAGACCTCATAAAGTGCATAAACAGTAAATACTGTTATATTTTAAATGTTATGTTTATATGTTAAGTTTTATATGAGATATAAAATATAAGATTTAAATATGAAAGTAGGTCTCAGGATGTGCATACGCTTAATAAGGACATCGGTTGGGTCGGAGAGGGATAACATTGCTCATCAACCTCTTCATAAGCTATGGAGCATAAATACATTTTTAATTATTTTTTTAAAGGAGGGGAGGGAAGGAGCTGTTCTAAGTTCAAAAGGGAGGGAGTTCCAAAGAGAAGGAGCGGCCATGGAGGAGGCACTCTCTTGTGCCCACCAAACGCACTTGGGATGGGGGTGGGACCTAGAGGAGAGCCCCTTCCAATGATTGCAGCAGCCAGGTTGGTTTTTATAGACAGGGATACAGGCTCTTAGGTAGTCTGTCCCCGAACAGTTTAGGGCTTTGTTAGATAATAACCAGCACTTTGTATTTAGCCTGGAAGCAGACCAGCAACCAATGGAGCTTCTGTAATAAGGGAGTAGTCTGCTTATGGATTATGGCTTATGGTTGCCACAAATAGAATAAGCAATGGGCTTGGGGGAATATACGTGAAAAAGAGTGAAAACACCAGGCTAAATTATTATTATTATTATGTGTTAAAAGTGGTTTTCTAACTCACTTAAGATCACCAGGAGCCCGTGGCGCAGTGGGTTAAACCGCTGTGGGTTAAACTGCTGAACTTGCTGATCAAAAGGTCGCAAGTTCAAATTTGGGGAACGGCATGAGCTCCCGCTGTTAGCCTCAACTTCTGCCAACCTAGCAGTTTGAAAACATGCAAATGTGAGTAGATCAATAGGTACCACTCCAATGGGAAGATAACAGCCCTCCATGCAGACATGCCGGCCACATGACCTTGGAGATGTCTATAGACAACACCGGCTCTTCGGCTTAGAAATGGAGATGAGCACCAACCCCCAGAGTCAGACACGACTGGACTTAATGTCAGGGGAAAATCTTTACCTTTTATGTAAGATCATATTGCTTGGGATTTTATAGTAATTTAAACACTATCTTCTAATGTTTTAGATGATAAGAAAGAGAACAGATTTGCTTCAGAACAAGATGAATATGGGTCTGATGCAATGAGCGAAATAAATATTGTTGGGCGAGTCGTACTAAATATATGGAGAATTATGAGGCATGAGGTAAAGTCTGGCTAAACTATATATTGAAGATTGGACGTGACTTGTTTTTAATAAAATTCAAATGTAGTATTGACTGCACCATTTCTTTTTTTCAACTTCAACATCAATAACATATTTAAAAATAGACTACTTCCCAATATTGTTCCGAATAAAATAACGATTGTTTTTGTACAGTTTTCCAGATTTGTGTTTCCGTTTCCCCTTGTAAAATTCAGATGTTTTTATTGGTATAAGAAATATGTCATGAATCTACTGTTTTTCTGATCATAAATTTATGGAGGTTCGTGGAAGCAAATTTCTCCCCTTTCTTCTAGTTGCAAGGTGACTCTGAAGATTGGGCAGTGGTTTCTTCTTTGAGTGGGAACCAAAATGCATTCCATTTAACCATTTTATTTATTTATTTATTTATTTATTTGCATTTTATTCGCGAAAAATCTAACCCACATTTTGCATACTAGCAAAATTGTTATTTCAGTTCTAGAAATACATTATTAGACAATTCTACGTCCTGCCGGTTTGAATATTTACTCTTTCCTTTTAGAATTTAGCTGCATTTATGTAATGCCAAATTTAAAATCCCCTTGTTCATTGTGATGTAAACAGCCATGGTCCAGATTCATTGGCATCAGAGGTGGTGTAGTGACTCTGTCAAACGGCATTCTGGCCTGTGAAGGCTACAGAACTAATATCAATTTGTTTAGTGTTTCAGGCTATGACTAAATGGGAGAGCCCCCCTCTTTCATACCAGTGTTTGATATGCCTGTCACCTTCCTAATAGGGCAAGGATAGGCCATCATAGCGATCTACATTGTGGTGCGCATGATGTTGATTTATACTGCAGAGTGAGGTGTGTGCTCAGTTGTTATTTTAGTCAGCAGCCTTGCTGTCGTAGATTTGAATCCTTGCACCATGATTTATGATAAGATGTAATCAATAAACATTGTACCTATTTTAACTATGTGTATTTTTTGGTATGATTTTTGACCTCTCTCTCTATACTGTTACAGATTTTGTAGTCAGGTTATATAAAGGTGTGGTAACACAAGTCTTCTGTTGTTTTAGGTGGCTCTAACTAACTATACCTTTGAAAATGTGGGCTTCCACATACTCCATCAACGGTTTCCACTGTTTACCCCTCGTGTTCTGTCTGATTGGTTTGATAACAAAGCAGACATTTATAGGTAACAGCTTTTTCTTATGCATATTTAAAATGTTGCTTGGTACAAAATATAGTGTTTTGTATATATTTATTTTTTTATTTTTTTATTTATTTATTTCTTGCATTTATTGACCGCCACTCTCAGCCCTAGGGCGACTCGTGGCGGTGAACAACAACAAAGAAAGGCAGTGTACAATAAATCACAACAATACAAACCAGACAAGTACAACATAACATATACTTATGCTAAAAATCCGCTTCGTCAAGTCCTGGGGTCATAGCCGAATTCGTAGTCCTAGTCCATTCCAGTGTCGTTCCAAGAAACACTCAGTTGAAGGCCTGCTCGAAGAGCCATGTTTTCAGGCCCCTACGAAAGGCCATCAAGGAAGGCGCCTAATCTGTACTCAGGACAAGGAACTACTGTTAGGACACAATACTGAGAAACTAAATTATTTCTAATTTGCAAAGGAGTCAGGCAAGGCTCGTTTGATCATTTTATCTGTTTAACTTTGTATTGCTAGCATATGATATGTAAAACAGGATTCGACTCCGAGAAGGAGGTGTGAAAAGGGGTAGGAAGGAACATCAACAATTTAAAATATGGAGATCACACCATTCTACAGACAGAAAATAGCAAAGACTTGCAAGAATGACTAAAGAAAGTCAAGGAAGGATAAAGTGCAAAGGCAG
Source organism: Anolis sagrei (assembly GCF_037176765.1). NCBI lineage: Eukaryota > Metazoa > Chordata > Lepidosauria > Squamata > Anolidae > Anolis > Anolis sagrei. Next base: position 92,909,115 of record NC_090021.1, read on the forward strand.
GTTTACAGTTGGATAGCTAGATCGGTTTATTAATTAGTCCACTGCCCATATCAACAACAAAAGACAAAAAGAAAAATATACAGATAAATAGACACTAATCACTATGCTAAAACTCCTGTAATAGTTAACTAAAATAAATTAAAACACGATAAAACTTGATTATTAAATAATAAATTTGGTAAAATGGGATTAAATGACAAGATGAAAGCAGGTGGAATAGAGTGACGAGTGTAAAAGAGTTCACAGTGGAACAGGTTTACAGTTGAACGTTAAGAAAACAAAAACAATGATCACAGACGACTTACATAATTTTAAAATAGATGTTGAAGACATGGAAATATATTTCCATGTCTAGGGCTGAACCTTTCATCAGAATGAACACTGCCATCGAAGTGAAATGAGTGAAAGCTTCTCAACTCCTCACAGCAGAATATTCCACAGCAGGCTGGAAGAGCAGGAACAAATTGACTACAAGGCACTCTGCACTGCATTTATTCTCATAATACTCGGCTATAATATTGTGCATGGTTTAGTATTATTGTTGTCACAGTGAGTTCAGTAGAAAGTAGTCCTGCTATTTTGGCAATAAACTGTTTACTTCTAAATTTTTTTCTTTTTTTTTCTTTTTTTTCTTTTTTTTTTTTTTTTTGCATTCATAGCTCATTGTGCATTCAGTATGTGGAGTAGTAAGTTACTCTGTTTAGAAACTTAGAAAACAATTTGCAAAACGATGTATGAATTGTCAAAGATTTTCATGGCCAGAATCACTGGGGCATTGTGTGGTTTCCAGGTTGTATGGCCATGTTCTAGCAGCATTTTCTCCTGCCATTTCACCTGCATCTGTGGCTGGCATCTTCAGAGGATCTCTACCTTTTAAACATTTCGTGAAATTGGGAATGATCCCTGAAGATGTCAGCCACAGGTATAGGCGAAACCACACAATACCCTATGTATGAATTACATGCCTCTGTATATATCATGAAGCAAATTTAGTACCTTATTTACTTGAATCTAATGCTCACCTTTTTGGATTAAACGACCATGCCAAAATTAGGGTGCACATGAGATTTACATAATACATTAATCTTAGTGCTGAGCCAAAGAAAAAGAGGAAGATGCTTCAGGAGCTGCACCTGGAGCTTCTCTTAGAGAGATGTCATCTTTTAAATTAACTGCTACATTTCAGTGCTATAGGAGCCTAGTATTTGTAATATGGTGAAGCATGAGCATTCTTTGGCAAGGAAGACTCAAGACCTTACAGCCCCATGAGTCCATAGCAAGGCAGTTAAAGTGGAGTCATTCTTCAGCATAGATGCACCCCAAGGTTTTCTTTTCCATTGCTTGAAAGCTTTGGTGTTCTCACACTTTTGTTTTTACAGAAGAAATGTCCACAGATTTGGGGCAAATTTCAAAATGAGCATTTTTTTGCTGCTGAACATTACATTTGGCAGCAAACACTTTTTTTGGTTTCAGGGTTTTGAAAATTGAGGCACGCATTAGATTTGAGTAAATACAGTATATGCATCTACAGATTATTTCTCTTTGACTTAACCAATTGCAACAATATATACAGAAAAGATCTATCTGTAAAGATTATCTCAGGGGCACTTTGAAAGGATGAACCTTCAGTACTTAACTTGGCTTTCAGCAGGAGCATGGCACTATATAATGTCCCTGTAGCTAGCCGTCTTTTCTCTTTCATGTGTTTGATGCTGAGACTGATTCTGTATCTCCGCTTGGCAGAGAATTTATGACCACTGTTTCTGCACCGATTGTGACCCTTATATGCCGTTACCAGGCACGTTTTAAATTACTCTGGAAGCTCCTCAGGGACAAAAAAAAAAGATGGATTATACGTATATAAAATAGAGATTTGTAGATATGGTGTTTCCAATCAATATTTTAATTTCCATGCATATTAACATGCTCAATATTAGCTTTAAAAGTCTGATCACAGAAGTTTCCCATGATTTCTAGCAACTTCATTATGCCTAAAGAAAATTCATGTAAAGAAAAGAATCTCCAAAGTAATTCATATTAGAACCAGATGATGTAAATCAGTGGTTCTCAACCTGGGGTCCCCAGATGTTTTTAGCCTTCAACACCCAGAAATCCTAACAGCTGGTGAATTGGCTGGGATTTCTGGAAGTTGTAGGCCAAAAACATCTGGGGACCCCAGGTTGAGAACCACTGATGTAAATAGACCTGAAACATTCTTACATCTATTTAACTAAAGAGCCATATATTTTTGTTTCAGAAAGTGACATTATATAAATCCTAACCATTTTTGTTCTTTATCTTGTTGAAAACATCACGTTGATATGTTTTTGTTTTGTTTTTAAAGGTGGAAAATGGTTGATTATTACACTAGTCGTGTTCACGGGAATATCCAGTTGTTAGAACAGTTGGATTTGATTGGAAGGACAAGTGAAATGGCAAGGCTATTTGGAATTCAGTTCTTGCATGTTTTAACAAGGGGATCACAGGTAAGCTTTCTGTAACATTTTTTATAAAACCATGTACAGGAAGTCATGTTTTATATTGTTTTGGCAGTGAATGCAGTAATTATGTCTCAAATGACCTCAAATTATCAGTGCTATAGGAGCCTAGTATTTGTAATATGGACACAGATTCGAAGTGGCAACCCTTGTGAAATGTCATCAAATCTCACTCTAGGTTTGTCCTGTTTCTCTAAGAAGGATTGAAAATTTACAGGCAGATCAAAACAGAAAATACTGTCTCCCTCCAAATCAATTTTGGTATACTTGGTATTTCTCTCTCTCTCTCTCTCTCTCTCTCTCTCTCTCTCTCTTATTCGTATTTGTTCCTTGGCAGCTACTAACCTAGATGCACTCTACTTTTCAGCCGAGAACTACTCATCTGGAATCTAACTTTCGTAATAGGAAAGTTCTCTCCATTCATTTCTGCCTTTTGAAGCCAAGGCTCATTCCATAATGCTCTTGGTCAGTGGGTACACTCTAGTTGCCACATGTTTTTGAAGATGAAGATTTCTTCATTAAAGAAGTGTAGTACTAGGGATGATTTTAGCTGTTTGTCGATATTCATGAGCAGTTGACAAGTGAGGAAAGGCCCCCATGAACTAAGAAGACAGACAGGGAGTGACTCTAGGCTTCATGCTATTTCTTCCAGATTTTGAGTCTGAAAACTCAGTGCAAACAAGGTATCAATTGTCACAACTCTTGCTGCTCATTAGGGTGGTAGTAGCCAGTGCACAATTATTCCAGAACAGTTTTAACAAGTTTTGTTTTTCATAGAATCAAAGAGTTGGAGGAGACCTCATGGGCCATCCAGTCCAACCCCCTGCCAAGAAGCAGGAATATTGCATTCAAATCACCCCTGACAAATGGCCATCCAGCCTCTGCTTAAAAGCTTCCAAAGAAGGAGCCTCCACCACACTCCGGGGCAGAGAGTTCCACTGCTGAACGGCTCTCACAGTCAGGAAGTTCTTCCTCATGTTCAGATGGAATCTCCTCTCTTGTAGTTTGAAGCCATTGTTCCGCGTCCTAGTCTCCAAGGAAGCAGAAAACAAGCTTGCTCCCTCCTCCCTGTGGCTTCCTCTCACATATTTATACATGGCTATCATATCTCCTCTCAGCCTTCTCTTCTTCAGGCTAAACATGCCCAGTTCCCTAAGCCGCTCCTCATAGGGCTTGTTCTCCAGACCCTTGATCATTTTAGTCGCCCTCCTCTGGACACATTCCAGCTTGTCAATATCTCTCTTAAATTGTGGTGTCCAGAATTGGACACAATATTCCAGATGTGGTCTAACCAAAGCAGAATAGAGGGGTAGCATTACTTCCTTAGTTCTAGACACTATGCTCCTATTGATACAGGCCAAAATCCCATTGGCTTTTTTTGCCCCCACATCACATTGTTGGCTCATGTTTAACTTGTTGTCCATGAGGACTCCAAGATCTTTTTCACACGTACTGCTCTCGAGCCAGGCGTCCCCCATTCTGTATCTTTGCATTTCATTTTTTCTGCCAAAGTGGAGTATCTTGCATTTGTCCCTGTTGAACTTCATTTTGTTAGTTTTGGCCCATCTCTCTAATCTGTCAAGATCGTTTTGAATTCTGCTCCTGTCCTCTGGACTATTGGCTATCCCTCCCAATTTGGTGTCGTCTGCAAACTTGATGATCCTGCCTTCTAGCCCTTCATCTAAGTCATTAATAAAGATGTTGAACAGGACCGGGCCCAGGACGGAACCCTGCGGCACTCCGCTCGTCACTTCTTTCCAAGATGAAGAGGAAGCATTAGTGAGCACTCTCTGTGTTCGTCCACTTAACCAATTACAGATCCACCTCACCGTAGTTTTGCCTAGCCCACATTGGACTAGTTTCCTTGCCAGAAGGTCATGGGGGACCTTGTCGAAGGCCTTACTGAAATCCAGGTACGCTATATCCACGGCATTCCCCGCATCTACCCAGCTTGTAGCTCTATCGAAGAAAGAGATCAGATTAGTCTGGCATGACTTGTTTTTGATAAATCCATGTTGACTATTAGCGATGACTGCATTTGTTTCTAAGTGTTTGCAGACCGCTTCCTTAACAATCTTTTCCAGAATCTTGCCCGGTATCGACGTGAGGCTGACCGGACGGTAGTTGTTTGGGTCATCCTTTTTTCCCTTCTTGAAGATTGGGACCACATTGGCCCTCCTCCAATCTGCTGGAACTTCTCCCGTTCTCCAAGAACTCTCAAAGATGGTTGCCAATGGTTCCGAAATGACTTCCGCTAGTTCCTTCAATACTCTGGGGTGTAGTTGATCTGGCCCTGGGGACTTGAACTCATTAAGAGCGGCCAGGTATTCCTGGACGACTTCTTTCCCAATTAGGGGTTGGATGTCCTCCAATCCCTCATCCACTCCATCTTGCTGAGGTTGAAGACTCTCTTTCTGTGAGAAGACCGAGGCAAAGAAGGCATTAAGTAGTTCTGCCTTTTCCCTATCCCCTGTCAGCATTGCCCCATCTTCTCCTCGAAGAGGTCCTATCGCCTCCTTGTTTTTCCTTTTTCTACTGACATAAGAATAGACGCCCTTTTTATTGTTTTTAATGTCCCTGGCAAGTCTAAGCTCGTTTTTTGCTTTAGATATGATGTGATCAGTGACTTCTTTTTCTTTTGTAGTACCGTGTGGAGTCAATGATGTTACGTATTGCTAAACCCATGAATTATATTGCGGTGACACCCAGCGTCCAGCAGCGAGCGCAGCAGAAGGCCCCTCAGTGCATCCCTCTAATAATGGAGCCAGAATCCCGTTTTTACAGTAATGCTGTCCTTGTACTAGATTTCCAGTCTCTATATCCATCTATAGTGATAGCATACAACTACTGCTTTTCCACATGTTTGGGACACGTTGAGAACCTGGGGAAGTAAGTATAAACTATTTAAATTGCCAGAAATGTTCCTGTTTATAAATAGCTTGAAAGGAATAAATCTGCCCACTATTTGCTAATTTACAAGATTACCATAGCTGATTATTGCAATCCCTTCAGGATTTTTGACTGCAGACAGAGAATTTAAAAACAGCATGTCTCAATTGAATACAAGTATAGAAATGCATCTGAAGGAACTTATATCACACGTTGAGTCAGTGTATGTATGGGAAGATGTGCAAATGCACAGTGAAATAGCCAAGGTTGAAGATCTGGGCTAAAAGCTGAGCTTGTAATTTCTTCAGAGTGATCAGAGGTAACTACATAATGAGATGGATTTCTCTCGTGGAGGCATTTCATTATGTTTCTCAGTAAGCAGAAGCTTTTCATATATTGAATCGTGAAGTGTTACATTTTTTGTATCGCTAAATACTCAGATAACCTGAGTCTACGTAGTTGTACAAAAACTGCAAAGAATATTGTAAACATGAAAATATTAGTTTGTCTGCATTGTTGCTGGTAGTTCATTTCCCTTTCCCTTATTTTCTAGATACGATGAATTTAAATTTGGCTGCACATCACTGAGAGTGCCTCCTGATTTACTGTACCAGCTTCGCCATGATATCACAGTATCACCCAGTGGAATTGCTTTTGTTAAGGCATGTTTTATTCATTATAAGAGGGGACATGCTGGATTAGACCACAGGTCTTTTTAGTCCAGACTTCTGTTCTCATAGTGCCAGCTGAATGCCTATGGAAACTAACAAATAGAACATGAACACAATATCAATCTCCTGTTTATGAGCAATAGAGCGAGCATGCTGCCTCTGATACTGTTGGCAATGCTGAGGCATACTCTACACATTTGTTTTGTAAGCCACACAAGTTGGTCCCCCTCCTTTTTATGACAATGAATTAAGTAGTTAAGTTTATGAAGATGTACATCATTTTTGTCTCTCTTGAATCTCTCACCCTTCAATTTCCTTAAGGGGGTGAGACGGAGTTCTTCCTTTTTCTGCAGGATGTGTAATGTCATAAAGGTAAAGGTAAAGGTTTCCCCTTGTCATTAAGTCTAGTCGTGTCCAACTCAAGCAATGTGATCTTAGGTGAAAGATTTTCCCCTGACATTAAGTCCAGTTGTGTCTGACTCTGGGGGTTGGTGCTCATCTCTATTTTTAAGGCAAAGAGCCAGCGTTTTCCGTAGACGCCTCCAAGGTCATGTGACTGGCATGACTGCATGGAGCACCATTACCTTCCCGCCAGAGCATTATTACCTATTGATCTAATCACATTTGCATGTTTTCTAACTGCTAAACTGCTAGGTTGGCAGAAGCTGGGGCTAACAGCAGGAGCTAATCCCGCTCCCCGTATTCGAACCGCCAACTCACTGCACCACCGGGGGCTCCAATATCCAATATCATATAATTTTATCATATCTTTCCAAGCTCAAAATCTTCATATGTTTTAACTATTTGCTGTGGAACCACCCCAGTCACTTCATCAGATTTTCTCCCTTTTCTGCATTTTTCTATAATCCCTTTTAAGATAGATTGACTGGAGTTTTATTGCAGTATTCCCAAATGAAGTTGAATCTGAATTTTTTTCTGAAAGTTGGACTGCTGTATTGACACGTGTTTTAAAATATTAAGCATATATAATAAAGCAGATGAGAACGTTTCAATTTAACCTAAAAACTTTCTTGAGAAAGTTTTACAGTGATAACTTGAGGGGGGGGATTACAATTGATTTTCAGTAAGGACTCTGATTCCAATCCATACATATAGTACAGATATTTTAATAATTATGTGACATGTCATAATAAATTCAAACTAGGTCTGAGCCAAAATTGAGAATAAGAAAAATTAAAAGTTAAAGCTTAACATGTAAGTTAATATTTTAAATTAACTTAAAATACCTTGAACACTAATTCTTGATATTAAAAACATCTCATTGATATCAAGCCCTAGCTTTAATGTTACGAACCCTTTTTGTTTTATGTAGCCCACAGTAAGAAAGGGCGTTTTGCCAAAAATGCTGGAAGAAATTCTGAAGACTAGAATAATGGTGAAGCAGTCAATGAAATCCTATAAGCATGACAAAGGCATCAGCCGAATGCTTGATGCTCGCCAGCTTGGCCTCAAACTTATAGCAAACGTCACATTTGGCTATACATCTGCTAATTTTTCTGGAAGGATGCCATGCATAGAGGTGAGTGGTGCAAATTACATTTTAAGATTGTAGAAGGATATGGGAATAGGAAAAGTATTTAAAGGACACTATTATTTGCCATAAGCAAATGTTGATTATTTGAGGTGAGGTATTATTCAGAACAGTGTATGATATGAAGCAAGAAAATGGAGAACTGGTGGAGATCAGTCAAGACACCCTTTTAGAATAAAATGCCAACCCTCTATTCCACCTTAGTCAGACCACACCTGGAATAATGTGTGCAATTCTGGGCAGATGCTGAAGGGAGATGTTGGCAAGCTGGAATGTGTCCAGAGGAGGATGACTAAAATGATCAAAGGTCTGGAGAACAAGCCCTATGAAGAGCGGCTTAAAGAGCTGGGCATGTTTAGCCAGCAGAAGAGAAAGCTGGGAGGAGACATGATGGTCATGTATAAATATGTGAGGGAAGTCATAGGGAGGAGGGAGCAAGCTTGTTTTCTGCTGCGCTGGAGACTAGGACACGGAACAATGGCTTCAAACTACAGGAAAGGAGATTCCACCTGAACATTAGAAAGAACTTCCTGACTATGAGAGCTGTTCAGTAGTGGAACCCTCTGCCCCGGACTGTGTCGGAGGCTTTTTCTTTGGAGGCCTTTAAGCAGAAACTGGATGGCCATCTGTCAGGGGTGCTTTGAATATGATTTTCCTGCTTCTTGCCAGAAAACGACCACCGCTGCACAGCCCCCAGTGCTATGTGTGCAGTTCAATCCATTGTATACTGTGTTGTGGCCTTTATTTAGATACTTCCGAACAATTAAAAATATTATTTTCATGAGTTTGAATTGTTGAATGCAATTAACCTAAAACATTACTTTGGATATGACCAGAGAATTAAATGCAGACAGCAGATTTTTATTTTATTTTTTAAGAATTGCCCTTTTGTATATTTTCAGAAATTGCTTTTTAAAATCCTCTTGAATTTCTAATGGAAATTGGTGGGAGGTGTGACAGGGAACAAAAATCTTTCCGCAGTTCCATAGTGGCGTGAACATTATAAAAAGTGATACATGCATGATCAATTGAAAAAAATAAAATACAGAACGAAGGGCTCTGGTTAAGAATTACATTTAGTATCTTTTTATCTTTAGGTTGGTGATAGCATTGTGCACAAAGCCAGAGAGACTTTGGAACGAGCAATAAAACTGGTGAATGATACAAAAAAATGGGGAGCACAGGTTGTATATGGGGACACAGACAGGTAATGAAAACTATTCTTTTGCTTGAGAGATTTGCAAATCAATTATGTATTTATTTTGTATTCTTTTACTGCTAATGAACATTCTCTTAATTCATTGTGTGAATATTTGAATGATTATGAAGCAGGGAAGAAGTGGGTCAGGTGCTTTAGCAACAAAGATTTCATTGCAGGAAGAGTTGTCAGGAGGTGAGAGAGTAAGGACACACAATCCCCTTTCTCTCTCCCTCTCTTTCTCTTGACTGTGTGGTGTCAGTGAAGTACAGGCCTTGAGGGTGGATTTATTCACTGGAAGAAACATTTTGTTAGCAATGAAATACTGCATGTAAATCAAGTGGTAACATCAAGATACAGAATTGTTTGACAGGAGACTGGAAAGCAGGTGTCTTCCTTCACCAGCTGCAAAAGATCAAACCGAAAAGGGATATTGTAAAGATGGAGATGCAACGTTTATTAGAGATAGGAGGAGTAAAGGAGGTCCCGATGCATCAAAGGTTCACTTGGATTTTTTGGGGGTTTTTTTTCTGTTTCAAAAAGCATTATCCTTTTTGAATCCCAGGTATCTCAGTGTCTTTGTAAGATACATGAAGTTCAAAATGAAACTAATTGATGAAACTGTTAATTTATTTATTTATTTACTCATTTGTTTTATTTTTATCCCACTTTTCTCCCCATGGGGACTCAAGGTGACTAACAATCCCACACTTTGGTCACAATTTAAAACAAAGTGAATACAAAAAAAAAGAAAGAAATAACACAGTGTGGGTTTAGATTAAGATACAATTAAAATATAATGAATACACTTAAAATAGCATTTAAATCTCAAAATTGCTGTTGACATAGAGGGGTAGAGGAAGTGGCAAGCTGGTGAGAGGCCCTCTTTCCATTTTGACTTATTAGACTGGGGCCTCAAGTAAGAAAGAGCAGGCTGTATCTGATGGGCTTTCTCCCCTCCACCACTTTTTGTGTGTGTCAGGAGCTACTTGAGAAACCACAAGTTGCTTCTGGTGTGAGAGAACTGGCCGTCTGAAAGGACGATGTCCAGGGGACACCCGGATGTTTTGCCATCCTGTGGGAGGCTTCTCTCATGTGCCCGCATGAGAAGCTGGAGCTGACAGATGGGAACTCACCCCACTCCCCGGATTCAAACCACTGACCTTTCAGTCAGTAGTCCTGCCGCACAAGGGTTTATCCCATTGTGCCACCAGGGGCTTCTCCCTCCAACAATGCAATTGCCTTATCCTTACCTGCCATATGTTATTTAAGCCTGAGGGCAGAGAACTATCAAATTAATCATTTGTTAGCCCCTTTGGGTATAAATACTCTAAAATTTAAAATAAATCTATCAGTGGATCAGGCATGGTTGATATAAGCTGAAACATTAAAACTCTCCTGCCTGCTACATTCACCTTCGTGCCCATGAGCACCACAAAATTAAAATTATGGGTTTTTTTTTTAAAAAAATGGGTAGTACAGCACCTCCAAAATAAGCTTTATAATTACTATTGGATCAACAGTCTATTTTGAATCAGACGTTTGTGACTATAACTCTGTGTGTGTATATAAAATCAGTATGTCATGGATTTTGTTTTAAATAACATCTTTTTTCATTTCCTTATCTCAGCATGTTTGTACTACTGAAAGGAGCTACCAAGGAACAATCTTTTAAGATTGGTCAAGAAATTGCAGAAGCTGTAACAGCAACAAACCCTAAACCAGTGAAACTGAAGTTTGAAAAGGTAAGAGAAAAATTGATACTTTTATACATTTATTTATTTTTCATTGACTTCTAGCAAAAAAAGGAACTCAAAACTGTTAAGAGCAGAATTACAATTTAAATATAAGAAAAAGTTTGAAGGACAACTAATAGGCAGTAATAATAGGAATAAAGGAAAAGCAGAGGTCAACCACATAAAACTTGATTACTACTCAGATTTAATGCCAAGTGCCATCTAATTCAAGAAGCAGTTGTATTTTTGCAAGGAACTAAAAACTGTTAAGAACAGAATTACAATTTAAGCACAAAAAGGATTACTTCCTGTCTTGGGAGAATCAAATTATAAGCATTGCCTAAAGATACCTTTGGATATATTAGAACTAGAACAACTTATGAAAAGAGTAGAAAAGAAAAAAACATTCAAAACACAGTTTTCCAATGCTTTTTTACATAACAGGTCTATTTACCTTGTATTCTACAAACCAAGAAGAGGTATGTTGGTTACATGTATGAAACTCTGGACCAGAAAGACCCGGTGTTTGATGCAAAAGGCATAGAAACTGTTAGACGAGATTCATGCCCTGCTGTTTCAAAGGTAAAACTGCACCAAAATTTGTTTTATTAAAAATTATATAGTAGGCAAATCAGTTGTAAGGTTGTGAATTGCTTTTTGGAAGCTGAAGGGCAAAGAATAGCAGGATTAAAAATGAAGTATTATTAGTATTTCAAATTATTTTACCTTTTGGAGGGTGATGAACAATAAGGAGCTCTTAAAAATGTTTATATCCAGAAAGCAATTTTTATGACAATGAGAACATCAGTGTTATCTCCATAAATGCCAGCAATGAGGAATTCTTGAAAATATGTTATACTTTCCAGATACTTGAACGTTCTATCAAGCTGCTGTTTGAAACACGTGACATAAGTCATATCAAGCAGTATGTGCAAAATCAGTGCATGAAGTTATTGGAAGGCAAAGCCAGCATGCAGGACTTCATATTTGCAAAAGAGTACAGAGGACTTTCTGCGTACAGACCTGGAGCCTGTGTACCAGCTCTAGAAATCACAAGGTAATGAAGATACATCATCAGAATGAAGGATTTAATTTGATACTATCACAATTTTGCAAATGCAGCAATTAAGACTCCTTCCGCATAAGTAGGCACAAGGGGCATTGTCAGAGCATTGATTCTGTCAGAAGCAAATTGGGACAGAAATGTTTGCTTTTTGATTCACTGTGGCTGCAAAGAGATCCATACCTTTTTTTCTAAAGCAGTCCACAAGTAACTGGAGCATTTCCTTTCAAATCTCACTCTGCTTGGTCAGTATTGTTGAAACTCAGCCACATCCTGCACAAGCTTACAGTCTTCATCAAGGACTTCGATAGGCAGATGAGTTAGTTGGCAAGAAAAAGCCCTTCCCCCATTGCCATCTCTGCCTTCCTGTCACTCTGTGCTCGCCTCCTATCACTTTTCTTTTTAGACTGATAGATTTCAAGGACACACCTCTTTTTCTGAGCACATGGCAAGCTCCCGAGTCCTCCATTTTGTTCTTTTGTTCTTCTCCCGTGAACATGGAGAAAGACATCTGCTATTAGACAGACAGACAGACAGACCCTGCTAAGTTTTCTATCTGATTATATATTTTTTTTGAATAAAGTGTTTTATAACTTTTAAGCTTAATTCTGCTCCTGAATTACTTAAGCTCAATCGCTCTACTGCTGCCAATAGAAGTTTCTGATCTGCTGGAACTGCTGCTGCTACCACTGTTGTTGCTGCTTTATCATTTTAAATGCCCCCTCCCCCTTTTTTTAATTACCTCTAACAAAAATCACTTTGACAATGAATCTGCACTAAGGTTTAGCTCTCTTCTTAAGTATGTTCAGTCTCTATGAAGGCAGGTGAGACGGTCCAAATTGTAAAGTTAGTGAGTTCCACCATTGCGAAAGAAGTGTGTCTCCCTTCTGGAGGGTTTCAGGGTATTGTCAGTGTAAATTAGCATTTCTTGTCCCTCTAGTAGCAGGTGAGGAAAACAGAGGGGCCAGACTGCTGGCTTTTAGCTCTAGCCAGATGATACTGTTGGATAAGGCTGGCCTTGGCCTGTCCCAAACAAAACATGGGCCACATTGGGCTCCTGAACCTCCAACGGCTGTCATTCATCATCACTTAAACCCTGTGCAAACTCAAAATGGGCATCCTTTCTTAGTAGCTGAAATGCCATCACAGAAGAGCTCTAATCATCACTGACATGGAATACTGTAACCTTCAAGTGTAACATGTTGCTATTTGGGATTACAATAGAAGGAGAAAGACCGAAGCCAAAATTTAAATGGTAAAAGATGTTCTGATAATGAGGGAGGAAGTGTAAGGAACTTTTCAGAGAATGGATCAGAAGAGTGTTATACACATCTTTACTGTACTGTAGAGAGACAGATAATGGCAGAAGGTGCAAAGACCAGTTTTTGCCCCCATGAGAGGCAGCCTTCAAAGCCAGCCAAAAATGAATTTGGAACTGGTGGTTTTCATTTATGGGTTTTGGAGGTGGGGTGGCAGTGGTTATATGTATTGTAGTTATGTATATTAAGTATACACCTCTCTTGGAGGCCTCAGGTGTGACATGTGGCACACGAATAAGAAGACTATGAGCAAAGGGCTGGTATGTGATGGATGGATCAGGACAGCATCGACCTCCAGACGGCCCGTCTCACTTCCATGCCAGTGTACTGGATGGTCCCCTCAAAATGGGGTACAAATAGATGAGTAGCATAAAAAGAAATAAAAACCGTAATTTCTATCTTGCATAAAACTATTAGTAGAAAATATAGATATGTTCTCCTTTGGGTGTTTCTTACACTCTCAAGATCACGGTTTTCATATGCAGGAAATGTTTTTCCCTACAAACAGGAAGATGCTTGCATATGACCGCCGGTCCGAACCACGAGTTGGTGAAAGAGTGCCGTATGTCATTGTGTATGGCATGCCAGGATTGCCTCTCATACAGTTGGTCAGGAGGCCGATTGAAGTTCTACAGGATCCTAACTTGCGACTGAATGCGACTTACTACATCACCAAGCAGATTCTTCCTCCGTTGGCTAGGATCTTGTCACTTATTGGCATAGATGTTTTCTGTTGGTATCATGAATTGCCAAGGGTAAGTAAGTAATAACTTTGTCCAAAATCCAGGTTAGTGGCATGTATGTATCTAAGGAATCAATGTGGCTTAGTGGTCTGCATGTTGGGCTATGTTTCTTGAGACCAGTGTTTGATTTCCTGTTCGACTATCAAACCCACTGGGTGGCCTTGGGTAAGTCATTCAGTAGCAAACCTTGCAAGAAAAACCTTGTGGAAGTTGTGATAGATGGTTGTCATGGGTTGGAAACAACAGAAGGGCACACAGCAACAGCAAAGTCTCTTTTTGAATGTTTTTTCCCCAATATTTTTGCTTTACATTTTTGACAATTAAAAAAAACAAAAAGAGTACACAGATATACAATTGCTTAACAAACATACATATAACCTATACATATACATACATACATATACATACATATAACCTATACATATAACCTATATTATATTATTAGCGTTATAGTACCTATAACGCTAAAACTATCAACCTATACAGAAATCAGCTTTAAAAGTGGGTTTTCAGCTTCTTTTGTTTTTTCCTCTATAAATTTAACATTTTTTCCACTTTATATCCAGCACATTGTGTACTCCTGCTCCTTTTAACATATACATGCCAAAATCACAACATTTTATGCCTCCAGACATGTACGTAATGCAACGTCTTCCCCTCCAATGCATATTGATAAAATGTGTCCCAATGACTTATCATTCAACAAAATTGTTAATGTGTCAATTTCTATTATTTCCCACATCTTTACTGTCCAATCACCTTCTGTCATTTTCCACTTTTGAGGATATAAAATTTGTGTCGCTATTAACATGTACTGCGCTATTCTCTCACAAAATTGTGCATGAACATACACTTGGTAAAATTACCTTTGACAAAAAGAAATGTATTGATTGTTGTCCCAATCTTGTCCTTTCCACACAGATTCAGAAAGCTGGCAGAACATCCCACGCTGAACAGGAAAGCCGAAAAGGGACAATTTCCCAGTATTTCACCACCCTACATTGCCCTGTGTGTGATGAATTGACACAACACGGGATTTGCAGTAAATGTCGGAGCCAACCACAGCGTGCGGTGGTCATTCTTAACCAAGAAATTCGAGAATTGGAGCATAAACATGATTGCTTGGTGAAGGTAAAAAGAAAACCAACAAAGAGAATAAGCTTTATAAGATGGGCTTTATATAGAAAATAGCAAGTTTTGAAATGTGGCAATTGAAAATAGTAATGGCTTATTTATTTCCTATATTTATACCCCGCCCTTCTCCCCAGAAAGAGGACTCAGGGTGGCAGTGGTTCCCAAACTTTGGTCCTTCAGGTGTTTTGTACTTCAACTCCCAGAATTCCCAGCCATCTTACCGGCTGTTAGGAATTGAGAGAGCTGAGGTCCAAAACACCTGGAGGACCCCAGGTTGGGAACCCCTGGTTTGCAGAGATGTAGTCAATGCTGTCTTTGTGCCTAATGATGCTTCCACCTGCTGAGTGTCATTTAATATACTTCTAGATATGCAAGAACTGCACAAGCTGCCTGGACCGACAGATCCCATGCGTTTCCCTGAACTGCCCGGTTCTCTTCAAGGTCTCCAGGGTGAGCAGAGAATTATCCAAGGCCCCGTATCTTCGGCAGCTACTTGACCAGTTTTAAGGGACCTGCATTGCAGGAGTCTAGGTGCTATTTTGTTTCCAGTGTTTACCACTCTGAAACCACCATGCATGGTCCTTCGATTTCATCTTGTCCAGGATTTACATTGTCGACTGACTCTGAAAAAATAATGAATGTTTGAAGTAAATTTCTTCAACTGTTAATAACTCTTTTTAAGATGTCTGTTTATTCATCCTTCTGCCTTTTTAATGCAGATATTGGAATAAAGTATATGTTAACATCCTATAAATCCATTTCAGAATAAATGTTTACTTGAGGCGCTGAAGTCCCTTGGGAAAAATGTTGTGTTTTCTTAAGCTGTCGGTATCAGGATGTTTTACTTGCAGGTATCTCATCCATTTTATAATTTTGACTGCAGAATATTTTGTAAATACACTTTTTTACTTTTCAAACAACTGAGTAAAAATAACGTGCAATGAATTTTATACTGACACTTTTAAAGTTTGTTGGGATATTTCCTCTTCAGTTTTGCTTGACTCCAAGTAGATTTGTTGTTTTTTGAACAGACTGTGCAAACAATAGTTATGTGTAGCATTTTTGAAGCATTTTCTAAAAACCACTGTCTTGCTTTAGCTATGAATTGGGGCATTGTGAGGAACTGTGCAAAGACATTTGTTATAAAACTGTGGGACTGTTGCAATACTTTAAATAAGAAATTTTATTCCATTTTTGCTTTTGTATAGACATTTCTATTGCTTCTAAATATGCTTAATATTTCATGTATTGTACAGTTAAATTTATTTGCCATCATCTTGAGAAAATGTGTATTTAGGATATTTGTATAACTGTATAAAATGAAAAGGAATTATGTGGTCATGATTCATTTTTTAGAAATTGGAAACCATTTTGATTTAAAAATTAATGGAAATCATAGACAATTGAATAAAATCAAATAAATGTGCATTTCTAAAGTTCACTGGTTCTAGTCTTTGTTTTTAACAGTACTACCTTTTTAGTGACTGTTACATCATTGTTGGGCAATCAAAAAATAACTATAGAGCTTCAGATATAGAAACAAAATACTTTTAGGGTGTTTCAGAATGATGGACCCAATTTCAAAGCAGTATATTTCATGATAACAACATATAATTAGACAAAAAGTTACAAATGGTTTATTGGGACATCAAGTTTGATCAATTGTTATAAGCCAGAAACAAATCTAAACAAAATAACCCTACAAATGGAGAATATCTAATTAGACCTTACGTTGTGGGGTCACCCACCATCTTGTGAACGACTGAGGCCAGGAGCTGTTTGTGTGCTGGGAGAGGTATTGAGCGGTAATCCCCTGAATTTCTATGTCCCGCTCTTTCAAGCGCCAAGCGTTTCATTCATGGGTGGTTTGTGGTTTATGAGAGAAAGCAATTTCAAATTGGGCCCATCTTTTTGGAAAACCCTGTATTTCTGTTTGATTACCAAAAATAAACTGAGACCTCCAGCTAAGACCTTACATCAGAAGACTATCGTGAAAGTTCTGCTGGGTATAAACATAACAGATCACAGCCTTAATAGGACTATCCTTCCTGTTGTACTCACTCCCTGAAGAGCAGGGCCAGAGCAGGATTAGGATACATGTTTAAATTACACAAAATGGTCATCATCTGAAGTTCTCCAGGTCACTACTTTTAGTTAAAGACATATCCAGATAATTCTCTGGTATTTCCCTCTCTCTTCACTAGCCACAAAACAACTGTGGAGGAAGTCCTACAGGGGAGTCTTGTGGAATCTTCTGGATATTGTGTGAGGGAGGTGCTGGATTTCTCCCTCTGCAGCAACCAGAAGAGTTCAGTACACCGCTAGATAGTTCAGTCAGTCACACTTGCTTATATCACCAACAGGGTACCAGCCAGTATTACATCTAACAACTAACCCCAACTAGAAGAGACCCCTGAAATCAACTGCTGAATAGGAGGAAAACAGTGATAATTATTGTACCCTTCTAGAATGAACAACTGGATGTAGGTTAATGTACACTGGACTCACTTCTTGCAGGACAAATTATTAGTGCAATTCATGACTTACATTTACAGACCTGATTTCCTGACAGCTTAAAAATGAAGCTCGTGGCTCTTTCGTAAAGAAATAATTTATTCAAGAAAAGAAATCACACTCCCCCCACCCCTGTAAACACTCGTTTATCTCCGTAGATGCAGTACAGAAAGACAAAGTAAACTAATGATACTAAAATCACAGAGTTAACATTTAAGGCAAACAATCACATTTGAGAGTTAAAACAAAGTGCCAAAATGTGCAAGTCAAGGTCCAGGGATGATCTGTTTCATAATGCTAGTTAAATACAAACAAACAAACACCAGAAATACCCGCACACCACCAGGAGGGACACGAGTCTTCAAGAAAATATTACATTTATAACTACAGCATTTTTTCTTTAAAATGACTTTTAAAATCCCCAAAGTTCTCTTTATATAACAAACACCAACAATCTCCAGTACAGAATTCTTGACATCTTTACCATGCTTTTAACTGCTGAAAACTCTACTAACAAATTTTGGCCATACCCAAAAAGCAAAAATGCTGGCCAAAAGAATGCTGGATTTAGAATTCTGAAAAAGCAGCTCCACCTGTCATGTGTTATACAGAGAATGTATAATGATCATAGACAAAACAGCTTTTTTTAAAAAAAAGTGCCACTGTTTTATTTTGGTTTTTTTTAAAAAAGCTGCTGAAATGTCTGTTTTGAAATATGTATTTTGAAATACCATATGAAAGGCTGTCAAAGGAGATAACTTGTCTTTGTAAGCAAATTCATGCTCTCTCTTTGGATCCTCCTGTTCTTTGCATGAACCAAACAATAGATACATCCCTGCAAGAAATATTAAAATTGAAAAAAACGATTTAACTGCATGCAGCTGATGTGGACATCAGGAACCAAATGTACATTTGGCAGATATAAATCAATGAATAATAGCCTACACATCCAGTTCTAAGTTATATGATGTAATTCTTTCTCTTAAAAATTACATTCCTGTTTTGTCAACTTTCAAAGCAGCATGCTTTATCACAGAACACAACTGTGAGGTAGTCTCAATTTCACTTCAAATTTACTAGTCTACAAATTTAATTACCTTTTAACTTAATCAAGTTTGAATGTATGTTAGTTCACTATTATGGGAGTCTTAGGATAGTGATTATTGTTTATTTGTGTACGTTTCTGTTTTTGTCTTTAATGTTGATATGGTCAGTGGACTAATCAATAAACTTCGCACTTACTAGTCTACAGGCATAGGTAATGATAGCCTTTTACTTCCAAGTTTTATTTGTTTTATTTATTCTGTTTTATATCCTGCCCTCTCTCCCTCATTGAGGGACTTAGAGCGGTTAATGTTAGTCTCTAGTGTTTCGCAATGAATAAACAAAAAATAAACAAAAAACCCCCCACATTATATTGTCGTTAAAATCTAAGGCCACTTAATAAATTCCACTGCATTAACAGCAAAATGTTAATTTTGTGCAGAGATAGTCCATACATCCCCTTTTACATTCCAATACCGTACCTGATATTTTTAGAGGGAATAGTCTAAAGTTTATGAACAAGGTAGGCCCACATTCATCTTTCTCCACATTCTACAGATCACACCTGCAGCCTTCTTTCTTCTCTTTTCCTATAGAAATCTAAACGCCTCACCTTTTGCCAGCTTGAATAAAGGTCTCTCCCAAGTTCAAACATGTTCAACTCTGTAGGAATCATTACACGCTCTTGAGCACCACAGTGGTCTTAAGTTACAAACTATATGCAAAATATGTATTTGGTAAATCCTCCATTTTGCAAAATATGCAAATAATTTTTTTGTTGAACCCCAGATTACAGCATTTCTTATCAAAAGGCAGCATGCCACCGTAACGTTTGCATTATCATTTGAATATTGCCACGTAGCAGTCTTGCTCTTCTAACAAAAGGAGAGGTTAAAGCAAACAAGTAACATTGTAAATTCATCACATGGCACAATAAAAAAAATTGCAAAGGGAATCTTATATTACTATATAACTACCCTTAGCGGAAGACTAATAATCTTTATTTTCTTACTAAGGAAAGTTCCAATTAAATAAGTACAGATAGCCTTCCACACCTGTCGGTTTGACTTTGGCAGATTTGATTGTTCACAAACTTAACTTTAAGAATTCTGTCTCGGCACCTCTAGGTCCTCTGGTATAATCCTTTAGTCAGATTCCAACAGTTGACCATAAAGCTATGCTGGACAACAAAGAAATTCCCAGAGAGGTATTCTTTCAGGTACAAAAAATAGCAATTTCATGCGTCTTCTATACCTTTACCCCTAGAGAATGTGGATTGCTACCTATTCAGTACTATCTTGATCAAGAAGAAAATTTGCAAATCACATTGGAAACAGATGTTGATTATAAAATGCAGAAAATATGGGAAAATTTAAACAAATACACAAACAGTAATGCTCCTGTTTTTCAAAGAATATACAAATGACACTTTGAAATGTGGTTTTTAAAAGATGCAACAGCATCCAAACACAAATGTTATCCAGATAGATATAGATAGATAACTGGCACTCAAGAGCAGTGGAAATTGCAGGAAAAGGGATTCCACCTGAACATTAGAAGGACTTTCGGACATTAACAGCTTCCCAAATGCCTACAGAACAATGATAACATGAACGTTAGGAAATATTCTGCCCTGCGGCATTTTTCTACCACCGTGATGTTCATGCAAGGGAGCTCTGCCACATTATTCCTCTATGGTACATTCCTCAGACATGCTTTTAAACAAAGCAACCTCAACTGGGCTTTACCAAGCTTCCCACCTCTGCATTGCCACATATGCATACACTCCTTCCTGTAGAAGAGAGCTCTAGTCATTTTTACTTGAATTCTTTCGTCTTGGGGATCCTATAGAAAGCACAGGAGAAGGATTACATATCTTTCCTGAAGGGGGATGAGCAGATGAGGCAAGTGCAGACGCCCCTTGGATGTTCGTAGTCGTTTCGATGACCGAATTCTGTCGCGTATCATTCATCTCAATTACTTCAAAGTCTGCCTCATTCCATTCCTTGCCCTCCTTGTCCTCCTCATCCTCTTCCTCAAGGTGAGAGTTGGACAACAATGCTTCTCGGAGGTTCCCATCTCCAGCACCTTTCCGATTAGGATCACTTGGGGATGTTGCTAATTTATACAGCACAGGGAACAGCACAGCTGTCATGGCTGCGGATGCCAACGCAGTATACATAAGCACCGGGATCGCAGGGTAGTGTCCTTGCAGGAAGCCAACCACAGCAGGAATACACATTTCCCCCATTGCAGCACCCATGACAAACAGTGCAGCAGACTTCCCTTGGATGGTGGTATACTGCTCAACCCAGGATATACCACTGGGGAAGATGGCAGCCATTGATGCTCCATACACCGCAGAGCCAAGCCACAGAGAGACCGGGTGCGTGTTGAACAGGGCCAAGAACAAGGATGACACAGTGGAGAATATGATACTCAAGAGGATGATCGACCCAGGATGAGAGCAGGCAGCCAGGCAGATCGCCAGTCCCCTGCACGCCGCAAAGGACCCCCAAAAGACTGAGTTCAACCCTGCCGCTTCGCTCTCCTTCATGCCCACATGGGTCTTGGCATAAGTAAAAATGTAAGACCCATAGGTGACCTCTGCTCCAACGTACCAGAAAAAGAATACAGAGAGGAGAATTATGAGGGCGTAGTGGTATTTGGCAATCTTGTATTTCTGTGCAGAAAACTTCCTTCTGTCACGAGCAGAACTCCTCCAATATAAAAGACAGAAAAACAACGCCACGAGCAAGACGTAAGTGCCTATCACAGTATAAGATGACATCACGTTCATGGTGAAATGTAGCTTCTCCAATGACACGGGAGAGTCCACAGCAGGTTGATGGTCACCTGTGCCACCCAGATGGTCCTGTGAGTCCAGAGCAGAGCCGCCCAGCGCCATCTTGGCCAAGATGGGGGCCACAAAAGCACCCAGGGCAAAACTGAAATGTAAGGCTTGCATATGCGGACCAGCCTCTGCCCCCCATGTGTCCAAAGCCACAACATTGCCACCTACAATGCAAACAAACAAAAAATATTAAAACAATCAGGTTTGGAAGGCATGGCCTCTCAGCTTTGGAAAGCATCAACAATTAAAGTACAATGAATACAACAGGTCTGGGCGTTCAGGTGTATATATATATATATATATATATATATATATATATATATATATATAAAGAGTATATATAATCTTTCCTCAAATGAAAAGCAGAATAACAGAAGAATAAAACAAGCACAGAACAGCAGCACACAACTAACTCAATGGAAGTGGTATCAAACTGTTATTTGCTCTTCTGCACAAACAAGCAGGATGCAGGTCCAAGAGTTCTGCACACATGGTAAAACGCCCTTCTCATCAAGCAATTTTCCATTTAAGGGACGCAAGATATTCCAAATTCATTAATACGACAGACATGGAGCAGTATGACAAACAGTTGCTGCTGTTGGTTTTTTACCTGTATCCAGGACTCCCATTGAAAAACCAATGACAGACATCATGGCTGTAAGCAAAATTGCTGTCTTACACCACGGGATGGCATACAAGCCCATGGCTGTAGCCAGCATAGAAAAGCCTACAAGGAAGAGATATGACAGAATTAGTGGTTTGTATAATCATTGCCTATATTTTCATATTTAATTTCAAAGCCAAGATTACATTGCGTTTTTTTTTACTGAATTACAAAAAGATCCCTACGTTTTTGTTGTTAACTGTACATGTGAATTCCCAGCAGTTGCAAGATAATAAATCCAGGTTCATAATTGCTGAACACAATGCCAGCCACTGCATCCAGAAATGAAGGAGCACAACAACTGCTCAAAGTGAAAGACTATTTTTCTGATCAGGCTTGGAAAGATTTAAGGGATCTTGTTCTAGGATACTGGAGAACTTGGTGTGGTGCACTTATTAAAACTAGTCAGCTTAATTCAGCCTGGACTAATGTGGATGACCACAACATTATCTTTCCGTGTTAGTTATCCTTCCAGCTTTCTCATGCTGTTCTTTGTACAAATATGTATAACAGGGCCATATCTGTAAATTAAATGGCATATTTTTGAGGAAAAATGCAGGCAGCTGTGTTTTGTTTGAAGCCACAGAAAATGGGATGAAAGACACTCAGCACTGAACACATGTGAAACCAGTAACAGACAGATGCATCAATCCGTAAAAAGTAATGGGAAGGAGATTGAATCTCACATCTTGATTATTTCCTCTTCTGATCTACCAACTGGGGAGTTCAACTTTGTGCATTGGGCATATCCTGGCTGCTACACCATTACATTGTAGATTGATACATGCAATAACTCATCCACACAAGGAAATACATACAAACACAGCATTGCCCAAACACAAATTGAGGAACATGAAAGGCACTGCAGACTAACTCAACCAGAGAAGTCAGCCATAGCAGAGCACCTTATGAACCAACCTGGACACAGCATATTATTTGAGAACACAGAAATGCTGGCCACTCTAACAACCACCATGTCAGACTACACAGCGATGCCACTGAAATCCACAAGCAGAAAGGAGGAAACCATGAAAATGAACAAAATCTGGCTACCAGTTTAAAAAACTCTAAAATCAGGAGAGTAAGGAAAGGACAACACGCAAAAACAGGGGAATTCCAGACAAGAAGCAATCAGGGCCAGCTAATCACCTCCCAACAAAGGATTCCCCATGCAAGAAGCAGCCAAGCCTTGAAGCTGCAAGGCTATTCAATGCTAATCAACAGCCTTCACACCTGCCTCAAACAGACAAGAGTTCTTTCTCCCACCCTGAACATTCCACAGATACTCGTATAAACCCCACTTGCCTTGTTTCCAACAAACGTCACAACCTCTGAGGATGCCTGCCATAGATGTGGGCAAAACGTCAGGAGAGGATGCTTCTGGAACACGGCCATACAGCCCAGAAAAGCCACAGCAACCCAGTGATTTTGGCCATGAAAGCCTTCGACAACACAAACACATACAACCCCAACTACAATGATATACAACAGAACTGTTCATTTCTGCATACTCACCCAAGAGAATTTGGGCATTCATGCAGTCGACGAGCAAACCGCCAATTAAAGAGCCACCAAAATACCCCGAGGAACGGCCCACAAAGATGAAAGAGATCTGACTGACATTTCTGTTCACATTTGCTGCCAAGTCTGGAAATGTGGGCCCCAGGATAGCAATGGCCATGCCCTGCAAGGCAAAAACAGCTTGTGGTTAACCGCATCTCGGTTGGCCAAGAAGACATCTGGCTGAGGTTGAGAAGGTTGGCTCCCTTCTCCACTGCAACTCAGGGAACATATATATCATCCCAACCAAAGTTGTGGAGGAAAAATAGAGAAATCAAGAAACCCTACAAGCATTTCTTCCCCTCCACGGCATGACAAAGTCATCAGCTTCTTTCGAAACTTTTAAACAGAGGCTGGATGGCCATCTGTCAGGGATGCTTTGAATGCAATATTCCTGCTTCTTGGCAGGGGGTTGGACTGGATGGCCCATGAGGTCTCTTCCAACTCTATGATTCTATGATTCTAGGACTAGTTAGACCAGCATTTCTCAAATTGGGGGTCGGGACCCTTTGGGGGTCACAAGGGGATTTCACAGGGGTCACCAAAGCCCATCAGAAAACATATATTTCTAATCGTCTTAGGAACTCCTTTGACAGAGAAGGCTGAAGATCTCTCTGCCTATCCTTTTCTTCCTTTTTGGAAACAGACAGGGAATCCTCCCACCAAAAGCCCTCTTCTGCTCTGATTGGCTGGCCTCTCTGCCACGGAGAACGCTGTTTCTGAGACTCCAAGTGGGGAGGCAAGAGCAGGTGTGCTTGGCAAAAGGCAGCATGGTCTGCATGTGCGTGCAAGGCTGGAGGGAGGCTCGTGCCAGCAAGTCCCTTCAAGGCATGGGAGCTCTGTGTGGGAAGTTTGGCCCAATTCTATTGTTGGTGTTGTTCAGTATTCTCTTTGATTGTGGATGAACTATAAATCCCAGCAACTACTATTTATTTATTTACTCCACCCCAATGGGAACTCAGGAGGGTTCACAGTGTTGGCAACAATTCAATGCAACTACAACTCGAAAATATCAAGAGTTTTCCCCAAACTCCACCAGTGTTCACATTTGGGCACATTGAGGATCTGTACCAAGTTTGGTCCAGATGCATCATTGTTTGAGTTCACAGTGTTCTCTGGATGTAAGTGAACTACAACTCCAAAACTCAAGGTCAATGCCCACCAAACCCTTCTAGTGTTTTCTCTTGGTCATGGGAGTTCTCTGTGCCAAGTTTGGTTCAGTTCCATCATTGGTGGAGTTTAGAAGACTCTTTGATTGTAGGTTAACTATAAATCCCAGCAACTACAAATCCCAAATGATAAAAACAATCCCCTCTCCCAATCCCAACAGTATTCAAATTTGGGCGTATCAGGTATTTGTGCCAAATTTGGTCCAGTGAATGAAAATACATCCTGCATATCAGATATTTGTATGACGATTCATAACAGGGCAAAAGTATGATAGCTGGGCCCCTACACTGGTTGCGCAGCGCAGGTCTGAATTAATGAGGGGAACATGTGCGCGAGTCAGAGCAGCGAGAGACGCAGCTATATCAGAGTCATGGCAAGATAGTTCACCAGAAAGGGGGAGAGGAAATATTTCTATCCCGTTTACCGTCTTGGTAAACCCTTGTCTTCTCTTAATTCTGACCCGTGTTGCGCAAGTAGTGTAGCGTAGGGTCCCGGCTATCATACTTTTGTCCATAACAGTAGCAAAATGACAATTATGAAGTAATAACGAAAATAATTTTATGGTTGGGGGTTACCAGATGAGGAACAGTAAATAACTCTAACATAACTTCACTCGCCTTAAGCACTATGCTTGTCTGTTTGTTGTGTCCCCCCCCTTTCCTATCCTGGCTGCTTGTTGTCCCCACCCCCCTTTCTGTCCCTTCCCCTTTCTGGCGAACTATCTTGCCACAACTCTGTCACACCTGTGCCCCTCCCTCGCTCCGCTGTCTCGTGCATGTCTTCTCTTAATTCTGACCCGTGTTGGGCAAGTACCATAGCGTAGAGTCCTGGCTATCATACTTTTGCCCATAACAGTAGCAAAATGAGTTATGAAGTAGCAACTGAAATAATTTAACGGTTGGGGGGGGGGGTCACCACAACATGAAGAACTGTATTAAGGGGTCACATTAGGAAGATTGAGAAACACTGAGTTAAGATAAACCTTTCCATTAACACTATGTAATGCGGTTTTTGTCCCTAGGTTACAAATGTCATTTCCTAATTGGGTCTATAGAAAAACAAGTTAATGAAACTGCAAAAAAATTTTCAATGAATAGCTGATAGAGCGGGCCTGGGCAAACTTGGGCCCTGATTCTAGGTGTTTTGGACTTCAACTCCCAGCATTCCTAACAGCCTCAGGCCCTTTCCTTTTCCCCCTCAGCCGCTTAAGCGGGCCTGGGCAAATTTGGGCCTTCCCTCCAGTGTTTTGGACTTCAACTCCCAGCATTCCTAACAGCCTCAGGCCCTTTCCTTTTCCCCCTCAGCCGCTTAAGCTGTTAGGAATGCTGGGAGTTGAAGTCCAAAACACTGGAGGGAAGGCCCAAATTTGCCCAGGCCTGCTCTGTCAGTCAAGAGGCCCAGGCCTGTGAAAGAACCATGGGGTTTTGTGCTCTCACCAGGCCCAGAAAGGCGGCGCAGAGCACCCCCGAGGTGCACCACTTCAGCGCCCTCAGAGGGGCCCGCGCCGCCGCCGCTTCCGCTTCCGCCCGGCTCCTCCGCGCGGCGCTGCCCCCGGTCACCCTCACTTCCGGTTGGAGGGGCTCCGGCGCCTCCGCCCCCTCCCCGCGGCCTTCCTCCCCTTCCTCCTCGCCGCCATCCCTCTGCGCGAAGCGGACTTGCTTCCTCGCCCCCTCCGCCATCACTGCCAGGGAGGAGGAGGGGGGGGAACTGTCACGCTCCCTGATTGGACGCTCGCCGCCCCTTGCGTCATAATGGCCCTCGGACCGCCATTGGTCGAACACGAGCGGGTTTTTTTTCTTTCTTTCTGGCGCTCTCCAGTCATTGGCCCGCTTCTGCGGAAGAGGCTCTGTCCAATCCTGGCAAGGGCTCGGGATGAGTCAGTAAACAGAGCCAGCGTGGCGAGCATCTGACTGGGAATCCTGGGGAACGTTTCATGCCTCACCAAAGAGAAGCAGTTCCAGCCATCATGGCCGGAATCACTGGGTTGCTGTGCATTTTTCGGGCTGTATGGCCATGTTCCAGAAGCATGCTCTCCTGACGTTTCGCCTGCACCTCACAACCTCTGAGAATGCCTGCCATAGATGCAGGCGAAACGTCAGGAGAGAATGCTTCTGGAACATGGCCATACAACCCGAAAAATGCACAGCAACCCTGTGCCTTCGACAACACATTTAATGAATGCACCCCTAATGCAACCTCTTGAGAAACCAGAACCACCCACATGATTGTTTTTACACAAGGTAGTGCCCCAACAGTAGTTCAGCCATTGTATTTACACGTGACGACCTAGTGTTAAAAAATCAAAGTCCACTGAAATTCAGAAACAATTAGCATAATTGTATTTATTTATTTGCTTCGCTTATACCCCGCCTTTCTCACCCCCGTAGCTGGACTCAAAGCGGCTTACAACTCTGGCAAGATTCAATGCTGTTTAAAACGTAATCGTAAAACATCCTGTCAACTAAAAACAAACAGTCAAGCAAATAAGCACACAGAATAACAGATTAAAAAGAGCTGTCAGGAATCCATCCATATTCATCAGCCTCCTGGGGCAGACCATCTTAATTGGTCCTCCACCCCTACAGAGGTTAGGAGGCAAAGACAGTCTAAACCTGAGCAGGTGATGGTTGGTCCATGGCAATGGAGCAATGTTCAGCTCCTCCACACTAGCACCATTCTCCTATCCCTGGCAGAAAACCAAGTCTAGTGTGTGCCCAGTTCTGACGGTAGGGCAGATACCATTTGGGACAACTCCATGATTGCCATGGAAGGCATGAAGTCCTGAGCCTATCCCAACAGGGTGTTCTCCGCATGGACATTGAAGTCCCCCAGCACTATGAGCCGTTGGGACTCCAACACCAGGCTCGAGATCACTCTGGCTAGCTCAGGCAGGGAGACTGTAGTGCAGTGGGGTGGTCGGGACACTAACAGAATCCCTATTCTGTCCTGGCCACCTACTCTCAAGTGGACACACTCAAATGTGGTAGGCTGTGGGATGAGGCACCTGCTCAGAAAGATGGGATCCCTATAGACTACTGCAACCCCTCCTCTCCACCCTCCAGATCTTGACTGGTGCTACACGGGGTAGCCTGGTGAGCAGAGCTGGAAAATATTGACCCCCCCCCTCCCCAAAGCCTCATCCAACCAAGTCTCCTTTATGCATGCCAGATCTGCACACTTTATTATTTATCGTGTCATCAGCAACCATTGTATTACAATTCTAACAGAGCAAAACAAACACAGAGATTAAAAAGAAAAAGAAAAAAGAAAAAAAACACACAGATTTTGTAAATTTGGTATTTGGTTAAATGTCCTTTGACCAGTATCTGGCCACTTGGAGTGCCTCTGGGGTTGCCGCAAGAAGGTCCTCCATCGTGCATGTGGCAGGGCTCAGGGTGCATTGCAGTACTCATCCAGAATAAGATCCTGGATTATTGCTGTTTTCCCATTTACAGACCTGGGCATTCAACAGCACAACCCCTAACCTTGGAGGGACCACCATCCTGGATACTCAAGTTTACCATGTCAGAAAACTGCATTAGAGCTACAAGTACTCTTTCTCTTTCCCTAGGCCTAATTAATTTAGGTCTACCTTTCCTGTATCTCCCCCTCCCCTGAATTACTCCTATAGGGGCCCCTCAGCTAGGGGAACTCCCCCTCCCTCCATATGGCCCACTTCTCCCTCCTTCAGCCTTAAGAGCTCTTTACTCTAGAATTTTGTGATTGAGCAGTCAATAGCTGAAAGCCCTGAAGTTCTGAGATAAATCAACCCCAAAACATATTCAGAATATTAAAAAAAAAAAAGAACAGGGGAATCATTTGTAGCTGCTACTCATTCTAAGGAGGACTTAGTCAGTATGCTGCAGTACACTTATTTTTCAATAGCTTTTTCTCTAGTAAATAAAGTGAAAACAGCTGTTTCAAGTTTCTCTGCCCCATTTCTTTTACTCATATAGGTTAGCTTTAGGATTGCTATAAATCAGAAAGAACATGAAGGCACATAAAAACGACAGCCCTCCGTTGCCTCAATAAAACAACTCTAAAAGAGTGATTGCTGTTTGTTTGTGCTGTTTAAGACAGGATATTCTACCTCCTGGATTCTCCAGTCAGGCCAGCATTACAGCTATCGGAGTGCTTTGTTGTTGTTCATTCATTCAGTCATCTCCGACTCTTCGTGACCTCATGGACCAGCCCACGCCAGAGCTCCCTGTCGGCCGTCACCACCCCCAGCTCCTTCAAGGTCAGTCCAGTCACTTCAAAGATGCCATCCATCCATCTTGCCCTTGGTCGGCCCCTCTTCCTTTTGCCTTCCATTTCCCCCAGCATCATTGTCTTCTCTAGGCTTTGCTGTCTCCTCATGATGTGGCCAAAGTACTTCAACTTTGTCTCTAGTATCCTTCCCTCCAATGAGCAGTCGGACTTTATTTCCTGGAGGATGGACTGGTTGGATCTTCTCGCAGTCCAAGGCACTCTCAGAACTTTCCTCCAACACCACAGTTCGAAAGCATCTATCTTCCTTTGCTCAGCCTTCCCTAAGGTCCAGCTCTCACATCCGTAGGTTACTACAGGGAATACCATGGCTTTGACTATGCGGATCTTCGTTGCCAGTGTGATGTCTCTACTCTTCACTATTTTATCGAGACTGGACATTGCTCTCCTCCCAAGAAGTAACAGTCTTCTGATTTCCTGGCCACAGTGCTAGAAATCGGAGTGCTAGAAAGTCACAATCAGAGGGAAGCAAATTCTCCTATCAATCATCCTTCAATATCAAGACTCTTACCAGCACAGCATGTATTTAGGAGTCCTTGTATTCAAGTGATAGAAAGTATTCAAGTAGTAGAAAGAGAAAGATGTTAGTTTGGCAAAACTAGAGCTCAAATGTTTTTTCCAGAATCAACAATTGCCATTTCTTCTCTACAAGGACTAGGGTGTGCAGACATAAGAAAGAGTAGACTATATAGAAGACAATAGCAAGGAATGGAAGGACAGCACCATATGAGGAGTTTGAAATATAATATGAGAGGCTGTCAAAGGAGATAACTCAACTGTGTAAGCAAAGTTATGCTCTCTCTTTGGATCCTGTTCTTTGCATGAATCAAACACTAGATACATCCCTGCAAGAAGTATTAACATTGAAAAAAACTATTTAAATGCATTTATGTTGAGCTGATGTGAACATCAGGAACCAAATGAACATCTGATAGATTTAAATTTATGAATCCTAACATATAAATCCAGTCCTAAGTTACTATGATGTAATTCTTCTCTTAAAAATTACATTCTTGTTTTGTCAGCTTTCAATGCAGCATGCTTTATCAGAGAATATAATTGTGAGGTAGTCCCAATTTCACTTTAAATTTACTAGTCTACAGGCACAGGTAATGATAGTCTTTCATTTCAAAGTTTGAGTCCCTAATCTTTCACAGTGAATAAACAAAAACCCACATTATATTGTCTTGCAACTACCTTTGAGGCATTTTAAATGCAGGTCTCTTCAGCTTTCTTTTTGAACCCCAGCACTAATGGAGCCTGCTTGAAAAAAGGGTTTGATTCATCAGCCAAAAAATTAAAAAGTCCTTAATGTGAAGGATTTTCAAGGAGGCATTGGTGAAAACTTGCAGCATGGAAAAGAATCACAAAGTGATCTTTTGGACTCTCTGACAACTCCATTAAATGCCATCAGATGCATTCAGTTGTCACAAAGCTTTTTGCCCAGCCTCAACTCAGCTGGCAGGATGGAGAAGAGGCTTCCATTGTGCCTTCTCAGCATGCTTCACTAGTGCAGTTTTTAACTGGAGAGGTTGTGCTGCCTTCTCCTCAGAGATCTCTTACTCCTGAGAATAGTTCCAGAAGGCATCTGAACACTGAAATGGACCCTGTGGGATCATCCATACCAGTTCATTACAAAGTCCAAGATGCACAATCAGGCTGTATGTCCATTTTGTTCCATTGCAAGTCTGTCAGGCATTCAGTAAACAAAATGGTGGCACACCTAATTGAGCAGCTGGATAAAGCTGTGATTCTAATTACAATGGTCAGAGTATACCAGAAGCCAACAAAGAAGAGGATGAGGAAAAGGACGAGCTTTTCCCCAATGGAGTGGCTAATCAGAAATCCCAAAAACCAGAATTGAAACTCCAGGCAGAAGGAATACCAAGCAGCTGAAGAATCCACCCACAAAGCAAATGGTAGAAGGAATAACTCAAGAAATAGGTAAAGAAAGTGAGCTCCAAGAAATGTTGGACATGGAAACTGCGATACCAGAAGCTGAAACGGATCCTGATACCAATGCGATACCAGAAGCTGAAATGGATCCTGAGTCTGAGGAGATGACAGATACTGAAGTAGAATTTGAGAATCTTGATCCAACTGGGAAGACACCAGCATTTGCACATGCTTGACTGTATCCCATTGTTGGCCACCCCACACACTTCAAAAGTGGACGCCTCCAGGCCTTCTCCCAAGCAGCACAATGTTAAACGGGCTCCAATGCCATCTCAAAAAGCACGCAGAACAAAAGATGGCCCTGAACTCCCCAGCACTGTGCTAAAAGGACTGGTAACAAAGAAGAAACCTTTACATGTGCTGATAGAGAATCATATGCCTCTAGAGCAGGCATGGGCAAACTTCGGACCAACTGTTAGGAATTTTGGGTGTTGAAGTCCAAAACACCTGGCAGACCCAAGTTTGCCCATGCCTGCTCTACAGTATAGAAAGCTGTTGCTTCCTGTTGCTACTAGTGGAAATGAAATTGTATCTAGTACCTCCAAAACTATAGTGAAATATTAGTGAAATGCTCTACTGCATCTTACCTCCAAACATGGGTTAAGGTTGTTTTAAATTTTATCCTATTTAAAAATTATATTATGTGATATGCTTGTTAGGGTTGTAAGGTTTTATTTTTGAGTTAATTTCTATTTGGTATTGAGTTTACAATAATGTTTATTTTATTTTCTTTGACGTGCATTGTTTTGATGCAATTTGTTATTATGTCTTTTTCCTGGGATTGAATATTTGCCATATGTGTTGGAAACTGCCCCATGTCCCTTTGGGGAGATAGGACAGTCTATAAATAAAGGAATATTATTATTATTATTAATAATAATAATAATAATAATAATAATAATATAAGGCCACTTAATGACTTCCCCTGCATTAACTATTTGTGCGGAGATAGTCCATACATTCTATTTTACATTCCAATCCTGTACCTGATATTTTTAGAAGGAATATTCTAAATGTTATGGTCAAAGTAAGCCCAAATTCATCTTTCTCCACATTCTACAGTAGACCATACCTGTAGCCTTCTTCCTTCTTTTTTTCCTACATAAAGTTCACCAGAATGACTCACCTTTTGCCAGATTGAGTGAAACAGAGTTGAAACATGTTCAACTCTGAGAGAACCATTACATGCTCTTGAGCACCACAGCGGTGTTATGCTACAAACTATATGCAAAAAAGGTATTTGGTAAATCCTCCATTTTGCAAAATATGGAAATAAAAAATCTGCTGAACACCAGATTACAACATTTCTTATCAAAAGGCAGCATACCACGGTAACTTTTGCATTATCATTTGAATATTATCACGTAGCGGATTTACTCTTCTAACAAAAGGAGAGGTTAAAGCAAACAAATAGCATTGTGCATGTCCTAGCAAGAGTAAATTCATCACATCGCACAATCAAGAAATTTGCAAAGGGACTCTTATACTACTATATAACTACCCTTAGTGGAAGACTAATAATCCGTTTTTTTCTTACTAAGGAAGGTTCCAATTAAATAAGTGGACAATTCCCATAAGTGGACAAGTCCCAGAAGATTGGAGGATGGCAAATGTGGTCCCTATCTTCAAGAAGGGAAAAAGGGACAACCCAAACAATTACAGTCTGGTCAGCCTAACTTTGATACCAGGAAAGATTCTGGAAAAGATCATTAAGGAAGTAGTCTGCAAACACTTAGAAAGGATATCTAATCCAGATAAATATAGTAATGCACTGCTGGGATTCAAGAGCAGTGGATATTGCAGAAAAAAGGATTCCACCTGAACATTAGGAAGGATTTCCTCACATAAGAGCTTCCCAAATGATAGTATGATTGTTAGGAAATATTCTGCCTTGTCGTATTTTTCTACCACCATCATGTGGAGCCCCCGGTGGCGCTATGGGTCAAACCCTTGTGCCAGCAGGACTAATGACTGACAGGTTGGAGGTTTGAATCTGAGGAGAGCAAGGATGAGCTCCCTCTGTCAGCTCCAGCTCCCCATGCGGGGACATGGGACAAGTCTCTAACAAGGATGGTAAAACATCAAAAACACCTGGGCACCATCATGTTCATGCAAGTGAGCTCTGCCACATCATTCCTCTATGGTACATTACTCAGAAGCCTAGCAAAGCAACATCAACTAGGCTTTACCAAACTTCCCACCTCTACTGCATCACCACATACCTATAGAGTAGGCACTACATCCCTTGATCTAGAAGAGAGCTCTAGTGCAGACGCCCCTTGGATGTTCGTAGATGTTTCAATGACCGAATTCTGCCACATATCATTCATCTCAATTACTTCAAAGTCTACCTCATTCCATTCCTTGACCTCCTCATCCTCTTCCTCAAGGTGAGAGTTGAACAACAATGCTTCACTGAGGTTCCTATCTCCAGCACCTTTCCGGTTAGGATCACTTGGGGATGTTGCTAATTTATACAGCACAGGGAACAGCACGTCTGTCATGATTGCGGATACCAGTGCAGTGTACATAAGCACTGGGACTGCAGGGTAGTGTCCTTGCAAGAAGCCAACTGCAGCAGGAATACACATTTGCCCCATGGCAGCACCCATGACAAACAAAGTGGCAGACTTCCCTTGGATGGTGGTGTACTGCTCAAGCCAGGATATGCCACTGGGGAAGAGGGCGGCCAGTGATGCTCCATATACAGCAGAGCCAAGCCACAGAGAGACCGGGTGTGTGTTGAACAGGGTCAGAGTCAAGGAGGACACGGTGGAGAATATGATACTCAGGACGATGATTGACACCGGCCGGGAGCAGATGGCCAGGCAGATGGCCAGTCCCCTGCAGGCTGCAAAGGACCCCCAAAAGACTGAGTTCAATCCTGCTGCTTCACTCTCCTTCATGCCCACATAGGTCTTGGCATAAGTGAAAATGTAAGCCCCATAGGCAACTTCTGCTCCAACGTACCAGAAAAAGAATATAGAGAGCAGAATTAGGAGGGCATAGTGGTATTTGGCAATCTTGTATTGCTGTGCAGAAGACTTCCTCCTGTCGCGAGTAGAACCGCTCCTCCAATATAAAAGACAGAAAAACAATGCCACGAGCAAGATGTAAGTGCCTATCACAGTATAAGATAACATCACGGTGAAATGTAGCTTCTCTGATGACACAGGAGAGTCCACAGTGGGTTGATGGTCACTTGTGCTGCCCAGATGGTCCTGCAGATCCACAGCAGAGCCACCCAATACCATTTTGTCAAGGATTGGGGCCATAAAAGCACCAAGGGCAAAACTGAAATGTAAGGCTTGTATATGCGGATCAGCCTCCACCCCCCATGTGTCCAAAGCCGTAACATTGCCACCTGGAATGCAAACAAACAAAACAAATAAACATTCAAACAATCACAATCAGATTTGGAAGGCATGGTCTCTCAGCTTTGGAAGGCATCAATAGCTAAAATACAATGAATACAAGAGGTTTGGATGCTCGGGTGTACAGCCAGAACTCCCAAGAATATGTATAATCTTTCCTCAAATGAAAAGCACCACGAAAGAATAAAACCTGCACAGAACACCAGCACACAACAAACTGAACGGCAGTGATATCGAACTGCACTTTGTCCTTCTGCACAAACAAGCAGGATGCAGGCCCAATAGCTCTGTGAGGATGGTAAAAGGCCCTTCTCATCAAGACAGTAGAGCATGCGGGGATGTGACAGAAGCCTCCCACAAGGAGGTAAAACATAAAAACATCCAGGCATCCCCTGGGCAACATCCTTGCAGACAGCCAATTCTCCCACACCAGAAGCAACTTGCAGTTTCTCAAGTTGCTCCTGATATGGGAGTGACTTGAATGAGCGATTTAAGGGATGCAAGATATTCCAAATTCATTAATATAACAGACATGGAGCAGCATGACAAACAGTTACTGTTGTTGGTTTTGTTACCTGTATCCAGGACTCCCATTGAAAAACCAATGACAGACATCATGGCTGTGAGCAAGGTTGCTGTCTTACACCACGGGATGGCATACAGGCCCATGGCTGTAGCCAGCATAGAAAAGCCTACAAGGAAGAGATATGTCAGAATTGGTGGTTTGTATAATAGCTGCCTATATTTTCATATTTAATTTCAAACACAGGTTACATTGAGTTTTTTACTGAATTACAAAAAGATCCCTACATTTTTGTTGTTAACTGTACATGTGAATTTCCAGCAGTTGCAGGATAATAAATCCAGCTTATAGGTTCATAATTGCTGAATACAATGCCAGCCACTGCATCCAGAAATGAAGGAGTACAACAATCGCTCAAAGTGGAAGACTATTTTTCTAATCAGGCTTGGAAAGATTTAAGAGATTGTTGTAGTCCAGGCTTTGATTGTGCCAGTACGTGATCTAACTGGGGATTTTGGGCCTGTTAGGCAGCCTGATGCTGACAGTGGGGATTCTGGGCCTGCAGATGAGCAAGAGAATCAGGAGATTTTAAGCCCTGAGAATGAGAGCTCTCTGTCCCACATTCCAGAAAGGCAGTTTGCTAGAGATGCAAGGTCAGAGGCTGAAATTAGCTCAGGGGAGGAAGATGCAGGGGAGAAAGAAACAACTCTAGGTGGCTGAGCTAACGAGTAAAGGTTATATAGAAGATTAATGTTCCATCAACATAGGGTATCTCGTGAAGTACAGTGAAGGTCAACTTGCCTATTAACCAAGAACCTCTTATCAGTCTTGGAAGGGCAATGACATGGCTTTCTGTCTATATCAGAAAGGTCAGCCGAGTATTCCCTCAGTCCAGACAATGTTGATTTTGGAGCCACGTCAAGTCTTCCAAGGGATTTTTAGTTCCAGGTTTCCTTGTACTCATGCATTCTGATTCCATGTTTCTTATTCCAGCAGACTGTTCTTGTGTTGAATGTTTGGACTTTATCCGCTTTTATATTCCTGGTTTTTGAGGCATTTCATGTACTTTAAACTCTTGAGGATTATTTCTGTTTTTTGGACATTGATTTAACACTATTTTTCTGGATTGCTTTATATATATATATATATATATATTAAATGAACTGCTTTGCTATTTTGAACTGGATTGGGTGTTGATTACAGAGATGATTCCCAGCCTTGGAGTGCAACAGGGATCATGTTCTAGGTTAGGAGTTCTCAAACTAAGGCCCAAGAGCCGGATGCGGCCCTCCAAGGTCATTTGCTCAACCCCTGGTCTAAACTTTAGACTTAGGGTCACCTAAGTCTGAAACAACTTCAAGTCACACAACAACAACAACCTGAATTAACTTGACTACCTAATCAGCCAAAAGCAGGCCCACCATTCCCATTGAAATACTGGTAAGTTTATGTTGGTTAAAATTGTTCATCATTTTAAATACTGTATTGTTATTTCATGGTTTTTTGCAGTACAAATAATATATCTGCAGTGTGCATAGGAATTTGTCTATGTTTTTCTCAAAATATAGGCCGGCCCTCCAACAGTCGGAGGAACAGTGAACCGGCCGTCTGCTTTAAAAGTTTGAGGGCCCCTGTTCTAGGTAATGCTGGAGAATTCGTCTTGGTACACTTATTAAAACAAATCAGCCTAATTCACATGCCCTAGACCAGTGGTTCTCAATCTGTGGGTCCCCAAATGTTTTGGCCTTCATCTCCCAGAAATCCTAACAGCTGGTAAACAGGCTCGGATTTTAGAGAGTTGTAGGCTCAAACACCTGAGGACCAACAAGTTGAAAACCACTGGCATAGATTGTAATGTGCCTAGACTACACCATTGTCTAGCATTCGCCTTCCTTCCATACTGTTCTTTGCACAAATACGTATTACAGAAATATATCTGCATATATATATATATATATATATATATATATATATATATATATATATATATATATATGGAGAGACGGAGAGACGGAGAGAGAGAGAGAGAGAGCGAGAGAGAGCTGTGTTTTGTTTGAAGCCACAGACATGGAATGAAAGACACTTAGCACTGAACACATGAGAAACCGGTAACAGATGGGCGCATCCATCCATAAAAAGTAATGGCAAGGGGATTGTATCTCACCTCTTGATCATTTCCTCTCCTGATCTACCAATTGAGTTCACCTTCACGCACTGGGCATATCCTTGCTGCCACTCCATTACATCGTACATTGATACATGCAATAAGCCATCCACACAAGGAAACACATACAGCCCCGAAAACCATGACATACAACACAACTGTTCATTTCTGCATACTCACCCAAGAGAATTTTGGCATTCATGCAGTCGACGAGTAATCCGCCAATTAAAGTGCCACCAAAATACCCAGAGGAACGGCCTATAAAAATGAAAGAGATCTGACTGACATTTCTGTTCACATTTGCCGCCAAGTCTGGAAATGTGGGCCCCAGGTTAGCAATGGCCATGCCCTGCAAAGCAAAAACAGCCAGTGGTTAACCATGTCAATGTTGGCAGAAGATATCTGGTTGAGGCTGAGAAGAAGGTTGCCTCCTGTTTTCACCACAGCTCAGGATACATATATATCATCCCAAACAAAGTTGTGTAGGAAAAATACAGAATCCGTGCTGGCTTTAGCCCAGGGGTCTTCAAACGTTTTAAACAGAGGGCCAGGTCACAGTCCCTCAAACTCAGTTCTTGTGGGTTTTTTCGGGCTATATGGCCATGTTCTAGAGGCATTTCTCCTGACGTTTCGCCTGCATCTATGGCAGGCATCCTCAGAGGTCTGCTGGAGCTGGGAAAAGGGGGTTTATATATCTGTGAAATGACCAGGGTGAGACAAAAGGCTTTTGTAAGTTGGGCTAGGTGTGAATCTTTTCAACTGACCACCTTGATTAGCATACAATGGGCTGACAGTGCCTGGAGCAAACTCTTCTTGAAAGGTGATTAGATGTCCCTGCCTGTTTTTATCTCTGCTGTTTTAATTTTAGAATTTTTTAATACTGGTAGCCAGATTTTGTTCATTTTCATGGTTTCTTCCTTTCTGTTGAAATTGTCCACATGTTTGTGGATTTCAATGGCTTCTCTGTGTAGTCTGACATGGTGGTTGTGAGAGTGGTCCAGCATTTTTGTGTTCTCAAATAAAATGCTGTGTCCAGGTTGGTTCATCAGGTGCTCTGCTATGGCTGACTTCTCTGGTTGAAGTAGTCTGCAGTGCCTTTCATGTTCCTGGATTCTTGTTTGGGCGCTGCGTTTGGTGGTCCCTATGTAGACTTGTCCACAGCTGCATGGTATACGGTAGACTCCTGCAGAGGTGAGAGGATCCCTCTTGTCCTTTGCTGAACGTAGCATTTGTTGGATTTTCTTGGTGGGTTTGTAGATTGTTTGTATGTTGTGTTTCCTCATCAGCTTCCCTATGCGATCAGTGGTTCCCTTGATGTATGGCAGGAACACTTTTCCTCTGGGTGGATCTTCATCTTTACTCTTGTGGCTTGTTCTTGGTCTTGCAGCTCTTCTGATGTCTGAGGTGGAGTATCCATTGGCCTGTAGAGCCCAGTTGAGGTGGTTCAGTTCATCTTGGAGGAGGTGGGGTTCACAGATTCTTTTTGCACGGTCTGCCAAGGCTTTAATGGTGCTTCTTTTTTGACTTGGGTGATGGTTGGAGTTTTTATGTAGATATCTATCTGTGTGTGTGGGTTTTCTGTAAACGGTGTGACCCAATTGTTGATCTGGTTTGCGGATGACTAGGACATCTAGAAAAGGCAGTCTTCCTTCCTTTTCTTTTTCCATAGTGAACTGGATGTTAGGGTGGATGCTGTTAAGATGTTCCAGGAACCTGTTGAGTTCTTCATCTCCATGGCTCCAAATGGTGTCATCCACATATCTGAACCATATAGTGGGCTTTTTGGTTTTCTGTAAACGGTGTGACCCAATTGTTGATCTGGTCTCACCCTGGTCATTTGTCTCACCCTGGTCATTCCACAGATATATAAACCCCTTTTTCCCAGCTCCAGCAGACCTCTGAGGATGCCTGCCATAGATGCAGGCGAAACGTCAGGAGAAATGCCTCTAGAACATGGCCATATAGCCCGAAAAAACCCACAAGAACTGAGTGATTCCGGCCATGAAAGCCTTCGACAATACAGTCCCTCAAACTGTTGGAGGGCCAGATAATAATTTGAAAAAAACGAATGAATTCCTATGCACACTGGACATATCTTATTTGAAGTGCAAAAAAAACCCACTTAAAAACAATACAATAATTAAAAAATAATTAAAATTGAACAATTTTAACAAATAATTTAAACAAATATAGTATTTCAATGGGAAGCGTGGGCCTGCTTTTGACTGATGAGATAGGATTGTTGTTGTTGTGTGCTTTCAAGTTGTTTCAGACTTAGGTTGACCCTGAGCGAGGGCTAGGTAAATTACCTGGGAGAGCCGTATTCGGCCCCTGGGCCTTAGTTTGAGGACCCCTGCTTTAGCCTAAAGCCCTAAAGGGTTCCAGCCTAGCTTACCTGTCCGAATGTATCTTCTCCTATGAACCACTTTGGAAATTAAGATAGTCTGGGGAGGCCCTGCTCTCGGTCCCACCACCCTCGCAAGTGCGACTGGTGGGGACAAGAGAACAGGCCTTCTCAGTGGTGGTCCCTCGTCTGTGGAACTCCCTCCCCAATGAAATCAGAACAGCCCCTTCCTTCCTGTCTTTAAGACATGGTTATGTGACCAAGCTTTCAAGCAGTAAGTATTTATTTATTATTTCTTTGAAACATTTATATTCCGCCCTTCTCACCCTGCAGGGGACTCAGGGTGGAGAAATACATATATATGGCAAACATTCAATGCTGGGACATAAAACCATACATTTAAATCACTTTAAAATCAGTTTCTTAAAAAGCATCTCAGGACAGCATTCTATTATTGCCTCATTGATCCAAAGGCATGGTCCCACAGCCAGGTCTTCACCATCCTTCTGAAGAACCGGAGGGAGGGGGCTGATCTAATATTGCTAGGAAGGGAGTTCCATAGCCAGGGGGCCATCACTGAGAAGGCCCTGTCTCTCGTACCTGCCAAACACACCTGTGACCATGGCGGGATCGAGAGCAGGGCTTCCCCAGAAGATCTTAGTCTTCGTTGTGGTTCAATAAGGGAGATGTGTTCAGACAGATAAACTGGGCGAGGGCCATTTAGGGCTTTCTAGGCCAAAGTCAGCACTTTGAATTGTGCCCGGTAGCAAATAGGCAGTCAGCAGAGCTGACGTAACATGGGAGTTGTGTGCTCCCTGTATGCTACCCTAGTTATTAACCTGGCAGTCTCTCGTTGGACTATTTGAAGCTTCCAAACAGTCTTCAAAAAGCAACCCACACAGAGTGCGTTGCAGTAGTCTATCCTGGATGAGTGTGGCCCACCGTGGCCAAGTCTGACTTCCCAAGGTACAGGTGCAGCTGGCGCACAAGTTTTAATTGAGTGAAAAATCCCCTAGCCACTACCGCAAACTGAGGTTCCAGGCTCAGCTATGAGTCCAGGAGGACTCCCAAGTTGCGAACCTGCGCCTTCAAGAGGAGTGTAAGCCCATCCAGCACAGGCTGTAACCATATGCCCTGCTTTGCCTTGCGACTGATCAGGAGGGTCAGTCTCTGTCTTGTCATGATTCAATTTGTTTGCCCTCCTCCAGACTGTCACAGTGGCCAGGCACCGGTTCACAACTTGGACAGCCTCCTTAGCATCTGGTGGAAAGGAGTAATAGACGTCATTATTTGTTTATTTATTTATTTTACAGTATTTATATTCCGCCCTTCTCACCCCACAGGGGACTCAGGGTGGATTACAATGTACACATATATGGCAAACATTCAATGCCAAGACACACAACATAGACAAGACAGTCAGAGGCTATTTAACTTTTTCTGGCCACCAGGGGAGCTGTTGCTTTCATCATCCATCTGCGACACTGATGAAGTACTTCCGCATTCCCCGCATGCTTTTGCTAGAGTGCATTGCTGGAGTCTTTGTATGGCCTCGTAAATTTTGTTAAATTAGCCTCCCCACACATAGGTGGTACCTACATTTCCTACTTGACAGATGCAACTATCTTTCCGGTTGCAAAGGTCGACAACAAGTTACACAATTGGTCGGACGCTCACTCTGACCTGGGCTGGCTTCAAACTCATGACCTTTTGGTCAGAAGTAATCTGAATGCAGCTGACACTCAGCCAGCTGTGCCACAATCCCGGTGCATCTGCATACAGATGGCATCAAACTCCCAAACTCCGGATGATCTCACCCAACAGCTTCATGCAGATGTTAAACAACATGGGGGACAATACTGAGCCCTGTGGGACAGAACAATGGCTGCGTGGCCAAGCAGGTGCCCCCCCTCCAAAAAACACCTTCTGGATACGATCCTCCAGGAAGGACCGGAGCCACTGCGGAACAGTTCCTGCATGGCCCATCCTCGCGAGGTGATTCAGAACTATAGCAATGCCATACTCGAGAACTCGCAAAGTGACAGAGTAATGAACTGATAATGGACTATAATTTTGAATGTGCGCGATTTTATTTATTTACATTTATATGCCGCCCTTCTCACCCTGAAGGAGACTCAGAGCGGCTTACAAGATATATACACATACAATATATTATATGATTAGCATAGTACAATATCAGTATTATATATTACTATATTGTATTATACCATCATATTGTAATATTATTACTAATTTTACATGTAATATAAAATATTAGTAGTATTATATTGTATTACATTATATTATAAATATTATATGTATATACAATATATCATATTATGTTATTAGCATAGCACAGGAGACAAGGTGGAACTATTTTAATGAATGTTTTAACCATTTATGTTTTATATTTCTGGTTTTGTTTGTTTTGGAATCAGTTTTGTTTGCTGGGCATCGAGTTGTGGCCAGTTGTGAGCCCGCCCTGAGTCCCCTTCAATGAATATCTGATAGAGCAGGCCTGGGCAAACTGGGGCCCTGCTTCCAGGTGTTTTGAACTTCAACTTCCACCATTCCTAACAGCCTCAGGCCCCTTCCTTTTCCCCCTCAGCCGCTTAAGCGGCTGAGGGGGAAAAGGAAAGGGCCTGAGGCTGTTAGGAATGGTGGGAGTCGAAGTCCAAAACACTGGAGGGAAGGCCCAAGTTTGCCCAGGCCTGCTCTATCAGTCAAGAGGCCCAGGCCTGTGAAAGAACCATGGGGTTTGTGCTCTCACCAGGCCTAAGAAGGCGGCGCAGAGAACCCCCTAGGTGCACCACTTCAGTGCCCTCCGAGGGGCCCGTGCCACCGCCGCTTCCGCTTCCGCCCGGCTCGTCCGCGCGGCGCTGCCCCTGGCAACCCTCACTTCCGGTTGGAGGGGCTCCGGCGCCGCCCCCTCCCCGCGGCCTTCCTCCTCCTCATCCTCGCCGCCTTCTCCCTGCGCGAGGAACACCTCTTTCCTCGCCCCCTCCTCCATCTCTGCCGGGGAGAAGGGGGGAACCGTCACGCTCCGGCCTCAGCGGCGCTCGCGATTGGACGCTCGCCCCTACTTACGTCATAATGGTCCTCGGACCCCCATTGGCCGAAGCCAGCCAATAAAGAACTGAATCGCTTAGACTTGCTCCAAGTAGTTTAATTCTATGCCACTGCGTTATGCACCAAGAAAGTCATTGTAATTCAACAATGTGATGCCAACAGTAGTATCCTTCATGAATTCTGTCACAAGCAGGAGGTTTAATAGCCGCCTTTTAAAGGAGTTACTGAATGTGTTGTTGAAGGCTTTCATGGCCGAAAGTACTGGGTTGCTGTGAGTTTTCTGGGCTGTATGGCCATGTTCCAGAAGCATTCTCTCCTGACGTTTCGCTTGCATCTATGACAGGCATCCTCATGGCGCCCCCGGTGGCGCAGTGGGTTAAAGCCCTGTGCCGGCAGGACTGAAGACCGTCAGGTCGCAGGTTCCAATCCGGGGAGAGGCGGATGAGCTCCCTCTATCAGCTCCAGCTCCTCATGCGGGGACATGAGAGAAGCCTCCCACAAGGATGATAAAAACATCAAATCATCCAGGCGTCCCCTGGGCAACGTCCTTGCAGGCGGCCAATTCTCTCACACCAGGAGCGACTTGCAGTCACTCCTGACACGACAAAAAAAAGGCATCCTCAGAGGACAACCTCTGAGGATGCCTGCCATAGATGCAGGTGAAACATCAGGAGAGAATGCTTCTGGAACCTCTGAGGATGCCTGCCATAGATGCAGGCGAAACGTCAGGAGAGAATGCTTCTGGAACATGGCCATACAGCCCGGAAAACTCACAGCAACCCAGTTAATGAATTATCTTGCCTCAACGTACTTACTTAACTTAGGCGATCCCTCGTAGTCCAAGGATGATGGTCCTCCAAGTCTGTTGTCTTGGCGGTGGGTTCATAGATGGCTACGGAGTCCTATTCTTGACAGTGAGGACATTGGTTTCCAGGTGGAAGGCAGTCCTGGTCAGGGTTAGCTTGACGTGCCTTCTTCTTGGGACGTTTCTCCCTTCCGCCCTCCAT
Source organism: Anolis sagrei (assembly GCF_037176765.1). Lineage (NCBI taxonomy): Eukaryota > Metazoa > Chordata > Lepidosauria > Squamata > Anolidae > Anolis > Anolis sagrei. The sequence continues at coordinate 92,952,430 of NC_090021.1, forward strand.
TCGTGCCTCTTCAAATTCTGCAGCACAGCTGGTCACAGCTGACCTCCAGTTAGAACACTCAAGGGCCAGGGCTTCCCAGTTCTCAATTTTTAAGGTTGGCTTTAAGCCCATCATTAAATCTCTTTTCCTGTCCACCATTATTCCCATTCTTGAGATGGGAATATAGTACCTGCTTTGGGAGACGTTGATCGGGCATTCGGACAACGTGGCCAGTCCAGCAGAGTGGATGCCGTAGGAGCATCACTTTGATGCTAGTGGTCTTTGCTTTTTCTAGCACGCTGACAATTGTCCACTTGTCTTCCCAAGAGATTTGCAGGATTTTTCGGAGGTAACGCTGATGGAATCATTCCAGAGGTTGAGTGTAGCATCTTTAGATAGTCCACATTTTGCAGGTGTATAGCAGGGTTGGGAGGACAATAGCTTTATAAACAAGCTCCTTGGTCTCCCTACGGATGTCCCAGTCCTTAAACACTCTCTGCTTCATTCAGAAAAATGCTGCACTCACAGAGCTCAGGCGGTGTTGTATTTCGCTGTCAATGTTGACTTTTGTGGAGATGTGGTTTCCAAGGTAGTGGAAACGGTCAACATTTTCTAATGTTACACCATTAAGCTGTATTTCTGGCATCGGAGAGGGATTGGCTTGTGACTGCTGCAAGAGCACTTTGGTACAGTGATCTTGTTTATCACTGTGAAGTGCAGTGGCTGTGTCACAGGAACATGTTCATGAGGTTTTATGAACTGAGGGATGAAGTCAAGCGGTTCATGGAGATGAAGGGAAAGCCTGTCAAGGAACTCAATGACAGCAAGTAGTTGTGCAAGCTAGTGTCCATAGTCAATACCAAGTAACTCTCAGATCTGAATGTCAAGCTGCACGGTCCCAACTAATTTCTCAGCTCCCCACTTCATTTGAATCTAAATTAAAGCCATTAAAACTACTACTTAAAATGAGTAGCATGATGCATTTCCTCACTCAGGAAAGACAAAAGCCTTCTACAGCCCTTGAATATGCTTATAAATATGTGGAACTACTTGAGGCATTTAACAAAAAATTCAAGGAACTAATTCAGGTGCAAGTGATGATGAGTTGAAAGCTAAGTACAACAACCTGCCACTGCTTAAACATTAAACATTTCACGAGTAGCGATCTATTTCCCACTTTGAGGACATTTTTATTGAAACATGTATCTGTGTTTGGAATAACTTACTGCTAGAAGTGATTTTTTCAAAACTTACCACCACCAAGAGCCAACAATGCTCCAGACTGAGCGATAAAAACATGAGAAAACAGTTGTGAGTAGCAACATCATCAATGCCGGCGAACATCACATGCCTCACCAAAGAGAATCAGTTCCAGCCATCACATTAGAAGTGTGTTAATTAAATGTTTGACCAAATTTAGCAGACCAATTTTGAATTGATAGTTTTGCATTGCCCATGAATTATATTAAAAGGTAAAGGTTTCCCCTGACATTAAGTCTAGTCGTGTCTGACTTCGGAGGGTGGTGCTCATCTCCATTTGTAAGCCCAAAAGCCGGCATTGTCCATAAGCACCTCCAAGGTCATGTGGCCAGCATGACTGCATGGAGAAACGTTACCTTTCCGCCAAAGCAGTACCTACAAAAAGTTTGGGCTCAAACTGGGGAGGGGATGAGGGAGCACACACACAGTAGTATATATTTTCTGTCAGGCCAGCATTATACAAGATGAACATTTCGTTAAAAGATGTTTTTGGTAAGATAAAGAAAGGAGTGTTGCCTTTCCATGGCATGTTAGTTCTGATTCTAGTGAAACGGGTGTTCCAGAGTTTTGAAGTAATCAAATGAGTGGGCCTTCAAGTCATTTTCAGCTTATGGTGATCCTATAATGGGGTTTTCTTGGCAAGATCTGTTAAGCAGGGGTTTGCATTTGCCTTCCTCTGAGGCTGAGACAATGTGACTTGCCAAAGGTCATTCAATGGGTTTCTACCAAAATCCAAATCTTGCTCACCAGAGCTATAGTCCTTTGTTCCAAATACTACAACATGCTGTCACCTAAGTAAGTTATTCTCCTCCAAATAATGAAAGTATTAACTACACCATGCTATGTAACAAGGCATAACTTTTCAGCTTTGGTGTGACTGGGTTACTTTTTTTAGGGGATGCTGTCTTGGTAAAAGGTGGAGGAAGAATATGAATTGGTTCTAGTGCAGCCTTGGAGTGCAACTCACTGTGTCAAATGCCTTTGCAAGGTCAATGAATGTCATGTACAGAGGTTGATTGTATTCCCTGCATTTTTCTTGGAGTTGCTGTGCAGTGAAGACCATGTCTCTGGAGGGGCGGAAGCCGTTCTGGGATTCAACTCCTAGAACCGTTCCATCAGCGTTGCTCCAAAAAATCCTGCAAATCTCTTGGGAAGTCAGGCAGACAAATGTTAGATGTCGGAAGAAGCAAAGACTACCAGCATTGACTCTACATCAACTCTGCTGGACTGGCCACGTGGTTCGAATGCCCAATCACCATATCCCAAAGCAGTTATTTATGTATTTATTTACGACATTTATGTGCCGCCCTTCTCACCCCGAAGGGGACTCAGAGTTACTGTACTCCGAACTCAAGAATAGGAAAAATAATGTTGGTGGACAGGAAATGAGATTTAAAGATAGGATTAAAGCCAACCTTAAAAATGTAGCAGAGACATGGAGAACTGGGAAGCCTTGGCTCTTGCACACTCTAACTGGAGGTCAATTGTGACCAGTAGTGCTGCAGAATTCAAAAAGACACTAATGGAAGACAAAAGGGAGAAACATGCCAAGAGGAAGGCACATCAAGCCAACTCTGACCGGGACCACCTTCCACCTGGAAATCAATGTTCTCACTGTGGGAGAACATGCGGATCAAGAATAGGGCTCCACAGCTACATACAAATCCACCACCAAGACACCAGACTTGGAGGACTATCATCCTTGCGCTACAAGGAATCATCTAAGTAAGCAAGCAAGGAAGTCTTGGACTGTACCTTATACTCAGTTGTAGGTGTTGAGGTGGTTGCAAGGGGATGGAAGCAGTGTGTTTTACCATTTTAAAAGTAATTTGAAATAATTAGTTGCTTTTGAGAAAGAAGAAAATAACACTATTTTTCAAAAATTGGAAGTATGAATCCCCAACAGTTAGAAGTGGTGAAAATTACATTATTTCTTTAGAGTCATTTTCCAATCCCTGGAAAAGGATTCTTAAATTGCACACCCGTTGCAGTGTATTTTGTTCCATCTGAATGATTGGTATGTAATTTTGATCTATTATTAATTATAAAAATCAAAAACGACATCAGACTGGCAACAAAGATCCGCCAAGTCAAAGCCATGGTATTCCCTGTAGTCACCTACGGATGTGAGAGCTGGACCTTAGGGAAGGCTGAGTGAAGGATGATCGATGCTTTTGAGCTGTGGTGTTGGAGGAAAGTGCTGAGAGTGCCTTGGACTGTGAGAAGATCCAACCAGTCCATCCTCCAGGAAATAAAGCCCGACTGCTCACTGGAGGGAAAGATACTAGAGACAAAGTTGAAGTACTTTGGCCACATCATGAGGAGACAGGAAAGCCTAGAGAAGACAATTATGCTGGGGAAAGTGGAAGGCAAAAGGAAGAGGGGCCGACCAAGGGCAAGATGGATGGATGGCATCCTTGAAGTGACTGGACTGACCTTGAGGGAGCTGAGGGTGGTAACGGCCAACAGGGAGCTCTGGCGTGGGCTGGTCCATGAGGTCACGAAGAGTCGGAGACGACTGAACGAATGAACAACAACAACATCAACTGACCCAAAAACCAGTAACATTCCCTGAGCAGGTAGAATATATCTTTTATATTTTTTACAGTTTGATGAAATGGCATACGTGAACATTTTTCACTTTTGAAAAAGGTGAATGATTACATTTAAATTATTACATTTCAGACAGGTATACAAATAGAAATAAAGTTACAATGAAAACAGTTTACAACATCACTAGGGAAGATGGGTCCAGGAACATATGAGGAGTGAAGGTTATTCATCTAAGAATTATTACTTCGCCCTTTGCAGATCATTATGTGCAACAGATTACATTCCAGTGATAAGGCAAAATGTGAAATGACGTACTTACTAATCTCACTTTGAGATTAGTCATATTCCAGCTCATAAACAAGCAACAAACTCCCTTGCATCTAACTATGCAGAAAGTACATTTTTGCTTCTACATTGTATCGCTTCGATTTCTGAAAGAGTTATTAATTATTAAGGTGGACCAAGTGTAATATATTTACATTCTTTTTATGTCACAGTATACATTTGTATTCAAAGTTGATACATGAAAGTGAACTTTAGAACCAGCACTTAAAATGAATATAAGCATAAGACAATGAGAAACAAAACTGACACTTCTAAGTCAACAGGACATACACCCCTGTGATGAATTGCACAGAGAATTGATTAAAATATTGGCTGGAATTCACTAAGGCAATTATTTATTATAAGCAGTCACTCCTAAATGGGGATTGGGAGTCTTTCACAACAACTACATATTCTTTCAAGCAGAGGATATGTAGAGATTGTGAATACAAGTTAGTTATGATCTTCATGGTCCCTACATATAATTAATAATAATAGTAAATTTATTTGTACCCCGCTATATCATCCCAAAGGGATTTGGAGCGGTTTACATCAAAGGTTAAAGAACAATACAATTCACTGCTGTAAAGCATATGTAGAGACTGTGAAAGCCCCCCAATCCTTGTTTATGGCCAATTGACAGGGGTCTGTTTTGCTTGTCAATCAGGAAGCAGCTTTGGTGCAAGAGCAGGATTGTGACAGGAACCCTGTTTTGCCTGTTGCAATGGAGATTCCTCGTAGGAGGGGAATGGAGGGGATTGTCATTCAGCCGAATCCTGAGACCAGAACACTGTGGATCGCAGCGCCTGCTGCCCAATATGTCAGGATTGGGGAGGTTGGGCTGGGAGACATTACACAACTATAGTGATTATGTAGCACACCAAAAATCCCCACCATGAGTTCCTAATGCTAGAAAATAGTGGTGGTATGTTCATTCCAAAACATGACATTTTTCCCTATTGGATGAACTTCGAATATACCAAAACCTATTATACAGAAAACTTGGGTGTTCCAAGAGGTAAAACATCAACACCTTTGAGAATGTTACCTTTGAGGCAATCAGTAATTCTTAAAATTACTTGCCCTTTTCAGCAAGTAGAGTTTCCAAAAGTTGAGGGCAAGATTCCAGGAGAATTTCTTCCACACAATTCTGCATTTGTAGTTATGCTTGCAAATTTTGAAATTTACATAAGTCAAATTTGTATCTTTTTTTAGCACAGCATGAATATATGCCACCTTTGTGGTGACATACCAGTTGTGGAGTAGGTGCCAAGGATTTGAGTTGCCCCATTGGCAATGCTAAAATAGCTACCTACCCACCAAGTCAAACAGGAGGGAGAAGACACTCTGCATGCCTGTGGAGTGATTGGCTCTCCGAGAGACCACACTAATGCAACCTCTGAGAAACCAGAACCACTCTCATGATTGTTTTTACTCAAGGTAGTGCTCCAACAGTAGTTCAGCCATTGTGTTTTCACATGAACCTGGTGTATCACCTGATGTTAATAAATTCAAAGTCCACTGAAGTTCAGAAATAACAATTAGCACGATTTTAAAAGTTACAGTCTTTTGCCTATATAATGTATAACGCAATCACTCAAAAAGGACTTCCTTGGAGCATGCCTCATGTTCCAAGGAAGTGCACAGGCCAAATAGTTTCTTCAAAGAAATGCTGTAATTTAGACTTCTGCCCTGACAGCTGCCTTGGGAGCTCTTCGAACTTTAAGATTTTGTGCCTGAGCAGTCAACAGCTGAAAGCTGAAAGTTCTAAAATAAATCAACCCCAAAACATATTCAGAATATTAAAAAGAACAAGAGGAAAAAGGAGGAAGTCATTTGTGGCTGCTACTCACTCCAAAGACTATGCTGCAGTAGGCTTCTTTTCCAATAGTTTTTTTCTCTAGTAAATAAAGTGAAAACAGCTGTTACAAGTTTCTCTGTCCCATTTCTTTTACTCCTATAGGTTAACCTTAAGGTTGCAATAAGTCAGAAAGAACTTGAAGGCACGTAAAAATGACAATATGGTTAACCCTCCGTTGCCTCAATAAAACACCTCCGAAAGAGAGATTGGTGTTTCTTGTGCCATTAGGACAAGATATTCTACCTCCTGAATTCTCCAGTCAGACCAGCACTACAGCTATCAGAGTGCTAGGAAGTCATGGTCAAAGGGAAGCAAATTCTCCCATCTACCATCCTTCAAAATTGAGACTTTTATCAGCATGGCATGTACTTAGGAGTTCTTGCCAAGCACTCAGGATAGCCTTTTCCCAAGCAAATGTATATAGAATAAACTGAGTATTCAAGTGGTAGAAAGAGAAAGATTTTAGTTTGGCAAATAGTTTTAGACAATTCAAACTAAACTAGAGCTCAAATGTTTTTCCAGAATCAACAACTGCCATTTCCTCTCTACAAGCACTAGGGTGTGTAGATATAGAAAGAGTAGCCTAAATAGAAGACAATAGCAAGGAATGGAAGGACACAGCACCACGAGAGAAGGAGTCCAGAAAAATCAGCATGGTGCCACTTGTAGTTTGAATCATAAGTGAAATATTATATTGCCATGTTGTCTCAGCTTCTATCCTGATTCCATTTCTCTTCCTCAGATCTCATGTTATGCACTTAAGAAGAGAGTCTTGTCTCTTCATATAGAATAGCAGTGGTGGTCAATTATTTGTTAGTAAAAAGCCACAGTAGCCACTAGGACAGTGGTTATCTGTGGGTCCCCAGGTGTTTTGACCTACAACTCCCAGCAATCCCAGCCAGTTTACCAGCTGTTAGGATTTCTGGGAGTTTCTCAGTGCCCTAATGTAATATTGCAACCATGACACGTCATTGGCTCTCTTTGCAGCGCCTGCTTGAGGAAGTTGTGGAGTTACTGTTTAAGGCAAGTGTCTCATTTCTTCCTTCAAAATGATTTTTTAAAAGACACATGCCAAGATTATGCTGGCACATACCATTAATACAGTGGTTCTCAACCTGTGGGTCCCCAGGTGTTTTGGCCTACAACTCCCAGCAATCCCAGTCAGTTTATCAGCTGTTAGGATTTCTGGGAGTTGAAAGCCAAAACATCTGGGGACCCACAGCTGAGAACCACTGTACTAGGACATCATGGATGACTGCGACCCAATCTTCTGTTACTCTTTAAAAAAAATTAGGGGGGTGAATACCCACGGGTTTTGTGGATAATTTCCTATTGAAAAATGGACTAGCCTAGATCTGAACCAGTAGACAAAATGTGGCAGAACTGTCCTATACTAGCTAGAGATCATTGTGAGGTACATGGATTGATTTTTTCCCCCAAAATAATTTGCGTGGTCCTGGGATCCACAAAAATAACCTTGAGGGTTCACTGAGCCTGGTATCTGTGTTAATGCAAGAAGAGGATCAGGCATGACAGGTCTGAAACAAGAATAGTTTTAGTCCTACTCTATGTATGCCTTCTGATTTGAAAATTTTAAAAGATGAAAGAAATCACCATAAAATTTACTGCACTTTGGGCCAAATCTGTCACTGGAAAAAAATTTCATTACTGTACTTGGATTATAATCCCTAGGCACTAATGACATAAGAAAATGGGGGTTTCTTTCGTTTATGCCTCTCCACACTTTCAGAACTTACTTGGTGTTATGATAACACTTCATTTAATTATATAAATTATGAATCAACACAAAACTACCTCAATGCAAGACAATAAAAACCCTATTGCAGAATGCAATAAAGGACTCACTGCAAAATTAAGCATTCAAAGATTGACAAACATGCAAAATGGGAAGTACTGATTAAAATTATATTTCATAGATTCATCCTCCAGCAACAATTTGTTGCAGACATTGAAGCTGTAACTCTGTACAGCAATACACATTCTTGATCCCACTGAAATCAATAGACTTTAGTATGTCTAACTCTGCATAGGATTTGGTTTTAGAGAATCTAAAATGCAATGAATCCAGTGAGACTTCACAAAACCTTTAAAGTATCAACTTTAAAATGTTCTAATGCAATAAAATTTCCAGAAGGATAATTCCATTGGACGGATTTTAAAATTACTGAAGGCATTCTGAAAAGATCAGTTAGTAAGAGGCACAATTCTTCAGTTCCAGAAGTGCATTAACATATGTCTGTGGTGTTTTGTTTTGTTTTTTTTTGAAGTTTTTGAGTTCTGCTTAACATACACACTCACCAATACATATGCTGTAAAAAGCCATGTTTTATGTGTAAATGCAACTGGAAACTGTATCCAAACAAAAATTAAAAGCGTTCTTTGATGCAAGCAATTTTGTTTTAATCTGCATCACAACTCTGATAGTTCTTGTGGTGGCTTTGCTTTTGAAGAACAATCATGTGGTACATTCAGTTCAAAAACAGAACCCTAACCTAGTTTTTATAAAAATAAATTCAATCTGGTAGAAAAAAAATCAATCATTAAATAATGGACTCTGATTCTTTGCCAGGTTTCACAGATGAGTCCAATCCTGAGGTACTTTTGATTTCAAGCATTTTCTCTGTAGTTTCCCCATCCACAGGACTTGCTTGTTCTTTGGATTTTTCCTTTCCATGCACCCATGGGATGAAACACAACACAATTCCTCCAACAATAGGGGGAACTCCTGCTAGGTAAAAGGCCACATCATAAGTACCTAGATGATCACGTAGTTTTCCTGAGAAAGAAAGAAAAAAACAGAACATTACTACCACAACATGGCAGAGCTTAGTGACACATAGAGATGCTGTGATTTAATTAAGAGATAGTTCAGCAGCCTGAATTACAATACCACACAAACCATACAATTTAATACAGCAATCCAAAGCTTCACTCCATCCAAATGGAAAATATTATTGAGATTAGGAAATCATACTGGGTTGGATCCAGAGTTGTACTAAACACACTTCAGGAAGGAAATAAGGCAATATTTTTCTCAATTTTCCTCAACACGTACAACTACTCTGTAGTTAAAGCAGAGAGACATCAAAGGAAGGAATAAGTGAAAATGGGCATCCTCCACTGAATCCTGCTTCCCCTATGAATTGAAAAAGTCATTCTGACCAGAGAAGTGGAAAACTGGATATTGTTGATTTGACATCTTTTTGGAGAAGGAACATCTTGTATTCTCTTGCCCTGGCTCTTAGTTTATGCCTTGAAGCAAAAGGATGTTGCTCATGTTATTCTGCAGTTCTTAATCCATAATTCCTGTAACTATCCAGAGCTCACTGAGAATGTCAAGGAAGGTAAATTGAGGATTATGCTGGTCCTCAAAGCTGGATTCTGTATGTCATTTGAACCTTCCTATTACTATACACAAAATATACTGAATGTTAGTTGCAACCACTGCTGAGAATATAGTACATCACATCACCATCTCTTACTTTTTTGTTCTCTTCTGGGGAAGGTTCAAAGTACTGCCACTGATTTACAAATTATTAAGTGACTTCTATATCCATAAATAATTGTATTAATTTCCCCCCCCCCCCCAGCATTTTCTGTATAAAATGCTGTTGCTTCTATACAGAATATTTTTGCTTTTATATTTCTAATTGGTTTAATTATACAGTGATGCCTTGAGTTAAGAGTTTAACTTGTTCTGTGATTGAGCTCCTAACTCAAATCGTTCTGCTCTCAGTGAATTTTCCCATTGAAATGCACTGAAATGCTATTAATCTGTTCCAGCTCCCCCAAACCACTCCCCATTTTCTGTTATGTGTTTTTAAATAAGAAAATGTACTTTATAAATAACAAATAATGGATAAATGTGCATTTACATGGAACAATAAAAAAGATCAACTATAAAATGGTAGAAGCGCAAAGTTGTGGCAAGGAAGCACCAAGTACAAAATGAAGAAGCTGAAGCATCTTTTTCTTCATACTGTACTCATTCCAGCCTCCCTCCCTCCCTTGCTCTCTCCCTCTCTCTCTTCATGAAGCCAAACATACTAGGAATAAAAATAACACAAAATCAGCTACTCCAAAATTCCTCAAGCTACACAAGAGAAAAGCAGATAGCAAATTTCCAAAGTGGGCATAAATAAATAAATAAATAAATGTTAGTATCCTTTCTCTAGCACCCTCTAGTGGCCTCCGCCTGGATGATGGAACAGTACCGGAAAATCTAGCAACATAATTCCAGGAGAAGTCATTCAATAACTAGGGATGAGAGGGAAATAGGAGGTCTAAGACCTCGTTCCTTAAAAATCCACATTCTTCAGGTCTCATGCATGCCTCTCACAACACAGGCAGACAGCTCTGATGCCTCTGCAGCTCAAACAATAGCAGCATTGGATTCCCCAGTAAGAGCAGGTTGGTTCATTCTTTGAGTACACCCCAAAGGTGTATGCCCAGTTGTACAGTCAGCCTCTGGCTCCTCATCTGAGAAGTTGGGACTGCATTCATGATCCATCATAATAACCCATTGAGGCTAACCATCCTCATTAAGGTGGAAAGACTTAGTTAAGAAAGAAGTATTATGAAATAAAGAAATCTTCTCACGACAGGAAAAACAGGCCAGAATCTTCTGAATAAATGTCCCCAAAAGGTGAACAGATGGAGTGCAGAAAGGACATTCCTGTCAGGGCGAAGGCAAGGGGGAACTGGGAAGGAGGAACTAGTTGTCCCACTTAGAGAGGAATGAATGACTGACAAACGAAGGCCTATCTATGAGGAGCAAGGGAGGAGCAAGGCCCAACATGAGGACTGCCTTCTAATAATGCAGGAAAAATGACACAGAATGTACAACAAAGTTAACATTTAACTTCAAAAGGAAAAACCTGTCAAAATGAAGGGATGGTTTTAAAAAACCTTGGAAAAGAGGATTAGTCAATCCAATCTCTTCAGGATACTTGTGGATTATTTAAGAACTATGACAGCAAGCTTCTGATGCAGAACGATACGGACAAGTTTTAAAAGATAATATCCTTTTAAACTGACAGAGTCAAAGAAGCCATAAAAATGCAAAGTGGATTATTTTTAAAGGGGGGAAACTCTTGGCTAACTAATCAAGAACAGAAAACAAAATTATTAGCAAAACAAATATCAATGGACAATAAGCAAAAATCTCACCCATGTAAAATAGGTGGGATTATTGATAAATCTATCAGTCCTTTTTTGTTTAATACCAGAATTTCAAACATTAATCTATTTAGCAGCTGATGCACCATTGTCCATACAAGTCCATTTTTATAGGGCATTGATCTCCTGCTTATTAACAAAGCAGGTATCTTCAATGTTACTTTTGTACATGGCTTTTGGCCAGTTTCTTCAATTCTATGCTCCTACCAGAAAAATTCCCACATCTCAACCTCAGCATTTTAGGGTTGAAGTTTGGAGCTGCCACTGACTCGTGGATAATCAGCATACCCAAAACTAGGCACTAGAGGGAAGACTACATGAGATCATTCCTGCAGCTGCCAATATTTTTCCCTTTAAAATATGGCTGCTTTCAGATTGGACACTACTTTCAAAGACATTATAGGGTAATAAAGGCCAAGATAAGTCCTTGAGAATCTGAAGCAACAAATTACCAGTAGTGGAAATCAACAGTGATCAAATGTATTTTAAAGTTCTTGGTATTAGAGAAAGGCCTCACCTAGCCACAGCTAAAAAGGAACCGAACATGCAAGATACTTCTCTGATATGTTGACTGGAGTGGTGCCAAAAACAAGGATATTAATTTCGCATGGCTGAAGTTTTGCAGTTCAGAGGTGTATACGCAGATCCTATTTGTGTGGCTATATGGAGGTCATGAAATACAGTTTCCTGTAACACTTTAGGAGGAACTTGGCTTTGTTTCAAAAAGGTATAGAATGGCAAACTAAAAACAGACACTAAATTCATAAACTGAAGTGTGCTTTCTATACAAGCAAAATATTCTAATCCTGCAATGCTTTTTCCATCATCCTATAAGGCAGCAAAAATCAATGCTTATAAGGCTAGAACTTTCCTTTTTGGTTGTATTTTTTTCTTTTCAATTATATAATCCAAGTCATAACTGGGTCAAATATCAATATGTCCAAAATGCCCACATATCTTTTGGAAACAGATAATGCAGGTCTAGCCTCTTCATCAGGTGGGCAGAAATACTCTACATGGCCACTGCAACTAACTTAAAGCTTCTCAGTGGACTAGAATAAAGGAGCAACTTAAGGAAAACAAAAAGCTTCTATTTTATCAAAGTACAGATGGCTGGTATCAGTCTAAAACAACCTCCAACAACTGTTCATTGTCAGCATTCAGACTACCCATTCAGGCTAATTAGCTCTTAATAAGTTAAGCAGTGCCATACTATTGTATACTTTATAAATTTCAGATGTGATGACTATACTTTATTCACTTAAAAATATTCTGCTTACCTGCAATAGGTGGGCCAACTGTCATTGGTATAGACATAAAGCCCAAGAGGAATCCAATTGCCTGAGAAACATACTGTGCGCCAACGAGCTCAAAGGCAATGGGTGCCATGATGCTAATGAAGCAACCATCAAAAAGACCCATGAAGAGGCAGACAGCAATGAGGCCTCCAAAGGTATAGCATAAGGGAATCATCATAGACATCAGGCCAATGAGGAAAAATGAAATAACCTGTACATTGGAAAGGAGGAAGAAAGCGTCAAATTGTATTACAGAGATATAGAACAAAGGGACTGGATTCAGGCTAATGTGATTGTACAGCTATTCCAGAGGATTTGAGGGCTATCTCCTTCCTCTCATGGAAGGCTCTTTAACCCAGGAGATAATTTTATGAAAGAATTTTTTTGGTGATAAATTCTTTTCCTCTTCAACTTCCACTCACTAACACATATGGAGGCTGCAAGAAGAAGGGGAAGTTCACAAAAAGCTGCTTCTTCCCCATCATGTGCAGAATGATGGGACACAACCACCAGCTACTACGATATTTATTCCAAAGGACCAACATTTTTTGAAAAGATCGAAGTTTCATTGCAAGATAATGACATTTCTCCATCATTCAGACAGCAATATTTGCATGACATGGCTATCACTGAACACTATTTGTTATATGCTATGATGACTGATACAGGCCCTCTCAATATTTATAACAATGATCTAAATCAGGCACCCTCAAACTGTGGCCCTCTAGATGTTTCAGCCTCCAACTCTCAGGAATCCTAGCCAACTTGTTCAATGCTCAGGAATTCTGAGAGTTGGATGTCAAAACAGCTGGAGGGCCACAGTTTGGGGGTGCCTGATGTAAACTGTTGTGCTAAAGACCAGCTACGAGATGTTGTACAGTTGCAACTTCCATAAGTCTTAGTCAGTGTAGCCAATAGTAAGGGATTATGATAGCTACGGTCCAATAACATTTGGAAGATCACGTTCTCTATGTGAATAGATAGGAAATTATCTGCCTTTAGATAGAGAACAATCTCAGTTTTTCATGCTAGCTTTTAACAATAAGACAGGTAAGTTGAATTTAGCAATATGGCAATGTCTTCCCTTTGTCATAGTTTTGCTTGAATCCTATTTGTCAATTTCAATCAAATTAATCATTCAAATAAATTGTTAAGTGCTAAGTCAACATGAAGGTAAATTTCACTGCTTTAATGGGCATATTCTAAATGCAGACAAACAACAGGATTTATGTCAGTGTTATGTCACTTCATACATTACTAGAATAAAGGGGGAGGCATTATTTGAAGGCTATGTACTGCTTGACTATTTAAGTAATTTTCCTCCGGGGGGCAGGGGGAACTGAGCCCAACACACAGGAAGACAATCTTCTCATAGCCCAGTTCAATCTCATGGGGTGCAAGTTTACTGCAACAGAATTCAAGCTTATAGGATGAATGTCTGCTAAAATCACACCAGCCAATACAAGACTAATATAACCTAACTGCTATACTATATTGTCTCTCACAAATGTGGTTTCAGTCAAATAAAGCAATCAAAATTCATGTATGATTTTGAAACAAAACAAATCAGTACATTGGCCTATAGTATTTAAACAGTCGTAAAATACTAGATATAAATCCTGTATTAAGATTAGGATCTTGGGGTTCAAATTTTTTGTAAGGGAAAGAGTCAATCACTGCTGACTCACTCTTCCTCTGCTCAGGAATGCTGTTTTCTAAACTGAAGCTTCAAAGAAGAATCCATTTAGCTTCTCTTCCTGCTATCTACAGACTCCAGTGAATCAACCATATGTATCCCTTCCTAATCACTGCAGGTGAGGAAATATTTATTCAGGCTACAGTAGACTGAACAAAAGGATTTACTTCGATGCCATATCTTGCAAAGTGGCCCTGCTGAGCCTTGAATCTAAAGATATCCTTCTTTGCATTCTGATTAAAGATCTCTGTGGGACTCAAACTTCAAGAGGAACTATTGTTTCATCTTTGTCTTCCTTAAATCCAACAGGCTTCCTGCCTGATAAGGATTTTCACAAAGCAAACTTCAGAATGCCCACAACTGCACTGGATCACAGCTAGCAGTTTGGACTATGTGGGTCCAAACTGCTTGTTTAGCTATTCTACTGAAGTGGTACCTATGCTTGGGCCAACTGTAAATTAAAATGGCTCACATTCAAACCAATTAAGAGAACAAAACAGTAGGAGTAAAAGAGCACAGAAAATAGTATAGGCAGGGCACCCAAAGTAGTAACTGTCAAACATCTGTGCCCCATATTCAGTCTGGAAATTTGATAAAAAAATAGATGAATGTGGAAAGCGTTCATTGATCACTCAAAGCTGACATCTTCTTTTAACTACTCAGTTCTTCTTTAAACAAATCAGCCCCTTCACACTCCCAATGATGTAAATAGGAAAAATATGAGTATATAGGCCTCTATGAAGTCCAAAGGTTTCAAGAGTCATTCTCACTTCTCTTCCTTCATAATTGCAAGATGCCCTTAGTGAAAGCCTAGTCAGTACTGCTCAGGCTTTCATCATCATTCAGAAATTCCAGAAAACCAGAATAGGGTAGAAACACCATCACTGTTTGCTCCTACTCTTCTAGTTTTATAAAGTACATTCAGTTAAGTGTTATATCACAAGTAAAATGTATGTATGACTTTATGTCATGGTATTACATGAGCAAACCATTCTGTTTCATAAAGTGCAGGGTGGTTAAAAAAAAGACAAAAAGAACAAGTGGTCTTACAGATCTTGTAAAATATTGCTTCTAATCTTATTATCAGTTGCACAAAGCTGTACCTGTAGATAAACCTTCTTTGCACCAGGAATATAATCTGCTATTCTGCCAAAGATCAATCGTCCAACTCCTGAAGTAATACCAAGGCAAAGCAAAAGTGTTACATCTGGAACATCTTTACCGATGCGCTCTTCCACGTGATTCAACTGTTCAAAAACAGAAAAAAGAGTTGAATTTAGCAAGAGATTCTACCTATATATATCACACAGAATTTGATATATTGTCAGTCTTTTTGTCAGTCTGTTGTCAGTTTTTTTAAAGTCCTACTTTTATCAATCCAGTTTATGCTGAGGTATCAATAAGCCTTATGCCCATGCATACAGCATCTCATTCCCTTCCTTCATGAGCTGTCTAAGTGCAATGCTAAACTAGCAACAATCCAAAGTTAACTTCAAACTGTCTTTTAAAATATTTTCTTATTCAACACAGATACCAATGTTTTCCAGTTTTTATGAGTTATGAAACAATGGATGATCAGAAACATTCCAGCTTACATATATACTTGTGTCAAAGCCAACCTCATATATAAGTAAGAGAAGATTTTGGAGCCAAAATGATGGGGTTTGATATGATTGACAGATAAGTTGAGGGTCATTCTTTAGAAAAGGGAAAGTACCAGCACTGCCTTTGGGGGGGGGGGGGGGGCTGCTGCCATTGTTCTGCCCAGGCATACAAAAAGGCCTTTCAACACTCTAATCAGAGAAGAAGATTGCCCCTTGAGTGATACAAGTTATGGTAAAGTATTAACTGTTATCAAAAAAGGAACCATCCCACTCTCTGAGTAGAGTAACAAAAGGTGCGAACTAATCCATCCTGGGATAACTTCACCAGTCTACTCTCTCAGCAATCCTTTTGAAGGGAAGTGCTATTTTCCCATCCAGACATTCAAAAAGGCTAGAAGTAGCACAACAGCAGAGAGAGTAGTGAGGGTCAGTGTTGGGGTTTTTTATGTTCTCCCAGAATTAACTCACCTTTCACCACTTTACCCAGAGAAGGGATTGATTCCTTTTTAGATATGAATTAAGATATAGTACCTATACTGATCGGTAAGTTGTCCCAGGATTTTGGGGGTTAATCTTGATTAAAAATTTAGACTTATACATGGTATTTGCAGTACTTACATCTTACACAAAGGAAGAAATGAAGGACTATTCATAATTGAGCTTACAGCTGAGATACATATAAAGAAGCAAAATTAAAAATAGAAAATATATATAATAAAGTATGGAAATGGTCTTACATCCTAGTGGATAAAATGAATTTCTAGTTCAAATTAGTTACAACACATTGAAAACCACCAGAACAAAACTTAACTAGAATCCCAGTTAACACCCACACCAACTTAATTGAAACTGTTAATAGGTAAAAGATCCTAATAAAATTATTAAAGAAAATGAAAGAACGCAAATCTTTTGATGATTTTACAAGTCCATTGGACAGCGTATCTTCCCCTTGCCTGTTGGCCATACAGCTGCCTGCCTGCATCCCTGTTGTGGCCTTGCCTGCCACTGGACTTGTCGTCCTCTTATTGAGCTACTGATTCTTACTTGCTTCACCACTGATGTTCCACATTGTCTCCTCCAGGTTTGGGACCAATGTTACTTGCTAGTTTCTAACAATAATAATAATACTAATATTTTCTGGTGCAATTTTTTTTTTTTTGGTTTTGGGGTTTTGAAAATCAGGGTGCACACACATTCAAAGGTAGTATATGAGAGAATGATTGAGCTGAGGTTACATTGTGAGCTTCATGGTTTCATGGAGCAGCCTGATCCAAACATGCGACAGTGAACTAAGGAATTGGACTGAGAACAATCTTTTCCTTTTGTCACCCCTTGGGAGTATGCTTAAAGGTAAAGGCAAGGGCCTCCAAATCAAGAGGCTGACCTAATGTCAAAGGAACATAAGGTCATATCTCCATCTTGACTGCTGAGACCAACACAGGAAAAGGCTTGAATTGAATAGCAGTCAGAAGCAGGACATTTAGAGCTATTTGTGGACTTCTTCAAATGACCTCCAGAGGCAGTAGGGGTAATAAAGATCAGGGTAGTAAGTCTCTGTGACTTCTGTTGATTGGCTTGTGCAAAACTGATACGGTCTGCTTTCAGAGAAGAGTCTTAAGCCTAAAAAGCAGTTTTTATTTATTTGTGGAATAAATGCCTTACAGTGTACACAAGACCTCACGTTATAGCCTTTTCTCAGGCACAACAGATAATGTGAATGATGATCCATTTGAATATTTTTGTCACACAAGGTACATTTCTTAAAGGAGTCAGATGAAGTCAGAGTAGGTCACCAAAACCAAACCACAAAGTAAATCAAACAATCTTAATAAAGTTGAAAGACAGAGTCTAGAACAAAGCCAAGTTGATATCCAAAGGAAGCAAGCCAAAATAAAGCCCCATCCCACCCCCGAAAAAAGAAAAGAAATGTAGCAGAAAAGAAGTTCTGTCAATGGTGATGCTGCAAAGGACAAAAAAGAACTGAAGATTTGAATGGAAATAGGTTGGTCAAATAAACATGGAAAGGAGGAGTTACTGACAAAATGCTTGCATAACAGCTCTAGAAGGTTCCAAATGATGCACTATATAGGTTCAATAAACCCATTTGTGTGAGTCACAGAGACTATGAAGAACTAAGCAGTACTTGCTTCTGAATGAAAACGAATGCCTTGTCCTTTATAATGGATTTAAGTAATTCAGTCATATAATATGCCTCT
This sequence comes from Anolis sagrei, assembly GCF_037176765.1. Lineage (NCBI taxonomy): Eukaryota > Metazoa > Chordata > Lepidosauria > Squamata > Anolidae > Anolis > Anolis sagrei. The sequence goes on from NC_090021.1 coordinate 92,970,420, forward strand.
TGGCTCTTCTAAATCAAAGCTAAACAACCTTGCAAAGATGTGCTGTCATTTAAAATAACCAATGTGAAATTTTAAAAAAATTAAAAGGGAGGAATGCATCCAGCTTCTGCTTGATAATTTCCTCATGCTCTGACTTCCACAATGCTAATCTGTCCCAAATAATAATGAAGCTTTGCATTCCCTCCTCAATACAACACTTGTAATAAAGCCAGCGACACACCAATAGTGTTAACTATCACCAGGGATTAACATGAAGAAAAATACCATTGAATACAGTAACATAAATGTTTATACTGTTTAATTCCCAGGACTTTATATTACTTTTCCTGTTAACTTCCACAAGGGGAGAATGTCTCTGCAGCTACTATCTCACCTCCCATGGTAACTTTTAACAGTAATAGTTTTAATAGTTACGATTCAATTTATTTCCTATTCTGTGTATGTACATCAGCTCCATTGTTCCATATTATTGCAATTGTGAATGATGAACACAGATTATTGACCTCTATTCCAAAATAATATTCCTTCCTTGTGGAAAATTATTTCTCAAATTTCAATAATGCAAACTGAATACATGCTAAAATAATTATCATTAATGTTAGGTTTTGGGTACACATACTGGGTGCATTTTTTCTTCCCAAAACACATTTGCTTTTACTCCATGATATTTGGCTTTAGATCTTTACGTTCTCTCTATCCTGGAAGTAGTTTGGTGGATAGCATGCAATCCTTCTTAGTTTGGGTGAGAAAAGGCTTCCGAAATTCTGTTACATGTGTGAAACTCACCATGGTGTCCTCAAAATTATGCACTTTGTGCAGATTCCTACTCAAGTTCATAGCAACAAGATTCTAACTTCTCTGAATAGATTATGAATAATTAAATTACAAATGTGGAAATGTGTATGTTGTTGTAGTAAGCCTTCATGTTGTTTCTGACTTATATCAACCCTAACATGAATCCATTACCGAGTCTTCTTGGCAATATTTCTTTGGAGGGTTGCCTTGCCTATGAACTCAGAGAAAGTGATGTGTCCCAGATCATTCAGAAAGTTTCCATGTATGAGCAGGAAATTTGAATGACAAATAGAAAGTAGATATTGGAGATTGAGACTGTAGTCCTGTGTCAACTTACTTGGAGGCAAGTCACAGTCAATTCCAAAGGAATCACTTCTAAATAAACTTATAGAGGAAAAGGTGTTAAGGATTAAATTCCTTCTTAGTTCTGAGATACGAATGCATTCTACCCTACTTTAAAACTCTGGAATTAATCCAAGTGAATCATAAAGAAAACCATTTGATATACAATGTCAGCCAGCATTAACCATAACTGACTGTTTTCTAGACACACTATCAAATTTCATCTGTCATGCCTCACCCTGCTTTTACCCTTTTGACTTTGTGCTCTGTGATACCAATTCTGAGAAATGATTACCTCCTAAGAAAAATAAGTACTGAGAAGTAGTCACTGAAAAATTATAATCCCTGTTAAATTTTCCATGGTACTAATAAAGAATGTACTATACAGTAGAAAAATAGTTTCCCGGCACTTTTCATATGTACGATAATCTACTACTTTCAGATGAAAGTAAATGGTGTGACTAATCAAACATAAGCACTGCCACACCAATATTGACAAGTGCAAGGAAAGATAAAAAGTACGGAGCAGTTACAGAAGTGAATAAAGGGGGGGAATTTCACTAACCTGGACAGTCAAATTGCAGCAGAAGTTGAGATCTGAAGGAAGATAAATGTAAAGATTAGAAAAGCAAGTAAAGCACACAGAAGCCGCTGAAGATCTGGTGCCTTGAAAAATATCGAACTGAAAAATCAAATTGGCAGTGGAATAAACAAGCACCATATTAATTTTTAGATATGAGAGGTGTGGAAGGTATCATGGATGAAGAAGCAAAAAGAGAGGAAAAGACAGAAAAAGTGGAAGAGAGTATTAGTATGATTGACAGTCACACTTTTGACAGAACATATTCAAAATCATCAAAACGGTAATACTTGAATTATAGTATTACTTTAAAAAGGGAGAAGGCAAAAAGAATTGTTTGAAAGCAATTGTATTAAAAAAACTGGCAGAAAATTGTTTGGAGAACTAAGTAAAGTATATTACTGCTGAATTCATACATCTATAATTACATAAAATGGTTAAATGTGCTTTAGACCCAATGAAATGGGTGGACTAATATCAAGTGATGACTGGATTGTGCCCTAGATATTTGTTTTAGCCCTAAACGGTTCCAGCCCAGTTTACCTGTCTGAACATATCTCCCTCTACGAACCATCAAGAACCCTAAGATAATCCAGGAAGGCCCTGCTCTTGGTCCCACCACCATCGCAGTCGCATTTGGTGGGGATGAGAGACAAGGCCTTCTCCGTGGTGGCCCCTCGGCTATGGAACTCCCTTCCTAATGAAGTTACATCTGCCCCCTCACCTCCTGACCTTCCAGAAGAAACTTAAATCCGGTTTATGGGATCAAGTATTTGCAGAATAGACTGTTTTTACTGGTGAAGATTTTATTTGACTACAATTGGACTGATTTAAATGATTTTAACCCGGCAAACTGTTTTTTAAATGTATATTTATAACTATTTAAATGTATATGGCTGTATTTTGTGTTTTACATTATGTTGGAAGCCATCCTGAGTCCCTCCTTGGAGGTTGAGAAGGACGGAGTACAAATGTTCTAAATAAATAAATAAATTTTAAAGGAAGGGGTAGGAGAGGTACATATAGTATGGAGAGGGGTGCTTGAACTTTAATGCATTTTTCATCAATTTATTTACTGAAATTACCAAAAAAATAACAGAGAGAGAATATGAACATTGTAGTTGAGAATTATTTGTGGCTAGATCCAAAGGGCTCATCCCACAGTGGGAGGCTACTTCTTCATATCCAAGAGTGGGGGCTGCATTTTCTTCTCGTTCTTCTCTTCAGCTGCACGCCCCTACAGAATTTCCCTACCTTTGATATTTTCCGAACTTCAAGGCTGCCACAGGCAATAGTAAAGCCTCATTATCATCTCCTTAACTTGTTGCCCCTAATTTAGAGCATTTGGAAAAACATAGGATGTATCTCTATGTAGAAAATGAACAGAATTATTCTGTTTTCTTAGGAAAGAACCCATTTTGTACATTCTACATCTAGCTGATGCCATATATAACATTTCCCAGATAAAATTCCTAAAAAAGTACACACTTAGACTTCACTAAGTAGTTAACCACTGTTTTAAATATCTTAAGGGGGAGAGTAAACTGAACATGAGCAGTGTAGTCTGATATTGGTGGTGGGGAATCAATGTAATGCAGTGGCTCTCAACCTGTGGGTCCCCAGGTGTTTTGGCCTACAGCTCCCAGAAATCCCAGCCAGTTTACCAGCTGTTAGGATTTCTGGGAGTTGAAGGCCAAACATCTGGGGACCCACAGGTTGAGAACCATTGATCTAGCGTCATGTAATGAGAAGTTACTTTAGCATATCCACACAACACAGTTATTTTAAAAAGGGTTCAATTTTTGCTGTCATGATTTCAGCCTACCGATTTCTCCAGCAAGTAATTCCATCTATTTCAAACATTATTTTTCTGTTGTGGTGTGCCTTCAAGTTGTTTCAGATTTATGGTGACCCTATCATAGGCGTTCTGTGCAAGATTTGTTTAGAGGGATCTTTTTCTGAGGGTTTCCCTCCCTCAGACTGAGAGAATATGACTTATTGTTAATTTTTTCATGTTATGTTTATTTTTGCTCTTTTAGCCTTGTACAACACTTTGAATCTCATCCACGGGAGAAAAGCAGGATATAAATAAATAATAATAATAATAATAATAATAATAATAATTATTATTATTATTATTATTATTGAAGGTCGCCCAGTGGTTCCATGGCTGTGTAGGAATTTAAACCCTAGTCTCCAGAGTCACAGTCCAGTACTCAAACCACTACACTATATTGCTTCTACTTTAAACCACGAACTCAAAGATTCTGTAGGATTGAAGCATGACATTTATAGCAGTTTCAAACTGCTATAAATATGTAGTACATATACACAATATATATGAAACACCATAATGTCCAGCCCAGATAAGGATCCAGGGATCCTTTAAATCAGTGTTCAGATGTTTGGAAGCCTGGATCTAAACAGTTCTAGTCAGAATAGTGAATTGACAGATGTGGAGAAGCCTCTCAAAATTAGAACAAAATCATTTTTTCTAATCAAAGTTAGCCTTAGCATTATCATAACCAACTGAACGTCCCATTCTAGTCTACATAAGTCGATCATATGTGGGTATCAGAAATACATTGTGTGTGTGCTTCAAAAAGCTGTGGCTCTTCGGATTCAGCATCTTGTCCAATAGGGTACTTTCTTCACACCATCGTTTGACATTTGCTTTTAAATACTTCCCCTTCTTTTGCCATCAGTTTTTTTGAAGCTGAGTCCAATATAATGCATGCAATCCCCGACTTACAAATATCTGACTTAAAAACGATTCACAGTTAAGAAAGGAAGTGAAACAACAGAAAGTAAGATAAATTTATCCCTCAGAAGAGAAATTCTTTCTCTTATCATAGGGAGTTATCATAGGAAAAAGGCATCTCAACTGAAGCTTTATCACTAATTCTTGTGTACGGAGAAGAGCTAACCACAGACCACCTATTACAATGCAGCCTGAGCCCTGCCACCTGCACAATGAAGGACCTTCTTGTAGCAACACCAGAGGCACTCCAAGTAGCCAACTACTGATCAAAGGACATTTAGTATAATGCCAAGTTTTTAACTTTGTTTATGTTTTTAAATATATTACAACTGTACCCTCAATTCGCTTTTGACATGATAAATAAATAAACTGTTTCCACAACAAGTGCTTTTTTAAAAATCCAATTATTACAGGACAGAAAGTAAAGTGAAATCTTTTGAACAGTGACACAGACAGCAAGCAAACCACAAGGGTGTTAACCCTTCCCTAGGCTATCCAAAGCTCATGTATATGTATATGTATATATGGATGAAGTTATACTTTAAAAATGCACCTGTTCTGAATGACAAATTAAATTTAAGAACAAACCTACAGAAACCCAAAACAACACAGATCAAGATCTGCAAGTGGAAGGTCAGATTTTAGAATCAAGAAGTCATCTTCCAACCACCCCTCCCAAGACTAAAACTAAATGCTGTTCACACAATTGTTACTGCAGGTATTCAGCAAAATTCTTTTCTCTATCATGGTTAAAATTTTTTTAAATAGTATGGAAAATTTCTGAGGAAGCAATATTGCTAAGAATAGGCTTATCAGTCAGTTTGCAGGACTGATATATAATAAAAAATATCTAATAAAATCTAGAGACAAAGTCTGCAAAATATTCTCTGAATGAATTGGAAATTCTATGTGCTACAATTCTGGCACACATTACAAATTTCAAATTATACACAGCAGCAAAATCTCAAGTAAAACCTTTGATTGTTGTATTTCGTTCAATTTTTCAAGTTTATAGGAATACATTTGATATAAAGTTCCTGTATTAATATACTGCAAAACGCGCTATCTATGGATTTGTGCTAGTTGAAGCAAAATATAATCAAAAACAAAAGAGATTGCTCAATGCACATATTTTTTCTTCCCTATCGTAGTCTGTCCAAGAAAGAAGGAAGAAGGGGAAAGGAAATACATTTCTAGAACAAGCATCCAGATATATAGTAAGAGATAAGACAGAAATAAAGTTTGAATTCAGAAGAAGAAATGTCAGGATGGAGGAGAAATGAGTTCAAGAGAGCAGAGGAACTAACATGTGGAATTGCAACTGTATCTGTATACTGCCAATTATATTGTGAAACAAAAATATCATACATTGAAAGATACGGCTATCAGTATATCTTTTATCTTTTTCACCTTTATGCACCCATCTCACTCAAATCTGTACACTTCTCTAAGAGGTGAATCACTCCAGCATTGGAAATTCTAATACTGAACAATACAAGAAAGTGCAGTCTTTCAATATTTTCTAGAAACAGAGGATTAGACAGAAAATTATAATATAGTTACATTTTAAATCTGTAACCTCTTTAAAACTAAATAGATTTTAATAAAAATATTTATACTACTTGAGGCATTTTCAAATAAAATGTGCATTCATTATGATTTTAGTATTGGATGAGATATTATATTGTGATTTTAAAGCTTGTATGTTCCATTACTAGTGCCAAAATAGGAAGGACATGGACAACAATTTTTCTATGCTTGAAACCACTTTTCTGTGCCCCTCATAGCACACTTAAATGCAATGCACAAATCTCTTAAATTTAGTTTTAGATTTTTGTCCTAATCAGTAACCCATGGTAATCAACTTTGGAACAATGCAGAATCCTAAATCAAACCATAATATTTCCTCGTAAAGAACAGGAAACTACAATTAATAGGAGACTTCCTGAATTACAATATAAACTCATGTACAAGTCTAGAAATTTGAGTTAAGAAATCTGTCCCCAAAATCTGGGTCAACTTATCCATGATCAATGTAAGTACTGTATCTTAATTTGTATTTAAAAAGGAATCATCCCCTTACAGAGTAGGGTAGCAAAACTTAGACTATCCTAGCAGAACCTAAAAGAAGCATTGAATCCCATCTACACTCTGCACCATGGTGCCACTCCTGGTCTTTGTCTGGGCAAAAAAATGGTAGCAGTGGTGGCCTGGCATGGCTGGTCCCCTGAGACAGCCATGGCACCTTCTCCTCTCTGCGGAATGACTCTTAGCTTTTGGTTCCCAAAATTCCCCTTGGCTCATACATGAGACAGAGTTATACACGAGAATATACAGTAATTACGTTCCACAAGAATGGCTGTGTAAGCACCATTTAGTAATTTAAAATATGACAATCTACCTCATATACAAAGAACTTACCATCCTCCTTTCATTCGTATCTCTGCCAAATATAGTTTTTAACAATCAACATTTGTTCTTAATTACTGCAAGATGCCGTTAAACTAACAAAAACATAAATATATTTAAATAATATCTGATAAAGAAATAAATCCAATTGTTTCTTCCTTATGTATTCTTCAGTTAAAATATAAAATAGAATCTGTATTTGTTTTTAAATCCATCAGCTCATTAAATTACATGATCAATATACTATACATCTAAAGAAATACATATACTTACTAAATGAACATAAGGTATGAAATATCCAAATAAGGCAGTTGGAATTCCAAAAGCCCAGATTCGATAACTTGTTATTTTGAAAATGGAAAAATGGAAAATTGTTTTTACAGGTGGAAAACTGAACTTGTTTTTTTCTCCACTTTTTTTGGCAGTAGGAATGAGGGGCTTATAAGTAAAGCCAGCCAGGAAAAGAACAAATACAAAAATGCACAGGACCCGGAAAGTGTTGTAAAGGCCAACTTTGTCAGTCAGCACATTTAAAAGGAAAGGCAATGTTACTGTAAACAAGCTACTGCCAGCAGTGACAATTCCATTCACCAGGCCCAGGCGCTTCTTGAAATAATGTCCCAAGATCACCAAGGATGGCTGATACGTAAATGAGCAGCCACAGCCAAATAAAATTCCATGTGTGAAATAAAGAGGCCCAAGTGACCTGCAATAGACCAAAGACACATTATTCACAATATTCTACATATATATTTATGTCATTGTTTAAATTAAAAATTGCAGTCTTCTGAATCAAAATAAAGTTCCAAAATGGTTTTCAGCTAATAAACAGAAAACTATTTATGTCTTAAATCTTTGTAATTCCTAAAAATATAACATCTCAAATCTGATCCAATACAATTTAGTGTGGTCATACTTCAACCCAAAGTTTATCATGAGTATATGTTCTCTATGGATACATGGTCTACATAGTTGGCATGACTGCTCAAGTCAAATTCTGCCATCTATAAAGCCCTAAATGACCCAAAGCCGTATCAGAATCTTATTTTAGGCTTAATATAATTAATCAGAAACCAATGCACTTAAAATGGAACCAGAGCATCCTGCACATTGTAGTTTCTGATCATTTCTAAATATCTTGACACAAAAAAATTGAACCAGATAGAGCACAGCAGACTCTCAGTTAATTGGCACCCTGGGGATTGGTAGATGTTAGATAAATCTATTCTCCGGTTGCTTGAGAGTTACTATTAAAAATAAGCCTAGCTAATACTACACTCCATACTATAGCATAACATGAACTCTACATTGACTTGATATTAACACTGAAATACAGTAACTAAAAGCAAACAAAGACAAACTCGCCACGAAATTGAAAAAGGTAAAAAAAGTACCATCTTTAGAAGATATACCAGCTACCACATTATTTCAAAATTTAAGGTCCATTGCAATTTGACTTTAAAGTGTCCTCCTTGTTAACTGAGGTATGCTTGTACTTTCCTGGTGCAATGGAGGGGACAGTCACTTGTTTCCAGCCATTGTCCTTCCCCACATAGTACACCGTTTCCTCCATTAACTTTGAAGTTAGAGGGGGCAGAATAGTAAATAGTCTAATAAACTCAAAACATGGCTAATAAGTGGACATGGCCAAGGAAATAGTGTATGGCTTGAGGAAAATCTAGAGATTCATATATCCGGAGTATGCATTTGATCAATAGATTTAAGAGTTACTTTAAGAACCACTCAAATAGTGTACATGGAGTGCTTTCCTTACGCTATGATGTGTTACAATTATAATTACAGTCATATGATATTGTTGTTCATTCGTTCAGTCGTCTCCGACTCTTCGTGACCTCATGGACCAGCCCACGCCAGAGCTCCCTGTCGGCCGTTACCACCCCCAGCTCCCTCAAGGTCAGTCCAGTCACTTCAAGGATGCCATCCATCCATCTTGCCCTTGGTCGGCCCCTCTTCCTTTTGCCCTCCACTTTCCCCAGCATAATTGTCTTCTCTAGGCTTTCCTGTCTCCTCATGATGTGGCCAAAGTACTTCAACTTTGTCTCTAGTATCTTTCCCTCCAGTGAGCAGTCGGGCTTTATTTCCTGGAGGATGGACTGGTTGGATCTTCTCGCAGTCCAAGGCACTCTCAGAACTTTCCTCCAACACCAGAGCTCAAAAGCATCTATCTTCCTTCGCTCAGCCTTCCCGAAGGTCCAGCTCTCACATCCGTAGGTTACTACAGGGAATACCATGGCTTTGACTAGGCGGATCTTTGTTGCCAGTCTGATGTCTCTACTCTTTACTATTTTATCGAGATTGGACATTGCTCTCCTCCCAAGAAGTAAGCGTCTTCTGATTTCCTGGCTACAGTCTATGTATATGATAATCATATGATAATCTATGTAAAATATTTCTGCTTTATCAAAACCACTGAGAAAATAATGAGATAACTATAATAGTAAAAGTATTTTAAAAGACCTGCATACACCCTTAAATCCAAATTGAGATTAAGAATGGTAACCTCCTCCCCTTCCTTTCCAACAGCAGCCCATCAAAGTTCTTGGAAATGTAACACAGAACAGGAGAAGCTGCTGAATGGATGATGGCTGAAAATTAGGTGAGTGAAACCAAACTCAACAAAAAATATACCACAGAAGAATATAATTATATTTGAGGATTAGTGTTCAAACACATTATGATTTTAAAAACCAACCAATTACACAAACATCCTACTCATATCAGGAGACACAACCATAAGGATTGCAAATTACTAAAACACTTTAAGCTCTACAGTAATTAGAAGCAACTCTAATAATTTGAGATTATATGATATTGGTTGCTGAAAGCTTTTGAAGTTTTTAATCCAACGTGGCTCAGATTTCAGTACATTGTGAAATATCACTTGCATTCAGAGAATTCAATGAAAAATGAATAATCTTACCTTGCAAACGAGCTTGAAAGGAGCCCAATTAAAGCCACTGTTGCTCCACCAACAGCTACCTTTCGGCAGCCAAATATGTTGGTAAAGATACTGACTATGGGGGAACAGAAGAAGATCATTCCCATTGAAAGGGAATTCACCAGTGCTGTAAAAAGATTAAGATTATCAAAGTTAAGTATGTTTAGAATGGCAGATCTAATTACATGACAGCAGACCATGACTTACAATTGTGACACTATTTTCAGGAGAATACAGAACGAAATCTTGTAAGACAACTAAACTAATAGCCAACATTATATTTACAAAATCAGTCTGGAAAACATCAACAGGTTTTTTCAAAAGGCTGCAAAGGACAGCTATGGAAAACTTTTTTCTTTTGATGTGAACCGAACTTGTTTGGAAATCAGGTGAACACACTTCAAAGTCCACAGTTAGTTTAGGGGATCTGGGCATTGACACAAGAGACATAAAACTTGTAATGAAGCATAAAATGGTGTACATAAACTGCCAGTTTAAGAGAAGTTGGATAACAGCACTACTTACCAATCGCTAATTAAGTAATTTATTACTTAATCTTGCCAACTTAATCTTTTACAAATTGAAGGATTATGATATTAAACCAAAGAATGTGATATAATCTTAAAAACAAAGGAGTTGAAGGGATTGTGGGCAAACCACATTAACCGTAGCAGTAATTAGCCAAGAAAAAATTCTCATCTGGCAGCCACTAGGTGCCAGAAGATGTGGAGATTTCTAGATCAAAGAAAGGGAGAAATAGAAGTTAATTAATGCTAGGTGACATGATGATGCTTAAGAAAAAAGCATATACAGGCTGGATTTGCTCAACAGTGCAATAAAAATAGGTTTGGTGGAGAGGCTGTCTTTTTAGTATCACAGACCACATTGCTCCCAGGGCAATTTGTAAGAGTTATATGTCCACAGCAGATGTGATCAGAGCAATAAGTAGGCAAATCCATTTCTGTTTTCTCTCTACACCTCTTCTCTTTCTCCCTTTTTTCCACCTCTTCCTCTATAGCTAGTGGGCTGCCTGGGGAAGTGACATATCACTCTTTCAGGATACTGAATTCATACAAGAGGATTTAAAACTGGGCTGAGAGCAAGTATGTAAAGCCTAAAGTTATCTTTGTATTAAAAAATGTCAATTTTTTTATAGTCAATATGCTAAAGTTAATGAAAGCCAAAGTTCCTCCAAAATGTAAAACACGTTGTCAATGCTAACACAGGAAAACAGGAAAACTACAAGAACGTATAGTATCTAGTACAGGGTCCATCTTCAGCACTTCTGATAATATTGGCTATGCTGAATTTATGAAATGTATTTGAAATGCTATCAAATAGTAAAACATATGTGAATGTACCACAATGGCAGACTAAGAATTTGTGATATTATGAAATATTATGAGGCCTCAGATATTACAAATATAGTAAATGTCAATGTCCCTTGCTACCTTGCTCTACTACAAGCACAATGTTCCCTGCAGGAATGGGAAATGCCCATTATAAATAGAAGATACTGTATGTACTAAAAACTAAAAATGAGAAATGTTCCTATTAGACATAATACAGACCTCAAATGTCTATGAAGGATAATGTGTCCAGACTGAAAATCTGTGTGAGATATGAACCATCACAAGGGATGGACTGTTGTATATAACAAAAAAGTCAAATCACATGTTCATTCTCTTGACATATACATTCTCTGAAAGTGCAAAACTGAATGCATACTTATGAGGAATGTTGATGTTGACCTGCCTACAAGACCATATTGTTGTTTACAACCTTGATAGCTCAAGTGAACAAAACAACAAAACATAAGCAATTCTAAGCAGCAAATGGCAAACATAAGGAACTTCAGTACATCAATAAAAAGATGTGATGCTGGAACCATGCTTGTTTCAACTTGTAAATTCCATTAGCATAAAGTTTATTCAATATACTGCTATTTTATTAAAGCTACATAGCAGCCAGTTTAAGGATTAAGTGTTCTACCAGTTTCAGTGAGAATGAATGTTGTGGGTAAGCAGGCTGAATATGGGTTAGCAGTGTTATTGTATTAAATTACAAATAATAATGGAGCATCATCCAGAACAAGAGCAAGACCACAAAATAAGTCATTAATTCTGTTCCCATACAATCTGCCTCAGGCATTTAGGTGATTTGGGGAGCAGCTACTACAACTAGCCAGAAGCCTACTAGCAACAGTCACCCAGTAGACCTTTCCATTAGCCACCCCAACACTCTGGAATGACCTGCTGGAAGAGACCCAACAGTTACATTGGCTGTCAGAGCTTAAAACAGCTTCCAGCAGACCTATCCAGTCAATTTTAATGTGTGAATTTTACTGGAAAGGTGAATTTTAATCTATATTTTATCTGTGGATATTTATTATATGCATCTTAATAGTGTTTTGTTTTATCTTGCTGTTTTAATCATGCTGTATCCCACCTCGAGCCACAAGGAAAGCAGGTACATACCAAAAAGCAATATGTGAACCAGGAATAGAGTCAGACTCAAAAGTTCTGCAATTGACCTATCCATAACATTTAGTACATACTGAAGGCAACATTGAAAAGCTACCAAATTATATGGGAAGCACATCTGTTTACTCAAGAGAGCACAATGGGGGAAATGAGAAGAAATAAATATGTGAACTATAGAATTCATTTATTTATATGAATTTTTGTAATGAAATAGATTAAAAATGTAATAAAATTATTAATAAAAAAGTAATTAAAAACAGCTACCAAATTATATCATTTGTAATTGCAGAAAGAGCTGTAATTACTCCAGACTTCCTTTTTAACAATGTATGAACATGTAACTAACAAAACGAATGTGATTTTTATGGAATGGCAGCGATATCATTAAAAAGAGTACTCTTCCTAATAACATTCCGAATGTAATCCAGAACAATTTATAAAAGCATGGCATTTCTTCTTAACAAGTGCCTTCCAGCGTTTTACATACTGATCTTCAGCTGATGGGCTTTGGCATTGAAAGAGAGGAGTTACACTAAAAGTGGCAACAATTTTCTTTTGGTTGTTTAAATTTAAGGAGAGTAACAAAAGGTTGCCAGGGAGAACACAGGAAATGGAAAGGAAAAAGAGATAGAAAACACATTTTGAAAAGCTTCTTTACTTGGAAACATTCTTGAGTCCTACAGGTATGTGGGCCAGTGGTCATGAAATATTTACAATGCTGCATGTTTTGCCTGTGAGATTTTGTACTCAGGCATTTATTAAAGTAGGGATGAGAAACATATATCTCGTCAGGTATTAAACTGCAGCTCTCATCATCCTTCAGCACTAGCAAGGCCTGATGGGAATAGCAGGCCCTCCAACATTTGGAGAGCTACGGGTTCCTCTCCTCTATAGGAAAGTAAATAAAACATGTAGTTGGACACAACAGAAGTTTCATTTATTTGTAGCCAATGCAGTTTCAAATAAGATTTTAAAACTTTAAATCACTAAATCTGGATAAAACTTCAACAGATCATAACTGTGAACTTCAGATTTAGTCCCCAACTGTAATATGGAAATGGAAGTAACAAAGCACAGTGCAACAGATTAACATGAACAGTTCTTTACCATAATCAAGACAAAGACACAGAATGCATTACTACATAGTGAATTTTAAAGACACTGACTCTGTTGTTAGGGATGACAAACTTTTTAAAAACATTCTAAAACCTCTTTTTGCTTTGTTCAGTGTGGCATTGATGTGAAGGTGCTAGTGCGAATGAAGAGGCTGCGATATACCAAGAAAAACTCTAGGCAGGGTCCTAGTCTATTGTTCTGGCCAGTACATATTTGACAAACCACAAAAGCAGAAAACCTATGGTAGAATAAATCTGTTTGTCATAAAAATACCACATCTCTTGCCTGGCTACAGCTTCTTTTTTGAATACACTTTCCAATACACTTTCCAATCATATCCACAAGAGGGGGCAATGAACAAACTACTTTCAGATTTTTTTATGCGAAGAATTTCAAATAATTGAATATTAGCCCACAGATCCACTACAATTGCCCACTTCAATCATTACAACACAATTTTAGTCTACTTCTAAAGATCGATATATACTCCTGTATAAGTTGACCTTATCAATAAGTCAAAAGAGGTCTGGGTCTGGGGTCAAAATAATGGATTTTGATAGGACCCATGGATAAGTCGAGAGTCATTTTGAAGAGAAGAGAAAATGCCCACATTGCCTCAGGGGACCAGGTGCCCCTGGCTGTCACCATCAAGGGCAGCAGCCATGCCATGTTAGAAAGAATACTGGGAGGTCAGTGCATCTTTTAGGTTGTCCCAAGAAGGACTATGCTTTGGCCTTTCTATGCAGAGAAGAGTATGGTTCATTTTTAAAAGGGTTAAGGTACATTGCTGTTAAGTTACCCAGGGGGCTAGGGGGCAATTGTTTGTTTAAAAATATCTAGATTTTGGGGGTAAGTTATTTCTGGCAAAAGTTTATTGGGCTAGTTACAGGTATATCTCAGCTAACAAATTCAGTGTCATTACTTCACCAAAAACAAAAACAAAAAACAAAACCAGAGGCAGAAATAACATGGAAAGAATAGGGATAAGTGCCTACATCACACACACACACAACAGGAAACTAGTCAGTCAACTTGTTTATACAGAATTTGCCTATGGTTGTCTCACTGTTATAATCTCACAATCAAAACTTCAATTCTACATTTTAATTTTAAATATTTGAATGTGGAAGAACGCATATGATCAGCTTAACATATGATAAGCCTTTCTAACATAAGAATATTTGATCATCGTATAAAAGCAAACAAAGCCTGAGCATTAGTAGCAAGAAGGAAAAAGCCAAGGGTACAACAGACATGAAAAGTATAAAGTTTTCGCAAAATGAATAGGATTTCAGCCTTAGGGCGCTACTATGATTGAACACAACATTAGCAGTTGCCCTTTTCCTAGTCACACAGCAATGATAAAGAAAGGCGGGGGGGGGGGGGGGAATGGCTAGTTTTTAACAATGCATTTCCCATAGGAAAGAAATACCCTTTATTTTTCTGCAGTAATCTTTTACGATTACCTGGCACATACCTATCACAAGTGACCAGCAATATTTAGACCCATGTATTTCCCTAAGGGAGCATGGCTTGGGAAAATCTTATTTAGACACAGTGAGGCGCTGGGATTCTCATAGAATCAGAAAATACCCCAGAAAGCTCTCAGTGTAAGGTTAATTGGTTGTTTTTCTCCGTCTGGATGAATATTAAATTATTTTCTTAAAGGATCTTCTTTATCTTAGTTTGATTAAAAGGTTAAACATAAATAACATATTTATCTAGCATTTAATAAATAACTCATAGTCATCATTTGACATTTATCAGAACAAATAATCTAGAAAATAGAGATAATTTAATTATTTTTGCTAGTGTCAGTTGTTTTACTGACAAACATCTGTTCAACATCTCAAACTATTATGCTTAGCCACAATTGAGTAAACAGATATAATGAGTATAGAGGAAGTGAAATCCATAACAGATACCAGAGTTTCCGCCCTCTTTCCTGTATAATAAGCAATACTGCAATAGCATTATATTGAATTTCAACATACTATTTCTGGATCTTTATTAAAGTCCATGCTCTTACCACCAGTAGACATTCAGTGACCTTGGTTCTGTTTGGTATCTGTAGCTATTTTAATAATCTGGATTTTGCAATTAGGTCTTGAACCTATTAAGGCTTGTAAATAAACTGCATGTGTGATACAAGTTGTCCCCAAGTGCCAAACATGCCTTTGTTTGAAATATATCTGAGAAAAGCAACTCAATGAACAATCCAGAAACTAAGAGTATTTGAATTTCTCTCAAAAAAGGGTGCAATGGGTTCCTAGGTGTTTTAACTGCAAATGCATCAAACTGTCAGACTGGGACACATTTCATTCTCTCACTTTAAAAAAAGAGTCATTGCCATATTTCAGACCTCTCTTGGAACCAATCAACTGTTTTGAGATCAGGTTCCTACTTGAAATACATTATGTGGCCTTGCATTTGGATACTGACTTCATTCTCACATCTCAAGCATTCACGAAAATAATGTGTTACTGTACATTTTCATTTGTGATCTCTTTCATAAAAATGGGCGTGGAAGCTATGTCTGTTCAACTCACGTGTCACAGCAAATGCAAGCAAGTTTGCTGACTTCTTAACTGGAGACTGAAGTCCAACAATATAGAGGACTTTAAACTATTCTGTGGTTGCTGTTGACCTCCTGGTTGAAGCAGCAGTGTTGCTATGGAGATTTTAAATATATTTATTTCTCCATGTATTTCTGTAGTGTATAATCACTCATTACTGATGGTTTGTTTATAGAAATGTCCTAATTATCTTTTTTTTTTACAAAAATGTATTGCTTTTAAAATTGCAAAGCCTTCTGTTAAATCTATAAAAATAAAAACTACTGTAGAATTGTGCAGGTTAATGGCCAAGATGCTGAAGAACTGTTCCTCAAGCCCACATTTCTGACTCTTCAGCCAAAAAAATACTTTTATTGGTTTCGTTTTGATCTGGTTGAGACTGTTCCCAGTGATGATAGAAGGAAATCTGAAGCTATTATATTTTACGTTATACAGTATAATAACTGAAGTGTGTGTATGAGCTGGTTACTCTTATTCTACATCTTTACAAGTACATCATTGCAGTTTTCATTTTAAGATTTTTTTTATTATTGCTGCAGTTGTAATATGGTCATCTTAAAAAGATTTAGGGTTAATAAATTAACATAGCATTCACTGTATGCCAGGAATCATCAAACTAAGGCCTGTGGGCCAAATGCGCCTTCTAAAGTAATTTATCTGCCCCCTGCCCAAACTTTATACTTAGGATCACCCCCAAGTTTGAAACAACTTGAAGGCACATGATATCAATAATCCTAATTAACTTGACTATCTCATTAGCAAAAAGCAGGCCCATACTTCCCATTGAAATACTGTTAAGTTTATGTTTGTTAAAATTGTTCTTCATTTTAAACATTGTATTGTACTTTTTCGTGTTTTTTGCACTACACAACAAATAAGATATGTGCTGTGTGCATAGGAATTAATTTTTTTTCCAAACTATGATCTGGCCCCCAACAGTCTGAGGGATCAGGAACCTGCTGTCTGTTATTACACTGAAATCTGATTATAACCATCAGATAGCACATGGGAGATCTTTTGTTTCTTAGTTTGTTTCGGTGTAATTGTGTATGTGTATGTTTTTATTTTTTCTGTTATTTTTAATAGTTGCTTAGTTGTAGTTTTGCAGTAGATAGCATGCACCTGTGTAGTTTTTATTTTTATAGATTTAACAGAAGGCTATGCAATTTTAAAAGCAATACGTTTTTGTAAAAAAAATAGAAAATTAGGACATTTCTTCAAACAAACCTTCAGTAATGAGTGATTATACACTACAGAATTACATGGAGAAATAAATATATTTAAAATCTCCATAGTAACAGCGCTGCTGCAACCAGGAGGTCAACAGCAACCACAGAATAGTTTAAAGTCCTCTATATTGTTGGACTTCAGTTGGGCTTTTATTTTTATAGATTTAACAATTCATTTGTGCGTTTTATTTTACTGATTTCTTCTTGAACAAAATTACATAAAGACAAAGAAAATTGAAGCCAACTAAACAGTAAATATTACCCAAATATTCTTGCAATAACAATTCAAGGAAAGATGATGAAGTGTGAGATAACAGGGTTTCCAAATAACTACACAAACTTGCTAGTTAAATGATTTGAACATGCATTTACTGCTCCTTGAAAGATCAGTGCAAATGGAAAATACTCTAGTTGTCTCATAAGGCTGGAAAGGTAATTGACATTTTCCTCTCATATTCTCTCTATTTTTGGAACAATTATGAAGAAGTCATACCACTGTCATACTTATTCTTACACAATTCCAAGTTTTTGCTAGATGCCACACATTTACCCAAACACCTCGAAAGTCTCTGGCTCCATTTAATAAACACATCTACAATCACATCCTAACCAGCTAACAAAAAATCCTTCTACCCATGGGATTAAAATTAGAATGACTCAAACATGGGGGGTGTTGACAAAATACTTGTGTATGTTTAAAAAATGGACCTGGGGGAATGCTACCATTGACCCAATTACCCTAATGCATTGTTCCAGTTAATTTGCCCACAGATGTACATTTATAAAACTCCCACAATTATGAAGTCACTATAAAGTTGCATGTTCATCATATGTTAAAATAACTCCATCATAAAATATTTACAGCGATATGTATTTAAAACATCTAAAATGTAATCAACTATAAAATTACAGTGTTGCTTCTTTTGCATAGTGCTAAGACAATCATTTTATTAAGGCTATTATCTAAAGCCAATACTTTTAATAGTTTGACAGACTTCACTGTGCTTGCTGTAAAGATCCCTTACCTTACCAGCCTGGGTGGCAGGGCCTAGGAGAGACAGGCCAGTTAGTTACAGCTTTGGAGGGCCTGGCAGAGGGCAGCAGGAGCCATTTTAGTTTAGGGAAAGCTCCATTTCAGAGAGGGGGAGTGGCCTAGGTCTGAGCCAGCCTTAGAGCAGCCAGGATTGGTTTATTAAAGGGGGGCGGAGTTAGACTGTTTGGAGGGAAAGAAAGAAGCTTTTTCAGGGAGTCAGTCTGTTGATGTTAGAGTTAGAGCAGGATTACAGAAGTTTTTAGGAGTTCGTGTTAAGAATAGGCAGTTTGCCTGAAGTTTGCCAGCGAAGTAAGCTGTGGCAAACTGGGTACAGCTATTTAGGGAAGAAATAGCTGGGTTTTATATTTGTAACAAAGAAAGAACCATTCTCATGCAACCGTTACGCTTTCAAGAACCAGAACATTTTATCTGTAACAGCCAAGCCTATTAATCAGCATTTACACTTTCTTCTGTACTATATTAAATAAACTTTCCTTGTTTTGTTTTTTGAAACTTAAAAGCCTGAGTCAAGTGTACATTTGTGGATTTAGTCCCTTTTCCTTTTCAACCTCAACTTGTTTTCCTTTAAAGAAGCACATAAGAAGATAAAGTGCTTAGTGATCTTAAACCCCCTTTAAAATATTTTTGAATAGCTAGAGTGTTCCTGTTCATTTAGTTTATGGTGGCAGCGAAAGTTTAAAAAGAGAGACATCCCCTCAAACGTTATATAGGTGCCAGTGAAGTCTTTATAAAGTGGTGTAAATTCTTTATTAAAGGAGGGACAGTTGGTGGGATCTGTTTGCCCCATGCCCAAACAGCCATAAAGCAAGTCTTTATAATTTGGTGGCAGTGGTGGGATTGTTTGACCCTCTGCCCAGACGGCCATAAGCAAGTCTTTATACTTGCCATCAGACGGGTGGCAAGTCAGAAGGTCACTGGCAAAACTAATAGACTTTAAAATAGGAGCTACCGCAAGGTTTGGATTACAAAAACTGCATTTCCCAATTCTAGGGCAAAATATAATTTGCATCTACTTTCCTACAGAACACTGATTACATATGACATTTTATTATCCTGACATATAGATATAAATAAAAATATTTAAGATTACACAATTTAATCATCTTCTGGCATCCGTTAAAAACTCAATAGCAAATTCTTAAAACATTTAAAACAAACATACCATACTTCATATATTAACAAATATGTTTTGTGCTTCACAAAATATATGAGATACAGGATACAACCTCCTTCATCTCAGTAAAAAAAAAAATAAACAAATAAGATCAGAAACATCTAGGGTTTTGCTTTCAAAGAACTTTCCAATAATAATGACCTAAGAGAGAGAGTATGTATACATCAATACTCAATGTAAAATCATTATAAATATAAAATTTAGCCAGCATGTCAATTTATGTAATGGGAGATACTGAAGATATTCTCACATTGTGTTTTATTCAAGACAGGTGTTAATCTTGGTGTTTTAAGGTGTAATCACTGAACAGTCTTAAAGCAGTCTCTTACAAAAATGCACACCTAACACTTTGCAAATTATTTAACCCAAGAAACCTGCTATAAGCACTAAAGGTTTATAGTTCTATATACATTTTTTTTAAAACGTCAACACTCCTGCTACAATTTGCATTCCTCTCATCATAACACTAGGTCTAAAACTTGCATTGTAAAACTGTACAGCTTCACACTATAATCAATCACTCAATAAGGCTTAATCAAAAGTCACAGATTTGAATGATCACAAATCAGAATAAGAGCATTAGAATCAGTATATCAGCAAAATTAAAAAGTATTGGATGTTGTCATAATTACAAATTACAGCTCAATAGCTTAATTAAGAACCTTCTGAAATTTTAAAAATCAAAATGTAATGTGCCACTGAATTCCAGCTCCATTTTATTTTTTAAAAGAATCAATAAGAAGAAACATATACAGTGGTCCCTTGGTATCCACTGGGGTTTGGGCCTATGACCACTAAGACCAACACAATTCCAGGAATATTATAACTACAGGTGCTCAAGTCCCATTATATACCCATGGTAGCACTGTGAGCTAAACCGCTTGCTGCAGGAAAACTGCTGACCAGAAGGTTGGCAGTTCAAAGCCGCAAGTCAGGGCGAGATCTTGACTATCAGTCCTAGCTCCTGCCAAACTAGCAGTTCGAAAGCATGCAGTGCACCACCTTGGCGGGAAGGTAAATGGGTGCCCCATGCAGATATGCCGGCAGCACAATCAGAGATATCCATGGGCAACAGGCTCCTCAGCATGGAAAATAAAACACGATAATATAATATATAATAAGGGGATTACTTTTATTTATTTTACCTGCAGTGGCAATTTATTTCCCTTTCCTTAAAGCAAATTGGGAAGAAATTACTGTTAAAAGTTTGTGAAGGTTCCAATCTTCATACTTCATAGTGAAAGGTATATTGTCAATTATAAAATATTAAATATCTCATTTAATGTAAGATGTAGTTTGAACTTTGGATTTTAAACCCAAGAAACTGCTTTTTCAATGGTATGCAGCTAATGTTGAGAACAATGATCATATGTCAAATAGATTTATTGTAGCATAAAGTCTCTGGATTCAGCTTCAGATGCATGGAATTCTCAGAGACTTGTGCAAAAATCTTTTAAATCCTTCATTTACTGTACTATCTTTGCTGGAACAAACCATAACAAAGTAACTAGAAACAGCATGTATTAAAACCATGATAAAACTAGCAGAAAACTTAAGACAGTTACTGTGAGCACTCTATACATACTTTTCCAAGTCCAATATTAAACCATGTTTAAGACAACTTTATTTATTTATTTATTTATTTATTTATTTATTTATTTTATATTCTACTTTTGTCCAAGCATGGAATCCGAGGTGGCATACAACAATTTAAAAATGTAACAGAAATAAATAAACTCTTAATACAAAAATTAAAATACAACTAAATTCCTATTTTTAAAAGGACACTTAATTCATAATAAAACTAAAACTGCACACGTCCATTAAAAGCTCTATCTGTTGCAACACATTAAAAACCAAACACTTCCTTAAATAAAAACCAGGGGAGGGGGCCAACAGGACCACACAGGGAAAAGAGTTCTGTAACTTGGGAGCAGCCACCAAGAAGGCTCCCTCTCTTGTCCTCACCAGATGTGACTCAGATGGTGGTAGAACCACCAGAAAGCCTTCCTCTACATATCTCGAAGCATGAGCAGGCTCATTAAGGGAGATGCAAATCGTAACCTTTTCCTTTCAAATAGTCTGGACCAAATGTCTAACTACTGTTACAGCTCCTTTCTACCTTTGCTGCTAATCTGGTAATAAGAGCATAATATAGCACCTTAAGGCGCCTGCCTCTGCTGCCAACTGTTTTGCACTTTACCCCTTCCCCGATCCCTCCTGCCGCACTTTAGTAGTATTGAGGGCCAGTTTCTGGGTTTCTGTTGCACTTTAAGATCCTGCACCTTACGAATCGCCCTAGTGGCGCGTAGCCATGGAGTTTACTATTGTTGCACTTTAAGACTCTAGCACTTTAGACATCATCTTACTTTCGCGGCTACACGTTTACCACTTGTATTACTACCATCCACTGAAGTGTACTGTTTCCACCCATGTGGTCCCCCACCCTCCTATGTATACTGTCCCTGATAGTATTGACTGGTGAAAGGGGCAGGGGAGGAAGTGGGCTGGAGCCTGTGAAGAACAATGAGGAGGGGAGGGGGGATAAAGAAAACCAAGGCAACTGGCAAGATAAAACGCCAATATTCCAAACAACTGGTGAAACTGAGACTAAGACCTTAGTCATGAACTGCGGCACGGAGGAGGGGAGGTGTTCCACTAGCCGAGGGGCCCCCATAGAGGTTGTGGTGGGAAGGAGGAGATGCGGGAAAAGGAGACCTCAAATTCGGCTAAATTCGGACCATTTATCCACATTAACAATTCCAAATCGGTCTCCTAAGGTAAATTGGTGTAACCAGGTGAGCGGACCCTCCGGACTGAAGGTGGTGCTGTTGAACGCCAGATCTGTCAACGGAAAAACGACCTGGATCCAGGACCTAATCCTGGACGAGCGGGCAGATCTGGCGTGCATCACGGAGACCTGGCTGGATGAAGCTGGAGGAGTAAATCTGACCCAGCTCTGTCCTCCAGGTTTCTCCGTGCAGCACCAACCGAGATCCGGAGGTCGGGGAGGCGGGGTCGCAGTGGTCTATAGAGATTCCATCCATCTGACCAGGTGCCCCATCCCGCAGACCACAAATTTTGAATGCGTCTACATGAGGGTGGGTGACCGGGACAGAATAGGGATTCTGCTAGTGTACCGTCCACCTCGCTGCACTACAGTCTCCCTACCTGAGCTAGCGGGGGTGGTCTCGAGCCTGGCGTTGGAGTCTCAACAGCTCCTTGTGCTGGGAGACTTCAATATCCATGCCGAGGCGACCCTCACAGGTGCGGCTCAGGACTTCATGTCTGCCATGGCAACCATGGGGCTGTCCCAACAAATATCTGGCTCCACCCACTGTGCTGGACACACATTGGACTTGGTTTTCTGCCAGGGATGGGAACAGGGTGGTGGTGTGGAGGAGTTGTCCATCTCTCCGTTGCCATGGACCGACCACTTCCTGATCAGATTTAGGCTCACTGCGCCCCCTAACCTCTGCAAAGGTGGAGGACCCATTAAGATGGTCCGCCCCAGGAGGCTGATGGATCCGAATGGATTCCTGACGGCTCTTGGGGATTTTCCCGCCACCTCGGTAGGTGACCATGTCGAAGCCTTGGTCGCTCTCTGGAATGGGGAGATGGCCAGGGCTATTGACATGATCGCTCCGGAACGTCCCCTCTCAAGTAGCCGAGCTAAACCAGCCCCTTGGTTTACTGAGGAGCTGGCAGTGATGAAGCGAAGGAAGAGGGAACTAGAGAGCGTGTGGCGTTCGGATCCGAGCGAGTCAAATCGAGCACGGTTTGTGTCCTTTCTTAGGGCATATGCCGCGGCAATAAAGGCCGCAAAGAAAACCTTCTTTGCGGCCACTATTGCGTCTGCAAAGAACCGTCCGGCGGAGTTGTTTCGGATTGTCAGAGGTCTTTTAACTCCCGCCACCTCAGGCGGGAGCCCTGACAATTCGGTCACGCGCTGTGAAGCATTTGCTCGGTTCTTTGTAGACAAAGTCGCCTTGATCCGTTCTGGGCTGGACGCCGCGTTAAATGCAATCTCTGAGGATGTAACAAGAGCACCTGCTTGTCCTATTTTGATGGATTCTTTTCAGTTTGTGAAACCCGAGGATGTGGACAAGATACTTGGAGGAATGAAGCCCACCACGTCCATCCTAGACCCCTGCCCATCCTGGCTTCTGAGGGAGGCCAGAGGGGGATTGGCTGAGTGGGTAACAGTGGTGGTGAATGCCTCCCTTCAGGAAGGCAAGATTCCAGCGAGCCTAAAACAGGCTATTATAAAGCCGCTGTTGAAGAAACCATCACTGGACCCCACTAAATTGGGCAACTTTCGGCCTGTTTCCAATCTCCCCTTTCTGGGCAAAGTCATGGAAAGCGTGGTGGCCTCACAACTCCAGGTATTCTTGAGAGACACGGATTATCTGGATCCGGCACAGTCTGGTTTCAGACCGGGACATGGTACCGAGACGGTCTTGGTCGCCTTAGTGGATGATCTGCGCCGGGAGCTAGACAGGGGGAGTGTGTCCCTGTTGGTGCTCCTGGACCTCTCAGTGGCCTTCGATACCGTCGACCACGGTATCCTTCTGGGGCGCCTTGCGGAAATGGGCCTTGGGGGCACTGCTTTGCAGTGGCTCCAGTCATTCCTGGAGGGCCGCACCCAGAAGGTGTTATTGGGGGACTCCTGTTCTACACCACAACCTTTGACTTGTGGGGTTCCACAGGGTTTCATACTGTCCCCCATGCTGTTTAATATCTACATGAAGCCGCTGGGTGAGATCATCCGGAGTTTCGGGGTGCAGTGTCATCTGTACGCAGATGATGTCCAACTCTGTCACTCCTTTCCACCTGCTACTAAGGAGGCTGTCGAGGTCCTGAACCGGTGCCTGGCCGCTGTAACGGTCTGGATGAAGGCGAACAAACTGAAATTAAATCCAGACAAGACAGAGGTACTCCTGGTCAGTCGCAAGGCCGAACGGGATATAGGGTTACAGCCTGTGCTGGATGGGGTCGCACTCCCCTTGAAGGCGCAGGTTCGCAGCTTGGGTGTGACCCTGGACTCATCGTTGAGCCTGGATCCCCAGGTTTCAGCGGTGACCAGGGGAGCATTTGCACAGCTCAGGCTCGTGCGCCAGCTGCGCCCGTATCTCGGGAAGTCTGACTTGGCCACGGTGGTACACGCTCTGGTCACATCCCGCCTTGACTACTGCAACGCTCTCTACGTGGGGCTGCCCTTGAAGACGGCCCGGAAGCTTCAGCTGGTTCAGCGCGCGGCAGCCATGTTACTAACTGGAGCGGGAGGCAGGGTGCACACAACGCCCTTGTTGTCCCAGCTCCACTGGCTGCCGATTTGCTACCGGACCCAATTTGAGGTGCTGGTTTTGGCCTACAAAGCCCTAAACGGTTCCGGCCCAAACTACCTTTCGGACCGCATCTTGGCCTACGAGCCCACGAGGACCTTGAGATCGTCTGGGGAGGCCCTTCTCTCGATCCTGCCTGCCTCACAGGCACGTCTGGCGGGGACAAGGGAGAGGGCCTTCTCGGTGGTGGCCCCCCGGCTGTGGAACACTCTCCCTGCAGACATCAGACAGGCTGTTCGAGAAGGCATTTAATTAAGTGCTATAACAATGTGGTAAAGACGACTGGAAAGGAACAAGGAATATGAGATTGGTTATGATTCCACTATGAGACGAAGCGGATTTTTAGTGTAATTTTGTAACTGTTGTATTGTTAATATGTTGTTGTAATTGCCTCTTTGTAATTGCCTTTTTATATGTGTTGTACACCGCCATGAGTCGCCCTAAAGGGCTGAGAATGGCGGTTAATAAATGCATCAAATAAATAAATAAAATAAATACTGCCCTGCAATTTAGAACAATTTGCATATTTTTTTAAGGAACTAAAATTAAAAAGTATATGTAATTTCTTTCAAAAATGTGAGAATATGGAAAAAAACTATTAAGATTTGCAGGCCATTTCTTGCCCCTCATGCCTCACTATATGCTGCTCTGGAATACTCAAACCTTTGGGAGGCAAAGGGATTGCCACTCCAAGTTACTGTACGTGCACAGACCACCACATGTGGGGCTTCAACCTTAGCATTGCTTAACAGCTGTAAGAACAAAAATAGAAGACTTCAAGCACTCTAATTAGACTTCAGAATACAGAGCAATTCAACAGTTCTGGAAACCTTTCGCACTTTCATAAGAATGAAGTACATTTGCAGCCCAAGTTAGAGCAATTATCCAAAGATTACTGCTTATTAATTCATTTATACTCTTCAGTGAGCAAAAATAATGGGGATTAAGTTGCCTTCACCTTTTGTGAAGTTCATGCTCAGTTTCAACCAGACGCTTGCAGTCATCATAATTAATTATAACAGGAAGACATACTAATTGGATTAAGTGATACATGAACCTATTTTGTTTCCAGTTGAAAGCAGATGTTTTCCTCAATGCACTTTTTCAAAGTAATCAAATTGCCATAAGTTGAAATAAATGTATTGTCGAAGGCTTTCATGGCTGGAATCACTAGGTTCTTGTAGGTTTTTTCGGGCTATAGGGCCATGTTCCAGAGGCATTTCTCAGGAGAAATGCCTCTGGAACATGGCCCTATAAGCCCGAAAAAACCTACAAGAACCCTTGAAATAAATGTGTTTATTAACTGTTATTTCGGAACAATGTAGTCAATTACCAAAGCAAAGGACAGGTAGTATTGTCAAGCACAGGAGGAAAGTGGTAAAGTCACATCATGTTTATATTTTCAACCACAAACTGAGGGGCCAAATTCAAAAGGATATTATACAGCAATGTGTTAACAATGCAATCCTATACATTTCTAGTCCAGTTCCACTGAGTTTGATGCTTCCCATATGGTCAGAAAGGCATTGCAGTCAGAACCAAGACTGGCTAATGGTGAAGACAATTTTAGGTATTTAGTTAAAAACTATTCACCACCATTTACTAATATCCTTAAACGTGTTAAAAATTTAACTGAAAAAATTTAACAGCACATATCAATCCAGTTCTTATTGGGTAGTGGCATATTATTGTTAGCCACCTTTCCCTGTGGGGAAAAAAGCCTAATAGAAAAAAGTTAATAAATAAATATAAAAAGTTCAAGAGCAATTGGAGCACTGCAGTAACAAACTGGTTTTTTTTCTTTACTACATTTACCAAACTAACATCACATGGCATCTCTTTTTTCTTCTTATAATACTAATTAATATTCTTCTGGTAATACACAAATTACCAGGATTGTGTCACTTTAATAAACATGTACTGCTTCAAATTTGTCGTTCATTTTTTTTCTTTTTACAGAAAGATATTTAGTTTCTGACACATTTATTAGAAAGAAGCTCCTTTGCTTCAGACTACATCCAATGCACAGAAGCACAACATCTGTCTACTAAATTAAATTCCTTTCTACATACTGTGGGTTTCCTGGAAGTCCCAGTGCTCAGCAGGATACTTTTTTACAGTTGTTAAATTTTGTTTTGATACAACAGAGAACCACCCAGCAAGATTTGTTAGAAGCTGATTATTCATTTTTCTGTTATCATCCAAAAGAAACACACTGTTTATTCTAATGGGGGGGGGGGCAAATTTGAAGAGCTGCATATGTTCAGACCAGGATGTTACAGTACCACAACTTTATGAAAATGCCAACACTGATTGAAAACAGCTGTTCGCAATCACAACAACTTTCTATTAAATAATTTTGGAAAAGTAATGATATGTGGCATTCTGATTCACGTTTAATTTAATCTATTTAAAATTAAAATACATCAATAATTTTGTGCTTGTATGCTGCATGTAATCAGCAAAATAAATACTAACAGTTTTGAAACTAGCAGATGTACAGATAATGAAATGTATATAGCATCTTTTCAGTTGTGTCTTCTCTTTGGAACTGACCCTAATGTCCTTTTAATTAACTGCCTAACAAAAACCTGACAAAATAGTACTCACCTAATTTCTTTAGTCATATGAAAATCCATGTCACCCTTCCTTAATACTCAACCATTTGAAGTCAGATTAGGGATGCATCTACACTTTAGGATTAATGCAGTTTGACATCACTCAAAGCTATGGAATCATGGAAATTGTGGTTTGGTGACACACAAGCACTTGTGAGTAGAAAAGGCCAAACACAGATTTTAGCTACCAAGTCAATGGCTCTGTGTGTGTAGAGGCCTTGAAGTCACCAGCTGAAAGCTATTGAATTCATAGAATTTTCTGGGATAAGGAATACTCAGAGGTAGTTATGCCAGTTCCTTCCTCTGAAATGTAGTCTATAGCACCAGGCATTCACTGTCAGTCTCCCATCTAAGTACTAACCAGGGTTGTCCCTACTTAGCTTCCAAGAACAGGCATGATCTCATGTCTTTAGGTTATTTAGGCAGAGTCAAAAGTTGGTTTTGTCTAAATTGTTACTTGTTACAGTAGGTGTACTTGTGAAAGTAAATAACACTTTCATCAAGTCATAAAAACATAAGAAAATACACCTTTATAATCCAGAATTCTACTCCCACAGTGGACAATCACATGTCTGTAGAAAGCGCACAAAAAGGACAGGAATGTAATATAAGCCTTCTGTTCCTTATCCCAAAAACACTGAAAAATAGATACCATATCCATTATGTGATGCATATATTCATGATGATTAGTAATCATCAATAGCTTTATTCTTCATAAGTTTGTCTAGTTCTTTTTAAAGATATCACTAATTAAATATTGAGATGGTGAATTCCAAAGGTGAACTAACTGCTGTGTATAGCACTTACTATTGTATATCATCTGCACAACTTCACTTGCTATTGTTATTAACCTTCAAGTCAACCAACTTATAGCAACCTTATCAGAAGGTTTTCTTAGCAAGATTTGTTCAGCAGAGATTTTCCACTGCATACCTCTTGGAATGACAGAGTGTGACTTGTCCAACATCACCTAGTGCTTTCCATGGCTGAGTAGTAACTTGAATCCTGATTTCCTCATGACTTAGTTCAGCATTCAAACTACTACACTATGTTAGTCCATACTCAGTTTTAAACAATGAGTCCTCAGTTCAAAATATCTTCCTGTATACTTTCTCTGAATGAAGCATTTTTCTATATATTGTTATATATACTTCATTTGCTTGTTTTGACTTATTTTAAACATTAAATTAAAATCCTATATGAATTATAAACATCTTACAACAACTAGAGATGCTGCAGCTTATATACCATGTTTCATATTCAACAAATTAGTGTTCCATTGGTGCAGATCAGTGTTCCAAAAGAATCAGTCTATTACAGTTGACTTTTCTTTCTTCCAGGAAAAAATACAGTGGCTAAATTTGTAATCAATCAGAAAGCAGGGAACAGAAGACATGCATTATTACATATACACTTAAGTACTGTAGTTTTCTAAATGTGACACATTCTGATTCCCATTCCAATCCACATCTTGTCAACACTTTCTGTGCATCAGTCTGTATAACCTTTTTTCCCGGGCCGGGGGGGGGGGGGGGTAATGTGTTGGCCTTGTACAGAATATGAAATAACATGATTTCTGCAGGTGAAAGCAAAGGGACAAGTTTAGAATACTGAAAACAGTAACTGAAAAACAGGTAATTTCAGCTACTCACTAACCTCTACCATTTCTGAGGCTCAGGAGTTACTCTTTGCTCATTAAAATGCACACTGAAAATGTTCAATTTTGCTGCTGTCTCCAGTCAATTAGTAGAGGTCACAGTACAGATTTTCCACATAGAAAAAGATATGGAGCTAATAAAGCCACCCTGACCACAGTGCAGGCTACAGGAGTAATACTGCAGGGATTTTTCTCTTAGGGAAAGTCCAGTCTTGGTATCATTGCTGTCCTTTCCATAGTACAAAGTGTGTGTGTACATGGACCAAAAGATAATATAATAGGTGCAATATGTAGGGGTTGATGTGACATGCAGTAGCTGCTACTTCTCTAATCTAATCATGGACGACGCCACAAAATTCATAGATCTCTGGCACTAAGCAAAAACATATCTCTCAGGCAAGAATTTGATTCAAAGCTGATACTTCGTATAGGGCAAAAATGTATCTAGAGCATGGATTACTCTAATGTTTACATGATACAAAGAAACTCTGTGATAGATCCGCCTTAGGGTCAACACAGTTCAGAAATTACTTCAGGATACAGGACAAGAAGAAACCTCCCTTAAAGAAAGGAAGCACTTCCATCAAATGAGCAGCATCAAACACATCACATACCTAGAATCATAGAATCATAGAGTTGGAAGAGACCTCATGGGCCATCCAGTCCAACCCCCTGCCAAGAAGCAGGAATATTGCATTCAAATCACCCCTGACAAATGGCCATCCAGCCTCTGCTTAAAAGCTTCCAAGGAAGGAGCCTCCACCACACTCCGGGGCAGAGAGTTCCACTGCTGAACGGCTCTCACAGTCAGGGAATCTCCTCTCTTGTAGTTTGAAGCCATTGTTCCACGTCCTAGTCTCCAAGGAAGCAGAAAACAAGCTTGCTCCCTCCTCCCTGTGGCTTCCTCTCACATATTTATACATGGCTATCATATCTCCTCTCAGCCTTCTCTTCTTCAGGCTAAACATGCCCAGTTCCCTAAGCCGCTCCTCACAGGGCTTGTTCTCCAGACCCTTGATCATTTTAGTCGCCCTCCTCTGGACACATTCCAGCTTGTCAATATCTCTCTTGAATTGTGGTGCCCAGAATTGGACACAATATTCCAGATGTGGTCTAACCAAAGCAGAATAGAGGGGTAGCATTACTTCCTTAGATCTAGACACTATGCTCCTATTGATGCAGGCCAAAATCCCATTGGCTTTTTTTGCCGCCACATCACATTGTTGGCTCATGTTTAACTTGTTGTCCACGAGGACTCCAAGATCTTTTTCACACGTACTGCTCTCGAGCCAGGCGTCACCCATTCTGTATCTTTGCATTTCATTTTTTCTGCCAAAGTGGAGTATCTTGCATTTGTCACTGTTGAACTTCATTTTGTTAGTTTTGGCCCATCTCTCTAATCTGTCAAGATCGTTTTGTATTCTGCTCCTGTCCTCTGGACTATTGGCTATCCCTCCCAATTTGGTGTCGTCTGCAAACTTGATGATCATGCCTTCTAGCCCTTCATCTAAGTTGTTAATAAAGATGTTGAACAGGACCGGGGCCAGGACGGAACCCTGCGGCACTCCACTTGTCACTTCTTTCCAAGATGAAGAGGAAGCATTAGTGAGCACTCTCTGTGTTCGTCTACTTAACCAATTACAGATCCACCTCACCGTAGTTTTGTCTATCCCACATAGGACTAGTTTCCTTGCCAGAAGGTCATGGGGGACCTTGTCGAAGGCCTTACTGAAATCCAGGTACGCTATATCCACGGCATTCCCCGCATCTACCCAGCTTGTAGCTCTATCGAAGAAAGAGATCAGATTAGTCTGGCATGACTTGTTTTTGATAAATCCATGTTGACTATTAGCGATGACTGCATTTGTTTCTAAGTGTTTGCAGACCGCTTCCTTAACAATCTTTTCCAGAATCTTGCCCGGTATCGACGTGAGGCTGACCGGACGGTAATTGTTTGGGTCATCCTTTTTTCCCTTCTTGAAGATTGGGACCACATTGGCCCTCCTCCAATCTGCTGGAACTTCTCCCGTTCTCCAAGAACTCTCAAAGATGGTTGCCAATGGTTCCAAAATGACTTCCGCTAGTTCCTTCAATACTCTGGGGTGTAGTTGATCTGGCCCTGGGGACTTGAACTCATTAAGAGCGGCCAGGTATTCCTGGACAACTTCTTTCCCAATTTGGGGTTGGATGTCCTCCAATCCCTCATCCACTCCATCTTGTTGAGGTTGAAGACTCTCTTTTTGTGAGAAGACCGAGGCAAAGAAGGCATTAAGTAGTTCTGCCTTTTCCCTATCCCCTGTCAGCATTGCCCCATCTTCTCCTTGAAGAGGTCCTATCGCCTCCTTGTTTTTCCTTTTTCTACTGACATAAGAATAGAAGCCCTTTTTATTGTTTTTAATGTCCCTGGCAAGTCTGAGCTCGTTTTTTGCTTTAGCCTTGCGGACCTTTTCCCTACAGGTGTTGGCTATTTGTTTGAATTCTTCTTTGGTGATTTCTCCCTTTTTCCACTTCTTGTGCATGTCTCTTTTGTGTCTTAGCACAGTTAGAAGTTCTTTGGACATCCATTTTGGCTTCTTTGCACTTGTCCTATTTTTTCTCTTTGTTGGCACAGTTTGCAATTGCGCCTTGAGTATTTCACTCTTGAGAAATTCCCATCCATCCGTAACTCCCTTGTCTTTTAGTATCTGTGTCCACGGAATGCTGCTCAGCGTTTCCTTCATTTTTTGGAAATCAGCTCTCCTAAAGTCCAAAATGCGGATTTGACTTGTCTTAGTTTCGGCCTTCCTTTGTACCTCAAATTGCAGGAGCACATGGTCACTTGTCCCTAAGGATCCTACCACTTCGACCGCATCGATCAGGTCCTCCGCATTTGTTAGGATGAGATCAAGAGTAGCCAATCCCCTTGTTGCCTCTTCTACCTTCTGGACCATGAAATTGTCTGCAAGGCAAGCGAGGAATTTGTTGGACCTTGTACTCTTGGCCGAGTTTGTTTTCCAGCAAATATCGGGATAGTTGAAATCGCCCATGACTACTACATCTCTTCTCTGTGCCTGTTTGGTCAACTGTTGGCAGAAGACTTCATCAAGTTCTTCCTCCTGGCTTGGGGGTCTGTAGTAGATGCCTACAACGACATCATTTTGAGTCCCAGTTCCCTTGATTCTTATCCAGATGATTTCAAGCTGGTTTCCCAGATTGCTGTCTTGAATCTCTTCTGCAGCATAAGAGTTTTTGACATATAAGGCTATTCCGCCTCCTCTCCCCTTTGTTTGGTTTCTGTGAAAGAGGTTATACCCCTCAATATCTACATTCCAGCGATAGGAGTCATCCCACCAGGTTTCAGTGATCCCTATGATATCATATTTGTGGTGTTGTGCTAAAAGTTGGAGTTCGTCTTTTTATTTCCCATGCTCTGTGCATTAGTGTAAAGACATGTGAGCCCCTGAGATCTTCCCTTGAGCTGTTTAATTGGGATTATTGTGCTTTTGATACTTGGTCCTTGTTGTGTTTGTGCAGCCCTCCGTTTAGCCTTCTGGCGATTCCCAGACATTATGGGTAAAGTAGTGTTCGCAAGGCTGTTGTCCCCCTCCCCCGGTGGACCTAGTTTAAAGTGCGTCTAATGAGGTTTGCGAGTCTGTGAGCAAAAAGGTGTTTTCCTACTTGTGTGAGATGCACCCCATCCCTTGCAAATAGGCGATCCTCCTGGAAAGGCAGGCCATGGTCGAGGAAGCCAAAGTGTTCCTCCTGACACCATTTTCTAAGCCAGTCATTGACCTGTACTATTTTTCTGGCTCTTGTGGGTCCGTGTCTTACAACAGTAATTTATGACATATTACTGCTATGTCATAAAAACATGGATCCTAAACTTTCTTACATCGGATGTCAACAAACCACCATCAGAGCATGTCTGCACCTATGAAGAACAAAGACTGAAGGCTTCACATGGTGGCATCATACTGCAAAAGCATATGAGAGGTACAGCTCCTCATAAGCCATCTGGTGTTCTACATGGAAAGCTCCCATTCAAACTACAATCTAATTAAAGATCTAATCTTTGACCACAGACCGCATCACAACAACCATGGTCCCTGTATTCAGCAGTGCTGTCATGATACAACAATGGGAATCAGAGGTATGCACTCTCTATATTTTACAAGGGATGCAACTCAAATCACCTATCCACAGCTTCAAACCTTCATGGTTGTGCAGGGACACGTAGTTAGTTGTTTTTGGCTTCATATTGTTTCCTATTTCTAGCAAACCTCAGGCTAATCAATCACAGGGCCTTCTTGGCAAGTTCTGTTCAGAACAATAGTTCCCAACCAGTGGTCCATAATAACAAAAAATATGGTCCATGGCTTCACCATTACTACAGCGTTGTCTTGAAACCACACAGCAATGAGAGCGACTGGTCTTGCGAAACCCTCTTATAGTACCGAGGCAGGAGTGATGACGGGAGGGGAGAGGCTGACTACCCACAAAAGATTACTACTACCATATCAGTTCTAGATTATTAAATATGGTTTTCTGTGGGTGAGCAGATAGTGACTACTAGGTGGCATATGTTCTGTATCAAAAACTAGAGCTGATGTGGTCTATCCAGTGCAATTTTCTGAATCAGCACCCCAAATTACCAAACTGAATCTAAAGTTGACCAAAAACTGACTCATAACTCTTTTGGTGCTAATGTTGGAGAGTGGTCCCTGGTCAAAAAAGGTTGGGAATCACTGGTTCAGAAGGAAGGATGGATTGCCTTTCCTTTCCTCTGTAACCCCACCCCCAAACACACACACACTCTTTAAAAAATCCAACTACAAGGATTGCACCATGTAAAAAAATAGAAAAATAATTTTCCTGTTTAATGGTGCACTACTTACTTTGAAAATACTTGTTATACTCCAGAAACTTTTTTTTGTGGCTGCCACAAACTATGTCAAATTGGTTGAGATTCTATGAGCTATTCATTGAAAAACTATAACAGAACCAATTAGGAAACATTTACAACCCAGGAACAAAAGCCATGTTACATAGTGCGATCCGCTGCAATTTCCCCCACAGTGGTGCTTTCCAGATGTTCTGAGCTACAACTAACTCTGCAGGAGATTGAGGAAAGATGTTCTGCACATTAGGAAGAACCTCCTGACTGTGAGAGCTGTTCAACAGTGGAACTCTCTGCACCAGAGTGTGGTGGAGGCCCCTTCTTTGGAGGCTTTGAAACAGAGGATAGATGGCCATCTGTTGAATGTGATTTTCCTGCTTCTTGGTAGGGGGTTGGACTGGATGGCCAACAAAGTCTCTTCCAACTCTATAATTGTATTGTCGAAGGCTTCTATGGCTGGAATCACTGGGTTGTTGTAGGTTTTTCAGGCCATATGACCATGTTCTAGAAGCATTATCTCCTGACATTTCACCTGCATCTATGGCAGGTATCCTTAGAGGTGCAGGCGAAACATCAGGAGATAATGCTTCTAGAACATGGCTATATAGCCCAAAAAACTTACAACAACCCAACTCTATGATTCTATGTTATCTCCTTCTGCCTGTGAGATACACTGAAAGGGATGGCACAAATGTCCACAGGCAGCTCTCCAAAAGGGAGGACCTGCAGAGAGCGGGGTGTTCTCATCCTTTGCTTTTGAGGACATTTCTATTGCGTCCCTTCTTTGGAGGCTTTGAAACAGAGGCTGGATGGCCATCTGTTGAATGCAATTTTCCTGGTTCTTGGCAGGGAGTTAGACTGGATGGCCAACAAGGTCTCTTCCAACTCTATGATATCCCATTCTGTCTGTGAGATGCATGGAAAGGGATGACACAAATGTCCATGGGCAGTTCTCCAAAAGGGAGGACCTGCAGAGAGTGGGGTGTTCCCATCCTTTGCTTTTGAGGACATCTCTATTTCGTCCTCCTGAGAATTACAGCACCTTTGACACCACTTTAGCTGCCTATGGAGTATTGGGGTGTGCAGTTCACTGCAGTAGAGCTCTCTTGATGGAGGAGCCTAAATGTCTCACAAACTTATGAATGAATGTGGTTTGTTGCCACTTTAAAGACCATGGCTCAATGTTTATGGAATGGTGGAAGTTATAGTTTTAAGAGATCTATATAGCAGGTATGGGTAAACTTTGGCCAGTGTGGTCCATGCCTTGGTTACATCCAGATTGGACTATTGCAATGCGCTCTACATGGGGCTGCCCTTGAAGACGGCCTGGAAGCTCCAACTGGTACAATGGGCGGCATCCAGGCTCCTTACTGGAGCAAACTATAGGGAGCATACAATGCCCCTTTTAAAACAGCTTCACTGGCTGTCGATAAGTTGCCGAGCCAAATTCAAGGTGCAGGTTATGACCTATAAAGCCCTAAATGGTTTGGGTCCCACCTATCTTCGCGATCGCATCTCCCTCTATGAACCGGCGGGAACTTTAAGATCTTCCGGGCAGGCCCTCCTTTCACTGGAACGCCCTTCCTGGAGAAATAAGACAGGCCCCATCCTTCCCCTCCTTTCACAAGAGCCTGAAGACCTGGTGGTTTAAGCAAACCTTTGAGAACGACTAGTTGTAGCTCTGCCCCAGATACTGTAGAAACTGGCCATATCTTTTCCTACCAATTACCCAGGTCACTTTCTTCTATTAGGCCCATGGAAATGTACAGCCATAGACTCTACCTAATTTCTTGGGACCTCTAAAATCGCACTAGCCTGGCCCGGCCTTTTAAACTGCCTTGAACAGGCAGGATTATTTTAAATATATGTGCTATTGTGGTTTTAATGCTTATTTTGTCTTGTTAATTTTATGTTTATGCTGTTCTCTTTGTATGTATTGATTATGTCACTTGGAAACCGCTCTGAGTCCCCTTGGGGAGATAGAGTGGTATATACATAAAGTTTTGTTGTTGTTGCTCCAGGCAGGCCCGGAGCCAGGATTTTGATTCGGGGGGGGGGGGGCTGAGTGAAAGAGGGTCTACTCTAGCAAACCTTTTGTATCGTTACCCCAATACCCCTATGCATATGGGACATATTGAGTAGGGTGATCAGATCATGATATGAATAAACATAACAGTTTAAATAATGCACCAAGTAAGGCCTTTTCACGAACCACCATGAGAATTGCCCGCCTCCCCCCCCCCCCCCGGCTACATGCCTGGCTCCAGGTGTTCTGGACTCCAACTCCCACCATTCCTGACAGCCTCAGGACTCTTCCTTTTCCCCCTCAGCCGCTTAAGCCTGAGACTGTCAGGAATTGTGGGAGTTGGAGTCCAGACCACATGGAGGGGCCAAGTTTGTCCTTGTCTGATAGCTATCTACGTATCGATCTTATGCTTAAGCGGCTGAAGGGGGAAAAGAGGGGGCCTGAGGCTGTCAGGAATGGTGGGAGTTGAAGTCCAAAACACCTGGAGGAAGGCCAGAGTTTGCCATGCTTGGCCCGAAGGCTTTCTTTGGAGCGTGCTGAGGAGTTGCCTTCCCTCCAGCCAGAGCCCACTCTGTCCCCGTCCGAGCCCTCCCGACAGATGGCCATCATCGGAGGAGGCCGCCTTCTTTCCTTCTCACCTGCCCTGAAGAGGAGCTCCTTGTCGTTGGGGTCCCCGAATTCCTTGAGCATGGAGTTGAAGAGGATCCCGCAGGAGTTCTGGATGCCGAAGACGGTCCCGTTGCACCACATGGAGGCCAGCATGACCACCCAGCCCCAGCCTCCCTCGGGGGGCTCGAAAGCCTCGGGGTCCTCTTGGGCTGGAGCCGGGGGAGAAAGAATAGGAGGAGGAAGAGGCGGCGGCAAGAGCTCCCCCTTCTTCTCCTCCTTCTCCTCCTCTTCCTCCAGTTTCTTCTCCTCGGGAGCAGCACCCTCCAAGGCAGCTCCTATTCCGTTGGCGGGCGGGTGCCATTCCCCATTCTCCGGCTTGCCTTCTTCTTCGAGAAGAGCCGGTAAAGGCGCAATTGTGGCGGCGGCTGAGGGGGAGGAGGCGTCCCCGGCTCCCAGCTCTTCACTGACGGGAGACATGCCCGTCGAGGAAGCCTCTCCTCCTTCTTCTTCTCTCCTTTCGAGCTCCACTCTTTACAATTTCATATCTCTATATCTGGACGTATGGAA
The DNA here is from genome assembly GCF_037176765.1 of Anolis sagrei. Classification (NCBI taxonomy): domain Eukaryota; kingdom Metazoa; phylum Chordata; class Lepidosauria; order Squamata; family Anolidae; genus Anolis; species Anolis sagrei. Next base: position 93,007,596 of record NC_090021.1, read on the forward strand.
ACCCTGCCCCTGCGGTCTAGGCTCACGCGTGCGCACAGCCCGGCCCCTCAGGCTGACTCATTCGCCCCCGGCTTCTCCAGGTCATTTTTAAAGGATCCCTTTCTGTCTCTCTCCTTCTTCGCGCACGGGGGCGTGGCCTAGGCTCCCCCCCTCACGTCCATCCCCCCCAGGCAATTTCTTATCCTGAGGTTCCTATTGGCCAGGAGGCGGTAAGGCCCCGCCCCTTCTGAAGGGAGAAAGGGAGAGAAAGAAGAGAATGGGGGCGGGGCTTAGAAGCCAAGCCTCCGCGTGCCACAGGGAGTTGGATGAAGAAACTCGGACTCAGGGCAGGCAACGGCACTCCTGGTCTCGAGGCAAGCAATCGCGCACGGAGGGAGGGAGGGAGGGAGGAGCGCGCGCTCGTTCTCTCTCTCTCTCTCTCTCTCTCTCTCTCTCTCTCTCCCGCGCACGTGGCAGACGGAAGCGGCCGAAGTTTGAAAGGTTAACGACCACCTGAAGAAGGCGATTGGTGGAAGAGAGGAGGCGGGAAAATCTAGCTGTGCTCTCTGCCCCCCCCCCTCCACTTTTGAAATAAAGGGTGAGCAGGAGTGTCTCCCCTATTGTGACTCGGGCATTTTAGTCTGATTTGTGCAGTAATACACACTACACCTTCTCCGGAGGGTGGCAGCAGGACAGAACTCTGCAAGGTGTGTATGTATCTGTGTAAGTATATATGTATAAATATGTTAGTATTTATCTACACACACACATATCTATATAAATAAAAACGTTATGTTTGTTTGTGGGATTAGCATAACTCAAAAACCACTGGACGAATTGACACCAAATTTGGGCACAAGACACCCATCAGTCCAATGAGTTTTTATTTTATTTGTCGTGTCAGATCAACCAGTCAAATTATATTACATTTCTAACAGAACAAAGCAAACAAACAGACAAAATACAACATTGGTGAGCTTGGTAGTTGATTAAATGTCCTTTGACCAGTATCTGGCCACTTGGAGTGCTTCTGGTGTTGCTGCAAGAAGGTCCTCAATTGTGCATGTGGCTGGGCTCAGGTTGCATTGCAGCAGGTGGTCAGTGGTTTGTTCCTCTCCACACTCGCATGTCGAGGATTCCACCCTGTAGCCCCATTTCTGAAGGTTGGCTCTGCATCTTGTGGTGCCAACACAGTCTGTTCAGCGCCTTGCAAGTCGCCCAGTCCTCTGTGTGCCCAGGGGGGAGTCCCTCATTTGGTATCAGCCATTGGTTGAGGTTCTGGGCTTGAGTCTGCCACTTTTGGACTCTCACTTGCTGAGGTGTTCCAGCGAGTGTCTCTGTAGATCACCAGTAAGTGACTATCATTCATAAAAACACTGAAAAACATAGCAGAAGAGACTTAAAAAGCAAAAAACCCAAAACATTACAACGCATGCACAAAACCACGCATACATGCAAACACACACATATACACATAAACACAAATATATACATATATATATACACACAAAACACATATACACAGACTGGGCCACAGCAACACGTGGCAGGGTATGGCTAGTATATATATATATTCATACATATACATTACACACAAACATACAAGAGAATGAATTATTATTACTCGTAAATTGTTTGGAGTGCTAGTTGAGGCCATGTCCCATTATTATTTTTATTATTGAGTTATCTATAGATACAACCCCCCCCCCCCCCCAATTGCGCAGCAGGTTAAACCACAGAGCTGCTGAACTTGCCGGACTGAAAGACAAAGCAAAGACAGAGGGGAGCAGAAGACATTTCCATCTTGTCTTTACTAATAATATAATATAGGATATTATATATACATATAATATTATAATGTAATACAATATAATACTAGTAATAATAATTCAATATTATAATTATATATTTACATTACATGTAATATTACTAATAATATTACAATATAACGGTATAGTGCAATATAGTAATATATACTGATATTGTACTATGCTAATAATATAATATATTGTATGAAAATATATATTGTAAGCCGCTCTGAGTCCCCTTCGGGGTGAGAAGGGCGGCATATAAATGCCTTAAATAAATAAATAAATAAAGTTCAAATCCATGGAGCAGGGTGAGCTCCCACTGTTAGCTCCAGCTCCTGCCAACCTAGCAGTTCAAAAACATGCAAGCGTGAGTAGATCAATAGGTACCACTATGGTGGAAAGGTAACACCACTCTATGCAGTCATGCCAGCCACATGACCTTGTCTACAGACAATGCCAGTGCTTCGGCTTAGAAATGGAGATGAGCACCACCCCCCAGAGTTGGACACAACTAGATCTAATGTCGGGAAACCTTTACTAAAAGTGTTTCTCCCCCCCCCCCCCCATCTCCATTGTGACTAAGGCATTTTAGTTTTATTTTTGCAGCAATACACACTATACTTTCCCTAGAAGCTGGGGGCAGGATAAAACTGCAGGGGGGTTATGTGTGTGTGTGCACGTGCACACACACACACACACACATATATATATATATATATATATATATATATATATATACACACACACACACACACACACACACACACACATACATAGATACACACACACAAACATACAGTACACATATAAATTACACAATTACACAATCATACCAAAACTGTGCAGGGTGTTTATATGTGTATGTATGTGTGTATATATATAGAGAGAGAGAGAGAGTACACATATAAATTACACAAATATACCAGAGAATAAATTATTATTATTAGCTTATCTATGAATATAAAAGTATCTATGTTAGTTGGTTAGTTTATACCACAAGGGCTCCTATATGACTTTTTGGATCTGGACCAGACTTGTTACACATACCCTTCATTATCCAATTTGGAATAATTGAGGGGTTTGAACTATACCCAAAAAAACCACCTCTTCTGAGCCCAGAGATGAGGGAAAGAAAATGAAGGAAGCAGATTGTTAGGTAAAATAGCCCTGTGACTTGGCTAGGAAAGACAAGGAGTGAGTGAAGCATGTTGCCTGCTGCTAAGTGACTCATATGCGAGGAAGGAGAGGTGGGGGGGGGGGGGGGAGAGAGAGAAAGGAAAAGGAGGGAAGGAAGGGAATGGAAAGGTGAAAAGGTATGAGCAGAGGGATGGAAAGGAAGAGAAAAGAAAGAAAGTATGTGTAAGAGAAAAAGTGAGGGAAGAAGAAAATAAAGGGAGAAGGTGTATGGTGAAAATGGAGGAAGGAAATAGCCACACAGAGAGCTTGCCCATCGTCCCATGGAGACTTTGTGGGGTACGCCTTCTCTGAGTTGGAGAAGGGAGGAAGCAAGAAGTTAGCAGCCCCTCTGACACCTGAGCAGTATTAGTACATAATATGAATTACTAAGTAACCACTGGGCAGATGTTCATAAATGCTTTTGAAATGCAGGTGGAGCATCCCTTGTCCAGAAATCTGGAATGCTTCAAAATTGTCCACAGGGGTGGCTGAGGCAGGGATACTTATGCCTTCTCATGGTTCAGTGTACACAAATTTTGCTTCATATATAAAATTATTGAAAACTATAAAATTACCTTCAGGCTACATGCATAAGGTGTATATCGAACATAAAGGAATTTGTTTAGATTTGGGTGCCGTACCCAAGATTATGGACATATATGCAAAAACAGGTATTCAAAAACCAAAGAGATTTCTGGTCCCAAGCATTTTGGATAAGGGAGCCTCAGTATTTATATGTCCATGTCTGACATATGTCCATGTCTGACTGTGTGGTGTCATCCATCTCCCCAAAGTCAGTGACATCCATTCCTGTCAGGGCTGTGGAGAAGGGGGCAAATAAGGGGATGTCAACCCTTTTGGAAGCTAAGTAGGATCAGCCCTAGTTAGTACTTGGGTGGGAAAATATTAATGAATGCCAAGTGCTGTCGGCTGTATTTCAGAAGAAGGAGCTGGCAAACCCACTTTTGACAACTTGAAGGCACACACCAAGAGGGCAGAGCTTTTGCCAGAGTTTCCTCGTTGCACATAAAGGGCAACAGGTGTTAATGATCCCACAAAGGGAGAGCCAAGGTTACTCACAAATCTTTAGAATGGGGAATTTCTCATGACCTGAGCTCAAAATACACGAAGTTGATGAAAAACAGAATAAAAAGAGAGTAGGGGTGCATCTATACTGCAGAATGAATGGAGTTTGACTCCACTTTAACTGCCATGGCTCGATGCTATAGAATTCTGGGAGTTGTAGTTTGACAAGGACTTTACTCCTATCTGACAAAGTTGGCTGGTGCTACACTAATCTACAAACCCCAGGACCTGAGAGACATGAGCCATGGTAGTTAAAGTGGTGTCAAAGTGCATTCATTCTACAGGGCAGAGCCAGTCTTAGATACATTCTCTCCCTAAAGCAACTTTGTATTGACAATATCCAGCGGTAAAGCCTAAGTTTGTTGCAGGAACAGTGCAAGAGACCAGGTGGCCCTTTTAAAGTACAGCAATTTCCTCCAGTATAAATGTGCCTGGACTGAAGCCCACAAAAAGGTTATCATTCTCACCTCCTCTGTTTCCAGTGTTTGCAGAGGCAAGTGGCCTTGCTTATGTAACAAAAAAAGAGCACCGATGGTGCACAAAAACATCAGGGAAATACGTGGCTTGCAGAAACACACAAACTTAGGGTAAAAATAGTATTAGGCACAAAACCACCTACAAATGACTGAACATGCTCAATGGGTACAATACTAGCTACATTTTTAAAGGAGGCTCAAGAATGATAGAATGGCTGGAAATCTGAATGGTAAAACATATTGATATAATACATATTGATAGAATACATATTGGTGATATGAACACTTTAAAGTGGAGACCTAAATACTGAATATATACAGTGCTCCTGAATTGGGAAATCGGTCCATTGCAAGGTGCAAAACAGTCATTGCAACAGGCACACCTTGCCTGATGAAATACAATGCATAGCTTTAATCAGCTATTCTTCATTAGATTTAGCAATAAATGAATCATGTATATGTGTGTGTGTGTGTGTGTGTGTGTATGTATATGAATGATATAGTGCATGGTGTAGCTTATATTATTCTACTGTTTACAGCTTCCTTCCTTAGTATTATTTAATAAGACAAATTTATAATTTACTCAATGGCTTTTATCATTTGGGAGTTGTAGTTGCTGGAATTTATAGTTAACGTACAATCAAAGAGCATTCTGAACCCCAACAACAATCAAATTGAACCAAACTTGGTACACAGAACTCCCATGACCAAGAGAAAAGGGTTTGGTGGCCATGACCTTGAGTTTTGGAGTTGTAGTTCACCTGCATCCAGAGAGCACTGTGGACTCAAACAATGATGGATCTGGACCTAACTTGGCACGAATACTCAGTGTGCCCAAATGTGAATACTGGTGGAGTTTGGGGGAAATTGACCTTGACATTTGGGAGTTGCTGGGATTTATAGTTCACCTACAATCAAAGAGCACTCTGAACCTAGTCCACAATGGATCTGCACCAAACTTGGCACACTACCTACATAGCCGACATTGAATACTAGTGGGGTGGGGTGGCTGTTTTTGAATTCTGGGAGTTGTAGTTCACCAGCACCAAAAAGGAAGATAAGGACAGACAGAGCTCTTAATCCTTCTCTGCCAAAAGGGTTCCTAAGACAATTAGAAATATGTGTTTTCTGATTATCTTTTGTGACCCCTCTTTAATCCCCCTTGTGACCCCCCCCCCCCCCAGAGATCCTAACCCCCAGGTTGAGAAACATTGATTTAGTTACTACTTCTCAGTCAAACTGGTGTTTGGTCAACAGTGGTTCATTTTTACCCAAGTTGTTGAAACATTTGTTCCCCGTATTGGCCATGGAAAGGGAGGCAGAAAGATTATATAAATATATATGCATATAAATGAGGATTACACTGCACACTTCCCCATTTTTTTCCTTTTTAATCCCACCTCAGATGTCATCATAGTCCTAACATATGAAAGACAACGCCCATTAATGTCAATACACACCCTATCTTTTTGTATTTTTCTATATTTGAACACAGAGCAAGAGCTACACATTGTTCTCTTTCCTAAAGTGTTTCCATTCTTTTGTAAATGTTTCTTGACATCTTTAACTGCCAGCTACACATAGTCATTTAATTTCCCTTTCATTAGAACATGGCCATTTGCCATCTCCCTCTGAATGTTTTCTTTTCCCTAAGCATATATTTATTAAAGCCTATAACTGGTTGAATTTTTGTTGTCCCCAAGTATATGGTAGTTAATATTTTCTAGTTGTATATATAATAAGAGCCAGTAGCTATGATTATACTGTTCTCCCATTGATAAATATAAGATTAGCGTGTTTTCATTATGATTCGTTGTCAAGATTTTCTAAGAGCAAGAACATAATAGGACTGCTGAGCTGGCAAATTGTGCAATCAGATTTAATAGTTGTGTAATTTTATAACCACATATTTCCCACTTATATATCTTGTACTTCATACTTCTGGAAGCAATGCAATAGCAATACTCCAAATACAAAGTAATAAAGATCAGGCATTGCATTGTGTTAACTATTGAAATAATGTTTGAACTTTGAAATCCTCTCAGATGAAGTAATGCCAGTCTTCTTATAACTTTCTCTGTTGAACCTTTTATATTTTGAAAAATGGGAGAAATTAAAATATAAACATCACAGATGGACAGTATTTTCTACAGCAATTAGCCTGAGTCATAAAGGTGTTTTTAAATGCTGAAGTCCAATCTACCCATACTGTACCTTTGTTCCTGCCATAAAACACACAGTCAAAGGATTACAACCATTTCATGTCCAATATACACAAGGCTGAAACAGAAGGAAATGGAGATGGTAAAGGCAGGACAAAAAATCCAGTATAGTTTGGTTTCTTGACTTTAAATAGAAAGACTTCCTATCAAAATATGAGTTTGTAGATTTAAACTGTTATTATAATAACTAGATTTGCTAATAATTAAGGCTGAGAGCTGCACTGATGCAATGGTTTAAAGCCCCTGTGCTAGCTGAACTGCTGACCGGAAGGTCGGCGGTTCAAATCTGTGAGACAGAGTGAGCTCCCATCTGTCAGCTCCAGCTTCTCATGTGGGGACATGAGAGAAGCCTTCCACAGGATGTAAAGGCATACCCTGGGCAACGTCTCTGCAGAAGTGACTTGCAGTTTCTCAAGTCACTTCTGACATGATAAATAATAATAATAATTAAGGCAACATGGAATGAAAGATAAAATATAACATTAAAAACCCATATACAGGGTTAGTCAAAATGAATAGGCCAATAAGAAAATTAATTGTACCAGAATTGGCCTATTCATTTTGACTAACCCTGTACAAAATGATATCAAGCAATACAGAAGTCAAATGTGTTTAGGTGTTTTGTTTTTTTGTTTGTTTGTTTCGGAACAAGCACTCAGTTTATGCCTCTCGGTGGAAGCAAACGTTGGCTGCTATTTAGCCATTGGGCTCCTCCTGCTGTTAATTAGTTTGAAGCAAAAAAAAATGCATTTCACTGAAAATCAATAAAAGGTCTGGACAATTATTTTGTAAGAAAGAATGTAGTTTGGCAAAATCTTTATTTGGAGGTTAAACTTCAGTTTAGAGATTAGATCATATATAAAGAAAGTGTGGTAAGTTTGGCACCTTAAAAACCATATAAAGTTTTTGTACGTGTATCATATTCATTTAGGATGTCAGAGATCATGATATATGATGTGATTCTGATGTCATGCATAACATGAAAGCACTTTGTCAGATTGCAACCATCATAATTCTTCCCCATTAGATAATTTGCCTAAAGCTAATGGGAGTTGTAGTCTAACATCTGGAAGGCTACACTGGGTCCACTCCTGCTATAAAAAGAAAAAAAAAGAATAGGCACATACTATTTATTCAATTTGCTTTCATTTCTATCAGGACATAATACATTTATGGGGTTCCTAGGCAGACTGTCATCCGGACACTGACCAAACCTAGGTCTGCTTAGCTTCAGCAAAATTGTCATGTCACAAAGACCATGAACACTTAACAATATTATTGCAAAGTTTAATATTCCCAATTACAGACTGAATTGAGTAATCAATTGCATCTGTGACTTCTCTTTTGTCATTCTCCTGCAGTCTTTAGAGCTGTTTGAAAACCATCTAAGGGGTTTATTTTAGACCCCCCAGAGCATCACTATCTGAAATGGAAGGACAGATCACCTTTTTCTGGAATGTATTGATTTATTTATATGAATGGTTATTGTGATGTTGGATTTTTTTTCAATGTTATTTTCAAATATAAACATTTTTTCATCCACTGCCCTACCATGCATATACTGTAAGGATAAACAGCTGACCTCTATTCAATGTATTCAAAATATTAAAAGAAAAATCTATTAAATGGGTTCAAAATAAAGCATGAGCAGTCTGGGGGGAGTAGGAGAGACCATGAGATCCAGAAACGTACACTTCTATGAACAAACAAACTTCTTCCAAATGCATAGAAGTGGGTTTTGGTGTTTTGGAAAGAAGAACATCCTTACAGTAGGAAAGAAATCCAGAAGTATCCTCCTGTTTTCACAGTGTGTTGCACAGTTTTTGACTTGGTCTTGGACAGCGTCATACTCAACTTCCCCAGCTCTTCCCCAAACAACAGTTTGAGGAAAAGTGCCAGAAATTTTGTTGTATAGCTAGTGGAAAAACAGACACACGAGGAGAGACTGCCACAGTTTGTTTTGGCCTGAGCCTACTGGAAAGGGCAAGATAGTGCCCATCCTCTCCTGACCCCAAGAGTAAACTGTGTGCCAGCCACTTGTGCACTTTGAATCCAGTTTGCAGCTAAGGACATAAACTGAGGATGAAAAGAAACATCAGGACATTTAAGAAACAGAATTAATTGGGATAGTCCTTATCAGTTGGATTTGAGAAGTGGAGGAAGGAAGATAAGATTCATATGCTAAAGACTGAGTAAATGTAAACAAATCCTTTAAAATTTCATTTTAAATACTAATCCAGAAGAGGTATAAATGTACATAGCTAGGAATTGAGTTATACTTTCATTTTGCCCAGTGCTCCTCATCCTGCTAGTCCACCATTAGAAAATTTCTTGGATGTTTCCTGCCTTCATTGACTCAACTCATACTTAAATATTTGCATAAGGGATTTTAAAGTTCTGAAGTAGTGGGGATGATATCGAGCAATTTAGAGCAGTTCGCAGATAGTGAGATCTGGACTGTGGATAGTGAAACCAAGTACGCGGATACTGAGACCCGACTAGTGGATAACGAGATCTGGCACCGAGCTTGCAGAGTCCATGCCTGGTGAGACAAAAAGCTAGAGCCCAAAGTTCCCAATTGCAGAAATCTCACCAGTTGAAGCAGAAGCCACAGAGGCACTTTATTCAATCTGGCCAGAAAGGATGACAGCCAGTGGTAAGCTGCTCAAAGAAGCTGATATAACTTGTACTAATAAAACAGAGAGAGACCGGCTTTGTGTAGATTGGCAGAACCTGTGCTGATGTCACAGCCAACTGGGAGGATTCCCTCTGTGGGGTGGAACTACAGCACCCGTCAGGCAATTAGAGGGCTTTCCCCACTACCAATGCAGATTTGTACCCTCCAATGGCTGGCAGGGGCAGGATGGTCATGAGAAACAAAGACAATAATGTCTCAATCTCGAGACTATCAAAGTGGAGCCATCAGGTCTCTGGGATTTATTGTCCTTCAAAGTGTCCAGTGAATTACCCATCAAGTGGGTCTGACACCCATGGTGTCTGTGTCCGTTATGGATCTAGTCAGCATATTGACCAGAATAATGGGATTAAGTGATCCATCCCTGTGAAAGGGGAAATGGCATTCAGGGAACACAGTGGCAGAGCCTACTGAGTCCTTTTTGTCCAGGTAGCCACAAAAAAAAAGGTTGGCCCAATTCAGGGTCCGATTATTATTTTGTGCAGCCGGTTCAATCTGACCGAGGATGATGGGTGCTTGAGTCCTTTGTTTAAGTGAAAACCAGGAAGACACAAGGGGAATTCAGGTCATGTATTGCCAGTAAAAGGCTCCATGACTCCAAAGTATTTTATATAATTACAAAATATTCTCACACACACACACACACACAAGGGTCCCAGTTCCGTTTGACCCGCAAATACGGCGGCCATCAGTGGTGATTACCAGAGCCTTCAAGGATATTGGGAATGGGGAAAGAGGAGCGGGAAGTATTTAATTCAGTGCTAGCAGGCAGTTGGAGACTAGAAGAGAGGAAAAAGAGGCAAAGAAAGCTACATTGACACAAGCATGGGGGCAAAAGTGCACCGAAGTGTCCGTTTATTAAAGGGACTATTTTGTATTTTATTAAGGGGGTCTGGAGACAATGTATCCTTGGATGCTGGTAGCTGCTGTAGATCTTCCCTGGTTCCTCAGTTCTTCAGTCTTCGGGGCTTGGGATTCCCTGTTAATTGAATTTCCTGCCAAGGTCCGAATGTGCTATCGGGATAATTTATAATTATCCGGCATCATTTAATTGGAATGTTAAGAGTACTGCATGTACCATGTTCTCCCAATTCTTATCAATGTTTTCAGACAACCCTCTAGATAATGTTTGAGGGCATGCCGGATGGAGGAGTCAGTTTCAGCCATAGTGTCTATTTTACACCTCAGGTTCCCTCTTGACCCAAAGACAAAACATGCCATTAAACAAACCTTCTGAATTTGATATCCTGTCTGCAATTCTTCCAGCAAGTAGAGTAGGGATGTTGGGGGGTGGGTGTCATATTACCGTGATGTTATGTCCCATTGCATAAGAAAGCAAATTCTATAATTTCTCAGATCCCATCACATGTTGTTCTTTCTTGTATTTTCTCCCAAAATCATTTTTCAGATTTATCACAAGAGTGACTGCAGTTCCCACCCACTTCAAAAAAAAAAAAAAACCTAGGAAAAAAGTTTTGGGCATCCTTGGCTTTTCCCTCCAATCCCACATCTCTGGAGTCAATCCAAGGCACTTATCTTAATCCAGACACCACTTTGGGGATGCTGGGCTTTCCTCCCAATCTCAGTACTCTCCATCACAGAAGTCCGAAACTTAAAAAGCTAACAGTACCACAATTTTAAAGGAGCCCCCAATGGCGCAGTGAGCTAAACCCTTGTGCTGGCAGGACTGAAGACTCAGGTTGCAGGTTCAAATCCAGGGAGAGCATGGATGCGCTCCCTCTATCAGCTCCAGCTTACCATGCGGGGACATGAGAGAAGCTTCCCACAAGGATGGTAAAACATCCCTTGGGCAACGTCCTTGCAGACGGCCAATTCTGTCACACCAGAAGCGACTTGCAGTTTCTCAAGTAACTCCCGACACACAAAAAAAGCCCACAACTTTAAAAGCCAATAATACTAATGATTAAATTATTATTTTTAAATTACCATACCAGAATTTGGGAGAGAAATGTCAATGCTTGGTAGAAGGCCACCCACAGGAACACCCTTTATGCCATTGAAGCAATTCAACATGAATTTTGACAGCTCCCGTCCCACATGTTTCCTCCCCTTTTCTCAGTTTCACAGGGATTCCTGAGCTAAGAAGATAATCTCTGTCTTCTCCCCTCCCCCCATTTGCTGACATTTAAGAAACACTTTTCTAATGAGGCATGATGGACGCAAGCAAGAAGTCCTCCTGCGTCATGGGATGGGGTCCATCCCATATTGTTTCCTTTCTGTTTTAAAAGTGAATAGATTCAGAAAGTGGGGGTGGGGATGGAGGGTAGAATAAATCCTAGTTCAGTTCAGTCTGTCAATGCAGTGATAATATTAAGTTGTATTCACCCATGAATTCATTTATTAACTCATTGTGCTTTCCTATCAGACTATGTTGTCCCTTTATGTAGTGAAGCAATGCATATATTACAATACCTGTTCCTGACTATCTGACATCTCCACCCCCTGCTTTCAGTATTGCACAATATTTTTAAAAGATCCTTTTTTGGTCACGTTTTCAATTCATTTGGATTTGTTTATGATTAACAGAACTGTTAGCTGAGCAGAGATTGCAAAATCTTTATTGATGCATGAATCAGAAAAAATACATCTTAGCTTTCAGTTTCCAAGCTGAGTCTGCAAAAGCAACTGGTTGAAAGCACTTCCATTACTGCACTTTGGCGAGTTGCTATGAAGTCAAGAGATAAGCCTAAACCCCTGACTTAATTTCACCAATGACTTTTCAGCTGTTACTAAAGTGCAGAGCCTGGACCTCCACATGATGTCAGCTGCTTTTTTACTGTTTTGGCCATGGTTGGGATGTTTTAAGCCCAACCACAGTGACATAACATTGTGGAAATCAATGTTATTTTTCATTTGGTCTTTCCATCTTATAGTCTGATAGGAAAGTTAAGGAATAAGAAGTTATTTTAACTTTTTTCAAGGATTATGCAGTTTTTAATACTATTAGCAATTTTTTTACTCCAAAGTCCAGACACCACAAAGACCTAGGAGCAAAGTGTCATGACAGTCTGTTACTTTAGTATATGTTCTTAAAAAATAAGAGAAAATAGTTTAGCCCATATGGGAAGTACAATCTTATTCTATGTTGCATTTTTAATCATCAAAATAGACTGCGTGATTCAGCCAACTAATTTGAACATTTTAGATCTTGATAATTTAATAGAAGATTTTGAAAGCTAGCAGTCTCCTCTCTGAAACTGGGGCCCTGGGTGGTGCAGTGAGCTAAACTGCTGAGCTGCTAAATTTGCTGACCCTAAGGTTGGCGGTTTAATCCGGGGAGTGGGGTGAGTTCCTGCTGTTAGCCCCAACTTCTGCCAACCTAGCAGTTCAAATACATGCAAATGTGAGTAGATCAATAGGTACCACTCCAATGGGAAGGTAAGAGCACTCCATGCTGTCAGGCTAGCCACGTGGCTTTGGGGGCATCTAAAGACGCGAGCTCTTTGCCTTTCAAATGGAGATGAGCACCACCCCCCAGAGTCAGACACAACTAGACTTTATGCCAGAGGAAACTCCTAATTTGAAACCAAAATTTGGTTCTAGGTTTTATAATTTGCATGGCAATAATCAAGATTTCTTGCATTCCCACATTATACACTCTTGTCTCCTTGTTAATTTAAGAATATATGCACTGGATTTGGGGGAATTGTTTTTAGTTTTACCAGTAGTCTTTTAAAGCTAACCAGGAGCAGTTGAGTTTATTTTTCTGTGCATTAACCTATTCCCTATTTTCTCTTTTGCCACATCCTCAAGCCGTTCTGTTTAGCTGCTGCTGACATCAGCAATTTGTACCATAAACCTACTGACCATTGCATAATATGAACTTATTTGTGTGACCTGTTTATTTTTAGGCACAAGCTGTGTGGTTAAACAGCATGTCCTAACAGTCTAAATGGGAAGCAGTCATACAAACTTTGGAGAGAAGAAGGGCATGTTTGTAATTTTAAAAGTACTTTGTATATTTAAAAAGAGATTTTATTTTAAGCTTTAGCAGGGTGCTTTAAGGGAAAATGATGGAAGTTCACAGTACCTACTTTGACACAGCCATTGCTAGCAAACAAACAGAGAGGTTACAACATCGTTCAGGCAGGATCAAGATTATACGTACTGCATAGCACCAAGAACCGCAGCATAACAGGGTGAACTTGGGACAGAGAAGAAACATGATCAGAGTGCTGACAACTTTAAAACAATTTAAAATTGCCAGGAGATGTAGAATTGTTAACTGATTCAATTTGCTTTGTTGATTTCCCACTTCTTAAAACAAAATAAGTAAAACCACAATTTTTGTTTGACTGGAAACTGGGGAACAGTCGGTGTGTGTTTTAATAATACAGTAAACTATAGAAACAACATAAATGCCAGGTTTTCCTCACATTATGCTTGTTGGATCTTGAATGTGACTTCCATTACTTTTAGCCACCATCTGCTGGGATTATATGATGAGAATTATAAATATCTGGAGTGTGCCCAGTTGTGGGGAAACATACTGAAACAAGCACATGGGTGGCATGTTTTACTCTACTTGATCTTCAGAACTTAACAATGTCTGAAAATAATTTAACATGTCTCCTGCAAATGGGTTTTGTACATCACTTGAAAAGGTATATGTACATCTGAGATTGCTTATAACAGTTGTTGATCTGGGATAGTAACGATAACCGTGTATGATGTCTAACTAATTTAGAATAGCTGGTGTGGCTTAGTGGATAACAATATTGTAGCAGGGCATGAGAAATAAAACCTGTACTGAACCATAGATGTACTCTCGGGGCGGAAGGTGGTGGTGGGGGGAATACATCTATGATGTTAAATTACTGCAGACACTACTTGACTGCCATGGCTCAGTGCTATGGAATCATGGCTGCCAGTCTGCTACTGAGCACAATTCAAAGTGCTGGCTTTAGACTATAAAGCCCTAAACGTATCTCCTTCTATGATCCACCTTCCTTGCAAGCACAACTGGTGAAGACGAGAGACAGGGCCTTCTCAGTGGAGGCCTCTTGGCTATGGAACTCCCTCCCTAGTGAAATTAGAGCAGTCTCCTCCCTCCTGACATTTAGGAAGAAAGTAGAAATGAGGTTATGTGAAAAAGCTTTTGGACAGCAAAGCTCGTAGTGCAATAGATAATAAGGAATAGTAAACGGACCAGTGGAATGATTACGGACTCGATTTTGGATGGCATGATTTTAATAACTGTTTTTAAATTGTGTTGTTTATTGGTGGGTTTTAATATAAATGTTATATTATCGATGTTTAATTTTTTATGCTTTATGTCTAAATATTATTTTATGTTTATGTTTTAATTTGGTTAGATTAATTTATAGTTATATGTTGTTGTCTTGCTATTCTCTTTTGCTTTTCACACGTATGTGCAGTATTGAATTTTGCCTTTACAATGTTGGTAATTGCTTTGAGTTCCCTTAGGGGGGAGAAAAGCTGTATATAAATGTAGTAAATAAATAAATAATGAATAATGGAAACTGTAGTTTTACAAGGTCTTTAGGCTTCTCAGCCAAAGAGCACTGCTGTCTTACCAATCAACAGCTCCTGGGGTTCCATAGCATTGAGCCATGGCAATTAGAGTGGTGTCAAACTGCATTATCTCTACAATGTTGATGCACTCTAAGTTTAAAGATAAATGAGAAGGAATCAAAATCTAAGAAGCAAACCTATAAGAAATAGAAAAAAAAGTACTTTCATGGATGTATGCTAGAAGATCTCAACAGTGACACCATTGTCAGTAATGCAGAATTGTAAGACCAAGTTACATGGGAATACGCCAACCTCATGACACAAGGGATTCAGGTTGGGCCATCGTCAAATATTGTAGCTAAAGCTTGCTGAGTCAGGCTATCAATCTGCGTCAACAAATGCTTCTTATGAAGTAAACAAGCCTTTAACTGCTTGGTGGTGACTTCTAGACAAGATTATTTTTGCCTAGTTGGGGTGGGGAGGAGTGATTAACTATGTCCACTCTGAGATACTTTCTGGCTGTGTGTTGCAATTCAAATAACACTGCTGACAAAGCTAAGCAATGGAATTTCCCTATTACTGTTTTGCTGTTGTTATGTGTCTTCAGGTTATTTTAGCCTTACATCAACTCTTTGGTCTTGGCAAGATTTGTTCACAGCGGGTCTGTCTTTGCCTTCCTCTGAGGCTGGGAATATGTAGCTTGCCTGAAGACATCCAGTGGGTTTCCATGGCCAAGCAGAGATTTCAATTCTAGTCTCCAAATGTACTAGTCCAACACCTAGTCCCCACCTCTTCCAAGGTGAACTGAACCACCTAAACTGGGCTCTACAGGCCAATGGATACTCCACCACGGACATCAGAAGAGCAGCAAGAACAAGAACAAGCCATGAGAGTAAAGACAAAGATCCACCCAGAGAAAAAGTGTTCTTGCCATACATCAAGGGAACCACTGACCGCATAGGAAAGCTGATGAAGAAACTCAACCTACAAACTACAGACCCACTAAGAAAATCAAAAAAATTATATGCTCAGCAAAGGACAAGAGGGATCCTTTCACCTCTACAGGAGTCTACCATATACCATGCAGCTGTGTGTAAGTCTACATAGGGACCACCAAACACAGCATTGCCCAAACACAAATCAAGGAACATGAAAGGCACCGCAGACTAGTTCAACCAGAGAAGTCAGCCATAACAGAGCACCTGATGAACCAGCCTGGACATAGCATGTTATTTGAGAACACAGAAATGCTGGACCACTCTCACAACCACCATGTCAGACTACACAGAGAAGCCATTGAAATCCACAAGCATGTGGACAATTTCAACAGAAAGGAGGAAACTATGAAAATAAACAAAATCTGGATACCAGTATTTTTTAAAAAAACCCTCTGAAATCAGAAAATACAGAGGAACACTAAAAGAACAGGGGAATTCCATACAAGATTCAATCAGGGCCAGCTAACACCACCCAACAAAGGATTCCCTCAGGCAGGAAGCAGACAGGATTTGAAGCTGCAAGGCGATTCAATGGTAATCAAAGTAACCAGCTGCAACATTCAAGCAGACAAGCGTTCTTCCTCCCACCCTGGACATTCTACAGATATATAAACTTCACTTGCCTAGTTTCCAACAGACCTCACAACCTCTGAGGATGCCTGTCACAGATGTGGCTGAAACATCAGGAGAGAATGCTTCTGGAACATGGCCAGAAAACTCACAGCAACCCGCTCTATTATTGTTTTGTAAAGCATATGTCTACAAGTCACCTGTTGACATATGTTGTCCCATGCATTTCATCAAGATTTTTAGTCAACAATATTCAGAAATTGTTTGCCATTGTCTTCTCCCAAGTACAGCTTTCTGCAGCTAGTATTTTCTGGCAGTCTCCCTTTAAAGTATTAACCAAGCCTTACCCTGCTTAGCTTCCAAGATCAGATGGGATTTGGGCTCTAGCTCTAGTTAAACACTGGTTTTATTGTATTTGCTCAACTGGGATAAGCGAGTTAATAGCTCTGAAAGGCACGTGTTTTTTTTTTTTTTTTTTTTGGTAATAGTTATAGAAAAGGACTGGAAAAAAATCTGTCTTAAAATGTAAACTTTTAAAATGTTAGCATATCAGAATACTGTTGCCAAAAACATGCTCAGAACCTAACAGAATAAAATTAATGTAACTTGCTTTTTTAAAAACAACTACTCCAGACTTTAGATTAAACCCAGAGCTATGTTTGAACTGAGCAAGGCCAAATGATAAAGGCAGCCATCAGTTCTTGGCCAAAGGCATTATTTTCATCTCAGAGCAACCAGATGACAAATTCCCAAACATGAAGGAGTGGTTCTAGATTATTCTGTTTTCTTTTCCTTCTTTCTATTTTAAGTCCTACTCACCTTTTTCAGAAAGCTTTAAAAGAATCAACATTTGTTTAATCGGTATTTGCTGCCGAGTCATTTCAGCTAGGCCCAGTCTCAATTGGGTCTCCCAAAGGCAATATCAATGTCTTATTCTAGGACAGGACCCTAAATCTAAGAGGCGGACCCTCCTTCATTGTGGGTCAAGATAGCTTTAGAGAGCTGCCCTGCCGCCATTCAGACAGACTATTTAAGGGGTATTGAGTTTTTGCTTGAAATAGTAAAGTGGCTCCATGGGCTGTCCACATTCCAAAGTAATAGCAGGGTAAAGTTTCATCTTACGAAATTCGAGTGTCTGAGGCTTTGTTGAAGTACCCAGCATTCTCTGGTGCTACTTTTGCTAGTGCTCTTTGGTGAATAATTCTACATAATTCAAAAACTATTTACGCTGTTTTAGGCAGCTACTGAAACTCATCAGCACAAAATGTTTTGGATGAACAAGATAAGCCAGCTCTCCACATTTGAAAGGTTGGGGTGGAGAACCTTTGTGAATGTGGAAAAACCATGAATATATCCTTTAATGAAGCAAGCTTTCATTGTATAGCTGCCAGATGGAGGGTGCCTTCCATGAAGCTGTGGATAATGGAGTAGAAATTAATTCAATTGCCAGTCACCCTTCACCAAAGTCTGTGAACTAGCAAACTTTAGTGAGGGGTTAGTTGCCAACTAAAATCATCACCAGTTCACCAAACCCACCAACGTGGAAGGCCAACTGTACTTAATTTAACTGGTTCCATTAGGATAGGGGTTCCCAAACTGTGCTCCACTGAGCCTTTGAGGATTCTGTGAGCAATAGTGAGGGGCTCTGCTGCTGTATGCCTCCCCCTCATTCCTCTTTCTCCTCCTGATAACTGCAGGAAAATTACAGTTTGGAGCTGACGAGCCAGTCTCTGCCTTCTCCGGCCCCCATTTCTTCAGTTTTGTTGGATACCAATTCAACTTAAGAACCAACCTACAAAACCTATCTTGTTCCTAACTTGGGGACTGATTGTATGTGTTTTTTTGGGCACATCTTGCCTCTCCATCTGAGCACAGGGGTACTGAGAAGGAGGCATGGCTGGCTGCAGGCTCGCCAAAGATGTCACCTTCTCCACCAGCATCCTCCTGCTCCTCCTCCTGCAACCTTGCTGCCTCCTGGGAAGGCAGAACCTCCCTCCAGTCTTTTGCCTCTCCCTCTCTTTCTCTGTCCCTGTTTTCTTCCATGCTTCTCTTTGTGGAGAGGGATGGGATTTCACATAGGCGAATGCCTCATTGATTAGGAGCCCCTCGGCCCCTTCCCTTGAAGGAGAACCGGGCCCTCCTGTCCATTTCCCATCCTTACAGTTTCGCCCTTGCAGTTTTTATCTCTGGTGAAAATCCTCCCAAATGAGGGACCCAGCCTTGAATTCCTATGATCACCCAAGGTTTCCTAAGAGCTCCTTAGCTTTGATGACTGTGCAGAGCTATTCCTCTTAGAAGGAGAATAAGACGCCATTTCATTTGTTCCCCTTTTCCCTTTTGGCTTGTTGAAATAATGAAAAATATTGTCTCCAGTTCCTTTTTTATTATTGTTTCTTTTGTTAATATGTATACTTGTTAACCCCAGCTTTTGCCAACCTAGCATTTTGAAAAGATACCAATGTGTGTAGCTCAATAGGTACCGCTTCGGCGGGAAGGTAACGGCACTCCATGCGGTCATGCTGGCACATGGCCTTGGAGGCGTCTATGGACAATGCTGGCTCTTTGGCTTAGACATTGAGATGAGCACCACCCCCCATAGTCGGACACAACTAGACTTAATATTAAGGGGGAACCTTTACTTTTACCTATACCTTTCATATATGTATGGTGTAATATGCCTCATAGAACAGACAGACAGACAGACAGACAGAACTAAACACTAAACATTTATAGGGGCTCCGCAAGAAACTTTTGCTTCAAAAAGAGTTCCGTGTTTGAAAAAATTTGGGAACTCTTGCATTAGGGCATCATATCCCTAAGGCCAATCAATCTGTTATTAGCTATAGATTTCTGATTATCCAGGTTTGGAGATTTAATTATTTCTGTGGGATTCATGGATATAATGTGCAAATCTATTTTGCAAAAGCGAGGCACAGCAGTTCAGCAGTAGCTTGCTTTGCCTGCCTTGTTGTATTTGGTGATGTTTTATTACAATGTTTTCTTTTAATTTGTTCTATCTAGAATCACATTTAGCTTGGGACACGTGAAGAAATAATATGGTTAGCACTCCCTATTTTGCAAAGAGAGTGCCAACCATATTATTCCTTCACGTGTCCCAGGCCAATTGTGATTCAAGAAAGCATTAATTAAAAGAAAATATTAAAACATCACAGGAAAACAAGGTAGGTAAGGAAGTTACTACTGACCTGCTTTGCCTCGAGTGGCTTACATTCCCACAGTTAAATTCTTGGATTAATCCAAGAATGCAATGACTGCTTCTTTAATTTTTTTAATCACATGGTATTTTTGAGGAGTCAATAATCTAATGGGAGACCTCACACCCAATAACCTAATGAGACCTCACAACCTCTGAGGATCCCTGCCATAGATGCAGGCGAAACATCAGGAGATAATACTTCTGGAACATGGCCATACAGCCTGAAAAACTTACAGCAACCCAGTGATTCCGGCCATGAAACTCTTCAACAATACAATAAATAACCTAATGATTTTATTGTACTAGTCTTTGTCTAGTCTTTCTGCCATATGACTTAAGACCAGGATTTGAAGCCCACTTGGCCACAGAAATTTACTGGGTGACGGTAAACTTTATCTCAGCCCCACTCTGAACAAATTTTGCTGATAAAACCCCATGATAGAAATGACTTGAAAGCACACAACTAGAGCTCTAATAATTCGTCACCCAATTATGAAACTGCAATAAAAAAAAAGTAATGCCTCCAAGCAATACTTTAGTTACAATGATGTCAGTAAAGCTTTCCATCCATGGTTCATTCAGGGCCCTTCCAGGCAGGCCCTATATCCCAGCATCTGATCCCAGGTTTTCTGCTTTAAACTGGATTATATGAGTCCCCACTGCCAGATAATCTGGGATAAACAGAAAACCAGGAATGAGATCCTAGAATATAGGGCCTGTCTGGAAGGGCCCTCGCTTGCAATATGTTATAAGGAATTCACAGGTGTGCAAAAGGAGGAAGAAAAATCCTTCCTTCCTTGATGTTCCCTCAACGTCTTCAGATTCCCTCTTGAACATAAACAACTCTGAAACCAGCACTATCACAAACCTTCAGCTATTTTAACACACATTTTGAGAGACAAATTGTTATCTATGTATTCCTTCTGTCTTGACTCACAGATCTGGATGATTTCCACAGCTGTGCAGTTGCTGTGAAAAAAATGTTCTTGGACTTAAACACTTTTTAAATCAAATAGCAGAAGTCAAGCCTACAGACTGGAATGCTGTATCGCAGAATCGCCCAAATCATGGAGTTTGCACACAAACTCTGCTTCCTCGCCTGTCCTTAACTGACACCAAGACATCTGAAAATATGTAAATAATCAAAGTCTCGTGCACTTGGTGGTCATATTGTTATTTATGTCTGAATATAACAAAGAAATAAGTAATTTTTTATAACCAATAGAAAGAGAATGACCCTTCAGATGTTATCGGAGGGCAACTGCTGTTCATGTTAGCCAGCAGGTCAAACCATGAAGTATTGTGGGAGCTAAAGTCTGATCCCTGCCTCTCGATTTAGATCATTGATCTGCTTTCCATGGAGCACCAAGCAGGTCACTTAAGCAAGGATCACACGAAAGGATTTCAGCGTAAGATTCTGGATCTTTTGAAGGAAAGCAATAATGTTGATTTCCACTCGCACATTATTTGAGTCCGAGCTGCTACTATTTATATTATTCATATAAATGACTAATCCTTCTTAAAAATCCCACTAAGCTCTCTGCCTTAGTAAGCTTATCTTAGATCTGAATCCGGAATTGCTCACACATAAACCATAGACCTACAGGAACAATCTGCTTTACCAGCTGAAACCTTCATGCTTTTAAGCTGCAGGAGCAGGCAGAGGGAAGACCTTAGGAACAAAAGGGGCTGAAAGCAGCTCTCCTTAAGGGCACCATGGTGTGGCTTGGGATAAAGATCCTTGAAACAAAGTAATGAAAAGGAACATAATGTTTTTGTCAAAGGAGATTTATCCATAACACTGTTTTGACACAATGGCAGTTCTTTCTAGTAGTCCCATCTTGATGTCTAAAAATATAATATGAAAAATGTAAATATTTGAGGGATATTTAGTCCAAGCCAAGAGATGTGGTTACGAAATACGTTTTGGGAATCTTTGTCTCTGTAAATTCATGCCCATTCTCTACATACAGTGACTAAATCTTAACAGGTTGCTGTGAGTTTTCTGGGCTGTAAGACCATGTTCCAGAAGCATTCTCTCCTAACGTTTTGCCCACATCTTTGGGAGGCATCCTCAGAGGTTGTGAGGTCTGAGCATTGTTGAAGTCTTTAATGGCTGGAATCACTGGATTGTTGTGAGTTTTCTGGGCTGTGTAGCCATGCTCCGGAAGCATTTTCTCCTGACTTTTCACCTACATCTATGGCAGGCATCCTCAGAGGTTGTGAGGTCTGTTGGAAGCTAGGCAAATGATGTTTATATATCTTTGGAATGTCCGAGGTGGGAGAAAGAACTCTTGTATGCTTGAGGCAAGTGTGAATGTTGCAATTGGCCACCTAGATTAACATTGTATGGCCTTGCAGCTTTCTGCCTGGGGGAATCTTTTGTTGAGAGGCGTTAACTGGCCCTGATTGTTCCTGTCTGAATTTCCCCTGTTGTTTGAATGTTTACTTACTGTCCTAATTTTAAAGTTTTTAAAATACTGGTAGCTATATTTTGTTCATTTTCATGTTTTCCTCCTTTCTGTTGAAATGGTCCACATACTTGTGGATTTCAATGGCTTCTCTGTGTCTTTTGACATGTGGTTGTTAAGAGTAGTCCAGCATTTCCATGTTCTCAAGTAATATGCTGTGTCCAGTTTGGTTCATGAGGTGCTCTGCTTTGGCTGACTTTTCTGGTTGAGTTAGTCTGCAGTGCCTTCCATCTTCCTTGATTCGTGTTTGGGCAATGCTGCATTTGGTGGTCCCTATGTGGTCTTGCCCACAGCTGTATTTTATACCTTAGACTCCTGCAGAGATGAGATGATCCCTCTTGTCCTTTACTGAATCTAGCATTTGTTGGATTTTCTTAGTGGGTCTGTAGATAGTTTGTAGATTGTGTTTCTTCATCAGGTTCCCTATGCGGTCAGTTGTTCCCTTGACTTTAACAGTGATAAAAAAAACCCCAATACTAATGCAAACCAAAAGTCAATACATAGCAAAAATCATATATATGAATGACACTCCAACTTGCTCATTTTTGGAAGGGCAGACACATTCACACCATGAAAAATGACCATTTTGTTTGTAAGTCTAGATTTTGTACACGTTAACTGAGGTCACAAGAAGGCAAATCAGCACAGTTAGTTTCACAGAGTCAGCATCATCAGAGTTTTCCTGCACTCTTGGTAGAACTATAACTTATTAAGAGCAGCCTGACCTTGGAAGGCCACCTTATGGCCAGTACCATGCCATTATCCCCAGCCAATGTCCTAGCTCCGGTAGCACAGCAGGTTAAAACCAGCTTCTGCCAACCTAGCAGTTTGAAAACATGCAAAGGTGAGTAGATCAATAGGTACTGCTCTGGTGGGAAGTTAACAGAGCTCCATGCAGTCATACCGGCCAATGACGCTGGAGGCGGTTATGGACAACACCGGCTCTTTTTCTTCTTCTTCTTCTTCTTCTTCTTCTCTCTCTCTCTCTCTATATATATATATATCACTTCCTGTTTCATTCTCATTCTTAACTAGTTGTTTGTAAGTTGGATACCTGTAACTCGGGGAATGCCTGTATGTTATATTTTAACTCAAAAAACAGTTCATCCATGTTTAGAATACCATGTGCAATTATGGTAATCCCATATGAAACATATTATTTTAGAGCTAGGGAAAAGGGCAGGAAATAATACATTATCAACCCTTTGCTTGTGAGGTGAAAGTGGCTGAGGCTTCTAATTTTAGGGGTGGGGGGAATCTAAGAGTTGTAATAATACAGCTTGATAAAATTATGCACAATGGGAAGAAAGTGAGCAAATACATTTCAAATCATAATATTACAATTTTGGGCCAGTAGATAACAACAAAAGGAAAAATTCCACATAATTATATATGGAATATGCAACAATCATTTGCTTGGAGCCAAGCATGTGATTGCACTTAAATTGGTAGCAACAACAGTTCCCATTCAACACAAAACAGCAACATACTGTTGGGACTGATTTCAGCACCGCAGAGCAGGGGAAAGGTTTAAGTTCACCCTTCATGGTCCCAGTATGAGCATTCAGTAAGTCATCCAAAAATAGCCTGATACAGAATGGTTGCTTCTTATATCCCATGACTCACATAATAGAGTACAACATAGATATATGGATGGCATGTGGGAACTAGCAGCAAAAAACATTTAAAAATAAGTTTTGTAACACTAGTCTCTTTCTCTTGTCTCTTTCTCTTTAATACCATGCTTTTTGAAACTACCTCAAACTATTTAAAAACCTTGGACATTATTTTTTAAAGGAATGCATACAAAAGAATAAAACTTTGTTCCCAATCAGTTAGTTCCAGATTTTTTAATCCCCTTTAAAACTGACAGCTAATTTCCTGGCCAGAATCCAATAAAAAGACTTTAAGTGTAGTTCTGCACTAATTTGTGGCTCATTCCATGTCATTATCCATTGGTGTTTCTTTTTCCAGACATACCACATTCTGACATATTAGCATTACAATTTGTTTTGGTGCTTAAGGTTAAAAGTTCACCCTCTTAATACATACATACATACATACATATAATTCCTCCTTCTCTTGAAACAAAACCAAAGCGGCCAAAAGATTTTGGTGCCACTGCCTGCAAAGCTAGTTTGGAATCAATTATGTTAAGAGCTTCGCTCAGCAGGAAACTAGCAAATGAAACCGCTCTTTTCAAGCACGAACAGTTTCCCAATTGCTCCATCACATCTTGGTGTGTACAGATCCACACTCAATGTCCAAATGGTGGTTAATGCACACCGTACTCACGAAAAAGCACACAGGACAGCTGCTTCACTTTCCTAAAAAAGCAGCAACTGTAAACGACTTCCTTTAAAATGATGCATTTATGTCAAA
The DNA here is from genome assembly GCF_037176765.1 of Anolis sagrei. Taxonomy (NCBI): domain Eukaryota; kingdom Metazoa; phylum Chordata; class Lepidosauria; order Squamata; family Anolidae; genus Anolis; species Anolis sagrei. Next base: position 93,032,175 of record NC_090021.1, read on the forward strand.
TATCTTAGCTGTTTAAAAAATAGACGTGATATTGTGGACAAAGCACATCTTTCATCAGAAATATTTTCCTTTCTCCGCCTGAAGTGCCCATTATCCAAGCTAAACATATAACTGTATCCAGGAAAATCTGAGTGCAATCAGTTTGTTTGAACTCATTCAGTTCATCGCAAGCACATCTAGGTATTTCCTTCCATCTCATTAAACAAGTACATTCACTGCTGCTCACAAAACTGTTCTCATAATTTCTGCATGTGGCCCCTTTGTAATTTTATCTGAGCCGTAAAAGCATCCTATTCATCATGCTTAATAATGGAGAGAAATAATTCCTGTGACAATACACACCAGAAGGGTCGGCTTGTTCAAGAGCATGCTGCCAAAACAGAAGCATTTCAGACTATTGTACCACTATTCACTATATTCCAGCGCAACACACCATAAATGAATTGCTTTCACAATAACATGCCTTAAATATTAACAGAAAATTATAACCATATCAGGATCTCCTCCCTGAACCATATCTTGCAAGGAAGGGGGGCAGCCAGATATTGCACTACAAGTCCTTATAAGCAATAATACACTTTATTTATATTCCACATTATCTCCCTGGAGGGACTCAGAATGGATAACAGGATACACATACAAGGCCTGAAAAAACGAGTCAGCAACCTGGTGTTTATTACTCTGTAACAAGAATTCCAAATATGTTTAGAACCATAAAATAAAAACATCTGAAAATAAAACACACTTTTCATTTAGATAAAGGTCTTGATATGAATTTTGTTAACCAAAGTTTACTTTTCTGCCAATCTATTTAATATTCTGCCTCATAATCCTCCGTTGTCTCGAATTATGATCTATACAAAAGGGATTGTAGAGATTTCAGGTTCAAGTAATCAAAGAAAGGAGAAATGACATTATGGGCTTCAAAACCTGGCTGGTTGCTGCTTGGTGGTATCCTTTGTTGGGAGGTGTTAACTGGCCCTGATTGATTCTTGTCTGGAGTTCCCGTTTTTTTTTAGCGTTGCTTGTTATTTACTGTTGTGATTTTAGTTTTTTTAACACTGGTAGCCAATCAAGGCCAGCTAACACCTCCCAACAAAGGATCTCCCAGGCAGCAACTAGCCAGGCTTTGAAACTGCAAGACCATTAAATGCCAATTAAGGTGGCTAACTGTAACATTCACACTTGCCTCAGACAAAAGTTCTTTCTCCCACCGTAGACATTATTCCTCAGATATAAACCTCACTTGCCTAGTTTCCAACAGACCTTACAAGCTCTGAGGATGCCTGCCATAGATGTGGGCGAAAGGTCAGAAGAGAATGCTTCTGGAGTATGGCCGTACAGCCCAGAAACCTCACAGCAACCCAGTGATTCTGGCCATGAAAGCCTTCGACAACACAAAGTTATTATGGTTTCTCTAAATTCTTTGAGTTGTATTAATAGGCCTGTTGAAGAAATCTTTATTAAATAGGTGAAAATTAGGCACTTGCTGTTCAAGTAAGACTACTACTCAAAAAAGTGATGTGGCAGAGATCACTTTATTGAGAGACAGACTGTTCTCTCTTGAAGTGAGATAGTCTCCTCCAAATTTTGATTGGATCCACGTTTTAAACTATCACTTCTGCCAATAAGTTTAAACTCTGCCTCTTTTCTCTGGAAACTCCCTTCAAAACAGCTTTGCTGAACTCTGGTTACTTTGTGTTTTGTCACAGAATGTTCTGGACAATCAATTACTTCCTTCTAAAAAGTTCTAAAAACTTTTTTAAAAAACTCTGAACAAGTTTCAAAGGACTGACTCATGAAGATATCAAATTATATTCCATTTGATATAATTAAACTCTTTAAAATGGAAGTGCTGCTTCCCTACAGAACACAATTACTCTGACATTTCAAACTATTGATTCACTATGTCTGTTCTGCCCCTGTTCAGTTACACACACCTGATCTAATCTAATATTAACTGTGTTCTGTAAAATAAAGGCAACATAGTTATTTGCTTGGCATGTATAAGCATGTCATTAGCATCGACAGTGAACATTTCTTGGCAATTCAAATGACCAACATAGACATGACAAAATGGACCTGAGAATCCATAAAAACATATGTTGTCGTTCTGGTTGAGCATTTTTGTCTGGAATTCTGAAATTCCCCCAAATTTGACACAGTTCACATAGGGTGGCTGAGATAGTGACACTCTTGCTTTTGTGATGGTTCAACATGTACAGATATTATTTTGTGCAAATAATTATTATAACCATTTTATGAAATTACCTTCAGACTATGTATATAAGGTGTATAAAGGTAAAAGTTTCCCCTTGACATTAAGTCTAGTCGAGTCTGACTTTGGAGAGTCGTGCTCATTTCTATTTCTAAGCTGAAGAGCAGGAGTTGTCCGTAGACACCTCCAAGGTCATGTGGCCAGCATGACTGCGTGGAGCACCATTACCTTCCTGAATAAATGGTACCTGTTGATCTACTCACATTTGCATGTTTTCTAACTGCCGAGTTGGCAGAAGGTGGGGCTAACAGCGGGAGCTCACCTTGCTCCCCGGATATGAACCACTAACTTTTTGGTCAGCAAGTTCACTGCACCACCAGGGGCCCCTAAAGTGTATATGAGACATAAATTAATGTTCGTGTTTAGACCCATCTCCAAGATATCTCAGTATGTACATAGACGCAAATCCAATGAAATCCAAAATTTGAAACAAGTATTTTGGATAAAGGATATGCAATCTGTATATTAATGTTAACAAAAGACAAGAAACACAAAAAATCGACTGGTGCCTCAGTCTGGAAAAAATGACATTTAGAAGTAGTTGCTTTTCTCTGTAATGCCTGAAGTTAAACTGGTGATTTGTTTTTAAGTAAAATGAGCAGACTGAATCCAGTTAAGAAACAATGCAACACACCACTGGAACGTAGAAAAAGTAGGGAACAGAGAAAGAGTTGATCACTTAGAACCACTGCCACCAAATCTGACTGAAAGAGGCCAAAGAAATATGAAACAGCTTGTTCATAGTGAGTTTTTTTAATCTATGTAACCATTGTGAGTTAAATGTGAGCCAATTTCCTGATTCTTTTATTAAGCGGTTTGAATAAATTTAATTGTTTTCCTCAAGAAAACAGGTCACTATTCTCCCACAGGCAAAGTTAAGTATGTGATAATTTAAAATAATAATAATTCCAAAACACTTATGTCAATAGCCATACATCAGTTTTTAAAACAGACACCACATTTTGAAAAGTTGACAATAAGGACTGAGAAAAGAATGAAGAAGAGATGAGGTAATTTACTGGAAACCATTACAGAAGTGATTTGTACGTATTCAAAAATAAAATAAAATCCCAGAATATTAACCAATTCATAGACATTTCCTTCTTTGAAAAAACATCCTAACTTTTTGTAATTAAAAAGTATTACAAGCTCGTGAGTTAAAATCTAGTATGAAGCAACTCAATTGTCCAGTCCAGTCAGTTTTGGTTTCTTTGGATTCTCTTCGCTTTCAGTCTTCTTTTCATTTGGTCTTTTCCTCAAACCTTTCATTTTTCGTGTCTGCAGTTTATTTAGATCTTGTTTCTGCATGTGGATCCGCCCGTATTTTGTACCGAAAACATCATGGGAGATATTTTTCTTCTTCTTTGGCTAGAAATATAAGAAGGCACCATTCAGTTCTCTAGAACAGGGGTGGACAAAGAGTAGCTGCATCAAAAATCCAAAAATGAAGCACAAAACCTTGATCAGCGGGGAAAATGAAGGGAGCACTGGAGAAATGCACCAAGTCTCCAATCAGCCAACCTTAAGAAATGGGCCCACAAAGTGGAGTGCATGACATGTGAGTAGAAGAGAACCTATTACAATGCAGTCTGAGCCCTGCCACATGCACAATGGAGGACCTTCTTATAGCAACACCAGAGGCACTCCAAGAGGACAACTACTGGTCAAAGGACATTTAATACAATGAAATGTTTCTAAACTTTGTGTTTTTTAAAATACATTACAACTGTACCCTTGGTTCGCTACTGATACGATAAATAAAAATAAATCTCCCCGAAGGGACTCGGGCAGCTCACAGAAATACTACCAGTGTTAAACATAAAATAAACAATGCATAATCATAAACGCTATCACAATATAAATATGCAACTGCAACCATACATGAAATGACACATAATAACATTTTTAAAATTCACAAAACGCAGCGATGCCTGTGGATAAAACTGGGAGTCTTAAATTAGCAATCCAAGTGCCAGAGTGAAACAATCACTGAAATACTGAGTGGACTGTTAATATGACAAGGAGAGATAGCCAGTCTGGCCTATACCTTTACTATACCATTGCAACAAGAGTGACTGGTCTCACAAAACCCTCTTATAGTGCCGAGGCAATGGGGATGTTGGGAGGGGAGAGGCTGACTACCCACAAAAGGTGCAACAACAAGCCTCCTGACTACAGTTTCTCCCCCTCCCCCTCCCTCCCCCTGAGTGGAGCCATTCTATGTAGGGCAAATCTGCAAGATAATATCTGTCTACATACCTTAAGAGCTTTTGGCTGCTTTAAAGCTAATTTATAAAGGTCATCTGATGCCAAGTGTGTCCTCCTCATCACCAAGTCTATTGAGGGCCCCATATCTTCAAGTTCAATCCTTGGTATTTTGCAGCCTGATTTTTTCAACAATACTCTTAAAATGACAAAAAAGTTCACATTTTTTAACATGACAAGTTCCTCTTACTGATTATATTCCCCGACCACTCACCCATCCACCCACACATATATAACCTAACCACTGAGCCAACACTCCACTTATCTGCTGAAGTCCATGTAACACAACTCAAAATAAAGCTTATTCCTTGGTAAGGTGCCAAAATATACTTCGTTGATATTAATCAAAGTTTATACATCATAATGTACCAACTCTGATCTTACGCCTTTTCCATCCCCTATTTTATTTATATTGCTCAAAGGAAAAACAAACGTAATTAAAATATTAATCATTCTCTGTTTAAACAAAGGTATGAGATTTTGGTAGATTGCCTAACCACAAATGTGTGGAGTTTTTCTTTCAGGGTGGTCCCTCCCATAACACACTGTAATCTAATCTGAGAAGAACACGTCACACAATTCAATCCTTAGTAAACAAATTACTGCTCCATACAGAGACATAAAACCAACCATCACACAGACTTACTTGTAACTCCTCAGGAAGATTTTTTGGTCCACGGCAGTGAAATGAAGAACATGCTCTAAGCCTGCTAGGCGCACACTGGGCACCACTGGGCCTCTGAAGAAATCTGAAAGCCAGAAAAAGCCATGGCATTATTGTGGCAAGCAGAAATGTAATACAGAAATGTAATACAGTTGGCCTTCCAAATTTGCAGGTTTAACTTTTGCAGATTTGATTAATATGTTTACTCTATATCCTCTAGACCAGTGGTTTCCAACCTGTGGTGCACGGACCACCAGTGGTACCCCAAAACTAAAATATGGTCCGTGACCTCACCTTTACTATACCTTAGCAACAAGAGTGACTGGTCTCACAAAACCCTCTTATAGTGCCGAGGCAACGGGGATGTTGGGAGGGGAGAGGCTGACTACCCACAAAAGGTGCAACAACAAGCCTCCTGACTACAGTTTCTCCCCCTCCCCCTCCCTCCCCCTGAGTGGAGCCATTCTATGTAGGGCCTGGAAGTGGGGACACCTTGGTGTTTTTATTTTTAGGCCTGTTCCTGGGGTTATTTGGGTTGCTGATTCAGAAAATTGCATTGGATAGACCACATCAGGTCTAGATTATTAAATATGGTTTTCTGTGAGTGAGAAGATGGCAACTACTGGATGGTATATGTTCTGTATCAGAAACTAGAGGTGATGTGATCTATCCAATGCAATTTTCTGAATCAGCACCCCCAAATAACCAAACTGATGACGATGCTTTTGTTATTGCCGGATTGATTTTAGATTGTGTCTTGTAATTTGCACCCTGTCCTCTCTATGTTGTACACCGCTGTGAGTCGCCCCCGGGCTGAGAACAGCGGTATATAAGCGCAGTAAATAAATAAATAAATAAATCCAAAGTTGGCCAAAAACTGATTTGTAACCCTTTTGGTACGAATGTTGGAGAGTGGTCCCTGGTCAAAGTGGTCCCTGCTCAAGAAAAGGTTGGGAACCATAGAATGACACTGGAGAACTTAGTGATCCCCAGGAATCCCAAGGCCCTCTAATGCAATTCTATAATGAAGATATAATCTGCTAAAACAGTTGGCTGATATGATTAAACTCTGCATTTTTGAACTTTCCTTGGGGGTGTCATTTCTGAACTTTCCTTGGGGGTGCTAAAGGCTGTCGCAACAATGGCCTACACATCAAAATTTACCATGGGCAGTAACCCTGAACCCAGAGCTCATGAAGAATGATCCTGAAATACAGCTAGGGAATATTTTTATTGGAACCAGTCAAAATGTCACAGAACAGCGAGAAGAGCTCTGGATTTCTCCAGAATGCTTTATTAAGCAAATGAGAGAGGTAGAGGAGGCTGATCTGATGCTGAAGGCACAAAGTCTGCATTCAGTAGCGAGTGACTTAGACTTAAGATGGAGTACAAAAGGAGAGGGTAGAGCTTGGTCCCATTAATTCTTAAGCAGCTTACAATTTACGCCTAGGATTGCTAGGACAAGAAACATACAGTGGGCTGTTCCCCATGTTTTAAAACTATAAAATCCAAATATGACCTGGATCTGTCTCCAATCTTGAGCAAAGCAGAGAAGTTTCTTGCTCAGTAGAAAAAGAAGCAGATGATTTTGATATTAGTAAAGCCGAAAGTTTAAGAAAGTGAACCAGGTATATATATTCAGCAGAAGCAAAACTGCATAGCAATGCTTCGTGCAGGGGTCCTCAAACTTTTTAAACAGAGAGCCAGGTCACAGTCCCTCAAACTGTTGGAGGGCCGGATTATAATTTGGAAAAAAAAGAATGAATTTCTATGAACACTGCACATACCTTATTTGTAGTGCAAGAACACTTAAAAACAATACAATAATTAAAATGCACAATTTTAACAAATATAAACTTATTAGTATTTCAATGGGAAGTGTGGGCCTGCTTTTAGCTGATGAGATAAGATTGTTTTTGTTGTGTGCTTTCAAGTCATTTCAGACTTAGGTTGACCCTGAGTGAGGGCCAGGTAAATGACCTTGGAGGGCCATATCCGGCCTTAGTTTGAGGACCCCTGGCTTAGTGGTTTGATAAATTAAATCTCTAAAATAGTCCTTCTAAAAAGTTGATGGAAAAATATTCTCTTTGACTTTGCTTAACATGTCCTTGGTTTTATGATCCTACAGAAATGAAATGCAGGTGTGCGGAGTGGCCTTCAAACTCAGGTGCCATAAAATATAAGATAGGGAGCATGAGTCAAGCAAAAGTGCTCTCCTGTCAACATGTTTGCACAGTTCAGGATAAAAAACAGTGGTTTAACAGAGCCAGGGTTTACAGGGTAAATTCAATATTCTTCAAGGGATAGAAAAAAACAATGCAGCTATAGAATTACCACTAGGCTGGTCTGACTTCTTTTGTGTATGTATTTCTTCTCACCAAAGAAACCAGAAAATCTGACTTATTATTACGAAGAGTAGACCATGTCACATCCATGCCACCTACATAGGAGTAGAGGCAAAAAAAAGAATGAGCCAATGAGCTGGGATGTGTTCTGACAACGTCTGGCCAGATTTGTAATACACGGTTGCATGGAAAATACGCACACAAGGCTCTGAACAATACTGTCGGCCAAGAACACAGGAGGAATGTGGCCTTGAATCAAAGTACAAGGCATGTTAATAAAAAAAAGAATCAATACTAAAACTAGAGAAGCACTTTGAATCGCTCGGCGCTCCTTGTATTTTGTGTTAAAATGCATGCTTAGGAGACAAGTATGTAGCTTTCTAAAATGTAGAACAGCATACATACAGGTTGTTAAAATATAGATGTAAAGGAGCCAGATTAATTCTTGCGTAGGCAGCACAAACCTATGAACTCATTTCCCAGCCCCATACCTTGTCAACAATAAAGTCACATGGTTCCGGCAAATGGGCAAACTTCAAACAGGGATTGAAGCTTCCAAGTCAACAAATCCCAGCTGTTTACTAAGAGACCTGAGGCTGTCACATAACTTGGGAAATAGGCTGCATGTGACCATTGATGTTCTCCTTGGCTAATGCAGAATAGCGTATTTAAAGAGCTGCCTTGATTTTTTAAGCAAAAGCACACAATAATAATAATAATAATAATAATAATAATAATCTTTTTCCAACCAAGTATAACTTAACAGTATTCAAACCATAACAAATCAAGATGAAATTAGCTCACTATTTCAAATGCTTGCTCCAACATTTGCTCTGTGTTTACAATTCACTCAAAGCAGTGGATGGTCCACAAGAATTAAAATATGGTCCGTGAAACATTTAAAATTTTAAACCTTTATTCATTTTAATTAATCCGTTGCTACACGGGTGATGTCAGTGAATAGAACATCAGGCAAGATCAGGAGGCCGGGGGAGGGTAAGCGATTGACGTCACGTACTCACACCACCCAGTCAGTCGCACACATTTTTTATTTTTTATACTAAATTTTGAGGAACCGCCTTGTGCTATCTTATGCTCTTCTCCACAACTTATTTATGCGAACAAGGGTTTTCTGCTTTGCTGGTAATTAAAAACAAATCCAGGAATTGATTGAAAGTATGTATGCAGCTTTGGCCAATAATATTAGCCCCAGGATTACCCCAACTTGTAAAGAAGATGCAAACTCAAAAATCACATTCATGCAAAATGAATATAATTTTCTATTAAAAATGTTATTTTTTATATTATAACAGTACTCTTAATTCATGTTACTATTGAGTTTAACTTATATGTTAAAAGTTTTGATTCAAGTTTACTTTCAGATTAATACAGCTTATTATTCTTGAACCTTGTGGTCCCTGCTAACAACAACAAACAAAATCAAAGTGATCCCTGGTCAATAAAAAGTTGGGAATCACTTACTCAAAAGGGACACTCAATAACCAATTATGGGAGCCCCCAGTGGCACAATGGGTTAAACCTTTGTGCCGGCAGGACTGTTGACCGACAGGTCAGCAGTTCAAATCTGGGGAGAGCAGGTTGAGCTCCCTCTGTCAGCTCCAGCTCCCCATGCAGGGACATGACAGAAGGTAAAAACATCAACCATCCAGATGTCCCCTGAGCAACATCTTTGCAGATGACCAATTTCCTCACACCAGAAGCGACTTGCAGTTTCTCAAGTCACTCCTGACATGAAAAAAAAACCAAGTCGATGACACATTTGATTAAGCATCTGAGGGGGAAAAGGAAGGGGCCTAAGGCTATTAGGAATGGTGGGAGTTAGAGTCCAAAACACCCAGAGGGTTGAAGTTTGCCCATGCCTGGTCTAGACACAGAAATACTGGATGCACTCCTCAGAAGAAACTCTTCTTCTGAGGAGTGTGAATGTCCAGGGCTCCTTCTACACTGCCATATAATCCAGTTCAAAGCAGACAATCTGGAATTTATATGGCAGTGTAGATGGGGCCTAGGGTTGTACAAATACACTCAACTGCCACACCACTTAATCTTTTCTTTAAAAAAGCTTCTGACATTCATCCAAATTTCAAATCCCTTTCCAGCCCATTGACCTCGTTGCCCTAATTCCCTTCCTTCTCATCTATGTCTCATCTATGTCCTTCCAATAGGACCGTCCAGATCTTAAATTCCTTTCCAACCCTTCAATCTCCAGCTCCTGTCCTTCTAATAGTGCCAGCCAGCTTTTAAACCTATTTACAGTCCATCTATCTCAATTTTCTAGCTGGCATTATTGGAAGAACAAGAGATTTAGACATAGTCTGGAAAGAGTATAAAATCTGGATGCTGGTGTTAGAAAGACAGGAATCTATGGGAAGAAAATGGGGGAAAAAGAAGTGGGGTGAAGAGGTCAATAAGTTTAAAAGGGGTTTAAAATTTGGCCAACACGATTGGAAGGACAGACAATTGAGATTGATGGGCTGGAAGGCATTCAAATCTGGCTGGCTGTTGGAAGGACATGATATTGAGGGGAGGTGAATTGGGGTGAGAAGCTTGATATGATAGAGAGAATTAAAATTATAAATAATCAGAAATTATAACTGCACCAAACCTTCAAACTAGGCACCCGAATGATAGTATTTTACACATGTTAGCAAAACTGAATTATTACAAATTTAGTCTACATTTTCCCAACAGTGCAGTGAATTGCAGAATAAGACTCGTCCTGGCTGCACTTCAAAGCAACATGAACCACACTCAAAACAGTGGCCTCCTGTTCAAATCACTGACCAAATCTGCACCATACTGTAACAGCGAGCTATTCTCAGACAATGTACCAAGCCTTGATCTTTATCTTGAGCCACTTCTATTTTTGCCTGAACATCTACTCCTTTATCTTGGGGCAGCTTGCCCTCATCAACCCACTCCTTCCACCCACAACAGCAGGCTCAGGAACAAAAGTAAAAACCTGGCTGTGGGATTAGGCTTTTGGAGAATAGTGCCGTGCAATAACCAATTTGGAATATGTGCAATGACTATGGAACAGGTTGCGTTACAATTATGGACAATGTGATTTTAATATTGAATGAAATGTATTTGAATGCCCTGGTGGTGCAGTGGATTAAACCACTGAGTTGCTGAATGTGCTGACTGAAAGGTTGGTGATTCAAATCCAGGGAGCGGGGTGAACTCCCGCTGTTAGCCCCAGCTTCTGTCAGCCTAGCAGTTTGAAAACATACAAATTTGAGTAGATCAACAGGTATCGCTCTGGTGGGAAGGTAATGACGCTCCATGCAGTCATACCAGCCACATGGCCTTGGATGCGTCTATGGACAACGCTGGTTCTTTGGCTTAGATATGGAGATGAGCCCCACCCCCCAGAGTCAGACACGACTAAATGTGAGGGGAAACCTTTACCTTTTATATATTAATTTTCATTTAATTTAATATTATCTTAATGTTATTGGAATTATATGTGTTTTAATGCATTGAATAATTGCCTATATATAAGCCACCTTGAATCCCCTTCAGGGTAGAGAAAGACGGTGTATAAATAGGGTAAATAAATAAATAAAAGACAGCATGTAAGAAAATAAGCATTTCAACAAGGCAAGGCTCTTGACTTAACTTTTCTTGAGTGACATTTTCACCTTTTTTACTCCCAGGAGAGGGGTAAATGTCAACCAATAGCACAAAATGTAAAGGTTCTGTACATGCAACTGCTCCTATCACGTTCTGCTACCGAGAAACGGAAACTTTAGAAGACTTACCAATGAGAAGGCTTCTTAATCGCCTGTGTTCTTCACTGATGTCAAAAGCGTCACCCGCAAAGATCAACATGGGTTTTGTTCCTTCAGGGCACTTGCTGTTCTGTTATATATTTTACAGCATTAAATCAAAGAAATTGATGAAGGTGAAAGGTAAAAGGTGAAAGAAGCATGGATTAACTTGGGAAAAAAGCAACTTTTTCGTATCAGGAGTAACTTGAGAAACTGCAAGTCGCTTCTGGCGTGAGAAAATTGACTGTCTACAAGGACATTGACCAGGTGATGCCCAGCTGTTTTACCATCCTGTGGGAGGCTTCTCTCATGTCCCCACAAGAGAAGCTGGAGCTGACAAACAGGAGCTCACCCCTACTTCCCAGATTCGAACTGCTGACCTTTCAGTCGGCAGTTCAGCCAGCACAAGGGTTTAACCCATTTTGCTTCCCGGGGCTACAAGCAGCAACTTTAAAGGAATTATGATAAGTTTCAAAATCCTTAATAGAGCCCATTTACTGCATTTCCCATATTATTTACAAAGTACAATACACATAAACACTAGAGGATAGAGGTGAAGTTTGCTCATTTAAGCGCCATGCAAATATCTTTCCATTTTCCCTGGCTTTTGACTTCCAACTCCTTCTGCCCTCAAATGTGGTCATTGTTAGTACTACCTTCACTGTTTGTAACTGAGTGTTTTCAGTTTCTACAAACCACCCTGAATTTTGGTCCGAATGATTCTATAGAACATTCTAAATAAACAATGTCCAATGAGATTTCTTTTTGAGAATGTACTCCTTTTTCCCCTAATCTCAATTCTGAATACAGCATCTAGCCAATCTATTGTTCTGATAGAAATGCTAGGTAAATGTAAATGTTTCCCCTTGACATTAAGTCTATTCGACTCCTACTCTGAGGAGTGGTGCTCATCTCCAGTTCTAAGCCGAAGAGTCAGCGTTGCCCATAGACTCCTCCTAGGTCATGTGGCCGGCATGACTGCATGGAGCACTATTGCCTTCCCACCAAAGCGGTACCTATCCACTCACATTTGGATGTTTTCAAACTGTTAGGTTGGCAGAAGATGGGGCAACGTAAGGAGTCACCCCATCCCACAGATCTGAACCACCGATCTTCCTGTCAACAAATCCATAGCTTAGCAGTTTAATCCGCTGCACCACCACTGTCTAATAGATTGGACTATTGCAATGCATTCTACATGGGGCTATCCTTGAAGACAGCCTGGAAACTTCAACTGGTCCAATGTTCGGCAGCCAGACTGTTAACCGGAGTGAATTGCAGGGAGTGGTCTACCCCCCTGTTTAAGGAGCTCCATTAGCTACCGTTCCTTTTCCGGTCCCAATTCAAGGTACAGGTTATCACCTATAAAGCCCTAAATGGTTCGGGACCCGCATACCTCTGTGACCGTATCTCTCTATAAACATGCTCGATCTCTTCAGTCTTCTGGGGAAGCCCTCCTCTCACTCCCCCCTCCATCACAAGTTCGTCTTGTGGGGACGAGGGAGAGAGCCTTCTCTGTTGTGGCCCCGCGACTCTGGAATTCACTCCCAAATGAGATTAGGCAAGCCCCTACCCTGGCAGCCTTCAAGAAAGACTTAAAAACTTGGCTCTTCCGATGTGCTTTTGGTGAGTGAAGATATATCTCATACATTGTGTGTCCCAATTTCAGTTTCTGCCTTCAAGATGCACTCTTCCCCCTTAATGAAGGCCTACCTCTTTCTTTGTCCCTCTGAGCTCCTCCCTCAGTAAGACATTATTCCCCAGACACACATTCCTCTTATCTCACCCAGGGTTTTACCAATTTTCTAAATTTTATTCTTAGCACATTTAGCCCGCCCCGTGTTTCATCTCTCTATCATGTTATTTTGAGACTGATTATTTTAATTTGTCATTTCGTGTGTTTATTTTGATGCTATTTTGTTTCTTTGAATTTTGTTTTGTTGTATTGTTATTTTTGGGCTTGGCCTCATGTTAGCCGCTCCGAGTCCCCTTTGGGGAAATGGTAGTATTATTATTATTATTATTATTATTTGAAACATAACAAGATGAGACCACAGCATACAAGATCACTCTGCTGGCTGTTGTATTGGATCACACATTGGACATTTCCCAAGTGTCTAGGACTGTGTGATGCATCAGTGAATAATGCGTGCAGATCCCAGTAGGGTGGCCTTTTGCAGCTGGCAGATGGTAATCTTGTCAGCGCCGATTGTGTTTAAGTGCAGGCCAAGGTCTTTAGGCACTGCACCCAGTGTGCCGATCACCACTGGGACCACCTTTACTGGTTTGTGCCAGTGTCTTTATCATCATCATAATCATCAGAAATGCTAGTGCAATTGAAAAGCATCTTACCTTGATATCCTTCAGCGCTACAAACTTTTCAATGCCCAGTTCAATCATATCAAGCACATGATAATCGTACATGCGACCTAAAGAAGAAAAGGAAAGAAAATAATGAGTAAAAGTCAGATTTTGCTATTGAGCAGGTGTGATTAGCACAGTATGACATTTTAGAAACAGATGGGCTGCGAGGTCATAAGGGATTTACAGCATGCTTAAAAGGTACAATTTGAACAGATGCAGGTGCTGCCACCTAACCAGTCACCTTTTGTAGATAAAAGCTCATTCATCTACATTAACCATGCATGAATTACCTTGACCTTCACATTTATTTTCATGAGAAAGAAATCCTGGCATGCCAGGTATATTAAATACAAGCAGACCTTTATCCACCTGGCAGACTCTCTCTGTATGTAATCTAGATTTCCTCCAAGGTTGTGGCTCAGTTCCAAACAAACTTACAATTTGAACACAACCAAATGGAAAAACATCGTAAAAATGAGAAAGGTTAAAGAAACAAGAAAGTGCAATAGGTCACCAAAACTCCACAAAACAAACCTTTTTTTATCCTGTCATTGTTCTTTTTTGTTTGCTGGATTTTCTGGAGTTTTACAAGTCATCAATTTACAGCTAACCTACAACTTCGTACATCGCCTTCCTTTGTGTGGAGGGAAGGACAATACAAAGCTTGCCTCTGCCCTCTGGTGGGCATTCCTCCACTCAATTCTTCTGTCTCAAAATAATTTCCTTTTCGATTGACATGTAAAAGTAAAGCAATGATCCTCTGTCTTTGGTTCTCCAGATATTTTGGGCATTGTTTCCCAGAAGCCCCAGCTTTTGGGAGACATTTTAGGAAATGACATTCAAAACGACTAAAGGCCGAGGACCAGAATGTTATGGATATATATGGATACATATGTATATCCACAGCTTTGTGGATATAGAGCCCCATGTGGCACAGTGGGTTAAACTGCTGAGCTGTTGAACTTGCTGACCAAAAGGTCAGCAGTTCGAATCCCGGGAGCAGGGGTAAGCTCCTGTTGTTAGCCCCAGCTTCCGTCAACCAAGCAGTTTGAAAACTTGCAAATGTGAGTAGATTAATAGGTACCGCTCCGGCAGGAAGGTAACAGCACTCTATATAGTCATGCTGGCCACATGACCTTGGAGGTGTCCATGGACAATGTCGGCTCTGCGGCTTGGAAATGGAGATGACCACCACGCCCAGAATCGGACACGACTAGACTTAATGTTAAGGAGAAACCTTGACCTTTACTATGGATACACATTTTCTGAGTACACATTCTACACAAATAGTTACACAAATAGTATGTTCTTTTTCTCAATGTCAAAAATGCTAGCAAGTACAACCTTCTGAATTACATTATCCGCTTTCGCGGGGCAGGGTGGGTAGGAACAAGTTAGAATAAGACAAAAATCCTACTTATGATACAGGAATGAGAGCCAAGAGCTGGTGCAATATAGCGCTTTGAGCACAGAATCAGAGTTGGAAAAGATCACAAGAACCATCTAGTCCAACCCCCTGCTATAAAGGAACACAGAATCAAAGCACCTCCGATTGAGGGACACCCAGCCTCTGCTTAAAAATCTCACCACCCTTTGTGGCAGTATATTCTACTGCTGAACAGCTCTTGCTGTTAAAAAAGGTTATTCCTAATGTTTAGGTGGAATCTTTTTTTCCCTGCAGTTTGAATCCATGGCTCCATTGTGTCCTAGTTTCCAGAGCAGCAGAAAACAATACTGTCCCCGGGTTGTTGTAGGTTTTTTCGGGCTATATGGTCATGTTCTAGAGGCATTCTGACGTTTCGCCTGCATCTATGGCAAGCAACCTCAGAGGTAGTGAGGTTTCTACAACAACCCAGTGATTCTGGCTGTGAAAGCCTTCGACAATACAATATTGTCCCTTTCTCACTATGACATCCTTTCAAATATTTAAACATGGTCTCTTCCAACTCTGATTCTCTGATTTCATTTCAGATAGATTTCTTCCAACACATTATTTATCACTTTACCTATTATCAGGTTATTAGGCCTCTTCTTGTTATGTGATCCAAACATGAACAAAGAGCAATCAGACTTCTTGGAAAAAAATTCCTTAAAAAAAGAATTCAATTTTAAATTATTGTGGATGCCTTGCAAAGAATAAATAACACAGAAAGCTTGGGTTGTTGTGAGTTTTCTGGGCTGTATGGCTATGTTCTAGAAGCATTGTCTCCTGGCGTTTCGCCCACATCTATGGCAGGCATCCTTGGAGGTTGTGAGGTCTGTAAGAAACTAGGTAAGTGGGGTTTATATATCTGAGAAATGTCCAGAGTGGGAGAAAGAAAGGCCATTAAATGCTAATCAAGGAGACCAATTGCAACATTCAACCTTGCCTTAAGCAGACAAGAGTTCTTTCTCCAACCCTGGACATTCCACAGATATATAAACTTCACGTGCCCAGTTTCCAACAGACCCCACAACCTCTAAGGATGCCTGTCACAGATGTGGGTGAAACATCAGGAGATAATGCTTCTGGAACATGGCCACACAGCCTAGAAAACTTACAGCAACCCAGTGATTCCGGCCATGAAAGCCTTTGACAAAACAGAAAGCTTATTTCAGTGTTCAGTGCCCTCCTATTGAACCGCTTTAAACTTAGCAAAAAGAGGGTTCCCCATCAACTTCTCATAATTATTCTGATCTTTTGTTTTAGTTTATAGTTTAACTTTCCCTTTTGAGACACAATATCCTTATTTCCTTTTCAAATGTACCTTTCAAATTTCCATCTTCCCTTAATTTAAGAAGCATTAATCTAGAATATTGCTTCTTAAACTGTGGGTCCTGAATGCAAATGCAAATGAAGTCCCTTTAGCTCAATGTTGGGGTACCAAAATTTCTGGAAACAGTAGGTTACTGAATACCGCTAATTTACACAAATTTGTTAGCAACAACCTTTAATAATAATAATAATAATAATAATAATAATAATCCCGCAAAGGTAATGGAAAATGATCATGCAAAAATACTGTGGGACTTTCGAATCCAGACTGACAAAGTTTGGGAACACAACACGCCAGACATCACAATTGTGGAAAAGAAAAATGTCTGGATTATTGATGTTGCCATACCAGGTGACAGTCACATTGAAGAAAAACAACAGGAAAAAACTCAGCCACTATCAAGACCTCAAAGTCGAACTGCAAAGGC
The DNA here is from genome assembly GCF_037176765.1 of Anolis sagrei. Lineage (NCBI taxonomy): Eukaryota > Metazoa > Chordata > Lepidosauria > Squamata > Anolidae > Anolis > Anolis sagrei. The sequence goes on from NC_090021.1 coordinate 93,049,068, forward strand.
TCTGGCATAAACCAGTACAGGTGGTCTCACTGGTACATTGGTGCACTGGGTGCCGTGCCAAAAGATCTCAGCCAGCATTTGGAAACAATAAACATCAACAAAATCACGATCTGTCAACTGCAAAAGGCCACCTTACTTGGATCTGCGCGCATCATTCGAAAATACATCACACAGTCCTAGACGCTTGAGAAGTGTTCGACTTGTGATTTTGTGATACGAAATCCAGCATATAGATCTTGTTTGCTGTAACATACTGTGCCTTTGTGTCAATAATAATAATAATAGCTTTATGACCTGCTAGGTCAGGTAGGTTTGTTTGTTTGGTTGAATACACTCACTTACAGCCTTACTTAGATCAAAAATATCAGATCAAAAATATCTAATGTAGGCAACAAAGCAATGTTCCATAGTTTGCTTTGCTGCCTAATATAGGTTATTTTGGTTTATCAACACTCTTCAATTCTGGACATGAGTCAAGCTAGAAATCAAAAGAAAAGAGGACATAGTTCCTTTGTAACTCTAAATGCAAAATGACCACAATATAGACCTCAACCAGAACAGCCTTATGAAAACCATTGTTTCATTTAGCAAGGTTTTCATCAAAATACTCCATTTAACATTAATAATATGTTACCATTCATCACAGAAGCTGATCTTAAATTTTGTCACTTGCAATAACATGTAACCAGCCTCCAGTATTAAGGAAATGAATCTGAAATATCCTGTCTCAACAGTTCTGCCTAAAAGCAAAGGAAATAAAGAAAAGCCACAATACCCATTTTACCAAAATCTTATGGCCAAGTTTGGACATCATACTAAACCTGAGTTTGGCAAGGTGAGAAGGAGCTATAGCAGACATGGGAAAACTTCAGCCCTCCAGGTGTTTTGGACTTCAACTCCCACAATTCCTAACAGCTGATCATCACAGGGACAAAGTATGAGGTGATTTTTTCAGAATAGGGGCACAGACAGCCAAAAAAACACCCAAAACTCCACAGGGGTATTCACCCTTCCCTATGCTACCCAAAGCTCTCTCTCTCTATATATGTTTTGCTGGAGTTACACTTAACATGTACCTGTTTTGACTTACAAACAAATCCAACTTTAAGAACAAACCTGCAGGCCCTATCTTTGTCACTTGGGGATTGTCTGTATTTCAGCTTTCTCTTCTTTATATTTTTTAACTGCTGTTTTAGTTTTACAGATATAAGACAGTTCATTTTTCCAAGTTTTTTTTTACTCACCATTGAAGTTTGATCTTCAAAGGGTCTTGTAATATTTTTTCTAAAGAGAAGAGAAAGTTTTGATTTTATTGAAACTTACATATCTTATATGAGAAATATATGAGCTCCACATTTAAATCTTAATCCCGTTATACAGTAACCCTGACAATCAGGTGTTGTTGGACTCCAGTTCTCAGCAATCCCCACTGCTGGCTATGGCTGCGCAGACTGAAAGTTCAACAAGACTTAGAGGATCCTAGAGATCTCAGCCTGCACATAAATGTGTCAATTATGTAATATAACCCTTGTGCTGAATAGTGACGTAGTACAACTGAATGCAAATGTAGAAATTCAAACAAGTGCACATGTGCATTTGAAAACACAACTTACACAATGTTCAATTGAATGTGAATATTCTACACTGGACAGAAATGTTGTTTTTTTAAATCATGTCCGAAGTAACTTGAGAAACTGCAAGTCGCTTCTGATGTGAGAGAATTGGCAGTCCGCAGAGATGTTGCCCAGGGGACGCCTGTGGTAGGCTTCTCTCATGTCCCCGCATGGGACGCTGAAGCTGACAAACAGAGCTCACCCCATCTCGCGAATTCGAACCACCAACCTTCAGGTCAGCAGTTCAGTGGTGGTGCAACTCCATAACTGAATTTATATATGTGAAAAATATCCATAGTTGAACTCCATAGTTGAATTTGCATATGTTAAAATATCAATAGGATTCCTGCTGATATCATCATTGCAAGAATGTAACACTATTTATTTTACTTCAGTGCAGGCTTACTATCTCCAACAACATCATATTATACTCTTTATATTAACAGAAAACTGTTACATCCATGGAAAGCAAGATCTTATTTTATCTGAAGAAAAGAACACTTACCTCTTATATAGCACAGCAAATGGCTTTTTCAAAGAATACTGTGAAAAAGGTTAAAGACAGAAATTCAGTGAAGCACTGTACATCTACTTCACTAGCTGCCAATTTGCTACTGGGCACAATTCAAAGTGCTGGCTTTAGCCTACAAAACCCTAAACGGTTCTGGCCCAGCTTACGTGTCTGAATGTATCTCTCTCTATGAACCATCTAGGAACTTAAAATAGTCTGGGGAGGCCCTGCTCTTGATCCTGCCTTCCTCGCAGGCACGTCTGGCAGGGACGAGAGACAAGGCCTTCTCAGTGGTGGCCACTCGGAACTTCCGAAAAAAGTAAAAACCTGACTCTTTGAATAAGCCTTTGGAAATGCAGTGCAATAAACAAACACAGAATTATGTAAGTTTGAAACATGGAACGGCTTAGACAATGATACTGGAATGTGAGATTAACAGGAAGACATTGGTTATTATATGTTTTTAATGGTTTTTGTATTGTATTGATTTTATATTGATTTTATAATGCTGTTTAAAATGTTTAATTGTACATGTTGCCAATTTGTAAGCCGCCTTGAATAGCCTTCTGACTTGAGAAAGGTGGGATAGAAATATTGTAAATATATAAATAAATCTATTCTCTTTAAATACATGGTAATAGATTTGCATGCCAGCAAAAAGTGCTAGTCCTGTTTTGCTCCCTCAAAACAGACAGCAATTGAAATTTCTGCTGCAAATAGGCAAGGTATAAAACATCCAATGCCTCAGAAGTGCATCTTGAATTTTCCTAGTTAAACCAGTTAACATTCACCACAGGGGCCAATGACTATAAACTTTACAACTTCTCCCAGATTTGCTGAATTATTCCCATCAATCAGAATTCCTCCTCTTTGATCCAGAACAATTCCCACCAATATAGAATGCATGTTCGCTCAATATTTTAAAAGGGCCCAATTATATAAGTGTATAAGTTTAAAAGACCCCAGATATATAAGTATATTAAATAGGTATAAAAATCAAACATATATTGAAAAGAGACCACCATTTGCAAGGCTTGCTAAACAGGCTGATTTTTCTTTTTTTTGTGGAATACAGCCAAAGCATTTTCTGCAGAGTCCATTGTAAAACAGTGCATGTAGTTGCTAACAGATTTGTGTAAATGACTGGAGAAACCTTTCACTGTTTCAAAATTTTTCGTGACCCCAGCAATTAGCTAAGGGGACGCTATTTAAGGTTGGGACCCACAGTCCCAACCTTAAGAAACAGTGCTCTAGGGGGCTAAAGTTTGAGAATCAGTACTTTAAATCACCTTTCTATGTAACACAACAGAACATAGCCCCAGCTCCACAAATATTCCCAAACATACTTACAATGTCTTTTAGTACTTCGGTGATGGTTGTATTTGCATTTCCACCTTTTATGAGCATAGCATTCTTGGTATTTTCTGTCAGCTTTGGCTCCCTTTTTTCAAGAAACCTTTTTGCCCTCTTGGTTTTGGGTTTTCTGCCATGAGAATATTATTGTCACAATGTTAACTTTCACCAAGTATTTGAATGTACTTACAGTCAGTCCTTGAGTTACAAACATTGAGAACAGAGGTGAGACAACAGGAAGTGGAAGAAATCTACCCCTCGGAAGGAAATCCACTCCTGGAAGAGTTGTCATGGGGAAAAGGTGTCTCCACTGAAGCTTTCTCACCAATCCTTGTTTCCAAAACAAACCACATTTTTCAAAATCCAATTATCACAGGGACAAAAAGTGAGATGAAAACTTTCCAACAGTAGCAAGACAGCAAAGCAAACACCACAGGGGTATTAACCCTTCCCTATCCTTTCCAAAACTTAAAAAAATGGCTGGAATTACACTTTTTAAAAATTGCTTGTTCTGATTTAGACACAGATTCAACTTAAGAACAAACCTACAGAACCTGTCTTGTTTGTAACCTGGGGACTGCCTGTTTTCATTTACTTCTGTATTGACTGCTCCCACGGGAAGGTAACAGTGCTCCATGCAGTCATGCTGACCACATGACCTTGGAGGTGTCTACAGACAATGCCGGCTCTTCGGCTTAGAAATGGAGATGAGCATCAACCCCCAGAGTCGGACACGACTGCCCTTAATGTCAAGGGAAAACCTTTATCTTTACCTATTGACCAGTTTTTCTCCTAATCGACACCAAAGGCAGTTTGCAACCTGACTGACATTTTGGCTAATGTTCCTTGTAGATGTGTTTGTCCCTTCCAGTTACCTTCATCATGGTTATTTTCACAAAAATATAACTATTTTTCATATAACTATTCCAAAAACGCTGGTTTTGGGGTGGCTCACAAAACAAATTCATCCCTCGGTCAACAGCTGGCATACTAAAGGCGATAGATTTTGGAAGTTAAGCAGGGCTCAGCCTTGGATGGGAGACCACCGAAGACTGCTGTAGGGCTGTGTTTCAGAGGAAGGGATATTCTTCTGAATATTCTGCCTAAGAAAACCCCATGAAATGAATGGGGCTTCCACAAGTGGATAAGCAACTTGAAAGCAAGCACATATCTGGATGTATGTATATGTTGTGGTTGTTCATTTGTTCAGTCACTTCCAACTCTTCGTGACCTCATGGACCTCATGGTTAAACAGAGGCTGGATGGCCATCTGTCAGGGGTGATTTGAATACAATATTCCTGCTTCTTGGCAGGGGGTTGGACTGGATGGCCCATGAGGTCTCTTCCAACTCTTTGATTCTATGACCAGCCCACGCCAGAGCTCCCTGTCAGCTGTCACCACCCCCAGCTCCTTCAAGGTCAAGCTAGTCACTTCAAGGACCCCATTCATCCATCTTGCCCTTGGTTGGCCCCTCTTCCTTTTTCCTTCCATTTTCCCCAGTATCAATGTCTTCTCTAAGCTTTCCTGACTTCTCATGATGTGGCCAAAGTACTTCATCTTTGTCTCTAATATCCTTCCCTCCAATGAGCAGTAGGGGTTTATTTCCTGAAGTATGGACTGGTTGGATCTTCTTGCGGTCCAAGGCACTCTCAGAACTTTCCTCCAGCACCACAGTTCAAAAGCATCTGTCTTCCTTCGCTCAGCCTTCCCTAAGGTCCAGCTCTCACATCCATAGGTGACTACGGTGAATATCATTGCTTTACCTATGCGGATCTTTGTTGCCAGTGTGATGTCTCTACTCTTTACTATTTTATCGAGATTAGTCATTGCTCTCCTCCCAAGAAATAAGTGTCTTCTGATTTCCTGGCTGCAGTCTGCGTCTGCAGTAATCTTTCCAACTAGAAATACAATGTCTGTCACTGCCTCCACGTTTTCTCCTTCCATTTGCCAGTTATCAATCAATCTGGTTGCCACAATCTTGTTTTTTTTTATGTTTAACTGCAACCCAGCTTTTGCGCTTTCTTCTTTCACCTTGATTAGAAGGCTCCTCAGCTCCTCCTCGCTTTCGGCTATCAAAGTGGTATCATCTGCATATCTAAGGTTGTTAATGTTTCTTCCAGCAATTTTCACCCCAGCCTTGTATTTATCAACCCCTGCATATTGTATGATGTATTCTGCATACAAGTTGAATAGGTTGTGTGAGAGTATACAACTCTGCCGTACGCCTTTCCCAATCTTGAACCAGTCTGTTGTTCCAGGGTCAGTTCTTACTCTTGCTACTTGCTCCTTATACAGATTCCTCAGGAGAAAGACAAGGTGATTTGGGATGCCCATACCACCAAGAACTTGCCACAATTTATTATGACATACATATATCTCTGGAAGCAGACTCGAGTCCTATTTTAAAGACAGCATATAAATACATGAAATAACTAAATTTAAAGTAAACAAACAACCCAAAGTTCAATGTGACACAAGCACAGGCCTGGTCAAACTTGGGCCCTCTCTCCAGGTGTTTTGGACTCCAACTCCCATCATTCCTAACAGCCTCAGGCCCCTTCCTTTTCCCCCTCAGCCGCTTAAGCGGCTTAAGCCGCTTTTCCCCCTCAGCTTAAGCGGCTGAGGGGGAAAAGGAAGGGGCCTGAGGCTGTTAGGAATGATGGGAGTTGGAGTCCAAAACACCTGGAGAGAGGGCCCAAGTTTGACCAGGCCTACACAAGCAACGGTGAGACTCACTCTACTCGATCCAACGCCTCCATGCCTGAAACTTCTGCTGCCTCCACGTGGGACCATTAAACAAGTACTCCGGAAATGTAGCTTTTTGTGTCGTCACATCCGGAACGTGAACGTAGAGATAGGAAAATCTCAGCTCCTCGCAACTTGGATTCTAACCCCCTCCCCCCCTTTGCAACACATTTACACTCCTGCCTCTATATCGTAAACTGTATCCACATCCGAGAGTCCAATCTGGACTCCAAGAAAGGGTCTCTGTTAAGATAGCACCGCACTTCTGTTCAGCACAGTTCAGACTCTCCTTTTCCAAACAAGGCGGCATCCGAAAGGAAACCTGAACTATCGGTTGAAAATGGTCACTTTTTACCTCTAGAAAAAATGCGGGGCTATGGAGACGAACACGTCATAGAGTAGAGTTCGAAGTAGACTTATCAACACTTCCGGTATTGAATTGACATTCGAAGGATGCTTACAGTAAGCCTTCCATCAGGTATTAAGAGCATAATTACCTGGAAGCAAGTCCTGTTAAACTCCGTGGGACTTATCTCTTAAGTAGACATCTATGAAATTGGCTGGTAAACAATGTGACAGAAAACAAGAGAAAAGCACACAGCCCTATATCACAGAATATCAAGGCACAACATTGCACAATATCTGCTTTGAACTGGAATGTATGGCACTGTGGACTCTAATAATAATAATAATAATAATAATAATAATAATAATAATAATGGGGTTGTTGTAGGTTTTTCAGGCTATATGGCCATGGTCAAGCCATTATATGCTAATCAAGGTGTCAGTTAAAACAGTCACACCTAGCTCCAGCAGACAAGAGTCCTTTGTCCCACCCTGGTTATTCCACAGATATATAAACTCCCTTTTCCTAGTTCCAACAGACCTCACTACCTCTGAGGATGCTTGCCATAGATGCAGGCGAAACGTCAGGAGAGAATGTCTCTAGACCATGGCCATATAGCCCAAAAAGACCTACAACAACCCAATAATAATAATACTTTATTTATTCCCCGCTACCATCTCCCCAAGGGTCTCGGTGCGGCTTACATGAGGCCGAGCCCACAATACATCAATAATAAAAATAATAACAAGAAGTAATACAAAACAATAAAAATAATAACATTAGATAACATAGGGACATTCCACACAGCCATATATCCCAGAATATCAAAGTAGAAAATCCCACAATATCTGCTTTGAACTGGAATGTGTGGCAGTGTGGACTTAGATAACATAGGGCCCTTCCACACAGCCCTATATCCCAGAATATCAAAGCAGAAAATCCCACAATATCTCCTTTGAACTGGGTTATCTGAGTCCACACTCAGATCTTGTGGGATTTCCTGCCTTGATATTCTGCAGTGTAGGGCTGTGTGGAAGGACCCCAAATGAGGCCCCTTCTACAGTGCCATATACATTCAGATCATGTGCTTTGAACTGGATTATATGGGAATGTAGACTCAGGCTGGACCTTATATGCCAGAATCTGATCCCAGGGCCCTTTCACTCGACCATATAACCCGGAATATCAGGAAATCCCACAATATCTGTTTTGAACTGGGTTATCTAAGTCCACACTGCCATATTGATGCAGAGCACGATTTTAGGGGGCCCTGCCAAGGCAGAGGCTGGCAGGGCCGTAGCCAGAAAAAAAATTCGGGGGGGGGGGGGGAGGGGTTGAAACCTGCCTCCTAGCTCACACTGAAGCAAAGAGCACAGCAGAGGGCAGAGCAGCCTTCAATAGCCTACAGCCCCTGTCAACCACCTCCACCAAGTCTGGCCTCCTTAATGAGAGCATTCAACACCACCCCTCCCAAACTTGGTTGAAGACCCAGGAAATTTCCAGGTATATAAGTATCGTAAATAATAATAACAACAACAACAACAACAACAACAACAACAATTCTGCAATACCTGAGTCCTGAGATACTGGTCATAGTTCATGAAGAGGTCACCTTGCTTGATATTTTATACAGACATACATATAATAATTGGGGATGTAGGGCATATATAGAGTTCATAAAGGAAAAGGGGAGCATGCAGGATTGGGAAAAATTGGCTTTTTGTGACAGGGTTTCCAGTAAATATAGCAGTTACCTTTTGTTTTAAATATGTGAAATATAGGGCATAAATCTTGATTAAATGTACACACCATCTAACATGTTGTGGTTATTAGTCCTTTTGCAAATTTGCCAAAACTTAACTTTTATCATTCCAGCCTGATGTCCTTGGCAAAACTATGAATTCCCAAATTATAAACTATCTTTTATTGGGGGTGGGGGGCATATTCGACAACAATATAACCCAGTTCAGAGCAGGTACTGTGGGATTTTGTTCAACTGTGTGGAAGGGGCCTCAGAGCCTTTCCACACAGCCATATAACTCAGAATATCAAGGCAGAAAATTGCAAAATATCATCTTTGAACCGGAATGTGTGGCAGTGTGAACTTACATAACTCAGAGGCCTTAGATCATTTTCTTGTCCCAGACTATCTGGCAGCGACTCATATAATCCAGTTCAAATCAGATAACCTGGGACCAGATCCTGCAATATAGGGCAGTGTAGATCCAGCCCCACATAGTTCAGATCAAATAATCTTGATTATATGGCAGAGTAAATCCAGCCTCAGAGGGGCAGGGAGTTTGGGTGCTCTTAAATTAGGGGTGGTATCCATTCACAAGTGTTTTAGGGCACTTGGGACCCCCCAAAATAACAAAAACAGGTAGCAGGTAGTGTCACTGGCTTAAAGGCTAGAGAGTGCTCCATGTCTAAAAATGGTGTGTCACCAATGTGAATTTTTTAGAAAGTTCTGATGTAATGCCTGCTGAAATTACCTCCTCTTTACAATTCTTGGAGGTGTAGGGGCCATCTCAGTTTTCAGTGTGGCACCTTCAAGATCTTTCATACGGCATAACCTTTGATGTACCATGGCCCAATTAATTAGAGGCATGGATGGTAGTTTCAGTGGGCTTATTATGATATACTTGTGTGGTTGGGTACGGCATTTAGCCAAAACAGAAAAGGAAGAAGGACAAACAAACAGGTTTATCAAACTAACTGAGAGGTAATGTAAATCACTTTATTCATTTTTGTTCAGCTGCTTCATATTGGAGCCTGTCTTTGAAGAATTTGTTCAAGGACAGAGGGAAAAGGGAGAGAGATACTAGAAACAAAATATAGGATAAAAAACAAAATTGGTGGAGTGACTGTATTTATTAATTAACTCATCCAGCATGTTTTAGAAAATTCTGAAACTATTTTGTCTTGGGCATACTATAAAGACAAAACAGCAGTTAAAAATAGGTAAGTATGGGAACATTGTTAAGAATCATGGTAGTTCCAGTCTATAACTTCTCAAGTTGCACTCCTGCACTAAAGTAACTTCAGCCTTGTTGGACTAGTCAATGTTAGAAGCCTGTTGGTAACGTCAAAGAATGTACATAACTGTGGGATAAGTCAAAACCCTTCAGTCCTATGAGATGTTGTTTTTAATATATATACTTTTTGTGTTAGCTATTTTGCTAACCTGAAGGGTAGAAAAACAAGGACCAAATGCATGTAAATTAACGGACAGCTGGGAAGCCAGCAGAGTCCTGACTGCTTGAACTCAACAGCTTAGATCTTAAGAACAATTGTGGTATATCCTTTCCTGTTGTGTTGAAAAGGGGCAAAACACAGAAGAAAAGGGCAATGTTTCCTATTGCATAACCCTGCACCTTAGTTTCATCTCATTTCAGGATAGTCTAAATGACAACTGGACAGAGTAAAAGTCCAAAGGCCAATTTTCAGCCCCCATGGTCTGTTGTGGTTCACATAACTTCCAAACAGTGTGTATGTGAGAAAAAGATGGAAGTCATCCACTCTGAATTCCAATCTTTGGGCACCTATCGCTCGCCTTTTCCTCTTATCCTTAGGATCTCCCCATAGATGTGGTGGCTGGCCTTCAGGATGACCACTATATTGGGGTTCAATGTAGTAATGCTTGACTGAATCCTCCTTATCAATATTAAGTGAAAACATATAGAGTAGAAAATATAAAGTTCTATAACAGATAATTATGCTGATCCCACACAGTGTATTAATATATCACTTAAAAATGTGTCTCTGGACTTCATCCACGTTTTAAGCTCCCAAGAGCTGTATTCAGAATGTTTGATTTCCCTTTTCCCAACAGACACCACATAACTCTTTAATAAACACGCCTCTGAGTTCTATATTTTCTCCTATCCCAGCATTTTCATAAAGTGTGATTGTCTAGCTCTACCTGTCTTCTTGCTTTGCACATTTTCCTGTTTTATGTTGAAAGATACTGTGCTGATCTGGAAGTGCTTTTCCTCTATGTATTATTGTCTCCAAAGTGATCAGAGGCTTTAAAGAGCAGATTTCATTCTGGAAATGGGTAGGGGGGATTCAAAGGGGAGGTGTCAACGGATATACTCTCAGGATCTGATAAACTTTTATGGACTCAAATCCAACCAGTATCTCAGTAACTGCCTCCTTGCCTTTAATTTCCCAGATTCCCTTCAATACATATCTTCTGAGGGGCAGAGCATAAACAGCCCTTGCTGAACCAGTTGCTTCTTTTCTAGCTTTCTTTACATAAATAAACTCTAACACATATGGATGGAAGACTTTCTACAAGTGTTACTAAGTGGGGATTTCTCTGTTGACTCCACGTTTTGATTGGAGCAGCTCATGGGTTTTTTTTCCTCATTTGTTGTATTATTCATCCAATAAGAGGGCTGACTTTCAATAGATCGCAGCGAGGGAGCTGCTCTGCTACGTACGAAACCCCGACCCAGAATCAGGTCGTCTACGAAAGTTTAGGAGATTTTTTATGCATGCCATAGAAATCTCCTAAACTTGCTGAAAGTTCTACCCCCTTTTATGGTTGGCTTCATTTTGCTGCCCTGTTAACAGACTTGTGACAATGATGTTCACAATTGGGCATATTAGTTATGAACTTAATGATGATGTGAACACATTTATTCACCCTGTGCTCTGTAATTACAACAGTATGTTACAATTCCTTCTGTTACATACGGCAACAATTCCTGTGTTTCTTCTTCTTCTTCTTCTTCTTCTTCTTCTTATTATTATTATTATTATTATTATTATTATTTAAAAAACAAATTCCAAGATGTACAACATCTTCCCCCAAAGAATGGACAGTAGGGGAGGAGAGAACAGTGCCATTTCAGCCTATTAAAATACTGTACTTGCACAAAAGGTCAAGAACACAGTGTGAAAACATGAACAAGACTAAGTAATAATAATTTATCAGAGATGGAAGAATGGCAATATGTTGGGATAGAGAATGCTCCTTATTAATCTTATTGTAAAGCCATAACAAAGTTTAACCACAAGGACAAATCACAGAATTCTCAAATTTGTTCTTCAGCAAAATGTGATGTAGCTTTGGTAGACTAAACAGCAAGTAAAGCAAAGTAATTTTGCTATTGTTGTCTCATCTTCAGGGGAATAGGAAGAAGGAATGCAATAATTATATAGAGTCAGAATAAATTGCTTGAACACAAGCACTCAGAATAGGAAGAGCACATCACAGTGACCAAAACCTCAGAGTTCACTTGATAACACAAGCAGCTTTCACTGCATCTAATGATGCAAAAACAGATTCACATTAGGTGAACAATTAAAACACATGGTAATGAGAAGCCAAATCAAAAATAAAATGTAGTGCTCTATACAATCCTTTTTACTGGTGGGAAGGATCATTTATGTTTGAAAACTGCAACAATTAGCTGATCAGTTTCTAAGAGGGCCATTTTAAAAACAGCATGCAGGCAGAGTTCCACCATGCCTTGGCCCAGAAACGGATGAAAAGTAGGAAACTTTCACAAATCATTTGGACAAAGCAGCATTTCTTTAACAATGACTAAGGTGGCAACCACTAAGAAACTGTGTGGCTAGAGAAAAACATAAAAGCATAGTGACTTTTGTGGTCGCAACACTTCTTGAGTGAAATTCCATTCAACATTATCCAAGAGGTGGAGGCAAATTCTCACTCACTTGCTTCTTCCTATGCAGCTCCAAGTGCTGCCAAAATCACCTCCTGTTCATGGAAGCCTCCACTAGATGAAGAGCTAAGGAAACAACTGGGTGCAACCCAGTAGCTATGCATGGAGGGGGAATGGATGATTTCTTGCATGAAAGCAATCAATAATAGAAAATAGTTCAAGGGGTGTTCAATATCTTTATCCATGCAGGTAAAGACAAAACTATTTTATTTTGTAAGACAGATTGTACAGGTAAAAAACTATATGTAAAAGCAAACACAACTGTATGGTATAAAAAAATCAGGAATGGTTTGTTGACGTTTCTTCACTCAGGCACCAACTTCAGGACTTCACTATTCTGCAATAATGAGATGACATCAGGAGACAAAACACTAAATAAAAGCTGCACTCTACAAAGGGTTGGTAGGCAAGCTCAAGGTTGTTGCTTTGTTCCTAAGATTTCTCTACTCCATAGGACAGTAATCATCTCCACAAAATGATTCGCTGGAACTTGCTAATCGTGCAGCGTAATTACGATGGAGGAACAGCTTAAAAGCTTTATAGGAAATGTAGATTCAGCTGCATAGTTCTTGGACTGACTCTGCATTACCACTAACTTGGTAATAATTGGGGTCCAGTTTTCCAATTAATGATATACATGATATATACCAACTAGATGTCATATAGAACTTTTTATATTCATTATCTTTCAACTGTTGCCTTGACCTCAAGATGGAGGATCATCTACAGCCATATCCTCCAGGCTCTTCACAGGAGAGTTTGTTGCCTTGGAGCCAGTGGCATCCAGAAGGGAGACAGAGTCAGCCAGTTCAATACAAGGTGGCGTCGCAGGTTCAAGGTTTTGAACTCTATTTTCTGGGTCACCAGATTCCCAAACAGAGTCCTCTGCCTGTTTGTCCTGGGATTCAGCTGTTTCCTCTTCTTTTTCATGTAAAAAATTGCAAATCAGGTTTGGCCGGCTGTATGTGAAATCTTTGTCCTTAAGCTCCAGCCATTCCACATTACCACCTGTCAAAAGTAGACAGCAGTGATCAGTACAGAAGTGAGAGTAAAGAGAATATTTAAATGGATATTATTCTATATTTGCATTTGTCTATCACAGATGGAAAGCACTTGGTGTGTTTTTTAATTGAGATGGGAAATAGGTTTGCAATTATGGTTGTCAGGGCAATGTATGTGTACCTGTGTATTGCAAGGATTTTTGTGGTTGTGTATTTTCACAACATGTATCCTTTGTTAGCCTGCCCTCTCCCTTCCCATACATTCTATACTTTTTGTCAACTTCCTTAGTGTCAAATATTGGATGGCGAATTGTTGAGGCAGTGACGTTTACTCTGTAAAGCCCTCTGTATATCAAAATGCATTCCAAATAGTAACCAACACCAAAGTGTATGGCCAACCACATAGGAATGATTAAATAATAAATTAATTTACAATTAAACAACACTGCTGACTAGACAACAGTTATACTTGATCACTAACTATTTTTCTCTATAATGGAGAGAAAATCCACTGCCAGGTTTAGATTACTTGTTCATGGTATCTCCTTACCATGAATACATGAAATAACTATTTTATATTAATCCAATATACAAAGGCAAATATCTCAGACAATTGATACATTTGTTCTTAAATGTATTACAAATCAGTCAGCTAATCTGCAAAAAAGGCCAATGAGTGGTCTTCATATTGTTTCTCATACCTTGAGAACGAGATTAGCAATCCATTATTCTTATATCTTGAATGAAATAACTAAAATATTATTCTGTTTTAAAACAAGAGAATAGAACAGGGTGTCTCAACCTGATGGTTAGGGTTGGTGGCTGCCCTATTGATATCAGTTAAGAGGCACATCTTTTGGGACTATAAAGAATTAAGGTGAAGGGGATCAGAAAGCATGAGTCAAGAGCCCAATGGAACCATTGGAAAACTTAGTTTCTTCAGGCTGGAAACAGTAAGTGCAAAGAGAATAACTTCATAAGCCAGAAAATATGAAGAGAAGAGGAGCAGTCTGTGGACACAGCCTGTGGAACACAGGAAGAGAAGCAAGCAATGCAATCCTGTAGGAATTAGGTGAACATATCCAATGAGGTTTTTAGAGTAGGACAGCAAAATCGATTATATTAAGGAGGGCGCTTTTCTATAATCGGAGTACCTGTGTTTTCTTCTCCTTCCTTTTTCTCTGTGAGGAGTGTCCGTGTCATATTAAGCTTCTTCATTGTGTGGCACTTATATTTTAGCTCTACCTTTTGGTTCCCATCTGCATCTACTATGAAGAAAAGATATTACGGATTCATATTCAAAATCCAATTTTACTCTTTCAAATGTGCAATCTTTTTAGGCTTTTAAAGGTTTTTAAAGAACTCTAATCTAAAATCCTACTTACCATGATCATTGTCTTCTTCAAACACCATGCAGGTACCAAGGGTATCTGGAGATAACAACGAATTTTCTGTTAAGTAGTAACCTGGTTGGAGTCTATTGAAGAAAAAGACTCCAACCAGCCATATCTATTGATAATTAGGCACAGGTGTTAAAATATAGATTTAAATACATATGCAGCTTTTCCATTATACTATGTCTGTAAATAGCTGTTTTTATTAGGATGTTATATACTTTCCCAAAAGCCAATGATTATTTATTTTGCCACTGCATGAAGGATTCATGGGACTGGGATTCTTTTTCTAAACAGAAAACACCTAAGAAATACCAAGATCAAAAATAATTTTAAAAGCTTCTTGATCTCTCAGAACTAGTCAGAGATCCTTCTGTTTACAAAAACATATAGCACAGTCTTATCCAACTCCTTACCTTCATATTCTCCAGTAAACACATATCTGTCTACTTGCAAAATGGGCCTCTCTGTGTCTATGCCCTAAGAAAAAGACAGAATATTTATCAGAAAGAAAAGTGAAACATAGATTATATCCCAGGAATACTCAGAAAACCGCTTCAACGTGGCAAAATTTGTAAGGCTGGACTCCTTTGGGTGCTTTACAGAGGTGTGATTTACTCTTAGTGACATATGAGGAGTGTGCCGTCGCGCCTGGGGCTATAGAGAAAGAGGCATGGACGTGACTGCTTTCCCCAGGGGATTGCTTTCTTGCCCTCCTTTAGGGAAACTGGAACTCCCAAGGACCAGAACACAACAGTTAACTCGAAATGATGTTTATTGTTAACAGTTCTCTTTCTTTGACACAAACTTTATGTTTCAACTGGGAAAAGATACTTTATAAACTCTAAGTCCAGGGTCCCAGGAGTAACAAGCTGAGAAGCTTTTCCTGTTCCCTCTCTCTCAATGGTTATGGATGCCTGAGCAAACCACAACCCCAGTTCAGTGGCCTAAATTGAAGGACAAGACCTTCCTATGGTGCAAAAGAACTGGTGTGAGGGCACCTGAGGTCTTCACATGTTTGTTCAGGGGGTTTGAACATAAAGAATAAGACTCAGGGGTAAAACTTAAGAACTGGTAGTAAAAAATGCCTTGACCAGGGGCTTTTGGGCCAAGCTTTTGGACACGTCCATCCAATGAGTCTTTTTTTTACTGAGGTAAAAAGGGTGAGGGAGAAACCTTCCCTTTCTCCCTTGGAAGGGGCGGAGCCTAAACAACTGAACTGGGGAAACAAACCAATTGGTGAACAACAACAATAAATTGACAGCTATAGTAACCAATGAAATTTAACTATACATGTACAAGGTAGACAGAAATAAAATGGCAGTTTAAAATCCTGCAACTAACAGTTCAAAATATATGAGGCGCCACACGCGCCGTCACAAGGAGGATTGGGATAATGTAAGTGTTTTCTTGGGTGGCAGAAAAGAATAATCAGCACCTCCTTGGCAGCTAGATGGCACCCAAATGCAGCTTTGTCTGCAGAAACAACCTGGCTCCTGTTGTATGACCAGAGAAAAAACGAGCAGCCTTTGCCTTCCCATTCTCCACTGTAAAAGTCTACAGCAAAAGTGTCAAAACCCGTGGCCCTACAGGAGCAAGTAAAATCTCAGCCAAAATTTGAAATACGTCATGGCTGGGAATCATGTAGTCTTCCAGATGTTGTTATCTGACAACTCCCAACATTCCCTACTATTTGCTGTGCTAAATAGGGCTGCTGTGAGTTGCAGCCCAGAAATACCTGGAGGCCACAAAATCCCCATCCCTGTATGTGCTCTTGTTGTAAAATTCAGAGAGACACTTCATGCTTCTTTTCTTTTTTCTTTATTTTTTTTCTTTACAAAATACATCGCTATTGTTTGTAAAGTGCGTGCCTATTTTGATAATGCGTGTACATAACAGGAACCCACAGTTCATCATAGCTTTCTGCCGGCCACACATGGCCAAAGAAAAATATGTATAATCTTGATATAGGGCAATACAATCTCCAACAATGCTGAAACAGTCCATAATCAGCAGAAATGATTCTGCTTGTTTCTGCAAGTTTTGAATAAGGGTCATTGTTCTCTTTTTAAAAAAATGAAGGTGTAGGTTAGTTTTAATGGAACTTACCAAGATCTTGCACTTGTTGTCACATTTTTCCAGAAAGTCTGAATCAATTATTCCCGACAGTTCAACCATGACTAATTGTTCCTGGGGGGGAAAAAGTTTACAGTATACTTTTAAATAATATATGTAGAAGCTCAGTGTTCCTTTTAATCCCAGCAGATGGTGCTCACTGGCAAGTACATTGTTGTCAAAATCACCTTGTTCATGGAGACACGCTTTCTACACCCTTCTGCTTTTATGTTGCAATTACACAATGTTTGTATTTTCTGCATTTGTAACACAATAGGATAAAAATGTATACTCTTCTGACCACTTTGTCCCTTCCAAGTCCTTGAAAGTAGTTAGTTAGCTAACACTAGGAAAATTTTGCTCTAATGCAATGGAAGCTGATATGCATCTTCCTCCACCTCTCATTTGACACACAGTTTTAAGTCCGAAATGGCATCTCTGTACTAACACGACTTTATCCAAATACTGACCGGTAGGATTCCTTTAAATAAATAAAATACACACTAACATATGGATTTTATACTTAGTACACATATGCATTTGGTGGATAAAGGATTGTAATGTGATGAGGCGGCTACAAAAGCCAATGGGATTTTGGCCTTTATAAATAGGAGTCTAGTGTCTAGATCCAGGGAAGTTATGCTACCCCTCTATTCTGCCTTGGTCAGACCACACCTGGAATACTGTGTCCAATTCTGGGCACCGTAATTTAAGGGAGATGTTGACAATCTGTAATATGTCCAGAGGAGGGTGACTACAATGATCAAGGGTCTGGAGAACAAACCCTATGAGAAGCGGCTTAAAGAGCTGGACACGTTTAGCCTGCAGAAGAGAAGGCTGAGAGGAGAGATGATGACCATATATATATATGTGAGGGGAAGTCATAGAGAGGGTGGGAGCAAGTTTGTTTTCTGCTGCCCTAACTTCCTAACTGTGTCCAGGAGTGTGGCAAAGTCTTCTTTGGAGGCTTTTAAGCAGAGGCTGGGTGGCCATCTGTTGGGGGTGCTTTGAAAGCAATTTTCCTGCTTCTTGGCAGGGGGTTGGACTGGATGCCCCATAAGGTCTCTTCCAATTCTATGATTCTAAGATGCAGTCACGTCTAATTTAAACTTATCCTTGTACTGTGCCTTTAAATAAATTCTGACTTAATTAACCATGGATTTTCGTCATAGGGTTTATTCAAGGAAAGTTGCCATTGCCTTCCTCTAAGACTGAGAGACTGTGATGTACCCAAGGTCACCCAAAGGTTTTCCATGGATTCAAATCCAGATTTCCCTGAACATGGGTCGAACACTACACCACATTTGCCTCAGTTCTGGACTACTCCAACTTAAATATGGCAACCATATTTTGTATACTCTGTACTGCCATTTCAATGCAGAATTAACTGCCACCTTTTATTCAACAATCCCATATCCTAAATAATGGCAATGGGTTAAAGCACTGAGCTGCTGAGCTTATTGATCGAAAGGTCGCAGGTTCGATTCCGGGGAGCAGCGTGAGCTTCTGCTGTCAGCCCTAGCTTCTGCCAACCTAGCAGTTCAAAAACATGCAAATGTGAATAGATCAATAGGTACCGCTCCGGCGGGAAGGTAACGGCGCTCCATGCAGTCATGCCGGCCACATGACCTCGGAGGTGTCTACGGACAACGCTGGCTCTTCGGCTTAGAAATGGAGATGAGCACCACACCCCAGAGTCAGACATGACTGGACTTAATGTCAGGGGACTACCTTTACCTTACATTTTGCTTTTCCCACTTTTCTGTAGATTTAAATACTCTCATGCAACAGCATTAGAACAGATCCCTGTTCTGAGATCCCGGTGAATGCCAGCAGTTGTGTCAGAGAGGATTAGAGTAGATAACGTGAACCAAAACCTTTGCAACCCGAAAGACAGTTGCATCTGTCAAGTAGGAAAATAAGGGACCACCTTGTGTGGGAGGCTAAATTTAACTAATTTATGAGGCCATAAAGAAAGAAGACTCCGGGGAATGTGGAATGCGGAAGAACTTCATCGGTGTGGTTGATGGACGATGAAAAGCAGCAGCTCCCCTGGCGGCCAGAAAAAAAAAAAAGTTAAATAGCCTTTGTCTGTTAAATGTTGTTTGTCAAACTGTTTGCCATATATGTGTTTACTGTAATCCGCCCTGAGTCCCCTGCGGGGTGAGAAGGGCGGAATATAAGAACTGTAAATAAATAAATAAATAAATAAAACTAAAAAAAACCTAAACAAAAACCCACAAAAAAACCCCAATGATAACAGAGAGCAGCTTCATTATGTTTAGCGCCTGCTAACAGATGACATTAGGGCAGTAATCTATTTCCATGATCTGGAAAGTGTCTCACAGCACTGAGTCATCTGTCTCACGACTGTCAATCTGCCTGGCAGCAGTTCACCAGCATTTCAGGAAGGATTCTTTCCTAGACCTCCCCAGAGCTCCCTGTTGGTCCCCCCATTCGAGGATTATGGATTTATTATTCATTTGCTAAAACACACCCATCCCTTCTTTATCACTGTATCTCAAGGAGCCTAGAATCTAAACAACTGAATGTGTTTTAATCAGTTTTTAAGTATTTGAACTGTTTATTTTTATTATCATTTATATTTAATTCTATTTTAAGGTTTGTATATTTTAAAGGTATAAATTGTATTGCATTGGTTTTACTGTAAGCCACTTTGACCCTCTTTCATAGGGAGAGAAATCAGAGTATAAATAACAATAATAATTCAAACTTCTTTCTTTAAACAAGATAAAATATGTATCAGACAAAGCAACCAATTTAAACTCCTTTAAAAGCTACAACAATTTAAAGCAATGTACATGCACACTTTGAAATAAACTGTTCCTCAAAAGCTTTAATAGAAAGCAATGTTTTGATTTGGCGCTATCTACACTGACCCTTTGCACATCAGTGCTCTGTAGTCATCACCATCTGGGCCTCAAACTAGTTCCAGGATTTCCTATGTAATCAATCTTTACAGAGAAACCACTTTCTTCAATACTGCATTGATGTTTGGTGTAGATGACACCTTGGTATGGAAAGATGCCAGCACTGGCATCAGTTGGGTCTTCAAAGCCGTCTCCTCACATTTCATACTGCCCCAGCAGTGGGACACAAGCAAGGGTACCCCTGGCCCACCTCAGTTCTCACACTAAACAGGCCCTGTGTGGTTTCTGAAAGCAGATTGATATATTCAGGGCAGCATAGTCCATTTGTCCATCTATATCCACAAACTCACATGGATTCACATTTGTCCATCTATATCAATGGTTTGAAAATATCTTTCTCCTGAAAAAAAAAAATCTAAAAAGCACACCTTGATTTTGCTATGTTATATATGTTGGGCAAACTACAAAAATAATAAAGCAGTGCATCCAAAAACAAACAGGACACCTAAAGTTGAGCATCAGCTCACAGCACGTGAAGCGTGAAGTGCTGTGTGATGTGGCTATAAAGAATTTAGAGCTTAGGCAAAGAGGCAGAGTCCAATCTTAAAAATCACAAAAGGTTTATTTACAATAATAAGACATAACTGCATTTCTTAATAATCAAGAACTGAGTCTGAGCTACTCTAACACCAATCTCTTCTAAGGTTTCCAAAAGAGTGAAAGACTCAATTACTACATCTCTCCTGACAAGAGAGAAGAAAAAGATACATTCCTAACTGTCATTCAGGAGACATGGAGGAAGGAAAACCCTTAGTCTAGGTAAAGATTTTCCCCTGACATTAAGTCCAGTCGCATCCAACTCTGGGGGTTGGTGCTCATCTCCATTTCTAAGTCAAAGAACCAGCATTGTCCATATACACCTCCAAGGTTGTCTGGCCAGCATGACTGCATGGAACAGTTACCTTCCTGCTGGAGTGGTACTTATTGATCTACTCACATTTGAATCTTTTCGAACTGCTGAGTTACAGAATCTGGGGCTAACAGCGGGAGCTCACGCCGCTCCCTGGATCCGTACCTGCAACACCTTTCAGTCAGTAAGCTCAGTGATGTAACCCACTGCACCATCTGGGGTGTTGCAGTAAGTCATAGCAGGACCAAGTGTGTGTTGGAGAAAAACCTTATGGTGTTAATTATTATGTACAGCTGGTAATGTAGATCAACCAGCAAGCTTGGACCACACCCGGTGGGGTATATCTGTATGGGTTTTTTAGAATACAGTGTGGGTGGTGGAGAGATTTTTTTTCCAGAGATCTATGCTCAAAGCAGCATGGAGAAAGCAGCAGGGAGAAGCTACTCTGAAGGAGGCTATGGTGGAATATCTATTTACTCAAGGTTTATGTTTTGCTCTCTCATTTGATTTAAGATGAAGATGCCTTATTTTGTGTTACTTACGAGGACTATGTAAGTTTCTTACACTGTTTGATTTTTGTATTCAACATTGAGAGTTTATGTTTCATCTCTGCTGAGTAAAGATTTTTCCGTTCATTTTTCCTCTTGTCTGTGAGTCTATTGCATTTGGACTTTGGGCACTGGGTAAAATCCGCTGCTGTGCAACACAGGGTTCCTTTTTAACCCTTAGTCTATATTAAGCTAACTAAACTGTTCCTCATTGAGGACTTGAGACTTGGGCAGTGTGAGGTTGAATCCCAACAATATAAGAGACACCCTTTTACTAAGCCAACATATATACAATGGGACTTGGGAATCCACGGATGTTGGCATCCATAACATCCTCCACTAAAACCCAGCAGGTATCAAGGTCCCACTGTAAGAGTAGTGATAGGGAAGCTCATTGTGAAGGGCAAAGTCCTCCCCTCTCCCCATTACATGTACACACAACGCCCCTATTAAAACAGCTTCATTGGCTGCCGATAAGTTGCGGAGCCAAATTCAAAGTGCAGGTCATGACCTATAAAGCCCTAAACGATTTGGGCCCCGCCTATCTCCATGATTGCATTTCCTTCTATGAACCACAAATGCTAAGATCTTCCGGGGGGCGGGGCTCCTTTCGCTCCCACCATCGTCACAAGTACGGTTGGTGGGGATGAGAGAGAGGGTGCCCCTCACCTCTGGAACGGAAGACAGGCCCCACCCCTCCCCCCCTTTCGTAAGAGCTTGAAGACCTGGTGGTTTCAACAAGCCTTTGAGAATGACCAGTTCTAGTCCAGCCCCAAACATTATTGAATATGGCCTTGCACTTCTTACCTATTACCTTGGTCATCCCTCTAATACAGTGGTTCTCAACCTGTGGGTCCCCAGGTGTTTTGACCTACAACTCCCAGAAATCTCAGCCAGTTTATCAGCTATTAGGATTTCTGGGAGTTGAAGGCCAAAAAATCTGGGGACCCACAGGTCGAGAACCACTGGAAATGAGCAGCCACAACTCCCCGTACCTGCTATTGCTGTTATAGCACTGTACTTAATTCCCAGCCCCCTCATATTTTGAGTTTGCATTAGACTTAGCCCGGCTTTTTAATTGCTCTGAATAGGCAGGATTCTTTTTAGTATACATGTGTTATTGTGATAATTTTATGTTAATGTTGTTTTGTTAATTTTATGTTATGCTGTTTACTTTGTATGTTTCGGTGATGTTACTTGGAAACCTCTCTGAGCCCCCCTCAGCGAGATAGAGAGGTATATAAATAAAGTTTTATTATTTATTATTATTACAGGCAGCCCCGGAGTTACAGACATCCAACTTACAAACGAATCATAGTTAAGAACGGGAGTGAGACAACAGAAAGTGAGAGAAACCTAGGAAGTGAGAGAAATCTTTCCTCTAGGAAGGGAAATTCACTCCTGGAAGGGTTATCATGGGGGAAATTGTCTCCATTGAAGCTTTAGCACCAATCCTTGCTTGCACTAGAAGCTATATGTTTTGGACTTCAACTCCCATCATGCCTAACAGCCTCAGGCCCCTTTCTTTTCCCCCTCAGCCGCTTAAGCGGCTGAGGGGGAAAAGAAAGGGGCCTGAGGCTGTTAGGCATGATGGGAGTTGAAGTCCAAAACACCTGGAAGGCCCAAGTTTGCCCAGGCTTGACCCAGACTGTCGCCTCCTTGATCTTGGCCCTCCAAAGAGGCAAGGGAGGAATGGGGAGGGACCCTCCGCTTTGCTCCTCTTCCTTTCCCGCATGCAGGGCCTCCCTCGCACCCACCTCCTCCTCCTCCTCCTCCTCCTCCTCCACTTCCTCCTCCTGGCCATCCCGGAGTCCCTCCGACGACTCCATGGCAGCAGCGCCTCAGCGCAAGTCATGTGTGTCCCCGGCAACCGCCACCATCTTGCGCGCGCATGCGTATCCCCGCCCCCCTAGTCCCCTCCCCCAACGACAGCGCCTTTGCAACATCCTTCCTGGGCCGGGAGGGCTGCAGTCGCGCGCTGACTTTGAGGCTGTTGAGGGCCTTTGCTGGCGCGAGGCAGGGGAAATCTCGCGAGAAACCGCACGAGGATGCCTCTGGCCCGCTAGAAAGGAAAGACTTTGGAAGAACGGGATGTCTCTTATGAGGGGAAAGGAGGATTCCTAAATGGGGAAGGAGAGCCAGGCCCTATCTACAATCACCCTATGATCCAGTTTATTTGCTTTAACCGGGATTATATGAGTCTCAACTGCCAGATAATTCAGTTTAAAGCAGGTAATATGTTTTCTGAAACTTGGTGAGTGTAGATGAGGCCCCAAGGTGCGTCAACACTAGAATGCAGGGGTCCTCAAACTTTGTAAACAGAGGGCCAGGTCACAGTCCCTCAAACTGTTGGAGGGCCAGATTATAATTTGAAGAAAAAAAAGGAATTCCTATGCACACAGCACATATCTTATTTGTAGTGCAAAAAACACTTTAAAGCAATACAGTAATTAAAATGAACATTTTTAACAAATATAAACTTATTAGTATTTCAATGGGAAGTGTGGGCCTGCTTTTGGCTGATGAGATAGGGTTGTTGTGTGCTTTCAAGTAGTTTCAGACTGGTTGACCCTAAGTGAGGGCCAGGTAAATGACCTTGGAGAGCAGTATCCGGCCCCCAGGCCTTAGTTTGAGGACACTTGCTAGAATTGATGCCGTTTGACACCCCTTTAACTGCCAATAGTTCAGTGCTGTGGAATCAAGAGAGTTGTGTTTGTCAAGGTCTTTCCATTATCCCTCTCTGGCAGAGTGCCAATGCTTCACCAGACTATGGCTCCCACCATTCCATAGCATTGAGCCATGGTTTTAAGCATTTGGGGCTACGTGGAAGGACATCCAGGTCATTTTCCCACGAAATGCACTTTAATTTTCCCTGAATCGGATTGGCCTGGCCCATTCAACCATTACAAAGTGCCTGCTCCAAACAAAAAGTTTGTTTCCCCTGCTCTTCCCTTAAAGCCTTTATTATCAGGGAGGTCAGTGTGTCCTGGCTTTCTCCTGCCCCATCCTCCATTCCCATCCCCACTTACATATTTGTGTGTTTTTAAAGAAGAGGATGCTAATGAATTCGCTTTTTTGTACAGTGACCAACTGGACCTCAGGGCCCTTCCACACAGCCATATAACCCAGAATATCAAGGCAGAAAAATCACACAAAACCTGCTTTGAACTGGGTTATCTGAGTCCACACTGCCATATATCCCAGTTCAAAGTAGAAAATGTGGGATTTTATTCAGCTGTGTGGAAGGGGCCTCAGACAGTACAGTCAGTCCCCGAGATACAAACATTCAAGTTACAAAGGACTTCATGAAGAGCAGGGGTGAGATAACAGGAAGTGAGAGAAATCTGCCCTTTGGAAGGGTAATTCACCCCCTGAAAGAGTTATTATCATGGGGGAAAAGTATATCCACTGAAGTTTTATCACCAATCTTTGTTTCCACAACAAGCCATTTTAAAAAAATCCAATTATCACGGAGACAGAGAGTGAGGTGAATTCTTCTGAAAGGGTACAGACAGTAAACCAAATCCTTCCCTATGCTGTCCGGCTGTTCAAAGCTAAATATATAATGTGTGTGTGTGTGTGGCTGGCTTGATTTACACTTTAAAAATGTACGTGTTCTGACTTACATACAAATTCAACTTAAGAACAGTTGTAAAGAACTTAGCTTGTTTGTAACTTGGGGACTGCCTGTACTTATTTTTGTCTTTGACATGGAACAATATATTGCTAGGAAAATAAATTCCAAAAGTGGCTCTATGTGGGACTGTTTGCATTAACTTTGATAATGTAGTATTTTTGAAAACAATATTGTGGAGTTTGGGAACTCACCTCTGTATGCAAGTCAATGGCATATGTGTAAGTCTCTATTATTTCCCTTCTTTGATGTCTCGATGAAGATGGAAAGATAATACCTTTTACTATGCTGGCAAACCAAAGTAGCCATGAATGGATAGTAAATTTTTACTGAATTTGTTTATACAGTATTTTATCACTTTCAAGGTTTACTGCCTTCTGGGCCAAGAGAATTTGACTGACTTGGGTGGGCCAGAGATTTAATTTGATACTGTGCCTCAAGCTGCAAAATATTTTTGCCTTTTCTTTTTACTGAACAAGTGTGCTCAAGATCTAAGAATACTTTCATTAATCATAGCTCAGGTGTATATAATGCACCTCTCTTGTTTACTAAAGTGGTATGATCACAGTTCCTCAACTGCTGAAACAGAACAGATGTAGCTTTGCAGTAGCTACAGCAGCAATATCAACCTTAGATGGAGAGCCAAATCATCCAGGAAATGGTCAAAAATTGGTCTCATTTGACCAATAAATATCTGAATTATTGGTCAGAGAAAATTATGAGTTTTGCACATTTTAGAATCAAATACGGTTTGATACCACTTTACCCACCATGGCTCAATGCTATGGAGTTGTATTTTTACAAGATCTTTAATCTTCTCTGGCAAGTAGTGCAGTGCTATGCCTCACCAAACTACATCTCCCATGACTCCATAACATTGAGCCATGGTAGTTAGAGCGGTGTCAAACTGCATTAATTCTAGAATGTAAATGCACTCTAAGCATGTTTTCTCCTAGTCATGAGCATAGGATACCGGTATCCCCTGCTTATTCATCAGGAACCAGAGCAGAAGCCAGACTTTATTTAGCTTTGTTTATCATTATATAGTGTGTAATCACAGAAATGTATGGAAATGTAACAAAATAGACCTAAAGAAAGGTCCATGCATCAAATGTGTGGGTTCTGGTTATAATTGAAAAGGTCAAAAGAGCAGATCATTAAAAAAACTGATCATCTAAAAAAACCAGGGGGCACTTACAAGGATTATAAGAGCTGTAGTCCAAAATAGTGAGCTGGAGAAAGCTGCCCTAAATATAGGCTGTTCTTAGTGTAGCAAAGGTGTGTTCCTGAGAAGATTTTTTTATGAGATACCCAGAACAGATAAAATAGCAGGAGGCCCTCCTGTGAGGAAAAACAGGGAAAGTGACTTCAAGGCAAGCAGAGAGAACACCTTGTCCTTTGGAGACAATTCCGAATTTGTGCAGGTTCTCAGGCTAGGATTTAATGGAGGACAGAAATATGCCCCTTCACACATAGGTGTCCTTTATTTAAAGTTGGAAATGTTTTCCTTTTATATTAGACTGAGCAAACTGCCAGGAAATCCCTTCATAAAGGCAGAACTCTGTGTATCAGTAATGTATGAATGTGAACAATATTTTTATTTTACAAGCATGTGACTAAGTTAACTGAAATAAATACTTTTAGCTGGTATTTAGGTAGATCATAAACTTACTAACATCTATTCCCTGATTGTCAACCCTACACATCAAGAATTTCAACATTATTCTGTTTTTAAAATCTGACATTATTGTGGATGGAACATCTATTCGTGATTTGAATGCTACTGGATTCCATTTGTGTCACTTAGACAAATGAATAAAAATGTGTTTATGTGACAGGAAGCATACCTGATTCTATTTTAACCCAGATGTTCTTTATTGTCCCTTTCCCCTTGGCAACCTGCCCAAAATATTGGTCCCCGTTTGACATCTGAGAAAAAAAACTGTTTAAAAGAGACAAGATTAACAATAACATCTGGTGGCAGAACAATTCAGGATTATATAATAGTAATTCTATAAATGAGCTCACACTCTGTTACAGTCTATTTTTATTAAGGTAAGTAATCTCATACAGGAGCCCCCAGTAGCACAGTGGGTTAAACCACTGAGCTGCTAAACTTGTTGATCGAAAGGTCGCAGGTTCGAATCTGGGTGTGAACTTCCGCTGTCAGCCCCAGCTTCTGCCAACCTAACAGTTTGAAAACATGCAAATGTGAGTAGATCAATAGGTACCACATTGGTGGGAAGGTAATGGTGCTCCATGTAGTCATGCTGGCCACATGACCTTGGAGATGTCTGCGGACAACGCCGGCTCTTCGGCTTAGAAATGGAGATGAGCACCAACTCCCAGAGTCGGACCGACTGGACTTAATGTCAGGGGAAAACCTTTACCTTTAATCTCATACAAGCACATACTGAATTGATTGACAATTCTTTCTTTGATGCCCTTATGATCAAGTATGCAAATGATCTTTTAGCACCTTAAAGATGGAGAGAACAAAGTTGTTAGCTTAAACACTTATAGACTTTAATAGTGGATCTACACAGTAGAATTCATGCAGTTTGATTTCACTTAAACTGCCATGGCTCAATGCTATGGAAAATTGAGGTTGTACCTTTACAAGGTCTTTTATCTTCTCTGCCAGAGTGCTGGTACCACACCAAACAACCCTCAAGACTCCATAGCATTGAGCCGTTGCAGTTAAAGTGGTGTCAAACTGAATTCTACAGCGTACATACACTCTATGGGCCTCAAGACAAAGGCCAGGTGAAGCATCCGGTGTTGCCTTGCTTTGCAGAGGAAAGAGGGGCAGTGGGGTGAATCTGTTGCCCCAAGCGCAGCTCCTTTAGTGACACTTTCCCCATCACACGTGGGAAGCGTTGCCATTCTGCAGAGGAGCAGTACAGAGGTAACCTCCCATGTTGTGGGGGAAGTGTCCAATGATGCTTCCACCCCTGTTGAGGGCGGCGCCTCTGCTGAAAGTCCCACAATGTCATGTGATGGCTGGCGCAGGGCTCCTTCCCCAAGACGGCATAGTGTCATAGGACGCTGATTTATGTGAGTGTGATGAAGTTGTAAGTCTATTTTCTCAAGGGCATACAGATTCCAGACTAACACAACTCTACCCTTATGGTCATGTGAATAAACATACCATATCCCTATATATATATATGAGTTATTATCACATACTGACTTGTTACTTCATTTTCAACTGCTGACCATACCTTCTGATGAGAAATGTTTGCCCTAAAAAAAACATAAGACAATGGAGCCAAATTCATCCTAAAGATGTTCTCATGTGGCATATTAGATGACCGTAACTATTTAAGTGAGTCAGGCCACGTAAATTCAGTGTCTGGATATTACTGAAAATGAAGTGCCAATTTATGTATTTAGACCAGTATCTACTTCAGAATCCTTGTAATTGTGATAACATTTTCCTCTTAATTTTTATTCCATTTGCACAACAGTAATTTGGCAGTCTGTCTTACATGGCTTAAGATAGCAGTTTAATGCTTCAGGGCTTGCTTTGCTATGTAGTCATGGAGCCTTATACTTTTAAAGCTGTTTTTTGACAGCACAAAAACTCCAAATATGGTTGCTGTTTTATCAGGTTATTCTGTAGTTCACATGAAATATAGAATGGAATGATAGAAGTTACTGCTTACAGAATCAAAGGTACATTTCCCTTTGTCTGGTACACAGTATAGCACCTCTTTTGCTTCATGTTTTATCATCTAGAAATTGTTGCTTGCTTGAAATTACTGATTTGGAAAACCAGGAAGAATAACTAGTATAATAACTAGTATACTGCATCCCCAAAAATAACAAACCTTAACCTGCAGTCATTCTCTAGGATGAACTGGTTTACCTAAGAGGCCACTTTCTCCACTAAGACTTGAACTGGCTTCTGTTCAGAGAAGGCAGCACATCCACGGTATCTGACCTCCTTCCAAGCAAGTGAAATATGCTAAGCCTCTTTCAGGGGAACAGGTAAAGTTCCTCAGGTTTTAAAGAATTGGTGTTACAGTAAAAGGGAAAGCAAGGCTTTCAGCCAGGAAGTGTGTGAAGGATTAATAAATTCCAAATATATATTCCATGTAGGGTAACAGCTTTTGAATAAAGTTCAGGTTAATCTGAGTAAATGTTATAGTAGGCATAAAAAGCTCATTTTAAATGAAGTATCTCCAAAGTCAACTGTAGACATTAAAAAATCTGATTTCTTAAAACAGAATTATTGACTGGCAATGATATAAAGATTTAAATCTATCTATCTAGTGTCTTCAAGTTGTTTCCGGCTTACGGTGACCCTAAGGTGAACTGATCACTTGGCTTTCTGGATCTTAATAGGACTTGCCCCAGGGTCATGCAGTAGCTTTCCCAAATTATTAGTCCAAGACTAACAAGATTAATTGATCTACTACATTAATTAATGCTACAAATGAAGAGATTTGATTCTAAAAATAACGTAAAAGTTTTTTGCATTTATTAAAAATAGTACAGACTGATAAGATTAGCAAGATTAACTTTATTTGGAAACACTAATCTTCCTGGGTCACTGGCATCTGATTTGTCTGTCTACTGGAAGGAATCAGGTCAAGTTGAGAACTTCCCAGACTGATCAAGGTTTGAAGTTACTATCAGTTCAAAAATAGAACCCTCTGGGTCATGAGTTGAGACTGCTGTGTTTGAGACTGTTCTAGATGCCTTAGGGGATGATCTCCGTCTCAGCTCTGACAGCAGGAGTGTGTCCCTTCAGATCTCAATGGCTTTCGATGCCATTAACCATGCAATGACTGGAGGGTTGGGAATCATCCCAAAAGATTGTTCCCAGCTTGGGAATGCTCCTGGATCCATTTCTGCAAATGTCACTCCAGGTATATGCTTATTACCTGGAGTGCTTACAACCATCTTTGGCTGATACGCCAGCTGCACTCCTTCCTAGAATTGGAGGACCTAAAGATGGCAGTGTATGTGTGGTAACCTCAAGGTTGGACTTCTGCAATGCGCTGTACACTGGACTTCCTCTGTAACCAAGTTTGGAAACTCCAGTTAGTACCAAACACGGCAGCTAGATTGATTACAAGTACATCCAGGACTGCGCATATTACATCCATATTAAAGTGACCCTACTAGTTGCCCATTTGTTTCTGATCAAAGTACAAAGTGTTGGTTATGATCTTTAAAGCCGTACATGGTTTGTGTCCAAGTTCCCTACAGGATTACCTTATCCCATAAAAGTCGCACTCAATATTGAGGTCCTCTGGGAGCTGCTTACTCCAACTAGCCAGAACATGACTGAAAACCATCTCCTAGAAGACGTTTTCATTAGCTGCTTCTATATTGTGAAATGACCTCCCAGAAGAGATTTGACAGCTAAACAAGCTGTTAGAATTTGAAACAAAATTAAACACCCATCTCTTATAGCAGGCTTTCCCAGTCAATTTCAAACTATGAATTTTCAATTTAAATTTTATTTGTATTGGTGTTTTTTTAGTAGTTATTCTCTGTCTTTTAGTATTTGTATTTTAATTGTCTTCATTAAAATACACGTATAAAACAAGACTAATAATAATAATATAAACACATTTTATGATAAGCCACATTATCATACATTGCAACAGCTTACAAAGCAAACTTTTATTGAAGCATTATAATTTCTGGTACAGGTATATTTTTGTACATTTTAATGACCCATGTCTAACACCACAGAGAAATTTTAAACACCAAACATCACCCCCCCTCTTTTGTTCACCCTTGTGTTCATAAATACCCATTCAACCGCTTTCTTTCAATTCAAGGCTTATTTCTACCCAACTCTGCATTTTTATATTATTCAGAGGGATCTTCAGTCTAGCAGACCTCAAGCCAACAAGCAGTGCCATTCTCTTTGGCACTCTTCAAGAACAAAAAGCATTTGAAAAATTGGTCCTTTAAAGTTTAAAGCACCTCAAAACGTTAGATGCTACTCAAAAGCAAAACTGATAATTCTGGTAGAAAAATCTATTTAAAAATTTAAAAAGTGAAGATGTTCCAACTGCTTGATTCCCAACCAAGCAATTCAGTAGCCTAGGAACACTAAAAAAGTGTTCCATTTATAAATACAGAAGGAACAAAATAGTTATATTCAGAGAACCGAAACATAGCAAGGACTAGAGTGTCAAATTTGTAATAGACTTGCTGGTCTCAACAGCTGAAATCCCACAGTGTTTCAAATAACGCTTGAACACACTGTCTTTCAGAAGTTTGTATTGTAATACCCATGAAGTGATTTCCAAGCATAAACTGTTATCAATTCCTACATTCAGTGGTGTACTTCACTGTGTCCAGACAACCCATATAAGATTTGTTGAGAGCCAAATCGCTCAGAGCCTTCCACATCATGTAAAAAGGAACCACACATTAATCAGGAGGAAACACAGATGAAATTACTATAGTGTTAATTCAGCTTAAATATTACATGCATAATGATGTCACAGCGTGGAAGGGCCTGTGGTGTTTGAATGAATACGAAGTAGCACTTGAGCTAGCATATTTCACAGTTTAAAAAAAATGGCAACTAATTTGTGCAGTAGTTTTGAGTCACGTTTTGTGAAAGGCCTGGAACCAGCTTAGTCCACACTGTCACAATTGTGTCAGTGCATTCAGAAGTTCAAGAGCTTCCACAGTTTTTATGGGTTGCCTTTGAACAAAAGACCAACATTAAACAGAAAGGTTTTCACCCAAGTTAAGCAGACTTGAGAAATTAACTGTGACAAATGAGCAAATAAGTTCCTAGAGGTGAAAATCTAGTGTACTAACCCTGCAAACATAATGTCCTTCCATTAGTTTTGGAAATGTATATAGATCTAAAGTAAAAAAACAAAACCAAAAAAACCCTGACTAATCTCACATTTTAAAAATTGAAGTACCCCATGTTGCTAAGTAGTCTTGTTCTACCAGTTTCAACTGCAAATTGGATGTGCCAAGAGGAGCAGAAAGAATAAATGTCAATTAGAAATAAATGAAATCCAAGAATTGATTTAAAAATTATGTTACAGCACACATGAAAAAGTTAGGCAACAATTGTTTTAGCGAAGTAGGTCCAAGGGAATTTTTTTTAATGAGGACGAAATCCTTGCCTGTGGGGAATTTTTGGTGATACTTGGAGAAAAACTATACTGCATGTAATCCTATTTGAATTGTTTTTACAAATGTTGTAGAGTCTCATACAGTAAAATTTTTCTACATGCATTTCAATTTCACAGCAAGAGTGAAATAGAATACCTAAACACAGAAGAGAGCGTTCATGCAATATATCTAATTTTTTGATATAATAATGCATACAATTGAAAATTATACTATGATTACATCTAGGGCTTTTTGCAACTACGAGGTGGATATGAAAAATATGGCCCCTTGTATCATTAACTAGAAAGCAACCACCACCTCTTCTACTGGGTATCTTTTTGCGCTTTTTCTTCATTTTTCTTAATCAACTCTGCTGTTTATTCTTGGCAAAACTGGTGAAAACGAAGTTGTAGTCATTAAACTGAGCAATCTGGCGATCCAGACGCTTGAAACCTTCAATCTTCTGGGCTGAAGTAAACACTGTGCGACATTTTGAGCTCTAAAAGAAAAGAGAAAAAGTATTAATTAAAAATTGGAGCAGAAAAACTACCCTAGAGTCGGAATATCTAAATGGATCTGATATTCAGACTTGGATCCAGTGGGGGGTGGGGATGACTAGCTCAATATTAAATGTCCAGTTTTATATACCCATTTGCATTGTGAACTGCACCATTTTTCTTCATAATCTTACCTTGTTTTTTAAAGTCTCATTAGATAATACTGTCATAATCCTTCCCCTCATACAACAATAAATTATCTCCTCCTTTCCACATTCATGCCCTTAGTTTAAAACAGTAGTCCAGTAAAAGTCTTAGATATGTTTTAAGTATTTTAAAATTACAGACATTATTACATTCCTTTTTGCCTTCTGTAAATAATGTTTTACCACTTCATCACAGTAGAAAAAAATCCACTTAAAATCTTGTTTCTGCCTACTGCAGAATTCTGGGGTTTGTAGTTTACTGAGGCTGTTAAAGGCTTCTCCCTAAACTACAAACCCTAGAATTCTGCTAGAGGCAGAAACCAGATTTTAAGTGGATTTTTTTCCTCTAGTGTGATAAGACCTCTTTCAATTATTCTAAGCTGCCTTAAATCCCATTTTGAGGGGAAGGTGCATTATACATTCACTAAACAGACAGGCTCAACCTAGCATTCAATTGCTTTTCTTCACATGTAATGTGGCACCCAATCACCCTGCTTTGTTCCTCTGGCAATAAAGGCAAAGCTAAACAAGCATGAAACAAAAGCACTGGTTTTGCTTAATTCTGCATTTGAACCCAGATTGAGCCAGGAACAAACAGGCAAGAACAAACCTTGGCTTCATGTTTTGACTTGTTAAGAGGATGATGGCAATAATCCAGGAATCCCAAACTTGGGCACAATACTAGAATTAGTTTCCTGGTTTCCTCAGCCAATGTCACAAGAGGGAAGTGCCAAATAATGATAACAGCATACACACAAACACATACAAGTCAGGTAAATACAGCTGCCTATATACCAAGAATTCAATAGTTGCTTCATTGAAAAATTGCAAATACATAGGTTTAATTAGAAATGTCACTTCATTTTTGTATTTCTGCCAGCTGTAGCCTTCAACTCAACCAATGTCCTTCCTTATATCACAACACCTTTCTTTCATCTGGCTATAGTACTGAAAACTGTCTTTTAACTTACTTATCATTTTTTCAATTAGTGCATTTGTGTTTCTATTGTAGAAAGATGCCTAATTAATTGGGATACTAAACATTTTTTGAAGTAGGAAATCAGGGGAAGAGTTCAGAAAAAGTTTATCAATGATGTCATGAATTGCCTAAGACTTTCTTCAGAAGCATCGACTGTTCTAGAATCAATAAAGCCATTCGGCTAGCCACAACTGAATACAAACTACTTCATTCGAGGAAATGCATCTTGTAGCTGCTAGCAAGTACTCTGAGCTGGAAAGAAACAATCCGAAAAAAGTAGTAGCATATCAACTAATCACAGTTCCTTCCAGTTCCAAGCAAACAAGTATTTCTCAAACCAAAGAGGAATGTCACAACTGCCTCTAGGCAATCCATGATGTCTACTGCACCTGAATATGGCACAGCGGAAATGTACAGTGAAGAACAGAACAAAAGAGAATTGGCTCATGAAGCATGGTGATGTTGAAAAATGGATCAGTATTTCCCAACATCAGCTTCTCCAGACGGTTGATCTGACATTGCAAATGTTTGTATTGTTTATAGAAGGCAAAGGGTTTGCAGTGGGTGAGGGAAGAGACTGAAGTGGGCAGGCACTAAAGTCATCCAAGTGTCTCTAGCTGCAGTCTATACACCTGTATCTGGTAATAAGTGCCCTTGGCTTCAGAGGCGTGTTTAGGATGATAAGATATTCTCTTATAAGTTATGGAAATCTATTCTATTTATATTCTACTTCTGCCCTCCTCCAAAAATTGGGATTCAAAACCTTCAATTGATGAGCAACAATAGCTACTTCACACTGCCCTATAAAAGAGGCCTGTTCTGGCTACAAGAAACTACAGAATCTTTCTACCTGTTATCAGTACAATTATCACTCTAGTATTTCTGGACAGCATGATTACTTAATATTTAAAATTACTAAACTTATTATCTACTATCTTTGATACAATGATAGGCAGGTAAGTTGTTTCAAACAGTTCAAATTAATTTTGTTCAGCTCAGAGAACAAATCAAGAGTGTTTACCTGATTAACAAAGAGGGTTGTCACGAATTTTCCTGGTTTAAAAATATCGATGACCTTCCTAATTAGGTCATCATAGGAAGTCTGGCTTATGTTTGTTTCAAAACTAACGTATGAGAATTCTGGTTCTGGAGTGATGTGAATAGTCCAATAAGTTCCCTAGGAAAACAAGGATTGTGTCAGTAATTTCCATGTGACTGTTTATTGCAAAGCAAGAAAAAAGTGACACTCACATCTGTTTTCATCCCATTCATTGAATACCCACAAGGATTGAACATTGTAGCATCAATGACAGAACCTGGTATCAGGTCACGAATTCCACTCACCTAAAAAAGAAAAAGAAAAACAGCATACATACTATGAAATACTACTTTTAAGTTTCATATAATACAACGAACCAGTTACTTTCCATCAAGCCTATAATTTTTCTCTTTTATATCAAAAGTTACGAGAAGCAGGCGCTATTAGAATTTTTAATTTTTTTTAACCTTTCTGGCTTCACCTAGAGTATTTCAAACTGCTATCTGTTGCATTCATTCTACAGAAAGTATTTTTTTAAATGTCCAATTCATGTGAAAGGAGATACATTAATGGGAAAGGCCAAATAGTGATGGCAATACACATTTAAGATTATCTATCTAGAATAAACTGTTACAAAACATCCTAAGAAACTTTGCTGTTTTCCTTTTTTAGCAGAAAAGAAAGTTACGTATTTTAAGAATTGATTTTACGGTAGACATTTCAATTTAATTTTGAAGATCTGATTGCTTCTTAAGAGTTTTAAAACTTTACTCAAACAGAATTTGAAATTATTGCAATTTTACGCAGAGAATAGAAGTACAACCCCCACCCAACCGCCCCCTTTTTCATACTATCCCTCTCCCTTCTTCTTTCACCACCTCCTCCCCCTTCCTATCCTTCTTTCCCCACATTCCATGACCCACACAGAGTGAGGTCTTTTGCCCATCAATGTAAAAAATTTTTTTTACACATAGCCAGCTGGCTAATTAGGATAAAAAGTCTACACGCTACCCACTAGATTAGCCTAGCTCAAGTCTCCTGAAATTTCAAACCTACACGAGTGACATCATTTGCAGTAACACCATCTTTCATGTAGAACTGGTCCATAACTTCTGGATCAAGCTCGCTCATCAGAATTTCCAGTGTTTGATCTGGCTGACTGATAACCCGACTCTCTGGACAATCTAGAGTGTACAAGTACCTGTTTAAAAATAATGCATTTTAGTAAAAAGAGTCTAGTAAATTGCACAAAACAATTTGATGCAAGCCATTAATAACAATAGTTAGAAATAAACCTACCAGCAGTCAGAATTCATACGGCCCATGCAATAAGCTGCTCCATCTGTGCAAGACAAATGAGATTAGAAGTTAGAGAAGGGGCTACTGTTGAGATTTACTATTTACAATTGCTTTGAGTACATCTATCTCCAGCGGGGCTCTTCAAACTAAGGCCCGGGGGCCGGATGCGGCCCTCCAAGGTCATTTACCCAGCCCTCGCTCAGGGTCAACCTAAGTCTGAAATGACTTGAAAGCACACAACAACAACAACAACAATCCTATTTCATCAGCCAAAAGCAGGCCGGCACTTTCCGTTGAAATACTGATAAGTTTATATTTGTTAAAATTGTTCTTCATTTTAATTATTATATTGTTTTTAAGTGTCTTTTGCACTACATATAAGATAAGTGCATTCTGCATAGGAATTCATTCATGTTTTTTTCAAATTATAATCCGGCCCTCCAACAGTTTGAGGGACAGTGACCTGGCCCTGTTTAAAAAGTTTGAGGACCCTTGATCTCCAGTCTCTATATCCTATCTAATAGCAGGCAATGAACACAATTATCTGTTCGGAGCAATAAAAACTACTAATATAATGTTATCTGGTTTCTAATACCAACCAGTCTTTCTCTTTCTCTCTCACCCAAATAATTGATGGTTCATTACTTTAAAAAAATCTTTACAGAAATAGATATATTTCACTTATAGATATCAAAGTCGATTTCTTACATTTGCGTTGGCAAATTTACACAGTTTCTGTATCTATAAAATTCTTTTCACATTTTATAAATATTAATATTTGTATCCCAGGCACAACAGAGGCTGAATCTAGATTTATACACTGGTAATTCAGCTAATAAAAGAGGATTTCCCTGTTTCTTCTTCTGCCTGAAAATAGTACATAGGTTACCAGGAAACTCCGCTGAATGGGCCGAGTTGTGGCACAATGTAGAAAAGCCAGAGGGAAAATTCTTGAAGGATGGAAGTGTATCATGTTAAGGCATCTTCATGAACAGAGCCTTTTCACCAGTCAGAAACAGATCTTGGACCCAATCCCAGGTAATACCCAACGTTAATGCCACGCATATTGAATAAACCTAGAAGTACCTGAGTTTCTACTGAGCTGTGGTCATTACTACAAGGCACATGTGTGCCATGCTTGCTTGTAAAGGATTTATTTTGGACAGCAGTTTTTGAAAAGCTGTATTACAGTATTTGATAAGCGAATTCTAGTTCACTGTCATTCAGGCAATCTTCGATTCAGCCTCAAACTTTTTGTAGCTCTTTTGGCCAAATCAAATTGCACTTTTAAAATGGCAATGGTGCTACAATGGTCTGTAGTTTGAACAGCCTGTTGTGCATAAGCCTCTTTAAACATAGCAAGTGGAAAGAGGGGTGTTTACTTACTTGGAAATATTTCATTAAGAAACTCTACTTCTTCCTGGAAATTCCTGTGTGGGTACTCCTGATGGGAAGGCTTCATAAAATTCTTACGTGAATAAAAGAAGCTCTGAGGAGTAAAAATGGGATGAAAAATATTAAGCCATATTCTAAATTGTTTTATTAGATGCTGTTCACAAACTATCTTCTCTGAGGCTTTATCGTTGCATCAAAAGCCATGCAGCTGTTCTCAACATAAAGATGCACTACCAGGCCCTTAGAAAATGAAGACAGACATCACACTTGACACATAATCACATAGAATAATTCTGTAAATATTAGAGGTGTGATGTTTCAAAATATAGCATGACTCCCCAGATTTGTCTATTTACCTCCCCATTCCAACATGTTCTACAGCTTTTAAGACTTTATCTGACTGCAATGGCACAGGAGAACTATGATCAACAAAGGTACTGGAGCACACAGTATAATATAGAAGTAGCTCTGGTAGCTGCCTCTGTCAGGCAAAGCTCAACCATCAAACAGAAAATGCTGGCTCAGTTTGCAAACACAAAGGAGATCATCGTTATATACATTCTTCCCCTTTGTACCAGTTACAATTATTGCTCAGGGTTTTTTTTAATTTTAAAGCGAAACTATACATTTTCTAAAAGTATTATCTTATTTACATTCTTTATAGTTTTTGTGTACATTTATCCCATATGCCTAGCAGAAAAACTGGTAACACCATTATGCTTTCCATAGCTGATTGTTTGTAATTGTAAAGGTAAGGGTGCTGAAAGTTAAAAAGGTAAATCATAACCTTTTGTAAGATTTTTGATATCTTACCTGAATTGAGTCAAACCCACAGTACTCTCTAGCAAGCTCTAACAGGGGAACCAGTGCCTGCAGTAAGAGGGTGGTACCACATGTCTTCAAAATGAAACGTCTCTTGGAGACAAACATGCTACTCTCACTGAAAAACACAATTGGTTAAACAGCATTACATGTTGTCCTTGGGAAACTTTGGAAATCTCTGCTTGACAAGAATGTGTTCATTTTCTCTTTGTTATAAGCTATTATGAGATACTGACATCTTTTCACACAGCTAGAAGATTTCATTTTGTGAATGGAGACTCTGCCTTCAAAAGCCTGAATTCAACATCACACAAACTGCCATTCTTTCTCTACTGGCCTCATACTACTTAAAAATCCGCCTGTGAGATTTTTCCAGCCCTCCACACTATCTTTCTGGCCCAAGCATAGTTAAAATATAGGTTTTGTTATTATCAAAGGTTTCAGGCATCAACTTGGAAAAAAATTCTCTTCAGATATGAGGATTATACTGAGCTTCTTTGGGCTCTTCAGAGTTTCATGTCCTTAGATCTGAACTTGATAATTGTGCATAGCTTGCAAATGGTACAAATAATGATTTTATGGAGTGTCTTGATTGTTGTAAAAACCTAGGTCTATATGGCTTTACTCATGGGCAGAGCAGGAGTAAAGTAATGTTTTGTTGTTGTTGCTCTCTTATGATGGATCAACTTTCTATTGCTGTATTTTGCCATGGACAATTTTCTATTTCTAAAAAGCACACAATCACATACATTTAAGAAAATAAGGACAAGTTGCTTACCTGTAATTCTAGTTTTCAAGTGGTCATCTGCAAACTCACACAAATGGGCTGTCTATGCAGTGTATCAGTCAGAACCTTCTACATCAATTATATGTTTTGAGCATTAGCCCCATTCACCATCCACACACCATACCAGCACTCTTCCTGTCTAAACCCCAAGTTCTATGGTCACCAAAGCAGCAACCAAGAATATAAGAAAAAGGGCATGCTAAGTGGGGGAGGGGAGAAATGAGACCATAGACAACCATGTGAAGAAACAATTACAGGTAAACAACCTTTTCTCTTTGGTCTCTGTGACTCACACAAATGGGAGACTAGCAAGCTACTAACCACAGGAAGTGGGATGGTCATGCCATGCAGGAACTGAGGATAGCCCTCCTAGACAGTCTAGGACAGGCATCCTCAAACTGTGGCCCTCCAACTGTTTGGTCCTTCAAATCCCAGAATTCCTGACAATTGAACAAGTTTGTTAGGGCTCTTGGAAGTTGGAGACTGAAACAGCTGGAGGGCCGCAGTTTGAGGATGCCTGCTCTAGGGGCTTGAGTCTGGCCTACAATGAGACATGAAAGTAAGTGGTCTGGACCAGGTAGCCGCACTACAAACATATAGGAACCCCTTTTAGAAATGCAGATAGTGCTGTGACAGCTTTGCCTCAGTGACCTTTCACTTGGGCAGAAGGCAACTTATCTGCTTGTTCATAAGCAAAATGAGTAGATGCTACAATCCACTTGGACAGACACTACAGAATAGGGAATAAGTATGATCTGCATAAAGTGACAATATCTTCCTGAGTCTTCTGAGAGATCTTGGAATGGGCAGGGTTCACAATAACAGAATTTGGTTTTGTTTGTTGTATTAACTAATCAATTTCAGAATCCATAATCTTATACGAGTTCTCCAATTCCTTTGAGGTGGATGATACCAATAATGAGGTGGTCCAAGAGGAATTAGGTAAGGAAGAAACGGAATGGAAGCCGGAGCTTATTTCTCAACATCCTGAAAAACAGGGTATCCCACCAAAAATCTGTGAGAATTCCAGTAATACAAAAGTGAACAGCACGACAGTGTCAAGGCCTTTGAAACAGAGATCCAAGAGTCAGAGGTGGAACAAGTTGGGGGTAAATGTCTGGAAAAAGATTGTGATCAAGATCGGCATCTACATTATAATGGATCCAAATGAGCAGAATAGGAAGGCAGCGGCAGACTGGCCAGAGTGTCATCTTGTCCTATGGCAAGTGGGCCCCTTAAACATTAGACAGTCTATTAAAAACATTAATAATAAATGTTAATAAAAATGTTAGTTGCCTGAAAATATAATAGAAGTTCCAATGTTATTACTGTATGCAACTAAAATTTACACTGTATTACTATTTTAATAATAATTTCCCTACATATTTTAAAATTTAATTCCATTTCATTTATTTCTTATAAAATTAGCCTTATAGTTGGGGGTGGGTGGGCTTTGTCTCTTCGCAATCAATACTTTTAGACCCAGTCTGCAACTATAAGAGGAAGTCCTGACAAATCAAATCCAACTTAGTGCCAGGTGGTAAAGATGGCAGCAGTACCAGAGGGCATGAAGTGGCAGTGGGGCGGGGGACATTATCTCCCTTTTCGAAATCACTCCTGCATCAGATACATATGGGGAAGGAAAACACTCCTGAGATGGCGTAGTAGCTTACTCTTGTACATTTGATCAAAGAGAAGCAACCGAGAGCTGGGGAAACAACACTTCTCATCCCTCCATTTATGTGGAGAAACAGTACCAATTCTTGAGCGTATGAACCCAATGATCCTTCTTCATATTACTGTCTTCTAGGCATAGAATGGGAATATGGTACCAGTCCTCAAGTGAATAATATGATGGCCCACAGCTAATTCTGAAGCTGATCTGGTGGCAGCT
The DNA here is from genome assembly GCF_037176765.1 of Anolis sagrei. Lineage (NCBI taxonomy): Eukaryota > Metazoa > Chordata > Lepidosauria > Squamata > Anolidae > Anolis > Anolis sagrei. The sequence continues at coordinate 93,089,854 of NC_090021.1, forward strand.
CTGGAACTATGCCTTCAACAGGTGTAGTCTCCTTGACAGACCATTAAGGACCTAATGGACTAAAGAAACTGAAACGGAAGAGGCCCAGAGGTGTAGTGTGTGAGTGTGTGTGTGTTGGGGTGGGGGGGAGAGATGAGAGGTTGATGACTTGGGAAAACTGGTTGATGAGACTTTCTACATGAGTAGCTGCACTTAGAGGGCATGTTTATACAGAGTGGCCTTCAACCTTGTCTCGCTGTTCCTTCAGGACTGAATATTGTGTTTCTTCAAGACCAGAGATTTTTACTGGTACATTTTTTAGAGGTACCAGTTGAGTCTACCACAGCAAAACAGCAAGCAAAACCAATTCAGAAAACATGAGACAAAGTTGAATTATATGAACTGAATTCAAGCAGTACATTAATCAGCAACAAAAATGCGATGGCAAAATCAAGATGCTACAGAATAATCTGAGTTAATTTTACTGGAAACCTTAAAATCTGAGAGGAATAAAGCTGTGAAGCATTATTGAAATGTTGCTGCTTTGGTGGAAAAAAAGGAACTAAGAGTTTAGGAGGGGAGAGTGCCGATATGGAGTGAGGGAGTGAGCATGTTTACCAGCAAAGTGTTCATGTAATAGAAGATTCCAAATGATACACTGTGCAAATGTCCCATCTGTGTGTATTAGAGACCACAAAGAAGAAATGTATACTATGTAGTACATATTGACTGCAACAGTATCGCTGATGTGAAGATCCAGGAAAAAAAGAGGGTTTGTGTGCACTTTCCTCAAATTTACAAATATTCCAATAAGAAATTAAGTAAAACTTTTTATTTATTCAAAAATAATAAAATAAATACAATAGTGTTTTTTCCCGATCAAATGCCTATTAAACCTGGAAACAGCACACTGAAATTGTACTTCAGCTAAGATTTCTGCTGAATCACAAACATTTTTATTGGATAATTAGGGCAGGAGACCTAGATGGTGAACAGACAGTAGGCAGAAATCTGAACACCTTAGTCTACATTGAAGTGACAAATGAGAGTGAGCTGTATGATTGCTTTCTCTGGAACTATGCTTTAATCTTCTTTAAAAATTATAGTAAGCTTACCTGAGTACATAAGCTTCCTGCTTGTCAGTTTTTGTCACACTTATGATCAAACAATGCACATTCTCCAAAAGTTTGTCCCACTCAAACCTGTTGAGAGAAGTAAAAACATTTAATTCAAGTTGATACTGAAGATATGATTTTATCTATGTTTTAACTTTGGTAATTATGTTTTAATTTTGTACTGTATGGTTTACATGTTGTAAGCAGCCTTGGATCCGCTTGCGGAGGAAGGCGGGATAGAAATATCTTAAATAAATAAATAAATTCAGTACTATCATTACTTTTTTTTACTTCTTTTGAAGTCATAATAATAAGTCTCTTTCTCTCTTATCTAGCGACTACAGCTTAAGTTTAAATTCTTAGAAGCATAATTATCAACTTCATCATGATATAGCAGAAACTGCCTTTGCAAGTAATTAAATAAAAAGTTACAATGGACTGCAAAATCATGTATTACAAAATAGGATAAAGTAGCAATTTATTTTTCCTGATCTACTTCTGATGAGCAAATACCACCGCTTTTTAGAAGCCGTGCCACACTTTTCAAATTACAACATGGAATATCTACAAAGATATTAAGGCTGGGGAATTTCACATAGCAACCTGTTACCTGCTTGACAGTAAATTTCAGCCATAATATAAAATGCCAGCACTGTAAAAGGGGCACTCAAAGACCCAAGGTCTTTGCTAAATGATTAAATTAATCAAATTGAAATTATACTCAAAATTAAGAAAACGAGTCCGAGGTGTTCCTAATGAAGACAGTTTATGATGTACTAATCAAGAAACAACTATATTGTTCTCACATGTTTAACAAACTAAGAACACCTCACTTAAGCATTTTGTTGTACAGCAGCACATGGCCAGCTTCCTGAGGCAGGCATATAGGAGCAGAGAGAACTGTTCAAATCATGAGACACCAACAGGAATATAATAATAGACAGAACAAAACTAGCTTCATGTTTTCTATTTGATAATGTATTATGCATTATAAAGATATTTGAGTACATCATATGACAAATGTTGTAGTTAGAGAAACTTCACCTATTATAATCATATTGATAAACTGAATTTATATTGTGCCTTTTTCTCTAGATTGGATTTATCATTTTGAAAGTTATTTTTTACAATGGGAATTTTCAGTAACAGGTGTATATTCTGCCCTGGAGCAAGAAACAAGGAACAACTTTTAGCTATAGAAGTTATTTTGCTCAGACTGGTAGAATCATAGAGAGCCATCCAGTCCTGCCCCTTGCCATTAATTGTTTTAGATCAGAATTATAAGTCTCCGTCATGCAAGTGTCAATATCTTTAGTATGGATCAGGTTCCCATTTAATATAAGAGTCAAAAAGATGTAGCCATCATCAATGTAGCCAGCACAAATGATTCAACAGGATAAGTTGCCTATTTCCCAACTATTATTTGAAATTAAAATTATCTACTGATATTAAAGCTTCTGGCACATGTTCTAAAAGACAAACTGATTTTCCTAGAATTTAGTGAGCAAGACATATAACATCTTAAATCATTTGGCTTCCCTACTTTATTGTTCCATATCAAGCCACTTAAAGATCCTTCTTAAACAACATTTAAGGGGATTCAAGGATGGTAGGAAAAGCATACCATTCCTCATGCAGCTTACCAAAACACACAAGACTAGGACATCTACTGGTTAAGTAAGTAAGTACCGTAGAAGGAAGACAACTCTTTAGTGGAGACCACAAAGATGCAATACATAGGGTGGTCCATTTCCTTCATGACAATCCTCCTTTGCATAACGGTCAACCAAGAGGAAGTCAAGTCAGATGTTCACATCTAAACATTCTTAGAGAGCAACTGTCATAATCAGGGAACAAGACATTTGGCTGGCCTCAGAAGTCAAAATTTGTTATCACTAATGAACGTTCTCTATCCTAAAGTAAGGACTTTATTTGTAGCATCACAATGACCTCTAAAGCAAGCCAAGTGCCTTTACACAAAGGAAAAGGGTCCCACACTCCATGGCAGCAAGTGAATTTCATTATTGGTTCTGTTTCACGAAGAAGTCACTCTGAAAGCAACAAAGTCTTCTGTTACATTCCAAATCTCCCTGAGGTACAGCACAAAGTCAGGGACAACTGATCCATCTCCATGATGTACAAAAGCAAATACCGTATATACTTGAGTATAAGCCGACCCGAATATAAGTCTAGGTGCCTAATTTTACCACAAAAAACTGGGAAATCGTATTAACTCGAGTATAAGCTGAGGGTGGGAAATGCAGCAGCTATGGGCCAATTTCAAAATAAAAAATAGATACACCAATGAAATAAAATTAAATGAGGCATCAGGAGGTGAAATGTTTTTGAATTTTTACATAAAACTGTAATTTGTCGAACTCTGATTAAACCATTATGCTAACCCTCTTCAGTGTAAATGTGCTTGTGTAGCCTTCCAATAATAATAAAAAGTGTAAAATAATAAATGTCATAAAAATAATAATAATAGAGTAAAATAATGGGAATGTAATAATAACAGTAATAATAGGGTAAAATAACAAATGTAATAAAGTAATACATGTAATAATGATAGAGTACAATAAAATGTAATAAAACAATAATAGAGAAAAATAAATGTAATAATAATAGAGTAAAATAATAAATGTAATAATGATAATAATAGAGTGAAATAATGTAAATGTAATAATAACAAATAGAGTAAATATTAAATAATAAATAATACTAATAACAGAGTAAAATAATAAATAACCTTGACTCGAGTATAAGTCAAGGGGGAGTTTCTTCAGCCTAAAAAAGGGTCTGAAAAACTAGGCTTATACTCGAGTATATACAGTAATTTCTTCTCAGTGAAAATTCCTGGTTATGTTTCTACCTCTTAACTACAAAGTAAGCGCATTGCTTCCTTTCACTTCCAGACCATAACAGCGCCAAACCAACAGAAGAATGGAAACGGTAGACTTTGGCCAAACCCATTCTGTTCTGCTATCTTATACTTTGCTTCTTTCCATGTAGGAAAACAAGCAAGAAGCAAAAGGATTACTGTTTGTTCTATAAGGACTCTAGCCTAACGCTTGGCCACAATAAAATTCCACAGTAGAATGACTACAGCTAACAGTATTTAAGATATCAGCATGCCATGCTCGTTTTAAACACTTGGTAAGTTACTTCTCCAGCATTCCAAGAAACTGACTGATAAAACATGTTTTTAGTCACTAGGCTACATTATTTCTTTACTCTTCTATAGCTCATCTGAACTGCTTTTCAGATTCTTTATTAATAAGGGTCTCCAATATATTACTTGTCGGCTATCAAATGGGATTTATTGCTAAATTACAATAGGGCCTAGAAAGGTAGTAGCCTTGCTTGTACTGCACTGCTTTCCAAGACTGAGATAATGAGAGAACACTGACTCTCTTTTTAGATTTCAACATTAATGTAGACTGTAAATGTAATAAGGCAACTATACAAAAACTTTGTTTAAGGGATCACCAGACACTTCCTATCACTTTTCTGTTTTATGCTAACATCAATTGTTTTTAATGTAATAACAAGCACATTCTTAAAACAGTATCACAGGCTTTGGTTTTTTTTATGGGAGCAAAGAAACCACCTTACCAATGATTGCTTCACTTCCCTGTTCCTTTTATTATAAGTTCAAGGAGATTGCAACAAGACTGTGCAGAAGAGTTTCGTAAAACAAGGCACAAAGAAATTCGAGTTTGGTGTTTTTCTTTAAATACAGATAGGGACCACCCAACTTACATACAGTGGGTAAAATGTAGCTTGGGATACAGAGTTGAGGTGACTTAATGGATAGGTATACTGTGCTTTGCCCAGTGAAATATGCATTTACACACATACAAAGTCATTGCAGTAGGAGTAAGATTTTTATGACAGATTTTTTTCTTGTAGTGATGTTGGAGCTACAGGAGGTGCTTGTCTGCAGCAAACAGGAGACATGAGCGAGCATGTTTTAGCAGTGGGTAGTAGATTTGTGCATTGGTTTAAAGCAGGTATGGGCACACTCTGGCCTTCAGGTGTTTTGGACTTCAATTCCCACAATTCCGAACAGCCTACTTACTGGCTGTTTGGAATTGTAGAAGTTGAAGTCCAAAACACCCACAGGGCCAAAGTTTGCCCATGCCTGGTTTAAAGCAAGCTAGCTGATGTGAACACGTAAGAATATGCTATTGCTATTAATCTAATGGCCAGAAAGACTGAAAATTCAATTTTAAGTATAATAGTTGGGTGGGCTTTTCAATAGTACCTACAAGCGAAAATACACATATCATTCAAGCTTCTTCAATACATCATCCAAAAATAATGATTAACACTGAAGACCAGTGCTGAATCCTTTTCCAAAAGGATAGGGTTATCCTAATGTCACCATAGGTCAGAAATGAATGAATGCATAGCTTAAAGAGGTATTTTATTGTAAGGCAAAGTCAGGTTATTGACAGGATCTGACCTGAAAGTTTTTTTTTAAAAAAAACCTATTCTATGATAGGAAGAACATGTTTATACTGCAGATAGTGATGCTTCCCATCATTATTTCATACAATACAGATATACTGGGAGTTGTAGTTTGGTGAGATAATTGCGCTCTTTGGCAGATAAGACTGAAGACCTTGTCAAACTACAATTTCCACGATTACATATAATTGAGCAGTTAATGTGGTTTCTAACTACATTGAGTCTGCACTGAGTGTAGATGCAGCCATTCTTTGTAATTAGGCACACAGAGTAGGATCTGATAAAGTAGAATCCCACTCTTTTCCAGTAGACACACTGGAGACACTTATCTACTTCTGTGGTTCATAGAAGACAGCAAGAAAAATACATATGAGAGGTGTACTAAAATAAATACATCTGTGTCATTTCCTCTAAAACTCTTAATCCACATGTGATGCTATTACATCATCAAATATAGTAATTCTTACTAACATAACTTCCATATTTTTAGGTGTTGCCTAAATATGTATATAAGGCAAAAACAAAAAGCAGTCACGAGGTTCTTGACCAAGAAGGTTCAGAAATGTATGATATGGTGACAACTGATGCAGGTAATGTGCAAAGATGGATGAAAAGGTTTAAAGAAGGCAAAATCAGTGTCAAGACAAACTATGGGCAAACTTTGGCTCTCCAACATGGGCAAACTTTGGCTCTCCGACTGTTTTGGACTTCTGAGGGCCAAAGTTTGCCTATGCCTGGTATAGTGGAAGACTATCAACAGTGGTCATGGATGGAAAGTGAAATACAGTTGACATGATTGATGCAGACTTTTGAGAAACAGTCATATGCTGTCACGGTGCTATTGAGCAGATATATGAACAATCTTGGATACAGGAAAGTTGCGCCATGAGGAATCCTCTTCAGTTAACAGCTGATTTGAAAGAGAAGACTACACCTGTTTTGGGAACTATTAGGAGCTCTTGAATCCTATGAGTACACTTTTTCCAGGAATGTTTGCATTGGCGATGAGATCTGGGCATATCTGTAAGACTCAAGAGACTGGGGGGTGGGATACTATACTTTCCCTAAAAACATTCAAAAAGCAAGCTCTAAGTGTAGAACATAATGACCAATGCCTTCTGGAATGACAATTTGGCGATTTTGCTTGATTTTCTTGAACATGATACAACAATGAACAGCTGCTGCTACACTACAGAACTCTGGGAACTTTGATAAGTGATCCATGAGGGGGGGAAACCCCTCAGAAACTGTTCAATGTGGCTTAGTTATACCACAATAATACAGTTCTTTGCAATATCACAGATTCTTGCACAAATAGGATAGTTAGTGCTGCCACATCTTCCTTACAGCTTTGATCTAGCACCCTCAGACTTGCACTTCTTCAGTCGAATGGAAGTAGTCTTCATCAGTGCATTCAAAGTGGAAGATGCCTGGGAGTAACCATGATTCCCCCCCAAAGTGGATTTAATGAGTGTTTTCAAAGATAGAACAAACTCATCATCATTTGTGAAGACTATTTTGAATAGTACCATGTTTGAGACAAAGGGTTACAAGGGTTACTGAGTTATGCCCCTACAGTCATATTTTTCAGTATCATCTTCGTACATTCTTAATGCCTTAAAGACATTCAACTTGGAGAAAGTTTAGCAGAATTAAAAAAAACTAATTTTAAATGTTAGAGATGAATCAAGGTATGGGAGCTTTGATTTAATGTTAGGGAACTAAAAGGATCTGACACTCCCGGTGTAGCAAATCTACCTTAAATATAAGAAGCCATATACAGTGGACTCTTAACCTGCACTTATGGAAATTGGTAAATGCTGGATAAATGTTCTTTTGGTGCCTTGAAAGTTGCTATGAAAAACAGGTCTAATTAATACTATGCCCCATATTATACCATAAATTCTGTGTTAACTTCATATTGATATTGAAATACAGCAATTAAAAGCAAATGAAGACAAACTTATCTTAACGTAGCAGTTTTCCCTTATTATAAAACAGCTTTGTGAATGTAGCATGCCATCTTAGTTTTACATTTTTGCTGGTTGCTTGAATTTCAGTTAAATGAGTTTATTGTGCCATTTAGCTAGCAAAATTACAACACTGAGCGACTGTATATCAAATTCCAAGTTTTATTTATTTATTATTTATTTACGGCGCTTATATGCCGCCCTTCTCACCCCGAAGGGGACTCAGAGCGGCTTACAATATATATTTTCATACAATATTATATAATTAGCAAAGTATATCATCAGTATATATTACTATATTGCACGATACCATTATATTGTAATATTATTAGTAATATTACATGTAATTAAATATATAATTATTATTATAATATTGAATTATTATTACTAGTATTATACTGTATTACATTATAATATTATAAATATTATATGTATATACAATATACTATATTATATTATTAGTAAAGACAAGATGGCAGTGTCTTCTGCTCCCTTCTTTCTTCTCTCTGGCCAGAACAGCCGTTGGTGCCAGAAGGGGGAGGGGCCTCTCAAGTGATGTTATAGGCAGAAGACAAGTTTTACAATGAACTTTTACGTTTATCTGTGTTTCACTGTTTCTAGGCATTGAATGTTTGCTTTTGTGTTTATGTATGTTGGAATCCACTCCTTGAGTCCCCTCGGGGAGATAGGGTGGAATACAAATAAATAAATAAATAAATAAATAATATTCTCCACCAAAAGTTCACCAAACTATGTCTCATTTGCATTGATCACTTAAAGCAGTTTGAAGCTAGATTTAAACTGCAGCACTCAGACAACAAACTTACAAAACCTGATGAAAGAAAGCCCTGAATGCACATTTACTGCTCTGTGGTTTATGTCATAGTCATCATGATCATCTGGGTCTCAAACTTGTTCCAGAATTTCCTATGGCTGGTTCTGTACTGCCATATAATACAGTTTGTACTGCATTATATGGCACACAATGCAATTCAATGCCATTCAAACTGCATTACAGGCAGTCCCCGAGTTACAAACATCGGATGTACAAATGACTCATAGTTAAGAACGGGGGTGAGGCAGCAGGAAGTGAGAGAAATCTACCCCTTGGAAGGGAAATTCACTCCTGAAAGTGTTATCATGGGGAAAAGGTGTCTCCACTGAAGCTTTCTTACTAATCCTTGTTTCCACAACAAGCCATTTTAAAAAAAATCCAAGGATCACAGGGACAGAAAGTGGGGCGAAAATTCTGAACTGTGGCACAGACTGCAAAACAAACACCACAGGGGCATTAACCCTTCCCTATGCTACCCAAAACGAAAAGAAATATATTTTAGCTGAAGATACACTGAAAGTATGTACCTGTTCTGACTTGCAAACAAATTCAGCTTAAGAACAAACTCACAGAACCTATCCTGTTGGTGAGGCTGCCTGTATATGGTTCTACACTGTATACCCAAATGCAGCCTCCGGTGGCGCAGTGGGTTAAACCCCTGTGCCGGCAGGACTGAAGACCAACAGGCCACAGGTTCGAATCCGGGGAGAGGCGGATGAGCTCCTTCTATCAGCTCCAGCTCCTCATGAGAGAAGCCTCCCACGAGGATGATAAAAACATTAAATCATCCAGTCGTCCCCTGGGCAACGTCTTTGCAGACAGCCAATTCTCTCACACCAGGAGTCACTTTTGACACGACAAAAAACAAAACAAAACAAAAACCCAAATGCAGTTGAAACAGCCTTGTCTGGCACTGTCAAACCAGACTATGTAAAAATCTGCACAATGAAACCACTTTCTTCAATGCCTTTTTTTTTTTTTTGCATGTCACTGTTGAGGTCAAAGGATCTCCTTTTAATTTTTTCAGCTTTTTCCCATTTCCCCCACACGACTCATATTCCCATACATTTATAAGTTTCTCTAATCTGATCCATCTTTTGGGTTCACCAATTTCCAGTCCAAGTAACCTGGCCAACTGGCAAGCTTCAAAGTAGTTTTGGAGGCAAGGTGCTCCCCAGCCTCTATTTTCTTGTGCAGTGAAGAATACTGAATTAGTGATTCTGTTTTTACTGGAGCCAACTACCCACATTTTGACTGAGTTATCTCATTTCTTGATTATTTTAGGTGGGATACTAAATGGGAGGGTTTGAAATAGATATAAGAATTTAGGTAGTATCATCATTTTGCATGCCTTTAGCCTAGTTGTAATGTCCCGATGCCATTTTTCCCCACTCATTGATTTGTTTACTTACTCCCCCCCCCCCAATAATTGGTTATAATTTGTCTTTTTAGGGATGTACACGCCTAAGTATTTTAAGTTCTTTGTCCTCACTGTCATCCCTAGTGAAGGAGCACGGGCTCACGAACACTCCAGCTGAACTCTGCACAAGCTCAGGAGTCCCTTTAAAGACCCCGGCAGTGGTGAAAGGAAGATGTCACAAATTGGATTCTTACTACAAAGGGTATTTATTGTGGGCCAGCAATGGGCGACAGTAGGGTGCCTACAGCACAAAATGGTCTGTTGCGTCTTGAAACGGAGTTGCTTTTACAGAAAGTTAGAAGCATATTCTCATTGGTACACAAAAATCAATTATTTCATTGGCCTCAGCTGGCTAATACAGATGTTCACTGGCTATATCTCTAACAAGCAGGAAGTCAAACAGGTGGTAGCTAACAATGGCACAATTATGGTTTTTCATGCCTCTGACCCTGAGTACTTAATTGGAAAGTGTTTATGGGTCGGTCTTATCTCCTTTCCTGTTTCAAACACAAATTTCAAGCGGCTGAGAAATTAGGGACTACTAGCTAGCCAGTTCTACTCCGATGAATACATCCTTGAGAGTAATTTCCTCTCTGTGGCAGCATTTTCAAACACCAGCATTTTTGCAAACCAAGGCCTCTGCAAATCAGGACACATGGAACTTACAATCATTGAAAGCATCCATGAAAATCCCATTTAAAACTATGTCTCCCTGACTAGGATAGATTGAGCTTCTTTTAATTCCACTGGTTGACAGTTTGCTACTGAGCACAATTCAAAGTTCATACTTTGCCCTATAAAGCCCTCAACAGCCCCTGGCCCAATTTACCTGTCTACAAGTATCTCCCTCTATGAATCACAGGGCAACTGGCGGGGACAAGAGGGCCTTCTCAGTGATTGCCCCGGAGCCCCTGGTGGCGGAGTGGGTTAAACCCCTGTGCCGGCAGGACTGAAGACTGACAGGTCGCAGTTTCGAATCGGGGGAGAGTGCGGATGAGCTCCCTCTATCAGCTCCAGCTCCTCATGCGGGAACATGAGAGAAGCCCCCTACAAGGATAGTAACACATCAAAAACATTTGGGTGTCCCCTGGGCAACATCTTTGCAGACGGCCAATTCTCTCACACCAGAAACGACTTGCAGTTTCTCAAGTCGCTTCTGACACGACAAAAAAAAAAAGCGATTGGCCCTTGGTTATGGAACTCCCTCCCTGGCAAGATTAGATCAGCCCCCTCCCTTCTGCCCTTCTGAAGGGTGGTGAAGACCTGGCTGTGGGACCATGCCTTTGGGACAGTGCAGTAAGTCAATATTAGGAATCTATTCATTATGACAGATGCGCTCCCTTGACCAGCTCCAGCTCCTCATGCAGGGACATGAGAGAAGCCTCCCACAAGGATGATAAAATATCAAAACATCTGGGCATCCCCTGGGCAACATCCTTGCAGACGGCCAATTCTCTTACACCACAAGTGACTTGCAGTTTCTCAAGTCTGTCCTGACACAACAAAAAAAGTATGGCTTCAACATGGCTGATTAGAGAGTTTTAAAAGATTGATTTTGAAGTGGAGATTAATGGTTTTACTGTTTATGTATATTTATAGTTTGTTTTATGTTTTGGCATTGAATGTTTGCCGTACGTATATTGTGCTACGCCCTGAGTTCCCTTTGGGGTGAGAAGGGTGGAATATAAATGCTTTAAATAAATAATAATACAAAATTTAAAACTACATCTCCCTCATGATAGATTGAACCTCTTTTAACTCCTTCCAATTCAGGTTTTTCTGTAAAATTTCTGATTTTCAGTATTAATCTTTTCGAATTTTTTAAAATTACTTTTGTTACTGTCTTCAATACCAGTCAGAAACGGTAAATGGGATCCACAACTCCCAAGCATGAAGCCAGGGCAGCTCAAGTGGGTTCTGCTTCAGGAACCTTTCTCACTCCGGCCGGTTCCCTGCCTGCCAGGGCCTGCTCCTCCTCTCCCGAAGCCTGCAGTACAAGGCCATGGAATCCCGCACTTTCCCTCCTGCAGCGCCGGCCCTTCCCTCTCTCCCTCCTTGCCTGCCTGCATTTGGGCTGCGCTGGCCCTCCCGCCGCATTCCTGAGATGCCCGCTGGATGACAGCCCCAGGCCCAGCCCTTCCGAAGCGACGCCGCCGCCCCATTGGCCCAGGCGCCGTAAATGGGGAAGGAGAGGCCGCTCCATCTGGGTTTCTCACGTGTTTCTCCCTCTTCCAGCCACATTTTTTAAAAAGAGAGGAGGGGCCTCTCTCTCTCCTTCTCTGCTCCGAAGCCAAGCCCAGCGCCGCAAATAAGGGCCAAGGCCCTGGATTGCGGCTAAACATAGGCCGCCAAGGGAAGGAGGGGAGAGGCAGGCAGGCGGAGCCACGCCGCACGTGGACGCGGTGGAAAGGCGGAGGGTCCATGGCAGGCTAACTCAGGCTTTGGGCCTTCACTTCAGGTGTTTTGGACTTCAATGGCCACCATTCCTAACAGCCTCAGGCCCCTTTCCTTTTCCCCCTCAGCCGCATAAGCGGCTGAGGGGGAAAAGGAAGGGGCCTGAGGCTGTTAGGAATGGTGGCCGTTGAAGTCCAAAACACCTGAAGGGCCTAAGTTTGCCCAAGCCTAGGCTAACAGTCTTCCCCTCCCGCCTCAGCAAGGCCGCGCGACCCCTGGCCTTCTCTCTCTGAGGGGAATCTGGAGCTCGCGCCCAACCGCCCGGCCAGCGCGCGCAGTTCAGAACGCTGGGATTGCTGCCCTCTCTCTCTCTCTGGGGAGGAATCTGGAGCTCGTGCCCCGGCCGCCCGCGCGAGCGTTAGAACGTTAGATGTCCTCCCCCCCCCCCCTCCGAGAAGAGCCGGCTCTTCTCCCTACCGTCCTCCCCCCCCCCCGCTCCGCCATGCCATGCTCTTTCTCGCGGCGCATGCGCACCACTAACCAACCAACCTGGGAATGGTGCGGAGGTCGCCGGAGCCCTTGTCCTGGAGCGAAGTCTCCTGCGGCGAAGGCTGCTGCCAGGCGAACCACACCTCCAGGAGCTTCTCGGTGCCTTCGAAGAAGTGTGCCCCGCTCTCCTCCATCATGGTGAGACAACTCCGCCAAAACAGAAAATTTAACAACACGACAGATCGCCCCCACTATCTCTGGACACACGGCTGCCTCTGACTTCTTCTTCCTCCTCCTCCTCCTCCCTGTTGCTCTTGAGCCGAGGCCGCGGCGCCTTCCCGGGCTGCTGCTGCTTCTTCTCCGTCTCCTTCTCCTCAACCTTATATTAAGCTATTATATATATATAGGTATCTATATATATATATGTATATATATTTTATCTATGTGAGTGTGTGTGAGAAGGGAAAAGAAAAATAAAAAGGCGGCGTCGGCGGCTGTGGCGGTGTCGGGTCCTTTCGGGTCTGGGGGAGAAGGAGGGAGGCGGGCGGGCGGGAAGAAGAAGAAGTGCGGCAGAGGCAGGCGTGCAGGCCAGGCGGGTTCGGTTCCTTGTATTCCGTGCGTGTTCCCCTGTTACAGAGAAAAGCGTTGAGCGAGCGCTAGCTAATGTCGCCGGCCATACTGTGCAAGCGAAGGGACGGGCACCACGCAGCAGCTTTTTATATCCAGCGACAGGTAGCGGAGCACGCCGCCCGATTGGTGGGAAGCCGCCGCGGGCCCGCCCCCACCCCGCTCCTCTCTGATTGGCTCCCGGAGCTGCCCGGCAAGCGCCACGCGCCGCCTTCGTGCCGCTGGCTCTTCGCGAGGGGTGCGGAGCGCGCGACTCGCCTTCGGGAAAACGGGAGGGGGAAGGAGGCAATACGAACACTCGAGCGTCCGAACTGCCTGCCTCGGTCGCCTGGAAACGCGCGTCTGCCTCTCTCAAGGATCCGTCCTCTTGAACTCTGTGGCCAAACGGACAACTGGGACGTCTTGCTGGGTTTTCCGGAAGAGGAGGGAGCCAGAGACCCAAAGAAAAAGAAACATGGACATGCTGAAAATGAAAGGCACTGCAGACACTGGGGACAAGTCTACATAGGGACCACCAAAGGCATATATTGCTTTTATATATAGCGCGCTCTCTCTTTCTATATATACTAGCCGTCCTCTGCCAGGCGTTGCTGTGGCTCAGTCTGTGTATATGTGTTTTGTGTGTGTATATATGTGGTTTTGTACATGCATTGTAATTTTTTTTCTTTTTAAGTCTCTTCTGCTGTGTTTTTCAGTGTTTTTATGAGTGATGGTCACTCGTTGGCCTGATAGTTGTCTTGTGTCCAAATTTGTTGTCAGTTCGTCCAGTGGTTTTTGAGTTATGTTACTCCCACAAATGAACGTTACATTTTTATTTATATATATATCTGTGAAACATCCAGGGTGGGGGAAAGAACTCTTGTCTACTGGAGGCAGAGGCGGCCCTAGGTAATTTTCAACGATAAGCAAACAGTGTTTTGGCGCCCCTCCCCTCAACCAATCACTGATATTTTCTGTTCGTTGTGGGAGTCCATGTGCCATATTTGGTTCAGTTCCATCATTGGTGGAGTTCAGAATGCTCTTTGATTGTAGGAGAACTATACATCCCAGTAACTACAACTCGCATATGTCAAGGTCTATTTCCCCCCAAGAGCGCCTCAAGAGCGCCCCCGGATTTATTCTTGTCTGGAATTCCCCTGCTTTTTGAGTCTTGCTCTTTATTTACTGTTCTGATTTTAAACAAACGCGAATCAAGGAACATGAAAGGCACTGCAGACTAACTCAACCAGAGAAGTCAGCCATAGCAGAGCACCTGATGAACCAACCTGGACACAGCATAGGACCACTGACCGCATAGGGAAGCTGATGAAGAAACACAACCTACAAACTATCTATAGACCCACTAAGAAATCCAACAAATGCTACATTCAGCAAGGACAAGAGGGATCCTCTCCCCTCTGCAGGAGTCTACCGTATACTATGCAGCTACATAGGGACCACCAAACACAGCATTGCCCAAACACGAGTCAAGGAACATGGAAGGCACTGCAGACTTAACTCAACCAGAGAAGTCAGCCATAGCAGAGCACTTGATAAACCAAGCAGGACACAGCATATTATTTGAGAACACAGAAATGCTGGACCACTCTTAACAACCACCATGTCAGACTACACAGAGAAGCCATTGAAATACACAAGCATGTGGACCATTTCATCACAAAGGAGGAAACCATGAAAATGAACAAAAGTGGCTACCAGTATTTTAAAAACTCTAAAATTGGGACAGTAAATAAAGAGGAACACCCCAAAAGTAGGAGAATCCCAGACAATAATCAGGGTCAGCAAACACCTTCCAAAAAAGGATCCCACAGGCAGCAACCAGCCAGGCTTTGAAGCTGCCCGGCCATTCAAGTGCTAATCAAGGTGGCCAATTGCAACATTCTCACTTGCCTCAAACAGACAAGTTCTTTTTATCACCCTGGACCCTCCACAGATATTTACCCCCCCCCCCATTGTCTAGTTTCCAATATACCTCACAACCTCTGAGGATGCCTGTCATAGATGTGGGTGAAACATCAGGAGTGAATGCTTCTTGAACATGGCCATAGAGCCCTGAAAACTCACAGCTACCTTTAGGATTTTTTATCTGTGTTTGTGTGTGTAGATGTTTGCTAGGCTTTGAAGCTAGATGGACATTAAATCCCAATCAAGGTGGCCAATTGCGACAGCCCAGAAAACTCACAGCAACCCATGGATATAATAAATATAAGCCCATTGCCTGTGGAATTATGACTTGCGACCTGGGCTAACCTCAAGAGGGGGCCTACACTCTGCAAACTTCATTCATTAGGAAGTTTTGAGCGTGATAAATAAATAAATAAATAATACACACCCTGAAGAAGGATAGCCAAAATATCTGCTCAACGACTGCGCCCTGTCTAATCAGATTACGTGGTCACTTATACAATACTGCTATCACCAAGTTGGCTGGAATTTAACCACCAGTGAGTTTTGTCTCGGTGCATCTGCACTGTAGGATTAATAGAGTTTGACATCCCTTTAACTGCCCCGGCTCAAGTTTATGGGATCAGGGGATTTGTCCTTTTACAACAGGCATGGGCCAACTTTGGCTCTCCAGGTGTTGTGGACTACAACTCCCACAATTCTAACAGCCTACCAGTGGTGCAATGGGTTAAACCCCTTTGCTGTCATGACTGCTGACCAATAGGTCAACAGTTTGAATCCGGTGAGAACAGGTTGAGCTCCCTCTGTCAGCAGGAATTATCTGGCAGTGTCCACTTAGCCTTAGAAGTGCAACAGATTGTGTTTAACAGTGTTTCCTCCCTGTTTTTAGGAAGGCGGTCCTTCTTTGCTATTTGTATAAGCATTGTTCAGTGACCACTGCACAAAAGTCCCTGAGCCATTTGGAGGAAGATAATATTGCTGAAGAATAGACATCCTTACTGTAGTAATCCATGTAGATACAGATGTATTCTGGGCAAAAGAGAAGGAACATATAGCATATATGTGTGTGTTTTGTAAAAATACACATACATATATAGAATCAAAGAGTTGGAAGAGACCACATGGGCTATCTAGTCCAATTCCCTGTCATGCAGGAAAGGCACAATCAAAGACCCTGACAGATGGCCATCTGCCCTTTGTTTAAAAGCCTCCAGGGAAAGAGCTTCCACCACACTCTGAGGCAGAGAGTTCCACTGCTGAACCGCTCTTACGGTTCCTAATGTTCTTAATGTTCAGGTGAAATCTTCTTTCCTGTCATTTGAGCTTATTGCTCCAAGTCCTAGTTTCCAGGAGAGAAGAAAACAAGCCTGCTGCCTCTTCCTTTGACATCCTTTCACATATTTATATTTGGCTCCCATGTCTCCTCTCAACCTTCTCTTCTGCAGGCTAAACAGACCCAGCTCTTTAAGACAATCTTCACGGGGATTCATGGTCTCCAGATGTTTGATCATTTTAGCCGCCTTCCTCTGGACATCTTCCAGCTTGTCAATATTTCTTAAATTGTGGTGCCTAAAGTTAGGTATGGGCTAGACAACTGAATAGACAACAGCAAACATATCCAGTAAAAGTAAAATACAGTGAGAAGCATCCAAATAATTTTTCCTTAAATGAACAGTATAATAGGAAAGTTCTCAGGTTGATATGAGGGGAAGCAACCAAGCTTTTAGTGTCTAATTACATTAAAAGAACAATCCAAGTCTTTTTTTTAAAGTTACAGCAGGAGTTAATCCACCACCTGAGGCTATCATATTTCAGAAAGTTAAAAAAATCCTTTGCCGACCAGTACTGAAAATGCAGTACTTGACATTGACTTTGTGACGAGCCCGTTCACTTTGTACCTTGTTTTTAAAGTAGAAAATAAGTACAGAAGAGAAATCAACACCTTCTCAGACTAAAATACTGTGAATTTATTTTCCTGAAATCCAGACATTCCCATATAACTGTTACCTACAAAATGCTAGACTCCTTCAGACCTCATAAGATAAATGTGAATGAGAAGCTGAAAGCTGATATTGACAGTACTGAGGGTTGCAATATTATTTTTCCAATTAATTAGTGCCAGATAATAATGGTGGCAGATTACTTTCTGGGTACTTTATATGGAAGAAAAAAAACAAACAATGGGTGCCTAAAATATGTGCGAAGGCTATTGGTGCAGCTGTTGTAACTGGAATTGAAAAGGAGGGTGCATAAGACATATTGGGTCTCTTTTAGAGCACAATATTGGGACAGTTTCCCACATGTAACTCAACTATAAAATCCAATTCCTACATAATGGGAAATAATAATATTTCCTTTTGTGAATAAACTGCATTGAATCTCAGGCTTCAGGAACACCTGCTTCCAAACTGAAACTAAATTTCAAGTCTGACCTTGGGGAACTGGATGTAATGAGATGATCCTAGTTTGTTCTCAATCCGCAGCCTGGCCTGTGCTGTGCATATGTGAATATGTTGTAATGCAAAAGGAATTGTAGAAGATGAGACACCCAGCGTTCTCTCTAGTAAGTGTCCATAGAATTGCATTTACACAGTCACAATGATATGATCAATATTTATTTGATAAAGATGAGCACTAGAAAGAGAAACATAAAGGCATTGTAAGAAAATGCATTAAACGTCCTTTAAGATATGTATCAAATGTCTTCTTTGGGGGTGTCCTGACTTTCAAAGGATTAAATGGATATTGGGGATTAATTGGATATTGACTAGAGATAAGACCTTATTGGTCATGGCTCCCCAGTCATGGCTCCCTAGGATTACATGTCTCGCATTTAATCTTTAGCCTTAGGCATCAGATAAGGAAATATATATTTGGAGATGTTTGTGTATTTTAGTTATTTTGAAGTCACAGACTATTTTTGGTTGATCTCTTTCACTGCTGATTTAAAAAAAAATTATCTGTTAATTTAAGATTTGGATATTATTTGTATGTATTTGAACTGAAAAGTAGAATAGCAATGTTAATGAAAGAAAACTGATTAATAAAAATACAGAAACAAAACACAGAGGTGGAACGTGCCTGTAAGACTTCCAAGTCCAACTCTCCTGCTCAGTGCAGCAATTCCAAGATGAGCACCCCTAGCAGGTAGCTGTCCAGCTCCTTTTTGTAGGCATCCAGAGGAAACCTACGCATCCCTCCTTACATAGTACGTACTACTGCCTAACCTGTCTAACAATCAAAAAATATTTCTAATGTTAATTTGAAACGACCCTCCTGTAACGTAAAGCCATTACATCTGGTCTTAGTCTCTGAGGCAGTTAAAAGCAAATCTCCGTGACATCCCTGTAGATATTTAATGAACATTATAATGTCATCCCTCTGGCTTTTCTTCACAGTGCTGTGCATATGAACTCCCTCAACATTTCTTCATATATTTTGTTCTTCGTAGCTTTTGATCCTCCTTATTGACATTCTCTGTACATATGTTACAGTGGCCTAAATGTAAATTCATAGCAGAGGCATGGCACCTGCACTCTGGTCCAGAGGTTTTCTCAAATCTTTGAAGCAAGTTTGAAGACTACACAGAATTACCCCTTGTGTAAACAGGTTTTTTAATAAACTGTTTATTTTCGTTATGGTACATAACAGAAAAGCAAATCATAACAGATATAGTCAGGTAACAATATTTTTGATGTATACATGCCTATCTACCTTAGTCAATCAACCAGTTAATTTTGACATTGAGTACATATTATTATCAGTTACTGAACTTAAAACCTATAGACTTGCTATTTCTACGTTATCCACTATTTTCAGTCTAAGGTTTCTATTCAATTTTTTTCCATAATGTTCAGAGAACCAACACACAACGTATTACACACAGCAGACCATACAGAGGTAAACAGTTTTTTCAGTTGACAGGTTTTTTGGATGCTGGTCAGCATTCAAAAGTGATCTCTTCCTATTAAATGTACTTTTTAATTATCGCATGGAGCAGTTTGAAGACTCTAGCTCAGTTTCATGTAGAAATCCTCAAACAACAGACATTAGCCTCTATATATAGGCTATTAAGTCAGTACTGCATTATTGGTACTGTATTGAGCCATTTGGAAATTACTTGAGCAGGTTCCTTGTGAAAGCAGGTGAGGTCATTCCAATATACATAGTATGGATAATTTACATGATATTTACATCTATTAAGTTTGCATTTGCATCCCAGATGTTATTTTCAGATATTTCCTGTGTTTGAGCTCAACTATTTTTAAAGACTGATCTCAAGATCACAGAAACATTTATTTGGTTTATCATCAAGTTTAGGAACAAAGACAAACTACATTTGCAAAAAAAGGGCTTTAAAAAGTCAAATGGTTTTCTTCAATGTTGTGGTTTCACCTTTGGTCAATATTGTTTAGCTGTACAGCTATGCCCATCCCTTTTATGTTGTTACAGTCAATACAGGAAACTCTTACCACTATGACATTTTCTCTTTTGACTTCGGAATGCAATTCTATAAATTTCTACTGAGGTCTATGCTTTGCTGAGTTTTGTGAGATTTAATTGCAAGAAAATGTGCATTGGAATTGCAATTACAAACCTCAAAATGCTTATATTTAAAAATAAATATATCCCTTTGAATATAGTATATATAATATTTATACTTCAGCCAAAAGGGCTCCCAGAGCTTCATAGAAATTGTTGATTTTTACAATTTATAATTTTTGATTTATACCCCACCTCTCAAGTTGTTTAACATGAAACTGTTGGGTTTGGAGTTTGGTGCCATCTGTACATACACAGATAACACTCAACTTTATTACTCATTTCCACAAGATGCAAAGGATGCTGTCCTAACCCTGAACTGAGAATGAGCTGAGAATGAGGATGAACAAATTGGAATTGAATCCAGACAAGACAGATGTACTGCTGGTCAGTCATAGGGCTGATCAGGGTATTGGGCTGCAACCTCTGCTGGATGTCATCACTCTCCCCCTGAAGGCATAGGTTCGCAGTCTAGGGAGGAAACCTCCTGGACTCAGAGTTGAACCTGGAGGCCCAGGTGTTGGCGGTGGCTGGAAGGGCCTTCACACAGTTAATAATAATAATAATAATAATAGCATAATAATCCTGACCTCACAATCATGTTAAAAAACAAAGTATGTCTGCTGTGGACTCATAATAATAATAATAATTATTATTATTGTTAATAACACTGGGTGCAGTGCCTAAAGTCCTTGGCCTGCACTTAAACACAATCGGCGCTGACAAAATTACCAGCTGCCAGCTGCAGAAGGCCACTTTACTGGGATCTGCACGCATTATTTGCTGATACATCACACAGTCCTAGACACTTGGGAAGTGTCCGACGTGTGATCCAATTCAACAGCCAGCAGAGTGTCTGCTGTGGACTCATCTTGTTGTGTTTCAAATAATAATAATTTATTTGTATACCGCTCTATCTCCCCAAGGGGACTCAGGGCGGTTTCCAGCATAGGTAAAGCATTGCAATTACTGACATAAAAACATACAGAATAATCATTATAAAACAAAGGCTTCATACTATGTAACAGTCATACATATTTAAAATTAAAAGCCAGTTCAGTACTAATTTCTATTGGGCAAGTTCAGTTACCAATGGCCAGGATTCCAGAGTGGGCCTCGATAACTATGGGAGGGCTGGGCTAGTACAACAAAGTAGACTAGGGCCAGGAGAGTGGATAAAGTGCAAGCATGATCCTGCGTGATGGTCAGGATGGGACCTGGAGCTATTTATTTCCAAGGCCTGCTGCACAGATATGAGAGGGCTGGGCCAATAGGGAAACATAGGGCCGGGGAAGTGGGTAATGTGCAGAACAGGGCTCTAACTAATGGTCATTTCCAGGGCCTGTTGAATAGCTGTAATAGGGCTAATGAGGTAGCAGAGGGCCAGGTATGTGGGTAGAGTGCAGAGTGGGGATCTAACTGATGGCCAGGGTAGGACCTGGGGCTAATCACTTCCAAAAGCCTGCTGGAACCACCAGGTCTTCAGGTCCTTGTGGAAGGAGGCTAGTGATGGATCTTGTGGAAGGAGGCTAGTGACACCCACACCTTGAGAAGCCTGATCTGGCCATGGTAGTACATGCCTTAGTCACATCCATATTAGATTACTGTAACACGCTCTACATGGGGCTGCCCCATAAAAGTGTTTGGAAACAACAAAGGTCAGTGGCCAAGCTGCTTATGGGGGTGGGATATGGGGAAAGAACTCCGCTACTGCAGCTACACATGGTTCGAGCCCAGCCTACTTGAGGGACTGCATCTCTTTTTACCAGCCCACACGGGCCTTGAGATCATCAGGAGAGGCCCTTCTCTCAGTCCCACTGCTGTCACAAGTGCTGTTGATGGGAAAGAGAGAGAGGGCCTTCTCGGTGGTGATCCTGCGGCTCTGGAACTCCCTTCCCAAAGAGGTGCAATTACTGGCCTTTCACTCACAAGTTAAAACCTTTTTGTGGAATCAGGCCTTTTCTGATAACCTATAATAGGCAATGACCAGGCAGCTATTGGTAAGGCACATCACCGAAGGCTATTTTGAACTTGGCGATATTTACATGGCCTAAAAAAGTGGAGCTTCTAGGATCTTATTATAATGTTTTTTAACCTCAATGGCCTGAGGCCCAGGGAATTTTTAATGGTACGTGTTGTATTTATTATGCTTGTTAGATATGGTTTATGTAATGTGTTGTTTATCTGTTAATTTGAGCGGTGATGTTCTGCTTTCTGTGTCATGTAATTTCTGCTATTTTTTAACCATTTTTTGCCACTTCGAATCCCACCCACGGGAGAAAAGTGGGATATAAATCAATCAATCAATCAATCAATCAATCATCCATTTCTTGCCTGGAGGCTTAATACCATGCAACAGACAAGGAAAAGGGGTCAGCAGTGGGGAAGGAGATTAAGTCCAGCAGATACGACCTCCTCTTCTCTCCCTGCAAAGTCCAGCAGTGGCACCTGAAATGGAGGGAGGGCCTCTCATCAGCTACCAGGGTTTGCTTTTGAGTGGACATACATAAGGCTGCACTATACCATATTTTATTCGTGAAAAGTGTTATATAGCTGAAGTAAGGTTTGGAAGATGGTTTATCCACCTGCATTTAAGTAACAAATGCCATTGTGGCACACCAGTCTGTGTTGGGAGAAAAAGACACTTTTCTTGACCCACTTTTCTTAACCAATTCAGCCTTTTGCTCTTGTCATTTGGTCTATGTATACAGTCAGGTTCCAGGCATGTAGCCCCCCCCCCCCCCCAAATTCTGATGGTGGTCCGCGAGAAGGCCTTACTGGTGCATTATTTAAACTGCTATGTTTATTCATATCATGATCTGATCACTATACTCAATATATCCCATATGTATGGGGGTATTGGGATAACGATACAAAAGGTTTGCTAAGGTAGACCCTCTTTCACTCAGACTCAGTCCCCCGAACCAAACTCAGCCCCCTCCCCCCCGAAACAAAATCCTGACTACGGGCCTGTCAGGATCCTATATATTAAGGAAAGAATGAATACTATCGTGCCTCTATTACCACCATTTGATGTATGAGGGTTTTTTCACATTTACATTAAATGAAAATGTCTGTTACATTTCTGGAAGGAAAGGGGAAAGCATTGTGGGTCTTGTGCTTGATAACTGACACTAGTATTACATTGAGAGATTTCCATATAATGCAGATGTTATGTGTTGTTGTTGTGTCTTTAAGTTCTTTCTTACTTATGGCAGCCTTAAAGTAAACCTATCATGGAGTTTGTCTCCCCAAGGCTGAGAATGTGTGATTTGCCAAGGTCACCCAGTGGGTTTCCATAACTAAGAGGGCATTCATTTGAACCCTGGTCTCCAGTCATAGTCCAATGCTTCATCAGATTGCCTCTTATGATGTCTTGATTCATTTCTTAATGCCTTGAGAGTGACAAAGCTGAGCAGAAACTCCCAGAAAGAGATGGGGGCAAACCAGCAGAGACAATAATTATTTATCTAGGTTGATTTGGAAGTCAACAGGTTTCTCATTCAGGACACCCCCAGCATTACCCTAACATGTTTGTCCTTATGGGAAGAAAGAGAGGCCACTCTGGTGGTTTATTGCCCTCACATTGGCACCAATTTATGGTAAGAGTATGAATGAGAGGCTTGCAAGACGCCCTTCCATCACAAGCCCTGCTCGAGTCCACAGACTCAAGGCTGTGGCTTGCTTGACTGAGACAATCCATTTGTAATGTGGTTTTCCCTCTCCCCCCATTGCCTTCTATTTTAACAAGCATTATTGTGTTTTCTAGTGAGCCATGTCTTCTTGTGACATGGCCAGTCACAATTTAGTCATCATGGAAGGGTTCAGGCTTGCCTAGAGCAATAAAAGATAAAGGTAAAGGTTTCCCCTTGACCTTAAATCTAGTTGTGTCTGACTCTGGGAGGTGATGGACATCTCAATTTCAATTGTCCGTAGACACCTCCAAGGTCATGTGGCCAATGTGACTTCATGGAGCGCCGTTACATGGAGCGTCCTAGAGCAATAGGACCCATTTATTAGTCTTTTTCGTAGTCCATCGTATCCGCAGGACACTTCTCCAGCAACACATTTCAGATGACTTCATTTTCTTTCTATGAGCTTTATTCACTGATTGGACTGCAAGGTTGGCAGAAGCTGGGCATAACAGTGGGAGCTCACACCACTCCCCGGATACGAACCACCAACATTTCGGTCAGCAAGTTCAGCAGCTCAGCAGCTCAGTTTAATCCGCTACGCCAGGGGTTCTCAACCTATAACTCCCAAATGTCAAGGTCTATTTTTCCCAAACTCCATCTGTGTTCATATTTGGGCATATGGAATATTTGTGCCAAGTTTGGTCCAGATCCATCATTGTTTGAGTCCATGGTAGTCTCTGGATGTAGATGAACTACAACTCTCAAACTCAAGGTCAATGCTCACCAAGCCCTTCTAGTGTTTTCTGTTGGTCATGGGAGTCCTGTATGCCCTGGTTTGCTCAATTCTAATCATGGTATTTGATTATAGGTGAACTATAAATCCCAGCAACCACAACTCCATATCTCTCTCTCTCTATCTATGGCTGGATGGCTCTTTGTCAGGAGGACTTTGATTACATTTTCTTGCCCCGATGAAGGGAGTTGGATTGGATGGCCTTAAGCATTTTCTGATGGTCATGGGGGTTCTGTGTGGGAAGTTTGCCCCAATGCTGTCGTTTGTGGTGTTTAGAATGCTCTTTGTAGGTGAACTGTGAATCCCAGTGACTACAACTCCCAAATGTCAAGGTCTATTTCCCCCCAAACTCCACTAGTGTTCATATCTGGGCGTATTGAGTGCTTGTGCCAAGTTTGGTCCAGATCCATCATTGTTTGAGTCCACAGTGCTCTCTGAATGGAGGTGAACTACAACTCCTCCATTGCCCACCCAATCCTTCCAGTATTTTCTGTTGGTCATGGAGTTCTGTGTGCCAAGTTTGGTTCAATTCCATCGTTGATGGAGTCCAGAATGCTCTTTGATTGTAGGTGAACTATACATCCTAGCAAGTACAACTCCGAAATGACAAAATCATAATTTTTGAGTGATGGTCACTCCTTGTGTTGTGAAATGTTTTGTTGCCAAATTTGGTGTGATTTCGTTCATTGGTTCTTTTGTTTTTGAGGTACTCATTATGCACAGAGCATTTATATATATATAGATTACCTTCAAGTTATGTGTGTTCACGACGTTCGTGCCTAGACACGGGTCCCATCTGCAAGTTATCTAATGTACGTCTATGTAAACACAGATACCTCCAAACGCTGGCTTAGCATAAGGGACGCTCAACCTATCGCGATCACTGAGCAATGTCAAAGCAACCAGCCAATGGGGGGGAGGGGGGCGGGTTCAGGAATGGAGCGGAGGCCACGTGACCAGAGCCATTCTCAGAATGTTTGGGGAGGGGGAAGGGCGGGAAACACGAAGAAGCCTCGTAGCTTTACATCTAAGGAGGGAGGGAGGGAGCCTTTGCCTCTGAAAGCCCCGCCTCTTCCATTGATTGACAAGTAGCTCCGCGCTTCAGTTTCGTCCTCGAAGCGGCCTCAGTGGTCAAGCGCGAGGAGGCGGGACGAGTTTGAGCCAATGGCGACGGGCGAACGAGTGGGAGGCGGGGCCTAAGCTTGAATGACAGCTCAGGAGATAAACAAGCTGCAGCGCGAGGCTCTCCATCAATCCTGCTCGGCGGTTAAAATAATAATTATTATTATCATAATAAAAGCCCGACCCGGGTCTCGCTCCACGTTTCCCCTTCCTCCCTCCGACTCTTCCGTCGCTGCCCCGCAACGTGAAGAGTCAGCAACTTCCCAGCACCCGCTCAGGAATGACTCTGAGGGGGGTGCGCGGCGGCGGCGGCGGCAACGCGCAGGCGCGGGGAAGCCACCGCGCCGCGAGGGCCGCCGGGAATCGTAGTCCCCGTCACCCTCCACCTTCCTCGAGCGCCTGCCAGTTCTGCCTCCTCCGAGCACTACGAATCCCAGGATCCCTTGCGAGCCTGAACAGCTTGGGAAGCCCTGGTTGAAGCGGGCGGCGGAGCGAAGTGTTTCCCCCTTCATAATACACGTACAAAAACAAAAACAATATATATATTTATATACATTTCCAAAAAACCCCAAGGAAATGGTAGCCTTCGCGCTCGCCTAAGCGCCATTCCCTTCTTCCTCCTCGCCCTCCACCTCCTCGTCCTCCTCCTCCCGCGCTTTCCTTCCATGGGTGAGAGACATGGACTACGAGTTCAAATCCAAGCTGGCGGCCGAGCGCGAGCGGGTGGAGGACCTCTTCGAGTACGAGGGCTGCAAAGTCGGGAGGGGCACCTACGGGCACGTCTACAAAGCCCGGCGGAAGGACGGGTAAGGAGCAAGGCGGGCAGGGCAGGGGAGGGGAGGGGGTTACACATCAGGCACGGGCAAACTTGGGCCCTCCTGGTGTTTTGGACTTCAACTCCCACAATTCCTAGCAGCCTCGGGCCCCTTCCTTTCCCCCCTCAGCCGCTTAAGCGGCTGAGGGGGGAAAGGAAAGGGCCCGAGGCTGCTAGGAATTGTGGGAGTTGAAGTCCAAAACACCAGGAGGGCCCAAGTTTGCCCCTGCCTAATGTATATATATCTGTATATCTTTGTGTGTATGGAAGTGAGAAGAATCTCCCACTTGGAAAGGAAATACACTTCTGGAAGAGTTATCATCATGGAGAAAAGGTGTCTCCACTGAAGCTTTCACCCAATTTCTTTCAGAATCCAATTCGACAGGGACAGAAAGTGGGGTGAATAATAATAATAAAACTTTATTTATACCCGGCTACCATCTCCCCAAGGGACTCGGTGTGGCTTACATGAGGCCAAGCCCACAATACAACAATACAATACTGTGCTGTCGCACGCTGGGCCTGTGCATAAGACTGTAGACAGGACATAAATTCTGTGTGCCCAGCGGGACGCCGGGGCTGCCTCAGATTAAAGGCCCTTGGATTTCCTTAAAGCAGAGTCTTTAGATTGCTTAAAGGTTCAACAGAGTTCTTTATTAATGAAAACAAACAGGTACTTTAAAGCTTTCTTAACAGTCTATAGGCTCTTTCAATCTTGTCCACAGGGAACAGGCACTATCTTCATGACTGGTATTTTAACTAATGGGGAAATCCTTAACTTCTAATCTGGACAGTCTGTCTTTGCCCCTGCACCCGGTACCAACTGTGTCTGGCTTCCGCAAGCGACCCTTACCAAGCAGAGCTTTGTAGACTTCCAGGGAAAAAGGAGTTCAGGTTTCGGTGATGGCTGGCTGAAGTCCCTCAGCAAAGGAACTGTAGGGCTGTACAACCCCGGCCAAGCTGTGGGCTGTATATCTCCCCGGCCAAGCCGTGGGCTGTATATCTCCCTGGCCAAGCTGTAGAAGACGAAGCTTTCTACAGGAGCTCTTGGTATTATGTCCTGCATGAAAGTCTTCGCTGTGTGGACTGAACCCAAACTGGCTCCTATTCCCCCCAAAACCCAAAAGGGGGTGGGACCAGGGAACCTAACTATAATTGACAGGTGGCTTGCCCTATGATTGCAGCCAAAAGAAGTCACCTATCTACAGAGCCCCTGAAACTCAGGACTGCAACAAACATTCAATGCAAAGCAAACAAAATTGGAGCTCCTGGTACAGCTGTACCTGCACAGGAGTGAACATTTCTGAACAGGAGCACAGACACGAAAACAGGGGTCACCAAACTTTTTAAACATTCAATGCCATTAGACGTACAACACATATAGACAGACACAGAGGCAATTTAACATTCCAGCTCGGGTGTCACCGTCCACTTGTGACACCAAGTCATTGATGGAGTACTTCCTCATTCTTACGCATGCTGCTGGAAGGTTTTATGGTGTCATAAATTAGTTAAATTAGCCTCCCCACATAAAACGGTACCTAAATTTCCTACTCAATAATAATAATAATAATAATAATAATAATAATAATAATAAAACTTCATTTGTACCCCGCTACCATCTCCCCAAGGGACTCGGTGCGACTTACATGAGGCCAAGCCCACAGCACATCAATAAACAAAGGCGACAACAAATAATCAATACAAAACAGTTAAAATAAAATAAAATAAAAACTCAAAACCAAAAAAATACACAATAAGCAATAAGCAATATCAATAACATACAGCATTTAAAAACCAACAGTCTTTTGGGCTGCCTAGGTCAACAGCAAGCTTGACCGTTAATGGTCGGGAGCTCACTCCGACCCAGGCTGGCTTTGAAGTCATGACCTCTCAGTGAGTAGTGATTTAATGCATGAAGTAAAGGAGGATATCTCATGAAAAGAGAACTGAGGCAGTTATTAAGAGTTTAAGGCAGGGGTCCTCAAACTTTTTAAACAGAAGGCCAGGTCACAGTCCCTCAAACTATTGGAGGGCCGGATTATAATTTGAAAAAAGCATGAATTAATTCCTATGCACACTGTACATATCTTATTTGTAGTGCAGAAAACACATAAAAACAATACAATAATTAAAATGAAGAACAATTTAAACAAATATAAACTTATTAGTGTTTCAATAGGATGTGTGGGCCTGCTTTTGGCTCATGAGACAGGATTGTTATTGTTGTTGCTGTGTGCTTTCAAGTCGTTTCAGACTTAGGTTGACCCTGAGCTATTTTTTATTTTATTTATCATGTCAGGAGGAACCAGACAGTTTTATTACATTTTTAACAAAACAAAACAAACAAACAGACAGACAAAACACAAAGTTTGCAAGCTTGGTAGTTGATTAAATGTCCTTTGACCAGTATCTGGCCACTTGGAGTGCCTCTGGTGTTGCCGCAAGAAGGTCCTCCCTTGTGCATGTAGCAGGGCTCAGGTTGCATTGCAGCAGGTGGTCAGTGGTTTGCTCTTCTCCACACTCGCAGGGCTGGGTAAATGACCTTACCTCGGGCCTTAGTTTGAGGATCCCTGCACTAAAACAAATACCACAGAGGTGTCAACCCTTCTCTATGCTATCCAAAGCTTATTTATTTGCCCGGAATTACACTTCAAAAATATACCTGCTCTGACTGACATATAAATTCAACTTAATTATAAACCTACAGAACCCACCTCAGGACAGTAATCCAAATCAAAATCCAATTCTCACAGGGACAGAAAGTGAAGTGAAATCTTCCAAAAAGGGGCACAGGGAGCCAAACAAAAACCATTGAGGTGTTAGCCTTGGAAGTGTATTTCACTTGCCTAGTTTCCAACAGACCCCTCAACTTCTGAGGGTGCCTGCCATAGATGTGGATGAAATGACAGGAGAGAATGCTTCGCAAGCGGACAAGAGTTATTTCTCCCACCCTGGACATTCCACAGATATATAAACCCCACTTGCTTAGTTTCCAACAGACCTCACAACCTCTGAGGATGCCTGCCATAGATGTGGGCAAACGTCCACAGATATATGAACCCCACTTGCCTAGTTTCCCACAGACCTCACAACCTCAGAGGATGCCTGCCATAGATGTGGGTGAAACATCAGGAGAGAATGCTTCTGGAACATGGCTATACAGCCCAGAAAACTCACAGCAACCTTTAGGGTTTTTTTAAATCTAAGTGTGTTTGTGGGTGTAGGTGTCAGCCAGGCTTTGAAAATATATGGCCATTCAAGGCTAATCAAGGTGACTAGTTGCAACATTCACACTTGCCTCAAGCAGACAAGAGTTCTTTCTCCCACCCTGGACATTCCACAGATATATAAACCTCACTTGCCTAGTTTCCAACAGATCTCACAACCTATGAGGATGCCTGCTATAGATGTGGGTGAAACGTCAGGAGAGAATGCTTCTGGAACATAGCCATACAGCTTGGAAATTCACAGCAACCCAGTGATTCCAGCTGGTTTTCAGCTGCCCTGGAGACTAGGATGCTGAACAATGGCTTCAAAAAATAGGAAAGGAGATTCCACCTGAACATTAGGAAGAACTTCCTGACTGTGAGAGCTGTTCAGCAGTGGAAACCTCTGCCTTGGAGTGTGGTGGAGGCTCCTTCTTTGGAGACTTTTTAACAGAGGCTAGGTGGCCATCTGTTGGGAGTGCTCTGAATGTGATTTCCCTGCTTCTTGGCAAAGGGTTGGACTGGCCGGCCCACGTGGTCTCTTCCACCTCTATAATATGATGATTATATGAAAGCTGTTGACAACACTTCTGGAAGAGATATCATCATGGGGAAAAGGTGTCTCCACTGAAGCTTTCTCACTAATCCGTGTTTCCATAGCAAGCCAAATTTTTCAAAATTCTATTCTTACAGGGACAGAAAGTGAGGTGAAATCTTCTGAATAGGGGCATAGACAGCAAAACAAACACCTAAGGGATGTTTACTCTTCCCTATGCTATTCAAAGCTTATTTATATATTTATTTGGCTGGAGTTAAAACTTCAAAAATGTATCTGCTCTGACTGACATACAAATTTTACTTAAGAACAAACTTATCTTGTTTGTAATTTGGGGGCTGCCTGTGTATCATTTTTATCTTTCCTTGCTACTAAAGGCTTGTGAGTTAAACTGAAGTTATCTAGACTGGAATACATCGAATTAGAATTTCTAAATAAATGGTTTCCAACCTATGGTCTATGCACCGCCAATGGGACACGAGAACTAAAATATGGTCCACGGCCTCGCCGTTACTACACCGTTGCAATGAGAGCAACTGATCTCTCAAAATTATTTTATAATGCCAAGGCTTATTAAATATGGTTTTCTGTGGGTGAGCAGATGGCGACTGATGACTGGCATATGTTCTTTTATCAAAAACTAGTGCTGATGTAGTCTATCCAATGCAATTTTCTGAATCAGCACCCCAAATAATCAAACCAAATCTAAAGTTGACCAAAAACTGATTCGTAACCCTTTTGGTACTAATGTTGGAGAGTGGTAACTGGTCAAAGTGGTCCCTGGTCAAAAAAAGTTTGGGAACCACTGTTCTAAATTGTTTTATTTAAACTAGAAATATGTTTAAGTTACTGATTCCTGCCTGCGAACCGCAAGCAGGGATGGGGCCATCCTGGTCTCTCATGAGAGGGAGTTCTGCAGTCTGGGAGCAGCCACCGAAAAGGCCCAGTCCCTTGTTCCCACCAAATGGGTTTGAGCAGAGGGTGTGGACAGAGAGAAGGCCCTCCCCTTGTGATTATAGATATCTGACAGATTTGTGGAGAGAGAGAGAGATGATCCTTCAAATAAACTGGATCTAAACTAGCTTCTTCAAACTCATGCAAAAGGAAGGCTTAATGTACATATGTTCTCTGTGGTTGGTGTCATCATCTGGGCCTTAAAGTGTTTCCAGAATTTCCTGTGTAAGCAATCTATACACTTTCTTCAGTATTGGTTTGAAATTACATGATCAGTGTAGATGGGGACACAGTGGCTACAACAAGACCTCCATCCTGAGTTCTTGCACCTCTCACAAACCATAAAACTTCAAATTTGAGACTCTTTCTATGTGAGCAGAAACCTGTCAGAAGAGATACCTTCAGAGTTTAGGGAAAGTGAAAGGTTGTCCACTGTGAAGGGGACATTTACGTTATTTGATTATTAGGTCTGATCTGACACTTTCTAATGTAAGGTGTGTGTCAAGAATTAGTCAAAGGCCCCATCTACATGGCAATTGAATGTAACTTGAAGCTAGTTTCCTCAAATTGCGATGGGATAAAAATAAGTCAATAAATAAAAAGCTTCCTCACTTGCCTCTTCCTTGCAACTTCTACACTGTAGAATAACTCCACTTTGACACCATTTGAACTGCCATGCTTAAAACTGGCAGCCCTACCAAGCCAGTTTTAAGCATGAATTTTAAACTTTTGTCCTTTGTTTAATCTGTTTTGTGTTTTTTAAATATGTATTTTATACAAACATATTTCAATATGTATCTTTTATAGAAATACATTTTAATATGTGTATTTGTGGTAGTTTTACAATGTTTATGTGTTTTCATTATTCTGTAACTTGCCTTGAGCCATGAGGAGAGGTGGGCAAGAAATAATAATAATAATAATAATAATTCATTCTGTGGAATTGTGGGAGTCATAGTTTTACAAGGTCTTTAGTCACGCCATAAAGTGCTAATGCCTCACCAAACTGTGGACCCATCTACACTGACCATTTAATGGAGTTCGAAGCTAACTTCAAACTGTGGTAGCCAAACAACAAACTCCCACAAATGTGTGTGAAAGAGAGCTCTTAATGTGCATCAATGTTCTGTGGTTTGTGTAGTTATCATCCGGACCTCAAACTGGTTCCAGGATTTCCTATGTAAACACCTGCACAACAAAATCACATTTTTCAGTACCATTTGGAAACTGCATTCAGTGGCCGTGTAGATGAGATTTGAAGGCTGAAACAAGACCTCCATCCTGAATTCTTACATCATAAAAGTTGCTCTCCTGATTTCAGAGCCGAAATCTATCAGCGGAGACGCCTTAAAGAGTTTGAGGAAAAGTCTTGGGAAGAGTGAAATGTTGCCAGCTGTGAAGGAAACATTTAAGTGATGGTTTTGATACTTTCTAATGCAAAGCTTGTGTTGAGATTTAGTCAAATCTGCTGTTGATTTCGTTTTTTCAAAGTTTTGTCAGCTCAAAGTACTTACTGGTGATCATCTACTTGTCCGACAGGTATTTCTGGTATGATACAGATATGATCAGTTTAGATAATAATAGGCTTTTACTGTGTGGGCGAGAGTTTGGATAACACTATCCAAACCATGGGGAAGGTTAGACACGATAGTGCTGACAATTATACAGAGTACAAAATTATTTGGTAATGCAGTGGGTTTAAATGTTGGACCACAAGGTGCATCCACACTGTATAATTAATGCATTTTGGCACGACTTTAACTGCCATGGAACAATGCAACGGAATCATGGGAGTTATAATTTTATGATCTTTAGCCTTTTTTTTTGCAAAGGCTTGCTGGTTCCTCATCAAACTATACATCTCATAGCAACGAGCTGTGGCAGATAAAGGGTCAAACTGTATTACTTCTACAGTGTAGACTAGAGTCAGCCTAGGACTCTCTGCTTGGTTATTAAATCCACCTGTTTTTATGAGAGAAATCTTGCATAGATCGGGTCATTGAAGGTTTGAATCAGCTTGAAGGCACATAACAATAACAACAATTCTGGATATCTTTGGGCTATATCTTTTTGACTTTAAAGTATGCTCTGAAATCAGACTCCTGATTTATTTTTTTAACGACTAGAAACAATCGATACACAGATTTACTTGCAAAATCCATTGAATAAATATTATATTGACCTTGGAAACATTGAAAGTTTCTTTTCACAATTGCATTCTCAGCTGTTCAAGCATAAGAAATAATAAAAAATACTGCAATAGTACAAAATTAGAACAGTTGCTCTTGAGTGATTTTGTAGTTCTGTATTTGCTTATTTATGTCTTCTGAACACAGTGGAGTTGACATCTTAGTAAATATACATAGAATTGGACCACACATCTTACTGATTTTAGGAATAATTTATTTTCAACATTTGAGAACTCTTATTTGGAGATATTTAATATAAATTCCAGGTTTACTATAACAAAAACACATTAAATGACCTGTACTATATGTATACTGTGATAAAGTATCAGTACACCTGTTATAAAAGAAAACAGCAGCTTTCTAGCCCAACTTTTTTTTTCCAGATATGTGGATAAATGTAATCTTACAAATGATAATACTTTGATTTTGAATTATAGTACTGACGGTGCTAGTCAAGGATATTCTGTGACACAGTAGTGTGATGGGGGAAGCCTTTTTATTAAAGTAGCAGCCAAAAATAGGATTTACTGCCAACTTTTCTGACAGAGAAAATATTGATGTCACAAACATCTGTCTACTTATTTGTAGTTTGGATCATGGATCAAATAGTTGACTCACCAAGCTGTTGTTGCCACAGCAAGCTCTGCTGAAATGAGAAAAAATGTGTTTATTTTCAATATTATTGTGTCAAAAAAACAGAATAATGACAATTATTCCTTCATTGCTTTATTTTCTACATAGCCACACTTTACTTCAAAATAAGAAACTTTTTTGAAATGAAAGGAAGTTGTGCAAGTGCAATATAAAATAACCAAAGCTGTCTAGAATTTGTGAGCATTTTTCAAAATCTCAATACACATGAATATTGGCTAGAATGTGTGGTAGGCCCACTTACTACACTAGCTTGTTGAATGTGGTTCCATTTATAGGATGAAGAGATTTGAATAGCATAGAATTGCTCTGGAGGAACAGATCCATCACAAAAGAAGCGTGTCTGTATAGATCAAGATCGAGAAAGGAATCACAAAGATACAATTAATAAGTAGCTTCAAGGGAGCCATTTTCCTACAGAAAATCGAACTTTTGCCAAAGGAGCACAAAAAGGGATGGACAAAAAAAAGGCAAGCAAGAATGTTGCTCATAACATTAAGATCAATAATTACAAATAACCTTGAAATTAGAAAATAATGGTGTTGATTTTTTTTAATGAAATGCATCGATATGGCTCCATGGATAGAGATCATGCAATGGATGTAGTTTTAATTGGACTTGAAAGAGTCTTTTGACAATGGTTCTCACCAAAGACTTGGGAGCACAGTTAGCCTTCATGGGTTCAAAGGTTATGTCTTGTTGATTGGTAAAACACAGAAAGGGACAGATAGAATAGGGACAAATGGACAGTTCTTGCAATTGAGGGATGTAGTGACAGTGGGATTCTACAAGGATTTATATCAGAAGGAACATTGGAGAGTTCCATAAACTTATTTCGGTAATGGAATTTGGCATTAAAATGGAAGATATCGTTTGATTTAAGTAAATGGAAAATTGGGGATAGGGAGTCTTAACTATCATGGAATCTATGCTTTAGTGGTTTTAATTTGTTTAAATTTCTTGAAAAAATAATATCAAATACAATTTATGAAATAAACAAATTAATGTCAAGCAGGAATACAAAATCAAAACACTCCTGATACATGGCCATTGACGTGTAGTTTAAAAACTTCCAGAGAAGGAGATTCAACCACACTCTGAGACAGTATATTCTACTGTCAAACATTACAGCTCACTGTACTTACTTCTCAGAAGTTTAGCAGAGAAGCTAACAGTAAAGCCAACTTTCTTCCATAGGCTTTGTCTGTGATTTCTTTCTTCTTCTTTTTTGAAGTGAAAAAATCAGCACTTTTCAAATTGCAAGAAAAATATTAAAATTTTACTCAGACTAAAAGGAGTTTACTTGCCATTACTGAAAGCACTTTTTTACACCCTTGGCAATAATTACTACACAGGAAGTTGCAAATGGATAGTCTTTTGCAAGTGCATTGTTTCATATGAAAGAATTCCATATCTCTGTTCTAGCAGCTTCTTGATTTATACTACCAGTCCTTTGGGATTAAATGGAAATAGGAACTTAATCTCATAGGGGAGCTACTGATCACATAATAAGCACATGCCCCTTATGACTGAAGTAGAGGTGGAGTGCCACCTATGCACACTTATCACTTAAATGGGGCTTAATCTCAAGTAAGTATATGTAAGATTGAAGCTTAAAATATTTCTGTGGGTAGTTGTATATTTTTGCAAAACTTAGTTGAGTATTGCTGTTAAACAGCAGTGGGTAACTTGCAGCCTGTGATCTGCATACAGATTACCAACTTATTTTGCAGCTTTCCAAGCTCTTGCACCCCTACCTTTTTTGTCCACTGAAGCATCTCCCAAAATCTGTCTAAAGCCCTCCCTGGCAGCCTTCAATAGTAGCAAATAATATTGGAATGTTTCCAGGCCACTAACACCAGGGAAAATTAGTGGAGTATGGAAGAGACTTACAGCTCAATTTTCAGCTGCTTGTCATTAATATTTAGAAGTGCCAGAGAGGACATGGGGAAAAATGATCCTTTGACCTCCACAATGGTCTGTCCCTGATTTTGGTTGTTGCTAGTGAAATCTCAATTTAGATAGCATTGCTTTTTGTGTTATCTGTTAATATCTAGGGATCTTTCATTGTAATTGAGATTATATGCAGTTTTAGATGATTTTTAAAAATAATTTTGGAAAAAGAAATCCCCCTTCACCGGACAACATTTAAAGAATGGTGAAATCAGGGAAGAATATTATTTATATTGAATAGAAAAATCTGTGACAAAGTTTTTACTGTGGGAATGTTTTTTTGTTTTTTGTTTTTTGTGAAAGGGGGGCTGTAGCAGTGTTGCCAGCTAAAACTCCATAGAAACCCAGCAGTGATGCATATTTATACTTTGCCAGTCACCATGGTATCAAGGCAGTGCTATAGCTAAAATCCCTGCTAACCATTCTGATAAAGTATTTCAATATCCTTCTTAATCTTCTGCAGACAAGACTTGCACCGAGTGGGAAGAGAGATTCTATTTGCTTTATAGCTTAAAAGCGTGAATGCACATAGTTGTTGTTCATTCGTTCAGTCATCTCCGACTCTTCGTGACCTCATGGACCAGCCTACGCCAGAGCTCCCTGTCGGCCGTTACCACCCCCAGCTCCCTCAAGGTCAGTCCAGTCACTTCAAGGATGCCATCCATCCATCTTGCCCTTGGTCGGTCCCTCTTCCTTTTGCCTTCCACTTTCCCCAGCATCATTGTCTTCTCTAGGCTTTCCTGTCTCCTCATGATGTGGCCAAAGTACTTCAACTTTGTCTCTAGTATCTTTCCCTCCAGTGAGCAGTCGGGCTTTATTTCCTGGAGGATGGACTGGTTGGATCTTCTCGCAGTCCAAGGCACTCTCAGAACTTTCCTCCAACACCACAGCTCAAAAGCATCGATCTTCCTTCGCTCAGTCTTCCCTAAGGTCCAGCTCTCACATCCGTAGGTTACTACAGGGAATACCATGGCTTTGACTAGGCGGATCTTTGTTGCCAGTCTGATGTCTCTACTCTTCACTATTTTATCGAGACTGGACATTGCTCTCCTCCCAAGAAGTAAGCGTCTTCTGATTTCCTGGCTACAGTCTGCATCTGCTGTAATCTTTGCACCTAGAAATACAAAGTCTGTCACGGCCTCCACGGTTTCTCCGTGTACATATTACATAGTACATATTTGTAATTTAATACCTTTACATTTTAAAGATAGAATACATAGTGAAACACAAATCATTTTGTATCAGGCTGTCACTTGTGAAACACTTTTCCTGATTTAAATTGAAAAAAGATTGCTTTCTGAACAGTTGTATTTCTTCATTAGTTAGACAACCACACATTCTTGATATAAATATAAGTAAAAAGTAGTTTCCTCCTTCTATTGAGTTGTGACATAGCCAGTTGCCTGCCTCTCCAGGCTGTTACATTTTTTAAATATTCGGTCTTAGGCATTATTCTCCAGTGAAATTGACCACACTGAAATAATGTACAAGCTTTCCATGCTTATGGACTGGCATTGATATTATTGCCAAACTTCTTCTATTTATTTCAGCCCCATTTTTTTTAGTTTATCAAGACCCTTCTAAATTGTCTTTCTATCTCCCAATATGTTAGTTACCCCTTCCAGTTTTGTATCTTGTGCAAGTTTGTTAAGGATTTCCTCTATTCCATTATCTAAGCCATTGATAAAATGCTGAAGAGCGATGACTCCAGGATAGAACCCAGTGGAACTCAAGACTTAAAATGCAGCCATTGAGGACTGCTCTTTGAACACATTTCCAACCAATTATGATTCCAGCTGTTCCCAGCTGTTCCACATGTAATCAGTTTGCTAATCAAAATATTATGCACAGCCTTCCCACTGTATACTAAATTAGTGATCTGAAAAAAAACCCCATAATATTAGTTTGACAGGATTTGTTCTTCACAAACCCATGTTGGTTTCTATTGATCATTGCATTTTCATCAAGATACTTGCGGACAGACTTCTGTATAATCCATTCTACTATTTTTCCTAATATTGAAGACAGGCTGGCTGTAGTACTCCAGAACATCTTTAATGCCCTTTTTGAAGGGATATAATTAATGCTTTTTTTTCTTTCCTCTGATGCTTCACCCCCATGGTCTCTCAGAAATGATGACCAATGGTTTAGATTTTAGAGAATATAACAGCAAGTTTCTTCAGTACGCTGGGATGTAGGTGATCTGGTTCTGCAGATCTGAACTCATTAGGATAACTAGCTCACTCCTGACTATCTCTGTATCATTCTTCTTTTGCAATGTGTATCCCTTACCAAGGTTTCTGCTGATGCATGGATGCCCACATGTTATATTTTATTGATGAAGATCTTCTTGCTTGCACTCAATGCAAAGAACGTGTTTACATAGTCATGTATTATAATTTGCCTGTTAATTTTTGTATCGGATTTTTCTGTTTTGTATCAGTCAGTTCTGTGCTTTCTGTACCCATAACCTATAACAATCTGAACCCGTTTCTTTACTAAAAATGATAGAAAAGAAAATTGTTAAAATATCTTTCTTGCATTTAAACCATCTGGAAGTGATTATTCTTTAGTGAAGGCATTTTTACTGTCACTCATGAACATGTTTTAATTTGTGTTCAGAAAAGTGAAATGTGCATATATTTTTAAAAATATGTGTAGAAACAATATTTGAAAATAAATTAGCTGAATTATAAATTGATTGAGGGTGTGTGTGGGGGGGGGGGTAACTAGCAGTGAAAATCAGAATGTGTTGTCGGAGGCTTTCATGGTCGGAATCACTGGGTTGCTGTGAGTTTTCTAGGCTGTATAGCCATGTTCCAGAAGCATTCTCTCCTGACGTTTTGTCCACATCTATGGCAAGCATCCTCAGAAGTTGTGAGGTCTGTTGGAAACTAGGCATATATCTAGTTTCCAGATATGGGAGAAAGAACTCTTGTCTGCTTTGTGGAAGCGTGAATGTTGTAATTGGTCAAAATCTGAGTGGATACAGCCTTTCCCATATTAATGCAGATGCACAGAAATATTCAAGATAAAAGTTTAACCAGGAGCAAGTATTAATAGTAGTTGTTTACTTAATACTGAAAGACTTCTTTCCTTTATTCATTTTTGTTGGAGCCATGCTGTTGTATCATACTTTTCTGCAGGATATATGACATTCTTATGAAGACAAGCAGGATGTAATTCAGGATATTCATGCCTATAGATCATGGTTTAGTGGTGCTATTGTTTCTTTTCTGACATGTACTGTAGATTAAAGAAAACATGTGTATGTAATAGGGAATGAGCTCAAGTTCTTTAATTTTCTGAGACTTCATTTATTTTTGGGATTTAGCTGACCACCTCATAGCATTATCTTTCTTCTTCTTTAGAACCAGAAGCATGCCTTTTATGTCTTTGTTTTCTCAAAAAGACAGCATCAATAAAATGGTGTAGTCACCTGATGGTAGGTAGTCAGTTAAATATGTCTCATTTGATTTCTGGCATGTTGAAAGGTAAGGAAATTTTCATTTTCAATGGAATCATTGACAATTTTTAACAAACAGAGTACTGCAAGTCTCTTCTGATTGTTGGAGGATAAAAGATATAAAATATGTAGCTAACTGGCTGATAACAGAAGTCCAGTAAACAGTCCTTCCTGACATAGAAGTGAACAGAGAGAAGGAGCTTGAGACAGTAGAAAAACAGAGAGGAAAGGGTACAATACTGTAAATAGCTTGCATCTGCTTCCCCTATTGCAGCTACATCTGTTTCTAACAGCCTCCTCCTGTGCTGTTCCTAAGATAAGTACTGAACCTGGCAGTATTAGTGACAGGCCATTAAGCATGTGCTTGTTTTGGTAAATTACAATGCAGTGGTTCTCAACCTGTGGGTCCCCAGGTGTTTTGGCCTACAACTCCCAGAAATCCCAGTCAGTTTGCCAGCTGGTAGGATTTCTGGAGGTTGAAGTCCAAAACATTTGGAGACCCACAGGTTGAGAACCACTGCTATAATTAATATTCCTGTTTAGAGATACCTGTAGAAATGTGAGTGGCAAAACATGTAAGTGTATGGTTTCTCAACATGCCAGGGTAGGTAGTGGGGCAGGTTAGTCTCCTTTCCCATTTTCTTCACTTTTACTCCTCACACATGCTTACTAAATGATTCTGGAGACAGATGTTTGCCTTGTCTGTTGTACATTAGCACACACAGCTACTGTAGGTGATTACCTACAGTAGAATCTCTATTATTTCCCAACCCAAGCTTTACTGAATTGTTTATTGTAGGCATACTGCTGCAAATCAACATTGAACAGTCTTTCTCCAGCCCCCATTACAATTCTCCCAATGTCAAGATTGCAAAAGCAAATACAAATGATTCCAGTTAGAGAGAAACTGAGAAATGTGGAATACTGGGTTCCACTGGGATCCCATAAAACATTGTAAAAAGGAATTTATTTGTCAGATTCTGTCCTCATAGTAGCCTCTTGTCCTGAGTATAGGTTACATACCAGAGCTATCAAATATTTTGGCACACTTATTTATTTAAGAATGATCTATAGCTTTTCATGATAGGTCTATACTTCATGAATCCCCCTTTAAAATTGTCCAGATTGGTGGCCCTCATTGTATTTTGTGAAGCTATTCTATTCCACTGTTTGGTTATACATTTTATGTGTTGGGGTGAAATACGTTTAGATGTGCTAAATTGCCCACTTTTCAGAGTCACTGGTAAAATATTGGTAATTTTATTTTTCATTCTGTTCCTAATGATTCTCAATATTGGTTTTGCCTTTTGAACAGCCTTACACTTTGAACCAACATTTTCATTGGACTTACACATGATCAGTCACCACTAATACAATGGGAGGGAGGGGACTTTGCACCAAGATCATAAATACTACCTATGTAGCTGTTTTGATCAGAAAATAAAATACATATTATATAGATAACTGCATTATTTACTTATAAATACATTATATATTATTTATATTTATTCATTTGCTTATTAATAATTAATACATTTATTAACACACACACCCCTCCGAAACATCCAAATGCATTGCACTGAATTTTGAAGCTCACATGCTTTTTGATCAGGCAAAGATGAGGTAGAAATTTCAGGTGAGAAAAAAGAATGACTAGAGTCTCAATTTGGTTTTGATTTGGTTGTTTTTGTTTCAAGGGCTCTCTCTCCCTCTCCCTCTTTCAGAAGAAACTGTGACATGTTTAATACTGCTTCTGGATGCTTATAGGATTGAGAAACCTTATATTCATTTTATTTCTAAAAATTGCTATGGGAAGTCAGAAGAAAACCCACTGTAGTTGTGTTGATCCCTGGAGGCCAAACTTTAACCATCCTTGTTTAGAAATGCAGAGAAGATTTACCATTTTTCCATCTTTGACAGGAAAGGGTGTCTCAACATGTTGAGAAATCCTGTTGAAATGTGAAACATGTTGGCCCGTTCTGTTATAAAAATTGTCAGTTGGCATAAGACTCTACCTGTGCAAAAAGACCAGCACCTTTCTTTTAGATATTTTCATGTTTTATGTCCAGAAATGTAACCTTTTGTAGAAAAAGTCCAAAAATGTGAAAAGTATGTGGAATTGTGGGAAAACTCATAACCCTATCCCTCTAAGGGAATAGTTGTAACTTTTAAAAATTGAGGTATGGAAGATCAAAATAAGCACAGGTTTAGATCCCTGACTTATAGTACAACTGAATTTTTTGCACGAGCTGTGCATCACTTTGATTGGGTTCCCCAAAGCCAATTTTTCATATTAATGTCTACCCCCTCCCCTAGTTTGGCTCCCCTTTTAATAGTATACATTATTTGGCATTATGAACAAACATGTCCAGCTATCTGCTCATTTCTAACTCTCAATCATTTATGAGCAAGCTTAAAAATTGATTCCAGTGCAAATTCCTCAGAATGGCTCTATTTATCTCCTTCCATTGTCAGAACTGCTCATTGATTCCTAATCCCCGCTTCCTGTTCTTTCATCATTCACTAGTCCATATGATCACTTCCTTTTCCCTGTTAACATATTAGTTTGCTGAATAGTCGTTGTTGAGAGGTTTTATCAAAAGCTTTTAAAAATGTAAGTAAACTGCATTAGATCACCCCATCCATATTCCTGGTGATGCTTTCAATGCACCCTGATGCAATAGTGAAACAGAACCTGCTTACTGGAACTGATGTTACACAAGCTATGTCCCATTCCTCTGGTGTAAAAGCTGTTTTTATTAGCATGTTTCCTTTTTTGTTAAAAATAATTTATGTTCACATTTGAATTCTTTAGGGAGAATGTTAGTTATTTCTTCTTTCCCCCAAATTTGCAAAAATTACTTTGATTTTGTCAAAAGCTTGCCCTTGGGATTAATGCTCATCCTCTGTTTTGATGTAGAAGTTCAGGATTTTAAAAATGTAATTCCTCTCTTGG
This sequence comes from Anolis sagrei, assembly GCF_037176765.1. Taxonomy (NCBI): domain Eukaryota; kingdom Metazoa; phylum Chordata; class Lepidosauria; order Squamata; family Anolidae; genus Anolis; species Anolis sagrei. The sequence goes on from NC_090021.1 coordinate 93,131,901, forward strand.
GAAGGGCTAGAAAATTATTGTGAACTCTTTTATGATGGTATTGCATTGTAGTTAGGTGATAGCTGAAGAAGCATTTTAGATTGCTAGATGGTAACTCCCATGTATTAACCACAAGGAATTTTGACAGCATCCAGGGAATGCTGTCAAAGGTGGCATTTAAAAAAAGGAGCAATTAAATTTTGTTATGTCTAGAATTTTGTCTCATTGGATACTTATACCTTGTGGCAATTTCTGAATTATTGATGTTCCAATGGCTTAATTTCTGCATTTATTCTGAATCCCAATGAGATAGAGCAGACAGTGTCCACATAAATAATGATTTTATACTATTTGTTAATCTTGAAGGTGCCACAGGACCCTTCTTGTATTTGCTGTGTAACTTACTTTACTTAGGCGATCCCTTGTTGTCCGAGTAGGATAGTCTTCCCGATCAGTGGACTGGCGGTGGGTCCACAGGTGACTGTGGAGCCCTATTCTTGATCTGCATCTTCTCCCGCGGTGAGGGCATTGATTTCCAGGTAGAAGACAGTCCCGGTTGGGGTTGGCTTGATGCACCTTCTTCCTGGCACGTTTCTCTTTTTCACCCTCCATTTGTGCCTCTTCAAATTCTGCAGCACTACTGGTCACAGCTGACCTCCAGTTGGAGTGCTCAAGGGCCAGGGCTTCCCAGTTCTCAGTGTCTATGCCAGAGTTTTTAAGGTTGGCTTTGAGCCCATCTTTAAATCTCTTTTCCTGTCCACCAACATTCCGTTTTCCGTTTTTGAGTTGGGAGTAGAGCAACTACTTTGGGAGACGGTGGTCAGGCATCCGGACAACGTGGCCGGTCCAGTGGAGTTGATGGCAGAGGACCATCGCTTCAATGATGGTGGTCTTTGCTTCTTTCAGCACGCTGACATTTGTCCATTTGTCTTTCTGTGTTACAGCTGAACAAGGCTAACATTATAGAATGACTGCAAATGTTAATATTGCTTCCTAGTTTTTACATTGCTACTTCACTCTTTGTTTCAGACCTCTTAATGTGTCTAAGAGTCACATTTTTGTGCAAATGTTTTTCCATGTTTTATTTTTCCTGTTCTTAGTGAGGCAACAGCCGTGATATTTTCCGCTATGTCAAACTGATGAACCTTGTACTGCAAGATGGCATAGTTAGGTTTGGGGTAAATGTAGAGGATTTTGAAACCTCCCACTCCTGAAATGAAGAGCTGTTCATGTATAAGAAACAAGGATATGTGCAGACATTAGATTTAAAAAATATTTTCTCTGTTTACGCTGGAGAAATCTTTGGAGTATATTGAAGTTCAATGTTTGTTTTAATTGACTATATGTGTAGCTTCCAGATCAGCTGTGTTAGTATGATTATAGTTCGTTAATCTGTTTATGTTGAAAGACAGAGGTGCCTATGATGTGTATGCCATCCGACTTCTGCATCTGGTTAAGAAATTTGTAAAGTTTTTTTGTTTTTGTTTTAGGTATTTATGAAATGTATTTAGCCAAAAGCAACAGTGGGACAAAAGAAAAAGTGTGCGTTCATGCATGCAGGTTTGCCTAGGAAAGGAAGCCTTTCAGATGGATTTCAACTTTCTCATCCCAATTTGTGATAGTATGAAAGTAGAATATTCCCTTTGGTTGTATGTTGCTGTGACAACCTCTGAACTTAGAATATTATAGACTGGAAACTATCTGTTCCCAAACAGTGGAACCTATTCCTCAAAAAACAACTTATTGGTTCTCCAGATATTAAGCACTGACATGTTTTGCAATGTGAATTACGAGATTACATAAAACTCTGCCCTTTTCATCTTTTTTGTTCATAATTCCATCAAGTTTCATAAGTCTTGGGGGTAGCAGAATATTCAGCAGAAAACATGTGCTTGTATTATGTACATGTTAATTAAGATAGTGCTTTGCAGTCCATTTAAAAGAAAAAGAATATATTAATGTAGGCTTGAAATTGTAGTTTAGCAATTCAGTCAGTAGATTACTTATTTAAGTATGGCAGAATGGTCCAGGAACACCACTGTGTGTCAACCCTACCATCTAATCGCATCATGAAATGGAATACACAATAAGCTTACCATAAGTCTCTCCACCTTTAGAGGGCTGTGTCTTTGTCTTATGTATTTACCTTCTCCTCAATTTGTTGACCTTTAGTTTAGGACTTGATACTTGTTTCAGTCTCCTGTAGAAAATTTCTGCCCTTGCTTCCCTATTTAGACTACATGGCCTTGCTTCCCCTTCTAGTCATTCAAGAGTGGTGGGGCTTTTCTCTGAATGGGATGAGTCTGCCTATCAGGATGAGGTGGATCGGCTGCTCTTGTGGTGCAGGGACAATAACTTGGTTCTTAACATCAACAAGACCAAGTAGCTCATAGTGGACTTCAGAAAGAATAGACCAGAAATTCTACCCTTGAACATAAATGTGGAGCCAGTGGCCAGTTTTAAGTTCCTGGGTGTCACTGTTAAGGAGGATCTGACCTGGGGCACTCATGTGGCAGCATTGGTTAAGAGAACCCAGCAGAGATTGTACTATCTGAGACTTCTAAGGAACCAACAATTTAATGAAAAACTGCTGGTGACTTTCTATTAGAGTGTCCTAATAGAAGGTCCATGCCTTGGTCACCTCCAGATTGGATTACTGCAATGCGCTCTACGTGGGGCTGCCGTTGAAGACGGCTCGGAAGTTCCAACTGGTCCAACGATCAGCAGCCAGGATGCTAACTGGGGCCCCTTACAGAGAGAGGTCAACCCTCCTGTTCAAGGAGCTCCACTGGCTGCCGTTTATATTCCGAGCCCAATTTAAGGTGCAGGTGCTTACCTACAAAGCCCTGAACGGTTTGGGACCAGTCTACCTGCGTGACCGCATTTCCATCTACGAACCCACGCGTTCACTTCGGTCATCTGGAGAGGCCCTGCTCGTGATCCCACCGGCGTCGCAAGCGCGCTTGGTGGGAATGCGGGACAGGGCCTTTTCCTTGGAACACCCTCCCCAAAGACCTTAGACAGGCCCCTACATTGGCTGTCTTCAGAAAGAACTTGAAGACCTGGCTTTTCTGATGCGCCTTCCCAGATTAGGAAATCTCCACTACCAAGTCCCATAAGCACTTTATCGGAACCAATGATTGCTGCACATCGCACATCGCACTTGCCCTAGAAGCCCTTTATACACCTCCTGTCACATCAGCACTTTTAATCTTTGTACCCACCTTCCGGCCCGGCCCAGTTTTATTGTGTTTTAGTGTACTGTGCCTGTTGTTTACTTTGCTTTATTCTGTTTTAATTGTTTGATTTGCTTAGATTGTATTGTTATGTTGTGTTGTTGAGGCCTCGGCCTGTGTAAGCCGCATCGAATCCTTCGGGAGATGCTAGCGGGGTACAAATAAAGTTTAATAAATAATAATAATAATAATAATCTATTGCGTCTGTGCGTGGTTTTGGAACTGTACAGTGGCAGATAGGAAGGTGCGCCAAAGGGACACCACTACTGCACAGAGAATCATTGGTTGGCCTTTCCTCTCTTTGGAAGAACCTTAAGAAAAGTCAGAACATTTTTAAGTATCCATCTTACTCAGCATACTGTGTGCTGGGGAAAGCATTTAATTTCGCTGTACAATGACAAGTTATTATTCTATTCGTAACTACTAGCATCTCTGAATATGAACATCAAGTTCATGAAAAAGTATGAAACAAATTTCTGCACACAAAAAAATTCACACTTGCACAGGGTTTTAGGGTGGGTATCATGACTGTATTTGCAATGAATTGCCTTTGTGTGCACTATGAATATAGGCACATGTAGATTTTGTATAGATTTGCTGCTTACTATAAGAATAGTGGGGCGGAAATGGGTTGCTATCATTCTGTTGAGTGTCTTTGATGAGATTGAGTATATATGGTGTTCTCATAGGTGTTGTGCAAGTCCATTAAGCAGTTCAAAGGAGAGTCTGAATTGCAACCCTTTTAGACAGATCTGGATCTGAAGGGCATTGATAATGTACATAAATTCTTTGTGAAAAGTCTCTTAAGAACAAAATTCAATTGAGGACGTATAGACTACTTTTCCTTTGTGAGGGAAATACTTTCTCATCTCAAGCAGGCAGGAAAGCAGTCATTTTACAAAGGAAAGTACTTTGCATATTCTCTATAGCACTTTACATCTAGTCTGCTTCAAAAATCCTCCTTGGATAGCCATTCTGTTCAAGTCAAGGTGCTGAAGCCTGCTTGTTTTGTTTTACAAATGATAGACTGAACTATAATGGTTTGAAGTATCCAGTAGTTGGAACTATGGCACAGTCTGTTGCATTTATTATGAAAAGGGAGTCTTTGTGTAATATAGTAATTTTGTAGTCTGTAAAGATTATGTGAAACCTGAACTCTAGAATAATTTTCAGTTAATTAACATAATTTGCTCTGTGCTTTTGTTCCTGTCGACTAAAACTGCTAGTATTTTGCTGCTATTTTTTACAAGGTTCAGTTGATGAATTGACAAAAGTTTTTATTGGGTGAATGTCAATTCTGTATGACAGCAAAGAGTAAGACCATAATATGTTTCAAGATATTTCCTTGTAATTTGGTAGCTATTATGTCTTCTTCTTCATGTTCATTATGGAAGTACAGGATTATCTCATGTACAGGGTGAGGCAGCATAACTTCCTTTTTAAAAATGCGCGCCATTCAGTTGGTTGAAGATGTAGCGGAGCGCTAGTGGTCTTGTTCGAGAGGCGGGAGTATAAAGTTTTGTCCTGACACAGTTCAGTCGCCATCATGTGTTGGAACAGTGAGGAGTGTGCTTTTACCGTTGAGGCCTACTTTTCAAGCGGATTTGGAGTGGCCGGCCCGCTCTCCAGATTTGGCCCCTTGTGATTTTTTTCTATGGGGTTTTTTGAAATCCTGTGTTTATGTGAACCATCCAAGGACCCTACAAGATTTGAAGACCAACATCCAGGAAGAAATTGCCAACACAACGCCTGCTATGCTGGCAAGAGTCATGACAAACACCAGAAATCTGTTTACTCAGTGTATGGAGAATGGGGGATGTGACCTACCTAATTTGATCTTCAAAACTACGTAAAACAAAACTTTAAGGTATGCGCCTACATTGTAAAAAAAAAAATCTGATTCATACAATGGGTTTTATTAAGTTTTGAAAAAAGGAAGTTATGCTGCCTCACCCTGTAGTTCTTTCTCAGTACCTTTTCTTAATGTGTAAATGGCTTTGTTAATACAGAAATGGGATATGACTCCTAAACAAAACATTTGATAGGGGCTGGTGAATGATAAATTCTATCACATGTCTTTTCTTAGAAAGTGAACTTCATTACATCCTCACCAGGCATTTTAGAAAATAAGATACTGATTTTTTTAATAAGTTGGGACTGTCAGTTTGGGAACACTTCAGGTGTGGAAATTTCAAGGCGTAATCCTGAGACATAGGGATAATCCCTACTGATGTCATGGAGGAATGGACATACAACCATTATTACAGGCTTTCTCCTTCAGTTGAATGTCTTAAGTAGAAAATGGACGCCCATCCCTCCTGTGTAATTTTACAGTGATTTTCTGCAATGGCAAGGGGTTGGGCAAGGTGGCCATTAGGGGTGTTTCCCACCTCTGATCTATTGCTGGATCTACACTGTCACATAACCCAGATATTCAAAGGATTATGAGTCTACACGGTGACATAATCCTTTTTAAAGCAGATAATCTGAAGTTCATAAGGCAGTATAGTTGGAGCCCATGATTCCATACTTTGAGATTGAAATTTCATGGGTTACCTCATGATGATGCCATTGAGTATGATACCAGTTGCATAGGGAACACAAAATAAAAAAAAAATCTTAACAGACAAGGAAACACACATAATTTACAAGACAGTGCACTTGCCCTGGAATTATTCTCTTTTACCTTGAGAATTGGAGAAGAAAATCCACACTCTGGGTTTTGGCAGATCTGGGAGTAAGTAACCATGTATATAGTGAACGTCTTCATTTCAATGTTTTCTCTGGGTATGTTGCTGCTTCTGTCATTTCCACCAACTTTGTAAACAAACAGTAGGATAATAAAGAGTAATGGTTGTTAGAGGACTTGGCAGTGCTTGAATCAAGCTCTTTTAGACATGTTTAAACAGAAAGCATTTATGTATTAGAAAAGCATTATGGAAACCATTTAAATAAGCACATGGGTAGGTTTATGCCAATTCTCTGAATGTAGACAAAGTGGAATAAGCTTGTCTGGACATTTTCTGATTTCATTATTATCTGAATCATCAGGTTTATGTCTGATTTTTCACTATTTTCTTAGCTACGTGTCGAAATTGTTTGAAAATGTATGTAATTTATTCTGCCTTATTAAAGGTATCTCTATGTCTAAATATCTAATGGGTATGAAAATTATCTTATAAACCTGTTGATTTACCAAATAAATATGGCCATTTGTTTTTTCAGTTCTGCTCAGGGCCCTTCCACACAGCCCTATATCCTAGAATATCAAGGTAGAAAATCCCACAATATCTGTTTTGAACTGGGTCATCTGAGCCCACACTCAGATAATGTGAGATTTTCTGCCTTGATATTCTGGGATATAGGGCTGTGTGGAAGGACCCTCAATGGCCTAACCCCACTAGTAACCTAAACTAGAATACACTGAGTAAATTGATAGGATTTATGCAAGTGTTGATTCGATGGACTTACTGTGGCTGAGACAAGCAGAAGGAAGTAACAATTTCCAAAGCAAGACATACTGTATCTAGGAGGAAGGTGACGGCTTTAATTTTAGGAATTCTTTCTGCCAACAAGAATAGTACTGGCTTCAGAGGTGACACTGTCAGTAGAAAACTATTTTAGGACTGTGATACATAGCAAGTGGCTGCACAGATGACACACATTTCAAAAAATCTGTGTAAGATGAGTATAAGCAGAGACACACCAGTTCTTTGCCCCAAAGTAGGGTCATTCCCAATTTATTCATTTTCCTATTCTGCTCTGCATCACTTGATCCAGCCTGCAATGTGCTTGTAGAGAATGTGGGGACAAGAGAAGACAAAAATAGTCTGAACTACGGAGTATATAACAACAACAACAACAACAACAACAACAATTCTTTATTTATAGCTGACCCTATCTCCCCAAGGCCCCCTGGTGGCGCAGCAGGTTAAACCACTGAGATGCTGAACTTGTTGACTGAAAAACTTGTTGGCAATTCGAATCCGGGGAACAGGCTGAGCTCCTGCTGTTAGGCCCAGATTTCTCCCAAGCTAGCAGTTCGAAAAAATGCAAATGTGAGTGGATCAATAAGTACTGCCTTAGTGGGAAGGTAATGGCACTCCATGTAGTCATGCTGGCCACATGACCTTGGAGGTGTCTACGGACAGTGCCATCTCTTCATCTTAGAAATGGAGATGAGCACTCCCCCCCAGAGTCGGACATGACTAGACTTAATGTCAGGGGAAACCTTTGCCATCTTTTACCCATCTCCCCGAGGGGTCTCAGGGTGGCTTACAACAAAATAAAACATAGTGGCAAACATTTTTTTATTGAGTTTTAATATTACAATAATAGAAAAAGAGAACAACAGACATACACAAAGAGTGTAACAATGACATAGTCGCAATCATACATGAGCATACACAATAATACACAATAATACATCTTAACAACAACAAGACTTACCTAACACACTCACTACAAGTATCTTTAAAAACATCTGCCCATGACAGCAGTGGACCTCCTACTCTCTTGTCTACGGCATTTCTTTATCCGTGACCTTACTTTTGTTTTTCTTTAATTTTAGAACTGTTTCTTATTTCCTATCATGTCCTATCTTACTATCTACTGTTTCTTTCTTATAACATTTAAACCCGTAATTCTTTACAAGTAGAGAACCTTGGGTTCTTGACTATCTAAGCGATATCTTTCCCTGCTCCCTGGCTCTTTTGGGCTATCTTCGTCTAGAGTTACCAAACTCTTTCCCACTTTCTTTTATCTTCTCCTAACGGAAATCTTAAGCTATTCTGTATTTCTCGTTTTTTCCCCACGGATGTTGTGCTCTCATCTAGTCTTATTGGGGATTAGGCTATTATCCATTTTATCTTGTTTTCTCTAAGCCATGCTTTTACAGGTGTCCAATTTGTTGGCAGCACAGGCATGTTTCTTGAGGCTGATAGGATGAACGTTAGGTGGTCCACATTCATTAACTCGATTATTTTCTCTGTCCACTCTTCCTCCGTTGGTATAGTTCTTTGTTTCCATACCTTAGCCAGCAATAAACGTGCTGCCGTAATCAGATATGTGAAGAGTTTATCCGTCTCTTTATCCCATAACCCTTCCGTTAGTCCTAACAGGAAACACTCTGGTTTTAGGGGGATACTTTTTTAAAGTATTTTTTGGCACCTCTTTTGTATTACTTTCCAGAACATTCGTACTCTCTTGCAGGACCACCACATATGTTTGTACGTCCCTTCCTCCTCCCCGCACTTCCAACACTTGTTACATGCATGTTTGGAGAATTTAGCTATCCTGGTCGGCGTAAGATACCATTGGTGTACCATTTTCACCCAATGTTCTTTAAAATAATAGGAGTAAGAGTAGTTTGTTTTTATATTCCAAATTTTGCTCCACTCCTCTAAGGATATGGATCTTCCTATTAGCCTAGTCCATTTGACCATATATTCTTTAATCCTTTCTTCCTCTGTGGCCCATTCAAGTAGGAGCTTATATGCTCTTGTTATGTATTTTTTTGGACTGTCTAGAAGTCTGTCCCATACAGAAGGGGATTCCATAAAGCCTTTTTTGTTATCTTCTTTAAAGTATTCATTTAGCTGCCAGTGCTGGAGCCAAGTGATATTATTGTATTGTTGTTTTAATACGTCCTGGGTTTTTAATCTAAATTCCTTTCTTTCCTTAAGCAATAGGTCCTTGTACGTTGGCCATAGATTCCAGCCCAGCTCCCTCCTTTGGTGGGCTTCGAGGGGGGAAACCCAAAGTGGTGTTTGGGGGTACATCCTTTCCTTATACATATCCCATACTTTTAAGAGGGCGGCCCGAATGAAATGGTTTCTAAAATTTTTTTCTACTTAGCCTTATTATGCCATAAATAGGCATGCCACCCAGTTCTTAGATCGTGGCCTTCTAGAATTAGAAGTTTTTTATTTCTTAGTAGTATCCATTCTTTGACCCATTCCATACAACACGCTTCAAAATACAGTTTTAGATTCGGCAAGCCTAGACCTCCTCTCTTTCTTTCATCTGTCATGTTTGAAAAGTTAATCCTAGGTTTTTTATTATTCCAGACGAATTTCGAGATGTCCCTTTGCCAATCTGTAAAGAGTTGTTTCTTTCTAATAATTGGAATATTTTGAAATAAGTAGAGCATCTTGGGAAGGGCGTTCGATTTAATTACTGAGATTCTTCCCAATAGAGATAGTTTTATTGAATGCCAATCTTTCAGATTTTTCTTTATTTCTCTCCATTTTTCTTCATAGTTATTTTTTAGAAGTTGGGAATTTTTTGCAGTTATATAAATGCCTAGATATTTAATTTTTGATGTTGTTTGTAACCCCGAAATCTCTGTCAAATCCTTCTTCCTTTCCCTAGGGATATTTTTCGTAAGAATATTAGATTTTGATCTATTGATTTTAAAGCCAGAGACTTTGCCGAAATCCTCAATCTTTCCTATCCACAGTTTGATGTTTTTTAGTGGTTCTTGTATGGTACAGATTAAATCGTCCGCAAATGCTCTAAGCTTATAAGTTTCTTTTTGGATAGCTACCCCTTTTAATCTGTTGTCGTCTCTGATCTCGTTTAGTAGGATTTCGAGTGATAAAATAAAGATTAAAGGGGACAGGGGGCATCCCTGTCTTGTTCCCTTCTCTATGTCCAATCTCTCAGAGTCCTGTCCGTTCACTCTAATTGTAGCTCTCTGGTCAGCATATATAGCTTCCAGAGCATTTAAGAATTTATAGCCCACATCTAGTTCTTTAAAAATTGCTTTGAAGAAGGACCAGTTGAGGTTGTCGAAAGCCTTCTCCGCGTCTACCGATAGAATTGCCAGTTCTTTTTGCGGGTGACTTTCATGGTATTCTATAATGTCCAGTATGTTTCTAATGTTGTTCTTCATCTTTCTCCCTGGCAGGAACCCTGTCTGTTCTTCCTTTATCCATGTTGTTAAAAATCCTTTTAATCGATCCGCTAATATTGTGGTGAAGATTTTATAATCACTATTTAAAAGCGAGATCGGTCTGTAATTTTTGACCCTCAGGGGGTCCGTGCCTTCCTTGTGTATCATAACTATATTGGCCTCCTTCCAGGAGTCAGGCATTTTCCCAGTTTGAAGTGTTTCATTCATCAGTATGTTCAGGTGTGGTACTATGCTCTTTTTTAGTTTTTTATAGTAAGTCATGGATAGACCATCGGGTCCTGGTGATTTTCTGGAGTCCAACCTTTTAATCGCCTTCTCTATTTCTTCCGGTGTAATGTCCCTGTTTAGGGCTTCCCTCTGAGCTTCTGATAACCTTTCCAGATTGTGCTTCCCCAAATATTCATTTATGCTTTCCTTACTTATTGGGTCTCTCGTATATAAGTTTTTATAGAAATTATGGAACTGGGCTAGTATTTCCTCATTTTTAGTATATATCTTGTCTTTCTCTTGAATTTGGGATATATTTTGCTCACATTTTTTCTTTTTAATTCTCCTAGATAGCCATTTTCCTACCTTATTAGCATTTTGAAAATGGTCCTGCTTCACAAATAACAATTACGTGCCATTTGTTCCAGCTCTAGGTGTTCCTTTTGTTTGTTAAGTAGATGTAGTTCTAGTTTGATTTTCTCGTTCTTTGGGTGTTTTTTAAATTTTTTCTCAACCTCCTCTATTTTTTCATCTAATTCTTTCTCTTTCTGTTTTTTTCCTTACACATCTTACTATGTATAGGCTTTACTGGCATCCCATATAACTTCTCTTGAGATTTCGCCAGTACAGTTTATTTTAAAGAATTGTTAGTAGCTCCGAGTGTCTCTTAATATCTTCCTCCGATCTCAGTAAGTGTCCACTAATCGCCATTTTTTTCTGGTGTTTTTATAATTTAGGTCCATTTCTATTGGGCAATGGTCGGAGTAGTAACGTGGTAGAATATGTATCTTGTTTACTCTCCCTATGAGCGTCTTTGTGGCCCATACCATATCTATTCTACTCCATCTTTTATGCCTATCAGAGTAAAAGGTATAATCTCTTTCTTTTTTGTTATGTGTCCTCCAGACGTCTTGAAGTCCGAGGTCGGCTTGCATTTTGAAAAAGCCGTCTGGTAACTTCCCTCCTCTGTCTCTCTTCCCTTTTTTGTCCCTTGGACCTTTGTCAATACTGGTGTCTGTAACGCCATTGAAGTCCCCCATTAAAATAAGGTCATCGTACTCCTGTTCCAAAAGCAAGTTCCTTAATTTATTTACAAATTTAACTTTTGCTCCGTTTGGGGCATACACATTACAGAATAATCCCTTCCATCCCCCTCTTTCTACCATTATTCCTATCATTCTACCCTCTGTGTCCTTGAATACCTGTTCGGCTGATATTGCCTCTTTAACGTAGATCACAACTCCTCTCTTTTTCTCCATGGCCGATGAGTAGAATGTCCTTAGTCCTTTTTGATTAAGATGTGCCATGTGCCGTTGACATATGTGCGTCTCCTGCAACGCTATTATATCATATTGACCCTTCTTTATATAATTAAAGATCTTTCTTCTCTTGGCAGGAGAATTCAGTCCATTGATATTATTGGATAGGCACTTAAGGTTCCACTCCATCATGATTTCCTTTTTCATTTTTCTCCATACTCCTTGCCTCTTTTGTGTCCGGTTCCCATTCCGTCCGCTCCTCTTCATATGTGGTTCCCCCCGGCGATGTTAACCTTGCTCGTTTTGTTCCTTGCTTTTGTCCTTTGGAGGGTTGGTCGTTTGTTTCTTTTTTCAATCTCTTATAAAAATTTTGTGCTTTTTCCTCTAATGTTAACCAATGCCTTTCTCCTCTGTACGTGACCATGATCCCTTCCGTTCTTTCCCAGCGGAATCTTATATTTTGTTGTTTTAGTTCTTCTGTCAAATATAGATACTTTCTCCTTTTTTGCAGTGCGGTTTGTGGTATTTCTTTGATGATTGCTATTTTTCTGCTTTTATATGTCATCTGGCTCGAATTGTTCCTCTTTAGGATTCCATCTCTGCTTGTCTTCTTTGTCAGGTGCACTATTACATCACGTTCCGCTTTGTTTCTCTTTGCGTAGTTAGTGGAGATTCGGTAGACTCGGTCTATCTGATGTTCCATTTCCTCCTTCGAGCAGTCCATCAATTTTGCTGTGAGTTCAATCACAATTTGCCTTATGTCCTCTTTAGGTTCTTCTGCTATGTTTCTATATCTCAATTGGGACTCCAGTTCTTTTGCCTCCAATTTCTCTTGTTGTCTTTCCAGTCTTGTACTTCTTTCCTCTAATTCGACTATTTTCTTTTCACTTTGTTCCTGTTTGTGGGACATTTCCTGCCTTTCTATTTTCATATCCTTCAGCTCTTGTTGAAAGGTCTGGATATCCTTTTTCATGCTATTCAGCTCGTCCGTCATCTCTTTCCTCATTTTCTGTAACTCTTCTCTGTGAGCGTCTTGTTTTTCTGATAATTTTTTTAGGTCTTCCTGGTGTGTATCTTGTTTAGCTGAGATTCCTTGAATTTCTTTCAAGATTTCCTTCATGATTGATTCTTTCGTGGTCGTTTCTTCCGTAGCTGGGTTCTTTTTGTTTGCACTACTTGCTTGGAGGGGTACTTTCCTATCCCCTTCTTTATCCCTTTCTCCTTTTTCTTTATTACCTTTATTCTTTGGTGTAGTCATCTTTGGGATCTTGATTTTTGAGATTCCTACTGGTTTTGGACTTCTAGATAGGTTTGATTTTTCCTTAAGTCAATTGGCTGTGTCTTTCTGCTCCTCTTCCTGCTTTGGTCGCTGTAGATTTTATCCTGTGGGTCGCTCTCTGCTTCTTCCTGAGTTCTTTCTCTACTTTTCCTTATGTGGCTTATCCCTGTGTCTCCTTTCCCCACTCTTCCACTTTACAGTTCTGTTTCCTCCTCTGACTTCTTGTTCTGTTTCTCCTGCACCCCCTCTTTTCCTTTTCACTCTTTTGTTTTTATTATTCCTGTGCCCCCTTTTAATACCTTTTTAATGTCTGCACATACATTATTATCTAACAGCTTAAGTACTTACTCTTCTTCCTCTTCTGTGTGTTTCTGCAGTTTCTTCAGTTTCTTCCAGGCCCCAGGTTTTCCTTCAGGGTCCCTTCTTCCTTTGTATCTCCCTGTGTTTCCGTTGCTTTTTGATTCCCTCGTTCCTATCCCCTGTTTCCAGGGCAAAGCCAGCGGTTTCTCGCGGACTCCCGCGGGCACCCGCTCGTTCCTGTGCGTTCCCGCGCGTTCTTGCGCGTACTTGCGTTCTTCGCGAACTCCCGCGTATCTTGCAGCCTTCTCCCTTAAGCTCGTCCTCTCGCGTCTTCTCGCGAGGGGTCGCTTGCGCGTTCCCGCTTCGTCACGCCGTTGGGTTTGAGCGCGCTGGAGAGGCGCAGCGCAGCTGAGAGGTAGGTTGCGAGTTAATTTCCTAATTGATAGTCCTAATTGATAGTCCTTTCCAGTCCTTAATTGTCTTGCTTAGTGGCAAACATTGAAGGTCAAGGATAACATATAATAAATCAAAAATAAAAAAGCAACTTATATTCCTCCCAATTTCTAAAAAAGTAATAATTTGGACCCTAGATAGTATCAAATCTGGACTCCAATTAATTTGGGAATGTGAGTGGAACTGCCATAACATCAGGGGGGAAGTGGAGTCTCTGACTGCAACAGCTGCAAAATCCAAATGTTCCATACTTGTAAAATTGCTCAAATGACACTTGGACTGTAGCCACCTCCTATCCTTAGCCAGATCTTTGGAGTAGGAATGGGTTAACAGCTTCATCTGCATTTCCTCTTCGCTGTACCACTGTTCTTCATATCATGAACACCAAGATCCACCAAGTAAGATTGGGCTTCTTTGTCAAGCATTAGCTTTTATCAGCCAGCTAGACGAATTGTTCCACTATGACAACCGCTTTGTATACATTTATCAATAGAAATGCTGTCTGAGAAAGTTATTAACTCAGTTCTTGTGTAGATACAGTAGGTCTTTTAGGAATTGCAAGAAAGAAAGAGAAGCACATATTCAAGTGCTGCCAAGAGTGGATGGCTCTTTTTATTTTGGAAAAAGCCCAACACTATATATATTTCAGTGATCTTTTCAGAAGCCACGTAAAAACATAAATATACATTTTAATTTTTAATGAGTATTTCAAAAGTTAAAAATGGAAGGAAAAAGTAGCACCTCAAATACTGTTTTTTGCAACATAAATTTTAACAGGAAGAACTAGTATGCAGTAGTGTCTTCTGAATTAGATCACTGAAAATCCTAAATCTAATTGCTAATCCCGCTAGAATAGATCCATTGAATCAGTTGCTGAATAAGTGAATGCTTATTTAGATCCCAGTGGTTTAGTTGGCACACTTTGTGTAATGCAAATGTTACTATGGTTGATTTTAATTTAATTTTATAATTTCAATTTTCAAGGTGTCTACTTTACAGCATCTTTTTTTTACCATGTTGCATGATTTATGTACAAATATAGATACATAAAAACACATTTGTTACTGCATCTTATTGTTTGCTTGCTTAAAGAGGTAGATTTCCAGGGGGGTAAACCAAATACGTTTGGGAACCTCTGGAGTAGATCCTTGCATTATTTCTAAGTTAATTTCACCCTTCCTTGAATTTAGGAGCTGTCCTCCCCTCTGTTGTTCTGATCGTAAAACACAACCACTTCCTGCGGAATGGGGAAATAGGGATTTTTTTTAAAAAAAATCCCCATTTAATTCATGGATAAGGAGTTATACTGTATTTTGTTTTCTCCTATTTGGAGAGAATGAAATCAGGGAGGTTTATGAAAGAATACAATTTCTTTTCATTCATTTTAAACAAAGGATTTGAGAATAATTGAGATAGAATTTCTTCTACTGGGTTATTATTACAAATGTTTTTGTTTTGCATGGTAAATGGTACAGTTAGGAAATAGCAATGTCTTTTGCTTCATTAGATTAAATTTTATTATATTGGTATTATCCATTTTTTATATTTTTATATTGGTATTATCCATTTTTTATATTTTTTATATTTGTATTAATGCACATTGTCATTTCCTACTTTTGTCAGTCAGGCTATAGAGGAGTAAAATGGGATTGTCTGGAAATAAAATATTTATTTGGAAGTACATCCATTTTTATTAGTGCGGATTTACCTAAGAAAAAAAATTAAATTGTGTCTAATGTTTACATTTATTCTTAATCCATAAGAATAAATTGTTATTTCTTTATTATGATTTTGTTGTAATGATCACTAATATACATTTAAAAGCAGAGGGATAAAAAATAAATGATCAAAAAACAAAAATTCTTGATGATCAGTATGAGGTGAAATCCCCATATATATCTAATTTCTTCTGGTTTTAAGATAGAAGTGAATAGCCCAGACTACGCCCCTCTGGAGCGTAGTCTGGGCTATGTAATGAATGTTCATCAGTTTCTGCCCATTATGTACAAACTGGGGGAGTTAACAAATTTTCTGAACTTTATTTTCATCCTTCATTTCATCAGTTTTATGACACTTGGTTGAGAAAATATAGGAATGTGAAGTAAGTAAGAACCAAGAGTCAACTGTGATGGTACTTTATAGAAAGCTCTCGCTCTGATCTTTCAAGAATAGTAGGCTTGGCTGATCTGTAGTATAGGCAATATATCTGAACATTGCTAAAAAGCACTTCCATTTTTGGATGTGCTTTTCAGCATTGCCCAAATAGTGTCACTTGTTTAGGAGGGTAGAGAAATCCAGTACTTGGAAAGTTGGCTTATATCAGACCAGACTGTTTTTCCCATGTAGCCTAGTACTGTCTGCTTTGACTGGTAGTGAGAAGCTAACTCATGCTGCCTGCTCCTTCTTTTGCAAATGTCTATATCTGGGTATGGATCTAATAACTTTGTATTGATGTAATTAACTGAAAATGGTTTCATTTTAAACACTAGTTCTAAGTGGCATTTTTCTTATTATTCTCTAAGAAATGTGAGGGTTTTGTTCATTCTTTCTAGGTTTTAATTGATGTACAAGAATGAAAAGGCGGAGAGAGTTGCTTTCTGATTTTTTCTTGTTTTGTTTCCAATGCCATCAAATAATACACATAAACAGCACTTTTTAAACCTATTTGATCTTAAATTAGTAAGATACAGTTCTTCTATTCCTGATAGATGTAAAAATATTACCCTGCTTTTCTACTTTCTTCATTTTACCACTTGGCTAAGCCTGTTGTCTTCGTAGTATTCTGTCAGATTTCCAACACATTTATTGTTTTCTGTTATTACCTTTTGCGATTGCCTGGGTCTTGGAGTCTGTCCTGATTTTAGAGCTTTGATTCGTTCAACCCTGTGTTTTCTTGAAGACAAACCTTCACCACTACCACCACCCAAACCTCTTTTCAGTCATATAGTGAAAATCACATATTCTCGCTAGATTTCAGTTTGCCAGGTATCTTATTCTCTTGTAAATTTAGAAAATTCATATCAAAAGTGGGAGTCACAGAAAGAGAAAGCATGGTGGGCCATTATAGATTCAAGCATTGTTAATAACAGCACCGTAACTTAGGGTGCATCTGCACTGTAGAATTAATACAGTTTGACCCCACTTTAACTGTCATGGCTCAATGCTATGGAATCCTGAGATCTGTAGTCTGGTGACTCAGTAGCATTCATTACCATAGATGGCTAAAGACCATGTAAAACGACAGTCATGGCAGTTAAAGTGGTGTTAAAGTGCATTAATTTTGCAGAGTAGATGTATCCTTAGTCACAGTTTCAGAGGGCAGAGATTGAATTAGTTATGCATTTCTGTATATTGCAAATGTAAATAAGATGTGTAAAATTGATTGTTTTCTTCCTGCAGAAAAGATGAAAAGGAGTATGCACTGAAGCAGATCGAAGGAACAGGGATATCCATGTCAGCATGTAGAGAAATAGCAGTAAGTGGACAACAGCTATTATTTTTTTTATAGTTTATGGACATGGCTAGAATCCCACTAGTTTATTTCTGCTAGCTGTAGCTGTACATCAGTATATATAGTTTGTAGTGAAACTCTATAAAAAAAAGTCCTGTTCTAGAAGGCTGAGAGAAAGGAGAGGTTCATGGAGGGAGTCGCTGGAAAACGTAACTGTGTTCTATTTTACTGCTAGCAGTCTTTTGTCGGCAAAGGAAAACTAGTTGGATTCTACCGTGTTAATTGTAAATTCCTTTCCTGTTGAAATTCAAGTTTAATTATATCTTTCAGTTAAATCTTTCTTCAAGTATGATATTGAATTATTTTTGAAGTATTTGGTTAAATTTAACATTTTATCAATGTACTTACAAGTTTTTGATAATGAATGAAGTTTTGGATTACAGACAGTCCCTGTGTTACAAACACTAAGCTTACAAATGACTCATAGTTAAGGACAGGGGTGAAACAACAAGAAGTGAGAGAAATCTATCCCTAAGTAGGGGAGTTCACTCCTAGAAGAGCAAAAAGGCGTCTCCACCAAAGCTTTCTCACCAATCCTTGTTTCCATAACAAGCCAAATTTTTCAAAATCCAGTTCTCACAAGGACAGAAACTGAGGTAAAACTGAGGTAAAATCTTCTGAACAGGGGCACAGACAGCAAAACAAACACCACAGGGATGTTTACCCTTCCCTATGTTATCCAAAGCAAAAAAAAAAATGGCTGGAATTTCATTTAAAAAAAATGTAATTGTTATGACTTACATGCAAATTCAACTTAAGAACAACCTAAAAACACACCTGTCTTGTTCGTAACTTGGGGACTGCCTGTACTGTGAACTGAATATTTGAGCCGTCTCTATTTGAATGGATTACATATGAAATAACATTGGGTGATACTAGTTTTCTGATACATCATTCTTTCTAACATGGTATCCTTATTACTGTTTTGAAACTTACACAGAAAGATTAATATTTTTAGTGTAATTTTGTAATTGTTGTATTGTTAATATGTTGTTGTAATTGCCTCTTTGTAAATTGCCTTTTTATATGTGTTGTACACCGCCATGAGTCGCCCTAAAGGGCTGAGAATGGCGGTTAATAAATGCATCAAATAAATAAATAAATAAATAAATAAATATGATCTTGGTTTTGAATGTATAGAATTGTGCAATTGTGTAAGAAACAGCTGAAGACATACTTTTGCTCACTGGCTTACGAAGAGGAGGAATAGATAATTACTTTGCTATTATACCTCTGAGTAACATTTGCAATCTATACTTCGGTCTTTCTGCCTCACGAGCTCAGTTGACATCTTGAGCAGTGATCAGTTTATATGCCCCCAAGGAACTCTGTTGACTCTGGGAAATTGACGCTTCTGTTTTTATGTTTTATGTTTGTTTTATGTCTGATATAATAGGTTGTTTAAATTTTATTCTAATTTGCTAAGTTATAATTTGTTTTTATATGCTGTGGAGTTTAATTTTTGTTATTATGTGTCTATTAGTTGTTATGTTCAGGCATTGAATGGTTGCCTTTTTTGTGACTGGAATTCGCCCTGAGTCCCTTCAGGGAGATAGAGAGGAATATAAATAAAATTTTATTATTATATTATTAACTGAAACTTGGAAAGTCACCACTTACATAAGCACCATTGGTTCAATGGATCTACTCTAGTTGGGCACTAAGCAGCTTTTATTGGAAGCAAGTTCAATTAATGTGCAGATGAAGAGTTCAGTAAAGGATGATATGAAAAATTACTGTGGCAGAAGAGTTGGTGATATTCCAATGCAAATAGAAAACAATTTGTAGCTTGGAGCTTCTTGAGCATGTGCCATATTTGGAAGGAGTGTTGCAAAAATGCATTCAAGTACAATTAGAAAAGATTACACAATTTTGGATGTAGTCTACAAAGTGAGTGCCACTCCCTGGTTTGGTAGCTGGAGGTACCGATATAAATATTTCTGAATTATTTAAGGTATTTTAGAAAAAGGTTTGGTGTCTGTTGGCTTTAGGGTAAATGTTAATTTTCTTCTTTCAAATAAAAGTAACCAACTAAGGAATATAATGTATAAAGCAGAATAAATGACTATTTATGATGCATATGCAATTGGTAAAAAAAATATTATGCCCTATATTTGGGTATGCCTTCCATGTATTTTCTCAGGTATAGCTCCTTTCAGCTTTTCAAAGAAGTATGTCCCTCTTCTACTCATCTTTGACTTTATACTTTATTCAATACACCATTCTTTTTTTTAGACTTTCATAGGGAGAAACAATAAAAGACAACTTCATAAATCTGAATCTAGTTTTTTTGCATTTGAAAGAGAAGGTATGGCTGCTATTCTTTGAAAATGCACAAGGAATCATTTCTAAAATGTATATGTCTCAATATTCTTAAATAATATGAAGTTAGATGTTCATATTTCTATGCTTGAGGGATAAAGTACAATGGAATCCAAATGGTGAAAAGTATTTATATAGGGCATAATATAGTAGTTGGACTAGGACTAGGGAGATTTGGACTGAAGCCCTGTTAGCCCATGAGTTACATGCACTGTATCTGAAACTAATGTTCCTAACTGGGTTGTTGTAGAGAGAAAAATGTGGAGGAGGACCTGATAGGTGCCCTTAAGCTCTTTGTGGAAGGGACACGATATAAATGTAACAAATAACTAAACTGACACCTCACAGATTTTAGTTGGAGAAGTGTGACTTCAGTTAAATTACGTATGAGCACAGGATGTTCAGTTGTCTGTATTTTTTTAGTAGCCCATTCTAATTTATCTGCAAGGGTCAGGAGTGTTTGCTGATACACCAGCTGCGATCCTTCAAGGTTGGACATCTGCAAAAGGAAATTGAAGACCCATCTCTTCCAGCAGGTCTACCCAGTCAACTTTCAATCATGAGTTTTAATTTACATTCTATTGCCACTATGTCAATTCCATATCTGTGTTTGATATAAATGTTATAATACACACACACACACACACACACTGTATATATGTGTGTGTGTGTATGTAATTTATCGTATTTTATGTTCATTTTTATGTTCATTGTACTCTGCTTTGAGCCATCAGAAGAGGCAGCAAATAAATAAAAATTATTGTTGTTGTTATTATTATTATTATTATTATCTTCTATTTTGGAAACTATTTCCTATATAATATTTCTAAAACAAAAAGTCACTGGTTGTAGCAGATCTTCACTGACCTAGATAATTTAAACTTACAGGGCTGACATATTGTTAATATTTCAAACAAAGCTTGTGATAGTGGACAATATAGATTTAGAAAATTATCAGATATGTTATTGAACCATTACTGTACTGAGATTTAGTTTCACCCAACATGACCTGTACAAACAAATTTTTTGTGCATTTCTGAAATCTCAAGGAATTGAATTAAGGTGTTCATATATATATGAATATAAAATTAACCTTATGAAGAAAGGAAATAAGAGCGATACTTGTCCGTACTGTTTGGAGTCTCTTTACTTTTGTACGTTACATGGTGCAATTGGAGACGAGCTTTAAAAGTAAGAACTTGATTTCTAAATGTTAGGAAACTGTCGTTATTTTGTGATTTTCATTTTTTATAAACACTGTGAAGATAAATATTTGCAGAGACAGCCTTGTAGAATTGTGATGTATGATATTATAGTTATGTAGTATGATATAGTATATAGGGTATTATACATTATAATAGCAGTATAGTAAACTCTTACATTAACTCTTTTCTTCTAACAATCTAAAATAATTCACTACTTGTTGTATGGAAAACCTAGGATCATAGGCAGTTGCATTATTTTCAGTTAGATCACTGTTAGCTATGACTCCCAGCAACAATGCAGGGTTTCAGGTATAATTATTTCCTGAAGATCCTTGACATTTCAACTTATGGTTTCCCATCAAAGTGTCTACCAGGCCTGACTCCTCTTGGTGTCTGAAATCAAACATGATCAATGTACTTAGGGTAGTGGGTCAGTGTTGTTGTTGTTCATTCGTTCAGTCGTCTCCGACTCTTCGTGACCTCATGGACCAGCCCACGCCAGAGCTCCCTGTCGGCCGTTACCACCCCCAGCTCCCTCAAGGTCAGTCCAGTCACTTCAAGGATGCCATCCATCCATCTTGCCCTTGGTCGGCCCCTCTTCCTTTTGCCTTCCACTTTCCCCAGCATAATTGTCTTCTCTAGGCTTTCCTGTCTCCTCATGATGTGGCCAAAGTACTTCAACTTTGTCTCTAGTATCTTTCCCTCCAGTGAGCAGTCGGGCTTTATTTCCTGGAGGATGGACTGGTTGGATCTTCTCGCAGTCCAAGGCACTCTCAGAACTTTCCTCCAACACCAGAGCTCAAAAGCATCTATCTTCCTTCGCTCAGCCTTCCCTAAGGTCCAGCTCTCACATCCGTAGGTTACTACAGGGAATACCATGGCTTTGACTAGGCGGATCTTTGTTGTCAGTCTGATGTCTCTACTCTTTACTATTTTATCGAGATTGGACATTGCTCTCCTCCCAAGAAGTAAGCGTCTTCTGATTTCCTGGCCACAGTCTGCATCTGCAGTAATCTTTGCACCTAGAAATACAAAGTCTGTCACGGCCTCCACGGTTTCTCCCTCTATTTTCCAGTTGTCAATCATTCTTGTTGCCATAATCTTGGTTTTTTTGATGTTTAGCTGCAACCCGGCTTTTGCGGGTCAGTGTATACTTCTGAAATTCCACTCCATACAAATGGGTTTTTAGACTGGGAGAAATTAAATGAATCCTGTAGCACTTGTAATGTTTTTATGCTAGTTTCTGCATGCACACAGCCTTCAGTCAAAATCAGACAGGATGTATATTATGCTGATAATAATGGCCAGTTGTATATGGCTGCTACCACTTTCTTATCCTATAGTCATGTGATGCATACATCAATCCGAGCAAAGCAGTACCCTTTCCTAGTATTACTAACACATTATCCTTTTTGCAGTAAAAGTGAAAATTATATTTTAATTTGACTACTTTTGCTTTCTTGTTTACGTATGTTACACCATACTGCAAATGTGTTCTGTTTTCCCCTCATACTTGCTGTGATGACATGGTGGTAAGGAAATTAACTCATTTGTAAATTCCTCTCTTCCACCTTCAATTGACTTCAGGCATTATAATTAGATGACTTCTGCTCCTTTTGCAGAAAGGGACTGCAGCTCTCACTGCAGTGGATGTGTCTGTAGACTATAGTAAGTTATAGCAACAGCCTGCGTAAATGGCAGCGCTGTGTGTATAACAAACTACTGCAGTAGATTCTTTGTCTTTGTGAAAGTGAGGAGGTTCATTAATGCACTGTACAACTCTAAATAAATGAAGACCACAACTGATTTGTGCCACAAGCGCTAAATCTTCAAGGAGGCAGGATTGCACCTGTTGTCCTCCCAGAAATTCATGTTCCATGATCTGCTTAGAAAGGAAAACTCGTGTTCAGTCTTACCCCTGCAGAACAGTCAGCTGCCTTTGCAAGATGCAGCGACAACGTTATGGGACAAAAGAAATACATAAAAAAGAAGAGGGGGAGGTGGCAAGTTAGGACTCCACTCACTCCTGCAGTGAAAGGAATCACATTAATCAGAGAGTGGGGAAAAAACCAAACCAATTTGTTTTGCAAAAGAAGGAATTCAGGTGTGGATTAATATGGATTTATATAGCATAGTTCCCGGTGGCTCAGTGGGTTAAACCACTGAGCTGCTGAACTTGCTGACGGAAAGATTGCCGGTTCGAATCCGGGGAGTGGGGTGAGCTCTTGCTGTTAGCCCCAGCTTCTGCCAACCTACCAGTTCGAAAACATGCAAATGTGAGTAGATCAATAGGTAGTGCTCCAGTGGTACAGTAATGGCGCTCCATGCAGTCACGCTGGCCACATGACCTTGGAGGTGTCAATTGACAACACTGGCTCTTTGGCATAGAAATGGAGATGAACACCAACCCCCAGAGTCAGACAAGACTGGACTTAATGAATGTCAGGGGAAAACATTTACCTTTACCTTTAGCATAAAGAAAAAAATCTATGACAGGAGCATTTGGGAATATGCAAAGCATAGATCACTGCAAGAACTGCCCTCCTTTCAGATTTCACTCTTATGAGCCTTTTAAAAGGGCTGTTTTCCTCTTGATTTGTTTGTGTTATAGTGCTTGGAAAAGTGTTAGTAGCCACACAATCAGCATATGTTGAAGACTATTTACAGAGTATCCAGTTAGGACACTTTTTCGTTTTATATTGCACTAGCTGTGCCCTGCCACGCGTTGCTGTGGCCTATAGTAAAACTTATCAAAGTTGAGGTAGATATCTGGACTATTATGAAAGAGAGGTACCTACCTATTCCTTCCCCCTTTTCCTCCCCTTTTCTCTCCTTTCTTCCTTCTCTACTTCTTTCTTTCTTTCCTTCTTTCACTACTTGGTTTCATCCTTCTCTCTTTCCTTCATTCCCTCCCCCTTTCTTCCTTTGCCTCTCTTCCCTCCCTGTTTGCTTCCTTCTTTCTCTTTTTATTTCCTTTTATTTCACCACCATCATAACAATAACAATAATGCAATGCATTGCCTCTAGGACCTGACACCTCTCCCATCCCCCCAGGGTCTAATAGGAATAATAGCATAATAATAATAATAGAAATAACAACCTTTACCCACCACGTGTTGCTGTGGCCAACCTTCCCTCTTTCTCTCCTTCTTTCCTTCCTTCCTTCCTTCCTTCTTTCCTTCCTTCTTTCCTTCCTTCTTTCCTTCCTTCCTTCCTTCCTTCCTTCCTTCCTTCCTTCCTTCCCTCCCTCCCTCCCTCCCTCCCTCCCTCCCTCCCATCTTTCCTTCTCCTCTTCCTTCTCTATCTCTTTTCCTTCCTTCCCCCTTTTTCTTTCTCTTCTGGTCTCTTTTCTTCCTTCTCTCTTTCCTTCTTTCCTTCCCTCCCTCTTTCTCTACATCTTCCCCCTTCCTTCACTCCCTCTTTCCTTCCTTCATTCCCTTTTTTCTTTCCTTCTCTCCTTCCTTCCTTCCTTCCCCCTTTTTCTTTCTCTTCTGGTCTCTTTTCTTCCTTCTCTCTTTCCTTCTTTCCTTCCCTCCCTCTTTCTCAACATCTTCGCCCTTCCTTCACTCCCTCTTTCCTTCCTTCATTCCCTTTTTTCTTTCCTTCTCTCCTTCCTTCCTTCCTTCCCCCTTTTTCTTTCTCTTCTGGTCTCTTTTCTTCCTTCTATCTTTCCTTCTTTCCTTCCCTCCCTCTTTCTCTACATCTTCGCCCTTCCTTCACTCCCTCTTTTCTTCCTTCATTCCCTTTTTTCTTTCCTTCCTTCCTTCCCCCCTTTTCTTTCCCTCCCTCTGTCTCTCATTTCTTCCTTCCCTACCTCTTTCCTTCCTTCCCCCTTTTTCTTTCTCTTCTGCTGTCTCTCTTTTCTTTCCTTCCATTTTTCCTTTTCTTTCCTTTTCTTCTTCCTTCTTTCTCTAACTTTCCTTCCTTCCCCCTTTTTCTTTACCTCCCTTTCTCTTTCTTCTTTCTTTCCGTGGGGTTGTGTGTGTGTCTGCGGCGGCGGGAGGAGTGATGGAGCGTGGGGTTGCGTGTGTGTGTGCGGCGGTGGGGAGAGTGATGGAGCATGGGATTGTGTATGTGTGTGCGGTGGCGGTGGGAGTTATGGAGCTTGGGGTTGTGTGTGTGTGTGCGGCGGCGGGGAGAGTGATGGAGCGTGGGGTTGCGTGTGTGTGTGCGGCGGCGGGGGAGTGGCTTCCACAGAGGGAATGTTGGCCGGAAGGCTGTGTGCGCACGCCAGGGAACTTGCGGCTGGGCGCCAATGCGCATGCTCAGTTGTTTTGCCGTTTTGTGAGTGTGTTGTTGTGTTGTTTTTCATTTTGAGTAGATATGTTTGTACCTTGTGGGTTGTGTTATGGGCATGGGAATTTTGGTTAAGTTTCGTTGGGTTTTTTTTGAGTTTTGTTGTTTTGCCGTTTTGTGAGTGTGTTGTTGTGTTGTTTTTCATTTTGAGTAGATATGTTTGTACCTTGTGGGTTGTGTTATGGGCATGGCAATTTTGGTGCAGTTTCGTTGGGGGGTTGTGGAGTTTTGCTGTCCTGTTGAACCAACCTAACAGATTTATATATATAGATTATCTGATGAAATATACAGCCAAATGTTTCTGTCTAGGTCATTATTATTGTGTATGGCATTTGTATCCAAATGCTTAAAAAAGATTTAGGATTCAGTATTTAGGATTTATGAGTCAGCTAGCTGTGGATGTCTGATGGGTGTGCATGTGTTTCTA